>NC_080678.1:82633179-83833179 GCF_030445035.2 Dasypus novemcinctus | reverse complement strand
CGACAGAAAGTAACGCGGAAGTGGTGCCTTAGGTGTTGTTCTGTTAAGCACCACACCCACCTCCCTTCTGCCGTCTGTCTTTCCCAAGCCGGACGCTCCCGATCTCTCCTCGCTGTCCCAGGCCTCCCCGACCTCAGTCTACAGAGTGAAGGCGAGGCCCGGGAGCCCATGCCTTTGCCCACGAGCCGACGGCCAGTGTCTTTACTGACAGCAGGTGAGAAGTGACATGTTACAGTCTTAAGAAGGCTTTGTATGTTTTTAAGATATGTAGTCCAACATGAACAAGTAACAAAAGAGCAAAAGTACAAATAGCCAATAAACAGTATGAAAAATGTTCAAATTCACTAGTTATGGAAGGCTCGATAATCAAAACAGACACTGTTTCTTCCCCTTAGAATTAGCAAAATGAAAACACTAGCCTAGCTGTGGTAAATTGGGCACTCTCAGTGGGAGTGTAAACTGATGGGGTCTCAGAAAGTAATTTGACAATGTTTATCAAGAGCCTTAAAAAGGCCCCAGACAGATGAGCTGGCTCTAAAGCAGGATTCTGAGAGTCAAGTACATATGGGTTTGATCCCACCACTCCAGCCGTGTGCCCGAGGCCAGTTGCTCATTTGCCTCCTTAAACGCCTTTCCTCAAGTACAATATGGGGATGCACTCCCTACCTCATAAGGCTGTTATCAGGATGAACAGAAAAATAAAATACAGGTAGCCTAACAAATGATGATGGTTGCTGCAGTGGTTATCCTAAATGCATTTTTCTTTCTCTTTAGTCCAGTAATCTTGCCTGTCCCAGGAAAATAACCTGAGATGTGGGCAAAGATTCGTGGGCAAAGATTCATGCGCAAAAGATGTCTGCCGAAGCGTGACTTATAATTCTAAAAACATGAAGCCAGCATACCTGGCATGAAGGGAAAAGTTAAGAAAATTCTGGTACAGCCAAATGATTTTATATTCAACTCAATCAATAGGCTATGATGTGCACTGTTCTGTACCTTGCTTTTTTCACTTAACAGTGTGACATTTGCAAGTTTTAAGTAGGATAAATTCCTAGCACCAGCATAGTTGGGTCAAAGGATGTGCATTTTAAATGTTTACAGCAATGATCAACTAGCCCAGAGCCTGTTTCCCAGCCTTCCCCCGGTGATATCAACCCTTTTGTCCCTGCCAATGTGAAAATGGTATCCCACTGAAATTTCAATTTGCATTTTTCTTACTATGAGAGACGTTGAGCACCTTTTCCTATGTTTAAGGGCCATTTGTATTTCCTTTTCATTGAACTGTCTATTCAAGTACCTTTGGCCTCCTTTTCTATTGGGTAGTAGGTCTTTTTTTAAAAAATTGATTCAGCCCTTCAGCTAACATACCTGTGTAAATGCTTTTTCGTCAATTTGTCACTTGTGTTTTTTTGCCATTGAACTATTGTTCCTAATCAAGAAAAACTTTAATTCAAAATATATATTGTTTAGGCTCCAGGTACTTGCTCTTTCTGCGCTATGCCATGCTGTATTGTCATAACCAAAGAACTCTTCGCACTCTTTTCTGAGCCCAATGAGGACAGGGGCCGTGACTATGCAGTTCACCACTGAACTCCCCTAATAGGCAAAAGTTCCACTTTATGAGCGAATGCCACCATCTGTGGGTGGCTCTGAGGCAAATCTGCATAGTACATAGGGAAAAACACTCTCATTTTCGACCAAGTTCTGCTATGAAACAGTCATGTTCAACTTGTAGAGCATTCTCAAGGTACCCCAGCCTCAGAGGTCAACAGTCTTAGCATTCAGGACACTGAGTCCACAGACCCACCCCAGGCTCCGACCAGGACTACCTCGAGCCCCTTGACGACTCACTGTGCGCAGCTCCGGCTCCCTACTGGCTTGGCTGAAGGGCAGACCCTCATCCACAGCTTCAGAAGACCCTCAGTGTGTCTCCTCAAGGGCCTACGAGGAAAAGGAAGGTTCCTTTCTAACAGGAAAGAACAGGGCGGCCCAGGTATGTCATGCAAATGAACCTAACCTGAACCTAACCCTAACTTACGAAACTTACTGTGTTCCTGTCCTCACAGGGAAGAACAAAAAAATAAAATAAAATAAAATTTTTTTTAAAAAAAGGAAGACAGGATAACTTTCAGACGCTAGCAGGGCTGGGCCAGGCTAGGCATTGCTGCCAGGGTCTTATCTATTGCTTACTATTCACCTGGCAGAGGTGCGAGACAAAACTTCGTCCCCAAAGTTGTTTCAGCTGAGAGCTCAGCCATCGGTATCGATTTGAAAGAGTCACAATCCAAGAGCAGGCAACATCAGTGTGTCTCTAAGGGGCATCCAATTTGGCTCTGCTCATGAGGTTCACTCCTTCCTCCCAGAGAGCATGATTCGGCCACTCTAAACAATCACCTCTACCCTTCCTTTACATATTTTAAAAGGCTTTTTTTTATTTTTAACTTTTTATTTTGGAAAATATGTCAAATTTACAGAAAAGTGGCAAAAAGAGTTCAGTGAACTCCAGTATGCCCCTTACCTAGATTTACCAATTGTTCGTTGCCACATTTGTTTTATTACTCTCTATATTATACGTAGTATAATTATCTTTTTAGTGAATCATTTGAGAGTAAATTATAGACTTTTACCTCTAAATATTTCAGCCTTAGCTCCTAACATCAAGGACATCCTCTTAGGTAATCTGCACAATTATCAAATTCAGAAAATTTAACATTTTTAAATTACTACTATTTAATCCACAGTTCATATTCAAATTTCACTAATTGTCCCTATAAAACCCTGCCTCTCTTTTTCTTTCCCAATCCAGGACCACAAGTTGCATTGAGTTGTCACATCTTATATTCCTTTAACTGGAAGAATTCCTCTGTCTTTCCTAGTCTTTATGAACTTGATGCTTTTAAAGATTACAGTCCGGTTGTTTTGTAGAATGTCCTCTGTCTGGTATTTCCTCATGATAAGATTCACATTCTGCATTTTTGATAAAAGACTTAGTTGCTCCAGGATTCTTGTATATTATAACCATATCATCAGGTGGGTCACATTTTCAAACATGTTTTTTCATTATAGTTTCCTGTTCACTTGTAGTTTATTTTCCAATATATTGTTCTTTTTCTACATTTTTCTGCTATCTCCTTTGGTTATCTTTAAATCTTTGGTTATCTTTTAAATACAGGAAAATATTTTTTGCTTTTAATATTTATCCTTTTTTTTTTTAAGATTTTTTTTTTTCAATCTCCCCTTCCCTGCCCCCCCACCCAGTTGTCTGTTCTCTGTGTCTGCTTGTGTCAGCAGCACCTGGAATCTGTGTCTCGTTTTTGTTGCGTCATCTCTCCATGTGTACAGCGCCATTCCTGGGCAGGCTGCACTTTTGTCGTGCTGGGCGGCTCTCCTTACGGGGTGCACTCCTTGCGCATGGGGCTCCCCTACGCGGGGGACACCCCTGCGTGGCACGACACTCCTTGCGTGCATCAGCACTGCGCATGGGCCAGCTCCACACGGGTCAAGGAGGCTGGGAGTTTGAACCGCAGACCTCCCATGTGGTAGGCGGACACCCTATCCTTTGGGCCAAATCCACTTCCCAACATTTATTCTTTTGAATAGATCAGGGTCTCTCTCACTCTCACTTTCTCTCTGTGTTAGCACTACAAATGTTTTTGCGTTTGTTTATAATATTTTGATACTGGCAAAATTTTTGAAATGAAAATGTCATTTTCCCCCAAACCAAGTCTCTTGTTCTTTCTTGTATCTATCCCAGTGTCAAGTGGCAGTCCTCAGGAAGCACTTGGCAAACATTTGTTGATTGACTGAATGAATTTCGTGACTACAAACTGAGTTTTCTGAATTCAAGTCTTTTGCAAGGAGTAATTTAGTTTAATATTAGCTATCATACACACTGAGACATATAGGAATTCAAGTATTAGTTTTACAAATTTTTCTTCTAACAATTTGTGTCCCAGTCTTCCGATGTTCCCCAAGTTTACCCTCTGATACTGACTGAAACTATTTGAGGGCTGGTGCATTTGAAGGGAGAAGACTAGTTGGGGTGAGGGCTGGTGGAAGCCTGACTTGAGTGGGGAAAGGCTCCTTTGGGAAGTAAGAGCAGAAGCAAACATTCGGCTTTCAGGCCTTCTGCTGGAAGACAGCAAGTCTGAGCCCAGAGAATCTGACCCGTTCATTCCGTGGTTTAAGCCCTCAGGTAGTTCCCTCTAGCTTGAAGTACGGTCCAGCCTCAGGGCATTTGGCTATCTAGAATCCACCCACCTCTCCAGGCTGACCCTTCCCCCCCATTGTTTGTTCCTCTGCCTTTAAAGCCACCTTCTCCAACCCTACTCACTGGAGATCTGATGTTTGGTCAGCAGGCCTATGAAAAGATGTCCAAACTCACAGATAGCTAAACCAATACACATTTACATTATAATGAAATGTCAGTTTTAGCTTATCATATTGGCAAAGGTTAGATAGATTAATAATACTTGGGACTGTGGCAAAAGTTACTTTTACACATTTTTCATACATTTAGCAATATCTGTTTAAACATGCCCTTACCTATGGGTCAAGCAGTTCCACTTCTGGGACTCTTTCTCATGGAAATACTTGTACAACTGTAGAAACATGAGGTAAAATCATGTTCCATGTTCGCTGGTACCTTGTTTGTAATAGTGGAAAGACAAACTACTCACTCACCTGTCTATTAATAAGGGACTGCTTAAACAGATTACAGCCCAACATAGTATAATAAAATCCTGCTGCTAAAACCGTGGTAGATCTGCATGGGCTAATATGAAACATGCCCAAGTTCTATTGTTACGCGGAAAAAGCAATTTGCAAAGCAGATCAAGTATGGTTGTTGATACTGCAGAAACTTAATTAGTTTATATGCTATTAAATGCACAGCAAAAATCCTGAAAGAACCTACAACAAACTATGATAATGATTACTTTAGGAATGTGGGCTTATAAGAGGCTTTCATGTTCTTTGTACTGTACTTTGGTAACACTTGAAATTTTTATAAGCAATGTTATTGAAAATCAGGAAAAAAAAATCAGGGGGAAAAAAGAGCATGAGTCAAAAAATGGGAGTGTGTAGGGCTTTGGGGGTTGGCAGGAGTCCAGATGCAACAAGATTGGCTAAATGTTGACAGCTACTCAAATTGGGAAGGATTTGCTATATTCTCTACTTTTGAATGAATTTGAATTTTTTCATTATAAGTTAAAAAAAAAAACCCACACATACCTGGAACTGGAACACGTAGGGAAGAGCGAGCACTTCTTGTCTGCCAGTTGCTAAAGGATGGAGATCTATGGAGTTCTTTAAACATCTGACTGAATTTAGATTTTAATAGGTAGAGAATGAGCCTCATTATTGACTTTGTTAAACATAACACTGTGCTTTAGAAAGATTACTTTGTATAATTTGAGTTGGAGGATTAGAGTTCAGAAGACCAACCAGAAGTTCTTTTTTTTTTTTTTTTAAAGATTTATTTATTTAATTTCCCCCCCTTCCCTGGTTGTCTGTTCTTGGTGTCTATTTGCTGCGTCTTGTTTCTTTGTCCGCTTCTGTTGTCGTCAGCGGCACGGGAAGTGTGGGCAGCGCCATTCCTGGGCAGGCTGCTCTTTCTTTTCACGCTGGGCGGCTTTCCTCACGGGCGCACTCCTTGCGCGTGGGGCTCCCCCACGCGGGGGACACCCTTGCGTGGCACAGCACTCCTTGCGCGCATCAGCACTGCGCATGGCCAGTTCCACACGGGTCAAGGAGGCCCGGGGTTTGAACCGGGGACCTCCCATATGGTAGACGGACGCCCTAACCACTGGGCCAAAGTCCGTTTCCCCCAGAAGTTCTATTGCTACAGGCTGGTGGAATAAGACCGAAGGGTAGTTAGCGGTGGGTAGGAGGTCCGTGGCTGCGGGTAGGTGAACGAGGAGTCTCAGGCACCATCTCAGTTCTTCTCCAGGGCCCGGGGTGGGAGTGGGGGTGGGATCGACGGACACGGAGAGCCATCCCGCTCTGTCTCTCTGTCTCCAACTTTTCCCTTATGAGGACACCAGTCATATTGCCCTAAGCTTCATCTTAATTAACAACATCTTCAAAGACCTTATTTCTAAACAAGGACACATTACAGGACTTGGGGTTAGGACTTAATATGTCTTTTAGGGGGACACATTTCAACCTCTAACCGTGGGTTTTAAAAGTGCAAAATTAATTTAGAACCAATATTGCTCAAAGATGTATCATTTTCAGTTCAAAAGGTTTTTTCCCCCAGTACTAAACCACAACAGTTGGAGGCAGATGGCTTAAGAAGGGCCAGTGGTAGAATCACCTTCTCCCCAGTGTCTAGTCCTCCTACTGAATTCAGTCTCTCAGCCCAGGACTGCTCCTGAGATCAGTTTCTCATGTATAAAATGGAAATCATGATAATAGTATCTACTGTGCAGAGTTTTATGAAGATCAAATGAGTTAAATTCTATCAAGCACTTAGAACTGGGCTGGACATATTGTAAGCTCCATAGCAGCACCTGTGAAATGAAATAATAAAAATAGTTTTCCAGTTTTAGAGTTCTTTGGAGATTCTGCTGGAATATGAACATCATGTTTTGTACTGGGAAAGTACACATTAATTTCTCAAACGTTTACTGAAAGCGCCTTGGTCTCCAGGATAGTTCTAGGCCCTGGCGGGTTGTGGTGGGGGGGCGGAGTGGAGTTTTATCATAGAAAGTGCATGGTTAGGCTGTGGCTCGCCAGTGAGAACAGCTTCTGAAGTTCAAGTTTCAGATTCTTCAGAGCTGAAAATACAGCTCTCAGTCTGCACAGACCCTTTGACAGTGCTTCATGCTGAGCACTGTCCCAGCATTTTATATGCCATTTCCAGTCCTTAGACAACCTTATAGAGCAGGCATTATTAGCCTCAGTTTACAGATTTGAAATTGAGGCTTCAAGGGTTTAAGTGACTTGTCCAAGGTTGGGAGTAGGGTGGGAGATGCATCTAGGGGAAAGGCTGGGGCCATCCCAACCCAGAGCATGGGGCCTTCTGGGTGAATGAAGATCCATCAGTTGCTGAGAGCTGCCCCATGCCAGGCCAGGCTGGCCCTTTACACATGGGACTCATTATCCATAGAAGAACCATTCCAGGGAGGGACTTTAACATCCCCTTTCACCATGGCTGAGGCATAGCAAGGTTAAATCTAGCAAATCGCCTGTGAGAGTGGCTCAAGCACAATCTCTATGGGGAGTGGGTGTTGCTCAGTGATTGAGCATCTGCTTCCCAGGTTGGATCCCCAGTGCTTCCTTAAAAATTAAAAAAAAATCTCTTTAGTAGCAAATAAAAATGCAGATTCCTGGGCCCCACCCCAGGTCTATTAAATAGAAATCTAGGATTTGGATATTTTAGTAAAGCTTTCCCCAGAACCTGTAAATAGGGGAAGTATGATTGCCCACAAAGAGTTTAATCATGAAACCAGTACTAAGGAATCCCAGGGAAGTCACCTCTGAAGGGACAGAATAGTACTCCCCTTTCCTCTTTTTTTTTTAAAAGATTTATTTTATTTATTTATTCCCACCCCCACCCCCTTGTTGTTTTGCATTTGCTGTCTGTTCTCTGTGTCCATTTGCTGTGTGCTTTCTGTGTCTGCTCATCTTCTCTTTAGGAGGCACTGGGAACCGAACCTGGGACTTCCCATGTGGAAGAGAGGCCCTCAATCACCTGAGCCGCCTCAGCTCCCTGGTTTGTTGTGTCCCCCATTGTCTTTCCTCTTTGTGTTTCTTTTGTTGCATCATCTTCTTGCGTCAGCTCGCAGCACCAGCTCACCTTCTCCAGGAGGCACTGGGAACTGAACTGGGGACTTTCCATGTGGTAGGCAGAAGCCCAATTGTTTGAACCACATCTGCTTCCCTCTCCCCTTTCCTCTTAACACTAACCAGATTGATTTTCTCAACGAAGGTAGAGAAAGGATGACTAGGAGAAAAATTTTATGACCTTGGTATAGAGGAGCATTTCTTAAGCAAGGCACAAAAAGCACAAACCTTGAAAGAAAAAGATTCAAAAATTCAATCACATAAAAATAAAAAAATTGCTGTACAACAGATGTCATTTTAAAAAATGAAGGCAAACCAGAGAAGGGGAGAAGATATTTACATTACATATAATCAAAAAAGGGATTGGATATGATCAACAAAAGATCAATGCCTAGAGTACATATAGAATGCCTAAAACTCTATTTAAAAACAAGGAGAGAAAAAAAAACAAGGAGAAATTATCTCAATAGAATAATGATCAAGGAACATGAACCATCAGTCGAAAAACCCCCATACAAATGAACAGGTGATAAGAGTGTTCAACTTCACCAGCGATAGGGAAATGCAAATGAAAACCACAGTGAGATACCATTGCAAGTACTGGTGAGGCTGTGCAGCAAATGAAACCTACATACCCAGCTTGAGGCAGTGTAAAGGGGGACACTGGCTTTGCAGAGCTATCTGGCAATAGCAAAGTTGCAAAGGCAAATATCCTGCCTAGAAAAATTCTCCCACATGTGATCTGAGACAAGTACACAGATGTTCACTGCCGCACTGTATAAAATAAACAAAAGTGGAAAGAATTTAAATGTCCATTAACAGGAGAATGAATAAACAAACACTTATGTACAATCATACAGTGGAACAATATGCAAAAATTAAAATTAATGAACTGCTGCTACATGTATCAACATTTTCAAAATTTAACTCAGATCATGTCTCTCCTATGCTTAAAACCCTTCAATGACTCCTCATTTCCTTTGCATTAAGGTAAAAACCTTACATGGCCTACAACCCCCTAGTGATCAGCATTCCACCCCACCGCATCATTATTTGACGTCACCCCATCGTTATTTGACGTTATCTGGATGTCTTACTATATTGGCTCCTTCTCCAGGAGACCTCCCCAGACCATTCAGTTTACAACGGCAGACCCTCCTTTCCTTGGTATGCCCTAGCCCCTCCTGTCCCGTTCTGCTTGTCCTTTCTCTCTCTATAGCATGATTGCTTTCAAATGTATGATATGATTCCCATATAATGATGTTTACTGTTTACTTTCTGTCTTCCTCTGCTAGAATATAAGTCCCATGAGAGCAGGGATCTTTGACAGCTTTGTTTACCCATACATCCCAAACACTTGCTGGATGAATGAACACGGCTAAGCATCAGGAAAAAACACATAATGTTAACCAATGAAATCATGCTGCAGAAGGAATATTTATGAAATAATACAATTGAAGTAAAGTTAAAAACATAGAAAACAATCATTTATATTGTTTATGTATACATACATATATACTAGAAGTATAAAAACATAAGGGAATGATAAACACCAAATCAAGGAGAGTAGTTACCTCTGATTTTTAGGGGGAGAGAGACTGGTAATTGGTTTATAATATTTTGTCTTAAAAACTTGAACTGAAGTAAGTATGACAAAATTTTAAGACTTGACACAGCTGAGAGGTGAGATATGGTATTGATTATATTGTTTTTGATTTTTTTTTATTGGCTTGAAATATATCACAGTTTTAGAAAAACTAAACAATAATGAACACCCAAAAGGTTAGGTTGGCCATGGCTAGCCTAGACAAGCGTGCACTGAAGAGGACTCACTCCACCCGGACTCACTGCAGTCCCTATGGCAAGGATCATTCTATTCTGAAGAGGAGGTGTCAGCTCCTGAACATTGAGTCACTGACAGCAACAAAATGCCGGTAGGGCTGAGTGACTGGCACTCTCCTACACTGCTGGAAACCGCTGGGCAGCATGATTAAAGCTAAAGCGGTCCTGCCCCAATCAAGATGGCAGAGGGGCATGCTCCAGGGTTCCATTCCCCACAGAAGCTTCGAGCAACCAGCAAGAACCGGCAGAGTCTAAATTCCAGCAAGAATACATTAAAATATCAAAATGTCCAGGTTGGAAGAAAAGATAACAAAACATACAGAGACAGGAAGTGATGGCCCAGGCAAAGATGAAGATTAAAGCATTAAAAATCATCAGGGAGGAGGATCAGACCTGGGACATTCCAGACAAAGACTTTTTTTTTTAATGTTACATTAAAAAAACATGAGGTCCCCATTTACCCCCCATCCCCCTTAGACAAAGACTTTTAAAAACTGTTCCTAAATATGCCCAAAGAGCTAAAGGAAAACACGTTCGAAGAACTAAAGAAAATCAGAAAAAACAACAGATAAACACAAAGCAAATATTAATTCTGATAACAATAGAGATACACAAAATATCACCACTGGATATGACTAAAAGTTACAATGATGTTGGCTGGCTGTTCCTAAATACGCAAGATACAGTTACAAAAGAAAGGGAGGAGCTGAAGGATTCAAATTTGCAGTTTTCGTGCCCCATGAATGATGTGAAAGCTCTGTGTGCTCTGAAAATCTTGTTCTGTGTAGTTATAGACTTAAGATCTCCAAAAACCAGACTCAGAGTCTCACTGTATGAGTAGCAAATTTATAATGGAAACTAAAATCTCAGCCTTGCAGGGTGTCTGCTGTTAAAGTGAGGGCATTGCCTAGAAAGGAGCGGCGTCCTGAGGACTGGGCTGGAGACCTGTGGGCTGCTGATGGCAGTGGGAGTGCTGAAACCCTACATTCTGCTGAGACTTTGCCAGATCAGCCTGTAATAGTCTGCCCTGAGGAAACCACCCAACATCAAGCCCCTGTTGTCCAACCTCCAGTCTGCCAGAAGGAATCCCAACCCCCTCCCCACCCTGAGGAGGGTACCACCCCACCACAGCCTGCACACCCAACCTCCACCCTGCCCTGAGGAGTCTGCCACCCAACCCATGCCTGAAGAGAGTAATCCTGTCTCATCAAAAGAAACTGCAAGGGAAATGCCCTGAGGCAATTAGCTGGCAAAACACTTGTAATTTTTCTCCTTGCCCACCCCCACCACCCCCTTCTCTTCCAGACATATAACTAGACTAAAATCACAAGCCCCCGAAGGTGAAGTACAAAGGTGACCCTTGAGGAAGTACACTATACTCTAAAAGAACTGCATGTTTTCCAGTTTATATAGACAGAAATCAGGAGAATATGTGTGGGAATGAATATTAAGGGTACAGGATAGGGGAAGCAGATGTGGCTCAAGCAATTGCGCTCCTGCCTACCACATGGGAGGTCCCAGGTTTGGTTTCCAGGGCTTCCTGGAGAAGGTGAGCTGGTGCAGTGGGCAGGCACAGCAAGCTGAAGCAATAAGATGATGCAACAAGGAGAAACAGAGGAAAGACAATGAGAGACACAACAGACCACCTGTGGTGGCTCAAGCGATTGAATGCCTTCTTCCACATGGAGTTCCCAGGTTTGGTTCCTGGTGCCTCCTAAAGAGAAGACAAGCGCCCAGCAAGCACAAACAATGAGTGTGTGTGTGGGGGGGAATAAATAAAATAAATCTTTGAAAATAAAGGGGGGGATATGGGCCCACTAAGCAGAGATTCTAGATTCAGTGTTGTAGCTCAAGGGCTTAGAAAGGGCTCGAACAGTTTGTTTGGGTGGCTGACTGAAACATGTACCAAAAGATGGTCAATGATGCCTGAGGTCAAGACGTCAGATTTACCCTGGAACACTGTGGATGAGGGAATCTAAAGGCTTAAAGGGACTGGAATGCTAGAACGGACATACAAATTAAGACCTGCCCATCCACACCAGGGATGTCCAGAGGACACACCTTTCACCAGGATTGTGAAGAATAAATTTGTGAGACTAACTCCACATTCCATGAAGAGCTCTGTAGTTGCTCTTCTCTGTAGGTCAGTTATTACTGTGGGAACTGCTGTCACAGAACTAGGATCTTTAACCACTACGGGGATGATCCGGGCTGGCAGAAGTCAAGTGGCAGCACTTAATCGCCACAGACAAGGTGGGTGGGGCTACCACAGTGAAAGGCCGACGCAAAGCAGCCGTCAAAAGAGTCTGAACCACATAGACCTATGGCATTGGCTAATAGATCAGGGGTACCTAGAAGTAAAACAGATGGGCTGTCTACTAAATTCCTACTTGATCTGTATAAACAGAAGAGTTCTAGGTCGACTGAACAAAACCCTAACTTGAATTACAGAAACAGAGAGTCGTGGCCTCTTAATCAATCCCCAGACTTCAGACAGCTTACAGACCCAGAGCCCCTTGAATGAGGGGAAGGTCAGGTCTCCTTGGGGAAGGATCCTGTTACACTGCCAAAAATTTATACTGTTAATCTTCCTCCCAGCTTTCCCCGAAGAGACCTACGGCCTTTTACCAGGGTAACCATGCATTGGGAAAAAGGAAATTATCAGACATTTTGGGAATTATTACGCTGCCTCAGAAGTGACATTAATTCCAGGAGACCCAAGATGTCACTGTGTTCCACCAGTCAGAGCAGTGACTACGGAGGTCAGGTGATCAATGGAGTTTTAGCTCAGGTCAGTTTCACAGTGCATCCACTGGGTCCGTGGACCTATTCTGTGGTTATTTCCCCAGTTCCAGAATGCATAATTGGAATAGACATACTCAGCAACTGGCAGAACTCTTATACTGGATCTCTGACTTGTGGAGTAATGGTTATTATAGTAGGAAAGGCCAGGTGGAAGCCACTAGAACTAGCAAAATAGTAAATCAAAAGCAATACTGGATTCTTGGAGGAATTGCACAGATCAGTGCCATCATCAAGGATTTGAAGGATGCAGGGGTGGTGATTCCCATCACATCCCCATTCAACTCTCCTATTTGGCCTGTGCAGAAAACAATGGATTTTGGAGGATGACAGTGGATTATCATAAACCAGGTGGCAACTCCAATTGCAGCTGCTGTTCCAGAGATGGCATTGTTGCCTGAGCAAATCAACACATCCCCTGGTACCTGGTATGCACCTTGATCTGGCAAATGCTTTTTTCTCAATTGCTGTTAGTAAGGACCACAGCTTTCAGCTTGCAAGGACAGTAATGTACAGTCACCGTCCTTCAGAGGAATATCAACTCTCCAGCCCTACGTCATAATGTTGTCCACAGAGAACTTGATCATCTCTCCCTCTCACAATACATCACACTGGTCCATTATATTGGTGATACCATGCTGACTGGACCTAGTGAGCAAGAAGTAACAACTGCACTAGACTTATTGGTAAGACATTTGTGTGAGAGAGGATGGGAGATAAATCCAACAAAAATATAGGGGTCTTCCACCTCGGTGAAATTTCTAGGTGTCCAGTGGTGTGGGGCATGTTGAGATATCCCTTCTAAAGTGAAGGGTAAGCTGTTGTATCTGGTCCCTCCTATGACCAAAAAGAGGCACATTGCTTAGTTGGTCTCTTTGGATTTTGGAGACAGCGTATTCCTCATTTAGGTGTACTACTTCAGTCCATTTACTGAGTGACCAGAAAAGCTGTTAGTTTTGAGTGGGGACCAGAATAAAAGGAGGCTCTGAGACAGGTCCAGGCTGCTGTGCAAGCTGCACTACCACATGGCCATATGATCCAGCAGATCCAATGGTGCTGGAAGTTTCAGTGGCAAACAGAGATGCTGTCTGGAGCCTTTGGCAGGTCCCTATAGGAGAATCACAACACAGATCCTTAGGGTTTTGGAGTAAAGCCCTCTGCAGGTAACTACTCTCCTTTTGCAAAACAGCTTTTGGCCTGTTACTGGACCTTAATAGAGACTGAATGCTTAACCATGGCCAACCAAGTTACCATGAAATCTGAGTTGCCTGTCATGAGTTGGGTATTGTCTGATCCACTAAATCATAAAGTTGGGTGTGCACAGCAGCACCCCATCATAAAGTGGAATATACGTGTTAGGTTTCGAGTGGGTCCTGAAGGCACAAGTAAGTTACATGAGGAAGTGGCCCAAATGCCCATGGTCACCACTCCTGCCACGTTACCTTCTCTTTCCCAGCCCACAGCTATGGCCTATTAGGTAGTTCCTTACAATCAGTTGACTGAGAAAGAGAAAACATGAGTTTAGTTTACAGATGGTTCTGCACGATATGCAGGTACCACCCAAAAGTGGACAGCTGCAGCACCTGCAGCCCCTTTCTGGGACATTTCTGAAGGACACTGGTGAGGGAAAATCCTCCCAGTGGGCAGAACTTCAAGCAGTGCACCTGGTTGTTCATTTGGCTTAGAAGGAGAAATGGCCAGAGGTGCATTTGTACACTGATTCATGGACTATTGCCAATAGTTTGGCTGGATGGTCAGGGACTTGGAAGGAACATGATTGGAAAATTGGTGACAAAGCGGTCTGAGGAAGAGGTATTTGTTTGTTTGTTTTTTTTTTAAGACTTATTTTTATTTATTTCTCTCCCCTCCCCCCAGTTGTCTGCTCTCTCTGTCCATTTGCTGTGCGTTCTTCTGTGTCCACTTGTATTCTTGTCAGCGGCACCCGGAATCTGTGTCCCCTTTTGTTGCGTCATCTTGCGGTGTCAGCTCTCCGTGTGTGTGGTGCCATTCCTGGGCAGGCTGGACTTTCTTTTGCACAGGGCAGCTCTCTTTATGGGGCGCACTCCTTGCACGTGGGCCTCCCCTACACAGGGGACACCCCTGCATGGCATGGCACTCCTTGTGTGCATCAGTACTGTGCGAGGGCCAGCTCACCTCATGGGTTAGGAGGCCCTGGGTTTGAACCCTGGACCTCCCATGTGGTAGGTGGATGCTCTATCCATTGAGCCAAGTCCTCTTCCCAGGAAGAGGTATTTTGTATAGACCTTTCTGAGTGGGCAAAAAACATGAAAATATTTGTGTCTCACATGAATGCTCACCAGAGGATGACTTTAGCAGAGGAAGATTTTAATAATCAAGTGGGTAAGATGAACAGTTCTGTGGATAACACTGAACCTCTTTCTCCAGTCACTCCTGTCATTGCCCAAAGGGCTCATGAACAAAGTGGCCATGGTGCTAGGGATGGAGGCTATGCACAGGCTCAGCAACATGGACTTCCCCTTACCAAGGCTGACTTGACTACAGCCACTGCTGGGTGTCCAACCTGCCAGCAGCAGAGACCGACACTTAACCTCTGATATGGCACCATTCCTCGAGGTGATCAGCTTGCTACCTGGTGGGAGGTTGATTATGTTGGACCACTTCCATCTTGGAAGGGGTAGTGATTTGTTCTAACTGGAATAGACACATACTCCGGATATGGGTTTGCCTTCCCTGCATGCAAGGCTTCTTCTGAAAATACCATCTATGGGCCTAATGAGTGCCTTATTCATTGCCATGGTATTCCACACAGAATTGCTTCTGATTAAGGAAGCCCACTTCACAGCAAATGCGTGTGAATGGGCACATGCTCATGGAATTCACTGGTCTTATCATGTTCCCCATCATCTTGAAGCAGCTGGATAGAATGGTGACATGGCCTTTTGAGGACTCAATTATGGTGTCAACTAGGTGGCAATACATTGCAGGGCTGGGCAATGCTCTCCACGAGCTGTGTATGTTCTAAATCAGCGTCCACTCTATGGTGCTGTTTCTCCCATAACCTGAATTCATGGGTCCGGGAATCAAGGGGGGAAATGGGAGTGGCACCACTCACTGTTACCCCTAGTGATCCACTAAGAAAATTTTTGCTTCCTGTCCCTGAAACGTTAAGTTCTGCTGGTCTTTAGATCTTAGTTCCAAAAGGAGGAGTACTTCCACCGAGGAATACAATAATGATTCCATTGAACTGGAAGTTAATACTGCCACCTAGCCACCTTTGGGTACTCATGCCTCTGAATCAACAGGCAAAGAAGGGAATTACTGTACTGGCTGGGGGATTGAGCCTGACTATCAAGGGGAAACAGGCCTGCACCTATACAATGGAGATAAAGAAGAGTTTGCCTGGAATACAGGGTATTCCTTAGGGCATTTCTTAGTACTACCATGTCCTGTGATTAAAGTAAATGGAAAACTGCAACAACTCAATCCAAGCAGGACTAATAATGGCCCAGAATCTTCAGGAATGAAAGTTTGGGTCACCCCACCAGGCAAAGACCCATGGCCAGCTGAGATGCTTGCTGAGGGTAAAGGGAACATGGAATGGTAGTGGAAGAAGGTAGTGATAAATATGAACTTCATTTTGTGTGATCTATGTATCTTTTTAAAATATATAAAAATATATATATTAAAAAAAACACTTCAACCATGTGGCCAGTTACAGAAATGAGGAATATAATGGTCATGAATATTTCTTTCTTGTTTTATTATGACTATGTTTGTATATGGACATAAAACAAATACCTTTGTTTTCTTCCCTATTCTTTCCCCTTATCATATGACATAAGTTGCATTAGTTTCACGTAGAATTTAGGACTGTCAAGTTTAGAAGTGGATATTACCCAAGGACTTGCACCCTATCACCCTATTCTGGATTTAGTGTGTATACAGACAGTTGAGTATTAGGCAAAAAAAAGTTTATCTATCTATCTATCAATCATCTATCTATCTATCTATTATCTATCTTATTATTTTTATTTAGAGACTACGTATAGTTTAAGGTGATGTGTATGGCTGCCAGGTTCAAATGGGTAGACTGTGATGGCTGGGCTAATATGTCAATTCAGCCAGGTAATGATGCCCAGTTGTTTGGTCAAGCAAGCACTGGGCTAATTGTAATACAATGGAACTTCATGGACTTTAATCATCAGTGAGTTGATTGCATATATGACTGATTACATCTACAATCAACTGAGGAGATTGTCATCAGCAGTGAGTGGCATATCATCCAATCAGTTGAGGGCCTTAAAAGGAGAAGTGATTTCAGCATTCAGTGAGAGAATCCCCATCTCTACTTCAGCCAGCCAGCCTCTCCTGGGGGATTCAGTGAGGACCTTCATCTGGGTCCCTGGCTTGCAGCCTGCCCTGCAGAATTTGGACTTCTGCACCCCCATGGTTGTGTGAGACAATTTTAGAAAATCTTGTACTATTTGCAATTATCTCCTGTCTGTTATCTCTAGGGAAAAATCCCTAGAGAACCCTGACTAATACAGACTAGAATGAATGAGTCATATAATAGCACTATCTTTAAACTTTTGTGAACTTCCAGGCTGTATTCCAAAGGGACTGTACCATTTTACATTCCCATCAACTGTGTACAAGTGTTCCAGTTTTTCCACATCCTTGTCAACACTTGTTATTTTCTGTTTTTTCTTTGATTATAGAATCCTAGTGGGTGTGAAATTGTATTTCATTGTAGTTTTGATTTGCCTTTCCCTAATAGCTACTAATATAGAGATCTTTACATGTACTTTTCGATCATTTGCATTTTTCCTTTGGAGAAATATCTATGCAGATTCTTTGCCTATTTTTTAATTTGGATTATTTGCCTTTCTGTCTTAAGTTGTAAGAGTTCTTTACATATTCTGGATAGAAGTTCCTATTTTTCTTTCATTCTTTGGGTTATCTTTTCACTTTCTTGATTGTGACCTTTCAAGGACAACAGATTTTCTTTTGATGATGTTCAATTTATGTGTTTTCTTTTTTTTAAATAAAATTTCTCTCCCCTTCCCCTTCTCCCCAGTTGTCTGCTCTCTCTGTCCATTCACTGTGTATTCTTCTGTGTCCACTTGTACTCTTGTCAGCAGCACCGGAAATCTGTGTCTCTTTTTGTTGTGTCATCTTGCTGCGTCAGCTCTCTGTGTGTGCAGCGCCATTCTTGGGCAGGCTGCACTTTCTTTTACATTGGGCGGCTCTCCTTACAGGGCTCACTCCTTGTGCATGGGGCTCCCCTACACGGGGGACACCCCTGCGTGGCATGGCACTCCTTGGGCGCATCAGCACTGCCTGTGGGCCAGCTCCACACGGGTCAAGGAGGCCCAGGGTTTGAACCGCGGACCTCCCATGTGGTAGGCAGATGCCCTATCCATTGAGCCAAGTCTGCTTCCCAATGTACTTTTTTTGTTTCTTATCCTTTCGGTGTCCTATATAAGAAACCACTACCTAATGCAATGCCTTGAAGTCTTATATCTATGTTTTCTTAGCTTTTACATTTAAAACATTGATGTATTTTGATGTAATTTTTTATATGGCATGAGGTAGGAATCCAACATCTTTCTTTTACATGTGGATAAACTGTTGTCTAGGTACCATCTGTCTTTTCCCCCATTGAATTGTCTTGGCACACTTGTCAAAACTCAACTGACTGTAAATTTGTGCATATATATTCCAGACTTTCAATTTTATTCCATTGATCTATTTGTCTGCCTTTATACTAGTATCACACTATTTTATTACCATAGATTGGTAGTAAGTTTGGAAGTCAGAAAATGTGTCCTCTAACTTCATTCTTGTTTTTCAAAATTGTTTTGGTTATTCCTGTCCTGTGCATTTCCATATGAATTTTAGGATCAGTCTGTTCATTCCTGCAAATAAAGCAGTTGAGATATTGAAAGGTATTTCATATCTAACTCTAACTATCATATCTGACTCTATTGATTTGAGAATTATTGCCATCTTAATAATATTAAGTTTTCCCATTTATGGGTAAGGGGAAGAGCTGTCATTCTTTTAAGTATTATGCTGTCTGTCAGTCTTTCAGGAGACCTGTTGTCAGGTCAGGAAGTTCTCCTCTATTCATATTTTGTTGAGTGTTTTTATCATGGTATTAAATTTTTTTAAATGCTTTTTCTGCTTCTATTGAGATGTTAATGTGGGTTTGTCCTTTATGATATGGCATATAAGTTTAGCTCTCTGTTCTGTTAGCTCAAATCTGCTGGTAAAACCCTCTAGAGATTTTTTTTTCTTCATTTCATTCATTGTACTTTTCAACTCCAGAGTATCTATTTGGTTCTTTAAAAAATCCTATCTCTTTATTGATATTCTTTATTTGGTGAGGCATCACTCTCATACCTTACTTCCTTGAACATATTTACTATAGCTTATTTAAAGTTTTTGTCTGGTAAGTCCCATGTTCAGGCTTCTCAGAGACATCTGTTGAGTGTTTTTCCCCCTATGTATGAGTTCTACTTCCCTGGTTTTTGTTTGTTTATTTTTGTTTTGTTTTGTGTATATCTCATAATTTTTTGTTGAAAACCAGACATTTCAAATAATATCTTGGGAAGTGAACTTGGCCCAGTGGTTAGGGCGTCTGTCTACCACATGGGAGGTCCGCGGTTCAAACCCTGGGCCTCCTTGGCCCGTGTGGAGCTGGCCCAAGTGCAGTGCTGATGCGAGCAAGGAGTGCCCTGCCATGCAGGGGTGTCCCCCATGTAGGGGAGCCCCACCCACAGGGAGTGTGCCCCGTAAGGAGAGCTGCCCAGCGCGAAAGAAAGTGCAGCCTGCCCAAGAATGGCACTGCACACACGAAGAGCTGACACAACAAGATGATGCAACAAAAAGGAACACAGATTCCCGGTGCCGCTGATAAGAATGGAAGCAGTGGAGAGAAATAAATAAAAAATAAATCTTTAATAAATAAATAAATAAAATAATATGTTGTGGGGAATTGGACATGGCTCAACTGATAGAATGTCTGCCTACAATATGGAGGGCCCAGGGTTTGATCCCCAGGGCCTCCTGACCTGTGTGGTGAGCTGACCCATGCACAGTGCTGCTGCACACAAGGAGTGCCCTGCCATGCAGGGGCGCCCCTGCGTAGGAGTGCCCCATGCACAAGGAATATGCCCTGCAAGGAGAGCCGCCCTGAGTGAAAAAAAAAAAGCACAGCCTACCCAAGAGTGGTGCAGCACACACAGAGATCTGATACAGCAAGATGACGCAACAAAAAAGAGATGTAGTTTCCCAGGGCCACCTGACAATGGAAGCAGACACAGAAGAACACACA
Source organism: Dasypus novemcinctus (assembly GCF_030445035.2). Lineage (NCBI taxonomy): Eukaryota > Metazoa > Chordata > Mammalia > Cingulata > Dasypodidae > Dasypus > Dasypus novemcinctus. Next base: position 83,813,426 of record NC_080678.1, on the reverse strand, counting down.
GAGAATGGACACTGAGAGCAGACAACGGGTGGGGGGAAGGGGAGAGAAATAAATAAAATAAATCTTTAAAAAAATAAAATAAAATTATATGTTGCAACTATAGAAATCAGATCCCCCAAACTGTGTTTGTTATTTTTGTTTGTTGATGTGTTGTTGCAGTTGTTTAGTGACTTTCCTTAGCTAATTCTGTAAAATCTGTATTTTTTGTCATGTGTGGGCACTGAAGTCTTTACTTGATTAGCTTAGGAGTCAGCTAAAGTTACCAGAGATTTCCTTAAATTTTTTTTTTAAGATTTATTTATTTTTATTTATTTCTCTCCCCTTCACTTCCCCCTCCCCTCCCCCCCGTTGTCTGCTCTCTGTGTCCATTCACTGTGTGTTCTTCTGTGTCCACTTGTATTCTTGTCAGTGGGACCAGAAACCTGTCTCTTTTTGTTGCGTCTTCTTGCCATGTCGGCTCTCCGTGTGTGCGGTGTCATTCCTGGGCAAGCTGTGCTTTTTTCACGTGGGGTGGCTCTTCTTGCAGGGCTCACTCCTTATGTGTGGGGCTCCCCTACATGGGGGACACCCTTACATGGCATGGCACTCCTTGCACACATCAGCACTGCGCATAGGCCAGCTCACCACACAGCTCAGGAGGCCCTGGGTTTGAACCCTGGACCTCCCATATGGTAGGCAAATGCTTTATCAATTGAGCCAAATCTGCTTCCCTCCTTAAATTTTTTGAACCAATCAGTCTTCCAGCTTTTGCTGAGGGTCTCTGTGTGCAGGTTAGGGCATGCCTTAAATATCCCAGCATGCAGTTAGCTGCTCTGCCTTAACCTTCACTGCCTGCTTCCTCATAGCCTCAAGGTCAGACAGAAATTAGGGTTTTCTCAGGTCTTTCTTAGATGTGCATAGAACCCTGTACAGTTATGTGGCACTCCAAATTTCCAGAAACATATCAGGGCATTTCAAAATCCCCTTTGGACATCTCATTCTCCAGTTTCCCCTTTTGGCTTGTTTGGTCAGGCTCTTGTTTGCCCCAATTTTCAGCAAGTATCCCAGGAGTGAGCAAACTCTGAGCAGGTCAAATAGCCTTCTGAATGTGGTTTCCAGAGAATTGCCAGACAGGTCAAATAATGAGAATTATCTGGTCATAGGGCTTTGGGGGAGCCTTGAACCCATGCACCCCCTCCCGTGGTTGCCACACTGGTGTTTTTCACAGCTACCATACTTGGGAGGCTGTTGGTTTTCAAGGCTACCATGAAGCTGGGTAGAGAGCAATGAGAAGAGGGCAAGTGTCATCAAGCTCGTTGTTCTTACCAAGATTAAGTGACTTTTCTTGAGTTTACGCTTCTCAGATTATTGCTTTGGTTAACTAGGTTAACGCTTTGGTTGATTTCAGCATTACAAAAAAAATTGATTTTGGTAATTTTTGCCGATGTTCTCATTGCTTTTGTGCAGGAGTGGCTTTTCAGCGGTCTTTACTTCACCTTTTGGAGGTGCTTTACTCCTTGAGATTTGTTCTACTTTCTGGTCAGATGTCTTCCTGTGGCTAAGGAGGGTGCCTGGACTTCTCTTCAATGGCTGGCAACTTTCAGCACCTGTTCCACATTTTCAGTTTAAAGGTTTCTAGGGAGCAGGTGTGTCCTTGTCATCGTGTCACTCTCACTGCCTAAATGGAACCAGGTCATCTCTCTTCACACCCCCAGTTCAGAAATACAGGCTTCCTGTCCCTTCCTTGTCCTCTTCTCTCATCTGCTTCTCTAATCTTCTTGCCCACCTCCTTTCTTCTTATTTTCTTCTTCCTCCTCTTTGTTCTACCCTTACCTTCCACTTTTCCTCTTCCTCCCTTCTCTTTCCACTTCTGCTCCAGTGAGGCAATATGGTTTGGTGAATGTACCCAGGCTTTGGCTCAGAAGGATCTGTGTCTGAGTCCCAACCCTGCCATGTGACTTTGGGCATGACCCTCTGTTTGCTCACCTGTAAAATGGTTTTAATAACAACTTGCAGGGAAACGGATGTGGCTCAACCAAATGGGCTCCTTTTACCATACAGGAGGTCCAGGGTTCAATGCCCAGGGCCTCCTAGTGGGGCAAGCTGGCCCATGTGGTGAGTTGGCCCACGTGGAGTGCCAGCCCATGCGGGAATGCCGCTCTGCACAGGAATGCTGGCCGATGCAGAGAGCTGGCGCAGCAAGATGACACAACAAGAGATGCAGAGGAGAGAAAATAAGATGTAGCAGAACAGGGAGCTGAGGTGGTGCAAGAGACTAATTGCCTCTCTTCCACTCTGGAAAGTCCCAGGATCGGTTCCTGGTGCTGCCTAATCAGAATACAAGCAGACACAAAAGAACGCATAGTGAATGGACACAGAGGGCAGACAACAGGGGGAATGGGGGGGAAAGTAAATAAAATAAATCTTTAAAAAACTTGCAATATTGTGATGAGGATTAAATGAAATAGTATATTCAATGTCTGACTCTCTGTAAACATTCAATCATTGAAGGCTATTATTCATTAATAAAAGTAATATACATGTTTTTATAGTATGATTATATTATAGTTTCGTTTCCTTTTTTTCTGATTTATAAATATTTGTATGATTTACTGTCTTAGTTTGCCACAGGGCTGCCGATGCAAAGTACCAGAAATGCATTGGCTTTTATAAAGGGGATTTATTCAGGGTAAAAGCTTACAATTCCAAGGCTGTGAAATGTCCAAGTCAAGGCAGCATCAGAGGTGCTTTCTCACCACAGTCAGCTACGGATGATCCTGGCACCCTGCCATGTGGTGATCAGGTGTCTGTCATGGGCCTGTACCCTGGAGCTGCTCCATGGGCCCAGCCCCTTGAGGGCCTCTTTTCACACCTCTGTGCTCTGCTGATTCCAGAGTACAGGACCTCTCTCAGCCTCTCGGGGTGTCTCTGCCTTTCTGCAGCTGGAGGTGAACCTGGAGACCACTCTCTTTCTCTCTACTTTCTCCTTTCTCTCACATGGCAGGATCAAGATGGCAACTTCCTTTTTCTGTGACTTTCTCTGTCTCCATTTATATAAGACCCAGTAGGGAAGTGGACTTGGCCCAGTGGTTAGGGCATCTCCTACCACATGGGAGGTCCAAGGTTCAAACCCCGGGCCTCCTTGGCCCATGTGGTCCATACACAGTGCTGATGTGTGCAAGGAGAGCCGTGCCACGCAGGGAGCCCCACATGCAAGGAGTGTGCCCCGTAAGGACAGCCACTCTGTGCGAAAAAAGTGCAGCCTGCCCAGGTGTGGCGACGCACACACGGAGAACTGACACAGCAAGATGAAGCAACAAAAAGAAACACAGATTCCCGGTGCCACTGATAAGGATAGAGGCAGTCACAGAAGAACACTCAGTGAATGGACACAGAGAGCAGACAACTGGTTGGGGGGGGGGGCGGGAGAGAAGGGGAGAGGAAAAAAGAAAAAAAAAACCTTAAAAAAAAAAAAAAGACCCAGCAAGAGGGAAGCAGATTTGGCCCAAAAGATAGAGCATCCACCTACCACATGGGAGGTCCAGGGTTCAAACTGAGGGCCTCCTGACCTGCATGATGAGCTGGCCCACGTGCAGTGCTGATGTGCACAAGGAGTGCTGTGCCACACAGGGATGTCCCCCGCATAGGGGAGCCCCACGTGCAAAGAGTGCAACCCATAAGGAGAGCCTCCCAGTGCAAAAAAAGTGCAACCTGCCCAGGAGTGGGGCCGCACACACAGAGAGCTGACAGCAGCAAGACCCAGCAAGAGAGTGGGGGCTCAATCTGAGTCATGTCTCAGTAGTTCAATCAGAAGCAATCTAATCAACTGAGCTAAAGTCAATCTAATACTAACAAAGGGTACCACCCCACAGGAATAGATTAGTTTAAGTACGTAATATTTTGCGATTCAAAAAAGAACTTCAGGGAAGCGGACTTGGCTCAACTGATAGAGCATCTGTCTACCATCTGGAGGATCCAGGGTTCGATCCCCAGGGCCTCCTGACCTGTGTGGTGAGCTGGCCCATGCGCAGTGCTGCCATGTGCAAGGGGTGCCCCACGTGCAAGGAGTGCGCCCTACAAGGAGAGCTGCCCGGCGTGAAAAAAGCACAGTCCGCTCAGGAGTGGTGCTGCACACACGGAGAGCTGACACAGTAAGACGACGCAACAAAAAAAGAGATGCAGTTTTCCAGTGCCACTGGATAATGCAAGCCAACACAGAAGAACACACAGCGAGTGGAGCAGACAGAGAGCAGGCAATGGGGGAGAGAAATAAATAAAGTAAATCTTTAAAAATAAAAGATCTTCAAACTGTCACATTTACCATTCATAGTTTGAAGGCATCTATTTCTTCTATTACTTCGTGTCTTGACCCTTTTTTCTCTTACCATGGTGTGTTGTCTCCATCTCTTAATTTGTATGTGACCTTTCCCTTCCCAAGGGCTGAGATGCTGTATGCCAATGGAAACTTACACTCCTTTGGTGTCACTTAAATTCAAATTTGGAGTCAACTCAGGATGGTCCAGCAGAGCCCCTCAGGGCCTCGGTGCCCAGGTGTGCATTCTGCTGGGGTTTGGCCCTTGGTGGCTCCTATTCCATTGTGCCCCTTCTGTGCCTACCCCAGGCTGAGGCCATATGACCTTAGATTTTTACCATTTGTAAATCAGATTACTCAGATAGATCAGGGTGAGTAATCATCTGGGTGAGTAGACCCACCAAGGAAAAGAACCACGCAATTATTTCACACTGTGTAATTGCTTCCAGTTAGTCCAGGATTACTATTTTACGTTCTCTCCCTCTCCCCCCTTTAAATATCCACAGCGTTTCTTCTATAATGCCTTTTGTGTGTTGCTTCAAGTGCTTCCCTCATTCTGTTGCGTCAGTTATACGTGGCCTATGGCCTCTACCCACGGGACCGTGTGTGCCTCAAAAACAGGACCTGAGTGACCAGCAGCCCTGTGTTTCCCTGAGGCCCTCTACTCCTTGAGGGGCTGAATACATTATTTGTTGAGGTAACCCAAAATGTATCTACTTTTTCTTCCCTATTTTCTCACTTCCCCCTGTTTGCACCCTTAGCTTCAGTCTTCACTAGTTTCTGGATAGACAGTGTTTTTCTATTCATTCCTCTCTCCATTTGTTGAAGACATTTATCACATCTTTCCCAAGTGTCAGGCACTGGGGAGGTCCGAGTGGACAAAACACTGGCCCAGGTGCCCAGAAACTCAGAGTCCCAAGGCAGGGGCAGGCCGCGCAGAGGGGTGCACTGGAAGGGGCAGGCGAGCAAGCGTGGAGGTCGAGGATCGCTCTCCCGGGCAGGCAGGTCTAGGCCGAAATCCGCAGCCTTTGCTAGTGGAGATCCCCTGCCTTTCCATCCTGGGATCCCATCCTTTGGCTCCCCTCAAGGATCTGGTGGCCTCTCTTTCTCACCCCTCTTTCTGGAGATGTTCTCCTCACTCAGCTTTCAAGACAGCTCCCGTCCTGGTCTTCCCACACCGTGGTCTCTCTTGTTCGGTGTCCAGTGGCTATCACTGATAAGGCAGGCCTTTGCAAAAGGACTATTTCTCCTTGACCTTTTTGTCATTCTTCCAGGATCAACTTCTGCCTCATTGCAAGATAACTTCTAAACATGTACCTCTAAATTCTGGTCTGAGAGCTGGAGCTACATTGCTATCTGCCTACCACTTCCAGCCTTCCATAGCTATTCCACCATTTCTTCCAAATTTGGCGCATCCAAAATAGAACTTGGTGTTTTTCTTCTAAGTGCCTGCTCCTGAGGCATTCAGGTTCTATTGGTTCTTGTTCAGAGGACGTAGGCTAAAAGTGGGCTAAGAAGGTAGGCTGCCTCTTGCCTTTTTTAAAAATACATAATCTAATACGAAGTCTGACCTTGTCATGCTCCTTCCCACTCACAGACATTCTTTTGTGGCAAGAATAACCATACTATTTTGTTACATGTCTCTATTCAGAGCTGGCTGTTTCTGTCGTGGCACATCGAGAAGCAGTCCTGGCACAACAGCGGCACGTGGATGCTGAGCTGTGGTCTGATGGCCGAGTCTGCTTGTGACCACTTGTCGGAATGCCATTCCGCTCTGACAGATGGGTTCAGGGCAGTGATGTGTGCTGTTCACCATGTATTTCCAGCTCTCAGTCTTCCTGGCATGGCCGAGTGGCCTGCCTTGGCCTCCTGTGGGGGCGTGGGGCCTTGTAAAGTCTAGTCAGTGAGCGGGAGAGGAAGCCCTCCCTGTGCCTGGACTGAAGCACTCAATTGTGAGAGGAAAACCGTTGCCTCCTTCCCTCTGCCATGGGGACCAGCAAGGTTCGAGAGGATACCTGCTTCCCCAGCCTGCGTCCCAGAGTGAGGGGACACAGAAGTGGCCCCAGACAGCTCCTGACAGGCACAGAGCTTGCATGAGGAATAAACCTTGTCGTTATAAAACAGTAAGGGTTGGAGTTGTTTGCATGTCACTTATCCTAATTGGCACACTGCTGTTACGGTGACATCGTATTTGGCCCTTTTTATATTTTTAAATACATATTAGACTTTATAGATCCATTTCAGTGAATTTTGTAGGAGTCGTTCCCCAAAGCAGTATGCTTCTCTCTAAACAATGGGTGAAAATACACACACAGTGGTAATGCATGTGTCTACACGTAAGTCACCCCTGTGAAATCAGAGCACGCTCCACGCGTCCTGCGTAGGTACGTTGGGCTGGGACGGCGTTTGGTGTTGCCAGCCTCTTAAAGTCAGGCTGCGTCTGTCACACACCCCGTCGCTTGCTCAGGTCTGTGGACTCTGCGTCCAGTGTTCTCCACCTGGCGGCCACCTCGGGCTCTTTCGTGACCACTGTAAACACTTTGATAAGTCAGAGGTGGTGTTTGCCCTCTGATCTTTCATCTTTCCTACCCTTGTGTCAATCGGCTACCAGAGTTTCAAGTGAGAAGGGTCCCCAGCGGTCCTAGAAACCACCACTCAAGCCTCCAGGATACCGAAAGGGAAACCCGTGGAGGGCCGGGGGCCCAGTTGGTGGCAGAGGCCAGCCCGCTCAGCCAGGACAGCCCCCGCGATGGAGGACACGCCAGGCGCTTTCCCCCAGTCCGCAGGGCCGTCCCCTCTGCCTGCAGGACAGCCCCGGGCGCGGCGCCGTGGGCCAGCTCCCTTATCTTCAGGTCTGTGCTCTCGTGTCCACTCGCAGTCCTTACCCTCACCTTGAGTTCTCCCCTTCCCTGACTCTCCCCACCTGCTCCGCGGTATGTCCAGACCCATCACACTTACGACCTTGTAACATGCCGTGCCATCTACTAAATTACTGTGTCTGTTGCTTCTTTCTCTCCCCACTGGAACATCAGCTCCACAAAGGCAGGGAATTTTGTCTGTTTTTGTCATTCGTGTACCCCAGGAGACCGGAAGAGGGTCTGGAATGAAGCAGAGACTTAATCAAAATTCAGTGAATGAGTGAAGAGGGTAACGCCTGGGCCTCTGTGACCTGACAGTTTCCACCAGTGAGTCCAACGCGGAAACCGCCCTCCATCTGTCCCCACCTTGCCGATGGCTCTTTTCTCATCTGGACCTCGGTGGCCAAACATTTTCTGGTTGATCTCTGCCTTTCCAGAGCAGAAACAGCTCCCTCCCCCAGCCTTGGCAGAACAAGGACATGGAGTTTGTTCTGTGGGAGCCCACGGTGGCTGGCTCGCTAAGTGTTCGTGCTCCAAATGGATACACAGGAAAAAAGCACACAAATCGTGGTGATGCAGAACAAGTTGTAGCGACCATTAAATTTGGAATGAAAGGTGAGGACACATTTTTCCCCCTGCTTAAATTCTCAGAGCAGAGGCCTTCCGCGCTCCCGGCAGGAGAGCATCGATGCCTGTGGTGACATTTGTCTTGTTCTGAACATAAGAGTAACAACAGGGAGAGGCAGGTGTCACAACCCAGTTGGCCTTTGCAAGAAAGAAAACACGTCCTGTTTGGCAAGCACACAGACTCCCTTTTTATTAAAAAAAAAAAAATTAGCCACTTTATTGAGATACAGTTTGAGGTGGTTTGAAGCTGTATAAACCCCCTGAAAACCATGTTCTTAAGTTTAATCCATTCCTGTGGGTGTGAACCCATTCTAAGGAGGAGCTTTTGATGAGGTCCTTCAGTTAAGTTGTTCCACCTCGATCAGGATGGGTCTTAATCTTGTTACTGGAGTCCTTTGTAATCTGAATGAAATTTAGACAGAAAGAGAAAAAGACACAGGAAGCAAAGGCTGGATATTGCCAGAACCTGGGAGAGAAGGGAAAGACCAGAAGAGACCACCATGTGCCTTGCCATGTGACCGAGGAACCAGGGATCGCCAGCAGCCGGCCCCAGAACGCCCCAGGCTCTGGGCAGGAAGCATCACCTTGATAATGCCTTGAGCTGGACTTTCTTTTAGCCTCAAAACTGGAAGCTAATAAATTCCCATTGGTTAAGCCAACCCATGTCGTGATATTTGCTTGAGTAGCCCAGCAGCTAGTAAAACATAGTTCACATTCATGCAATCCACTGGTTTAAAGTACAATTTTCAATGATGTTTGGTATACTCACAGATTAGTGCAAACATAACTACAATCAATTTTTTAGAACATTTTCATCACCTTCAAAAGAAACCTGTACACCCCATTTCCCCCCCCACTCCCGCCAGTCCTAGGCAACCACTCATCTGCTTTCTGTCTCTATATATCTGCCTATTCTGGGCATCTCATACAAATGGAGACTATGTATTTTGTAGCATTTTGTGATTGGCTTCTTTCACTTAGCATGGTGTTTTCAAAATTGATCCATGTTGGGAAACAGACTTGGCCCAGTGGATAGGGCATCCATCTACCACATGGGAGGTCCGTGGTCCAAACCCTGGGCCTCCTTGACTGGTGTGGAGCTGGCCCATGCGCAATGCTGATGCGCACAAGGAATGCCATGCCACTTGGGTGTCCCCCGTGTAGGGGAGCCCCACGCGCAAGGAGTGCACCCCGTAAGGAGAGCCACCCAGCGTGAAAACAAGTGCAGCCTGCCCAAGAATGGCGCCGCACACATGGAGAGCTGACACAGCAAGATGATGCAACAAAAATAAACACAGATTCCTGTGTCACTGACAACAACAGAAGCGGACAAAAAGAAGAACATGCAGCAAATGGACACAGAGAACAGAGAACTGGGCCAGGGAGGAAGGAAGGGGAGAGAAATAAAAATAAATCTTAAAAAAAAAAAATTTATCCATGTTGTAGAATGAGCATGTATCAGTACTTCATTTCTTTTTATGGCTGAATAATATTTCCTTGTATGGATTTACCACAATTTGCTAACCCATTCATTAGTTGATGGACATTTGGGTTGTTTCCACTTTCTGGCTATTATGATTAATTCTGTTATGAACATTTGTATACAAGTGTTTTCTTTTCCCTTCTAAAAATTTTTAAACTTTTATTGTACTAACAATTATACAGGGAAGTGGATTTGGCCCAACGGATAGGGGGTCCACCTACCATATAGGAGGTTCAAGGTTGAAACCCAGGGCCTCCTGACCTGTGTGATGAGCTGGTCCACGTGCAGTGCTGATGCACGCAAGGAGTGCCCTGCCACACAGGAGTGTCCCCTGCGTAGGGGAGCCCCATGTGCAAGGAGTGAGCCCCATAAGGAGAGCCACCCAATGCGAAAAAGTGCAGCCTGTCCAGGAATGGCACCGCACACACAGCAAGATGACGCAAGATGATGCTGCTTGATGCAGCAAGATGACGCAAAAAAAGAGACACAGATTCTGGGTGCCGCTGACAGGAATACAAGGGGACACAGAAGAACACACAGTGAATGGACACAGAGGGCAGACAATGGGGGCGGTGGGGACAGGGAAGGGGAGAGAAATAAATAAAAAATAAAATAAATCTTTGAAAAAAACCCACAGTTATACACCTCAAATTTTTCTACTTTAACCACATTTAAGTGTACAATTCAGTAGTATTAATTGCATTCACAATATTGTACTGCCATCACTGATATCCATAACTACTATTTTCTCATCACTTCGAACAGAAACTCTTCACCCATTCAGCTATCTTACTTCCCACCCCACTCTCATGGCACCTGGTAATCTATAAATTATTGTCTGTTTCTATGAAGTTTGCGTATTCCAAGTGTTTCATATACATGAGATCATATAACATTTGTCTTTTTTGTGTCTAGCTTACTTCACTCAACATGATGATTTCAAGGTTTATCCATGTTGTAGCATGCATTGGAACTTCATTCCTTTTTTACAGCTGAGTAATATTCCACTGAGTGTATATAACACATTTTGTTTATCCATTTATCTGTTGATGAACACTTGGCTTGCTTCTATCTTTTGGCTATTGTGAATAATGCTCCTGTGAACACTGGTGTACAAATATCTGTTCAAGTCCCTGCTTACAATTCTTTGGGCTATATAACGAGAAGTGGGACTGCCAGGTCATATGGTAATTCTATTTTCTCCTTTTTAAGGAACCATCATGTGTACAAGTTTTTGTATTGTCATATGTTCTTATTTCTCATGGTATATACGTAAGAGTAGAATGGAAGTATCATGTGGTAACTCTTTATTTGATTTTTTGAGGAACAGCCAGACTGTTTTCCAAAGTGGTTATACCATTTTACATTCCCACCAGCAAAGTATGAGGTTTCCAGCTTCTCCACATGCTTGCCAACATGTTATTATCTGTCTTTCTTTTTATAGTCATCCCAGTGAGTAACACGTATACCTTACTGTGGATTTTGTTTTGTTTTGTTTTAGGAGGTATGGGGAATTGAACCTGGGACCTTATATATGGGAAGCAGGTGCTCAAACCACTGAGCTACACTTGCTCTACTCATTGTGGTATTGGTTTGCCTTTCTCTGATGGTTAAAGATATTGGGAAGTGGATTTGGCTCAACTGATAGAGCATCCGCCTACCATATGGGAAGTCCAGGGTTCAAACCCAGGGCCTCCTGTCCTGTGTGGTGAGCTGACCCATGTGCAGTGCTGATGCACACAAGGAGTACCCTGCAATGCAGGGGTGTCCCCCTTGTAGGGGAGCCCCACACTGGAGGAATGAGCTCTGCGAGGAGAACAACCCCATGCAAAAAAACACAGCCTATCCAGGAGTGGCGCCACACACACACAGAGCTGACACAGCAAGATGATGCAACAAAAAGAGACACAGATTCCCGGTGCTGCTGACAAGAATGCAAACGGACACAGAAGAACACACAGTGAATGGACACAGAAAGCAGACAATGGCGGGGGGGGGGGGGGGGGGGAGGGAAGGGGAGAAAAAGAAATCTTTAAAAAAATAAAATAAAGATATTGAACCTCTTTTCATGTGCTTATTGGTCATTTGCATATCTTCTTTAGGGTAATGCCTATTCAAGTTCTTTGCTTATTTTAAATTGTCTTTATTGTTGACTTGTATGAGTTCTTTATATATTTTAGATACAAGTCAGTTATCTGATACATGATTTGCAAACATGTTCTCCCATTCTGTGGGCTGTTTTTTCACTTTCTTGATGGTGTCCTTTGATGAACAAAGCTTTTAAAGTCTATTTCTCCTTTCGTTGTTTATGCTTTTGGTGTCATACCAAGAAGCCATTGCCTAATCCATGTTCACAAAGATTTACACCTATGTTTTCTTCTAAGAGATTTATAATTTTTGTCTTACATTAAGCCTTTGATCTATTTTGAGTTAATTTTTGTTTATGGTGTATGTTCATTCTTATATGGTCCATGTTCATCCTTTTGCTTATGGAGATCCAATTATCCCAGCACCATTTGTTGAAAAGACAGTGCGCGGACTCTTTTTCTTTCAAATGAGCAGAAGAGAGTCAGACCTTCTGACTCCGTGCTTTCCCTTTGGGGCTACCTGCCTATGAGTCACTCTGTAGGTGATGTCTGATGATGACCATGGCCGTCTCTTCCCATTCACTCCTCCATTGCACACTGAGTTCTCTCATCTCCTGCTGCCATTAGAGTAGACCAGAGTCTCCATAAAAGGTCCTTAAAGGTCTAGCCTGACCCACTCTCTGAAGCTTGAATCTTTTTCACATTGTAATGGATAAATTTTTGGCTAGTTCCTGGATATCTCCAAGAAAGAGGTAACTGATTAATTCCCAAGCAATAATAATAATGGTAATAGAAATAACTATTTCTTGAGTACTTACATTGTAATAAGGTATATCATCTTTTAATTCTTAAAACAATTACCTGAGGTAGTTATCATTAATCTTTTATAGGGAAGTATAGAGAAGTTACTTGCTAAAAGTCACACTGTTAAAATAACTTAAAGCTAGTTATTATTATTTTTTAAAGATTTATTTTATTTATTTCTCTACCCTTTCACCGCCCACCCCACCCCATTGTCTGTTCTCTTTGTCCATTTGCTGTGTGTTCTTCTGCATCCACTTGTATTATCAGGAGGCACTGGGAATCTGTGTCCTTTTTTGTTGCATCATCTTGCTGTGTCAGCTCTGTGTGTGTGTGGCATCACTCCTGGACGAGCTGTGCTTTTTACATGCGGGGCAGCTCTCCTTGTGGGGTGCACACCTTGCGTGTGGGGCACCCCTACGCGGGGGTGCCCCTGTGTGGCACAGCACTCCTTGCACGCGGCAGCACTGCGCATGGGCCAGCTTACCGCATGGGTCAGGAGGCCCTGGGGATTGAACCCAGGATCCTCCATATTAAACCTAGTTATTTTAATCCAGGTCCATCTGACTCCAAAGCCTGTGTTTCTAATCAATACACTCTCTCCAAATACCCTGTTATGGTAGATAACAGATCTGATTCTCCTCTCCTCCCTGGGCACCCAGAAGGACTATATTTTCTAGCACCTTTATGCATAGGCAGGAATGTGTTACTTATTTCTAGCCAAAGGACTGTGAGTGGAACTTCATTTAAGAACAGGCAAGAATTCTCCTCTCTTCTCTTTTCCCTTGTTACAAGCAATGATTGAAGATAGTGAAGTTATAAGATGAAATATGCCTGGATTCTTGCGTCACTGCATGGCAAACAACTGACCTTGTATGAACTAGATATAAACTTTAACGTGTTAAGTCTCTGAGAGTTAATGGCAGTTGTGTACTATTGTTAAATAGCACAAATGACCTGGGGAAGGAGCCCAAGTGGCTGGTCCCCTGAGGAGACCAACTGTTTGGGTCAGGGTAAGTGGATGACAGCTCCATGTGCCCACCTCTGCGTCAGAGATGGGACACCTGTATTGCCCAAATGCTGGGCTTTTAAATACTCCGGGGTGGCGGGGGAGGAAAGGTGGAGCCCTGCTGTGAACGATCTTTGTGCCCTGGCAAGCAGCTAGGGCTGGTTAAGATTTAATGTCTCCCCCAGTTTCCTGTGGCCTCTTGCAAAATTAGAAAACACCATACACCTGCATGCAAACAAGGACAAATGGAAACATACCAAATATCTGCATGCAAACAAAAAGGAGTGGAAACATAACAGATACCTCCATGCAGACAAGCAAGAAGGGAAAAGAAGGATGGTAGGCGAGAGCTGGGAGATGTCTGCTTAACATACCAGTGACCTACCCAACACTTAATGCAAATGGATGCAATAATCATCAATAAAAAATTAATAAATTGAATATAACAGCACAATGTAAAGATTAGACACCATGACCAATTGAGATTCATACCAGAAATTCAAGAGTGGTTCAACATAAGAAAATTAATCAATATAATATATCACTTTAGAGAAGGAAGGAAAAAAATCCCACATGAGCATCTCATTGCATAAAAAGCATTAGACAAAATCTAGAATCTTTTTATGATGAGAACACCCAAGAACTAGAAATAGAAGGGAAATTCCTCAACATATTAAAGGGCTTTTATGGTGAAGCAGATGTGGCTCAAGCAATTGGGCTCCTATCTACCATATAGGAGGTAAGGGTTCGATTCTCAGGGCCTCCTGGTGAAGGCAAGCTGACCCATGCAGGAGTGCTGGCCCACGGGGAGAGCTGGCACAGCAAGGTGACCCAACAAAAACAGACACAGAGGAGAGACAATAAGAGATGCAGAAGACCAGGGAGGTGAGGTGGTGCAAGAGACTGTGTGCCTCTCGCCTACTCTGGAAGGTCCCATAATCGGGTCCCATAAAGAGAAGACAAGCAGACACAGAAGAACACACAGAAAATGGACATAGAAAGCAGACAGTGAGCTCAAAAACAATGACGGGTGGGGGAGAAATAATCACATCTTTAAAAAAATAAAGGGCATTTATGAAAACCCCACCGTTAACATCATATTCAAGGATGAAAGACTGAAAGCTTTCTCCCTAAGATCAGGAACAAGATAAGGATGCCTGCTTTCACCATTGCTGTTCAACACTGTACTGGATGGCCTAGCCAGAACAAATAAACAAGGAAAAGAAGTAAAAGTCATCCAAATTGGAAAGGAATAAGTAACATTATCTCTTCTTGTGAGTGTAAGATGCTATATATAGAAAATACATACAGAGACACAAATACTAAAGCTAACAAACATATTCAGCAAAGTTGCAGGGTACAGATCAAAACAGAAAAAAAATTGCTTTTCTATATGTAGCAATGTAGAATCCAAAAAGGACATTAAAAAATTGCATTTATAATAGCACTCCCTTCCCTGCAAAAAACACCTAGGAATAAACTTAAGCAAGAAGGTTAAAGACTTAAACATTCAACAGTACAAAATAACACTGAAAGAAATTAAAGACCTTGTATTAGTCAGCCAAAGGGGTGCTGAGGCAAAATGCCAGAAATTGGTTGGTTTTTTTTGTTTGTTTGTTTCTTTTTTTTTTCTTTTATTTATTTATTTATTTATTTAAATTACATTATGAAAAATATGAGGTCCCATTCAACCCCACCGCCCCCGCCCCCCACTCCCCCCACAGCAACACTCTCTCCCATCATCATGACACATCCATTGCACCTGGTAAGTTCATCTCTGAGCATCACTGCACCCCATAGTCAATGGTCCACATCATAGCCCAGACTCTCTCACGTTCCATCCAGTGGGCCCTGGGGGGATCTATAATGTCCCGTAATTGTCCGTGAAGCACTATCCAGGACAACTCCACGTCCCGAAAACGCCTCCACATCTCATCTCTTCCTCCCGTTCCCCACACCCAGCAGCCACCATGGCTACTGTTCCCACACCCATTCCACATTTTCTCTGTGGACATTGGATTGGTTGTGTCCATTGCACATCTATGTCAAGTGAGGGCTTAGATTCTATATGGGTACTGGATGCACTCCTCCCGCTTCCAGTTGTAGACACTCTAGGCTCCATGTTGTGGTGGTTGACCTTCTTCAACTCCATGTTAGCTGAGTGGAGTAAGTCCAGTAAATCAAAGTGTAGGAGCTGAAGTCTGTTGAGGCTCTGGGCCTGGGTGTCATATTATCAGTCCAGAGATTCAAATCCCCTACATATATCTTAAACCCAGCACCGACTACAATTCCAATAAAGTAGCATGCAAGTCTTGTGAAAAGAGATCCCCTCTGAGTCCAATTCCATCACGCAGAAACACCAGCTCCAAAGAAGGGCTATCTGTCATGGCAGTGAACCCCTTCTGCCATGACCATAGAACCCGTGGGTCTCTTTATCCCTCAAAAGAACCAATACCTGGGGTTGTATCTACCTTATCTGTCTCTTAGACTCTGTTCAGTTGTACATAGGGGTATTCCTTCTGACAACCTCCAGACTCTTTTTTAGAGACTCACAGCCTTATAATCTCATTTCTCCTTTCCATTTCCCCCTTACATTAGGTCAAACAGCTTCCCGAAGTCATGTCATTATATGTAGACAGGTATATTCTGCTGTTCCGCATTGAATCTTTAATTCAAGGTCATTTTCTAGTTGCTTCTTCAGCTGGTATGTGGTAGTGATCCCTCGGTGCCAGGGAGGCTCATCCCCGGGTGTCATGTCCCACGCTGGGGGGAATGCATCGCATCTACACGCTGAGTTTGGCTGTGAGAGTGGCCACATTTGAGTAACATGCAGGCTGTCAGGAGGAAACCCCCAGGCACAATGCTACTCTAGGCCTTGTTCTTATTGCAGGTGTATAGGCTCAAAAGTGTAACCATTAGTATCACGAGCCCACTGTTGGGCCCTCCTTCCTTCCTGGTTCTTGCTGTTGCACCTGGAGGATTGCCGCTGCTCTCCCAGGGCCCACAACAGTGACCCCCCGGCCAGGAGCCCAGTACCCCCCCAGCTGTTGTTTTTGTTTCCACTATGAGTATATATAGACATTACCATATACCCTGGGCATATGCCCTGTATAACTCCCTGTCAACCATATATATCCTGTCAATAACATCCCATATCAGTATTCCTGGTTGGTTTTTATAAAGGGTAATTATTTGGAGTAGGAGCTTACAGATACCAGGCCATAAGCATAAGTTAGTTTCCTCACCAAAATCTATTTTGACATGTTGGAGCAAGATGGCTGCTGACGTCTGTGAGGGTTCAGGCTTCTTGGATTCTTCTCTTTCCAGGGCTTGCTTCTTCCTGGGCTCAGGTCCTCTCTTCCTGGGGCTTGTTTCTATTTCCTCTGTGAGCTTACTTCCTGGGGCTCCAGCTTAAGGCTTCAGCATTAAACTCCAACATCAAAAACCCCAACTCTGTCCTTTGCCATGCCTTTTTTCTGTGAGTCTCCACCCACCAAAGGGCGGGGACTTAACGCACTAATGATGTGGCCCAATCAAAGCCCTAATCATAACTCAATTATGCCCAGGTATACACCAGATTACAAACATAATCCAATATCTATTTTTGGAATTTATAACCATATCAAGCTTCGACAGACCTAAATAAATGGAAAGATATACTTTGTTCAGGAATTGAAAGACTTAATATTGTTAACATAGTAGTACTACCCAAAGTGATCCATAGACTCAATTCAATCTGTATCAAAATTCCAATAGGCTTTTTTTTTTTTACAGAAATGGAAAAGCCAATCCTAATTTTCATATGGAGTTACAATGATCCCTGAATAGCGAAAACAATCTTAAGAAAAAGTTGGAATATTCACAATTCCTGATTTCAAAACTTATTACAAAGCAAAGGTAGTGAAAACAGTATGCTATTAGCAGAAGAATAGATGTATGGACCCATGGGATAGAATTGAGAGTCCAGAAAAAAATCCATACATCTATGGCCAATTGATATTCAAGAAGAATGCTGACACCATTCAATGAGGGAAAGAATAGTCTCCTCAAGAAATGGTGCTGGGAAATCTGGATGTCCACTTACAAAAGAATGAAGCTAGACTCCAACCTCACACCATATACAAAAATTAACTCAAAATGGATTGGTGACTTAAATATAAGAACTAAACCCACAAAACTCTTAGAAGAAAACACAGGAGTTAATCTTTGTGACCTTGGATTTAGCAAAAGATTTTTAGATATGACACTATTATTTCAAGCAACAAAAGAAAAAACAGATAAGTTGTACTTCATCAAAATTAAAAATTTTTGTGCATTAAAGGACATTACCAATAAAGTGAAAGGCAATCTATAGAATGGGAGAAAATATTTGCAAATCATTTATTTGATGAGGGACTTGTATCCAGAATATATAAAGAACTCTACAACTCAAAAACAAAAAGACAAACAAACCAGCCAAAAAATGGTAAAGACATTTCTCCAAATAAGATATAGAAATGGGCAATAAGCACATGAAAAGCTGTTCAACATCATTAGTCGTTAGGAAAATACAAATCAAACCACAATTAGGTACTTACTACTTCCCATTTACTAGATTGTTTATAATAAAAAATTTAGAAAATAGCAAGTGTTGGCAAGTATGTGGAGAAATTGGAACCCTCATACATTGCTGATGGAAATGCAAATTTGTTCAATTACAGTGGAAGGCAGCTGGCCTGTTCCTCAAAAAGTTAACCATAGAATTACCATATGACGGAGCAATTTCTCTCCTAGGTAATACCCCAAGAATTAAAACATATGGGGAAGTGGACTTGGCCCAGTGGATAGGGTGCCCGCCTACCACATGGGAGGTCCACGGTTCAAACCTGGGCCTCCTTGACCCGTGTGGAGCTGCCCATGCACAGTGCTGATGCGCGCAAGGAGTGCCCTGCCACGCAGGGTGTTCCCCGTGTAGGGGAGCCCCACGTGCAAGGAGTGCGCCCCGTAAGGAGAGCTGCCCAGAGCGAAAGAAAGTGCAGCCTGCCCAAGAATGGTGCCACACATACAGAGAGCAGACACAACAAGATGACGTAACAAAAAAAAGAAACACAGATTCCCGGTGCCGCTGATAAGGATAGAAGTGGTCACAGAAGAATATACAGTGAATGGACACAGAGAGCAGACAACTGGGGGGAGGGAAGGGGAGAGAAATAAAACAAATGCATGTACGTTCATGCTCATTTACGTAGCCTAAAGGTGGAAACAGTACAAATGTCTATCAATGGATGAATGGACAAACTAATGGGGGGTTATATACACTTGGTAGAATATTATAGCCATAAAAAACGGGAAGCCCTGATACATGTTCTAGTGTGGATGAACCTCAGAAATATGCTAAATTAAAGAAGGCAGAAAAGTCACACTTGTATGTATAGTAGGTTGAATTAGGAACTTCAACAAAGACATGTTCTTTTTTTTTTTAAAGATTTATTTTATTTATTTCTCTCCCCCATTCCCCCTGTTGTCTGCTCTCTGTGTCTATTCACGGTGTGTTCTTCTGTGTCTGCTTGTATTCTCATTAGGTGGCTCCAGGAACTGATCCTGGGAACTTCCAGAGCGGGAGAGAGGCGATTACGCTCTTGTACCACCTCAGCTCCCTGTTCTGCTACGTCTTCTTATTTTCTTTCCTCTGTATCTCTTGTTGCGTCATCTTGCTGCAGCTGCTCTTGGCGTTGGCCGGCACTCCTGTGCAGGGCAGCTTTGCCCACACAGGGCGGCATTCCTATGCAGAGCAGCACTCCTGTGTGGGGCCACAGTCTCGCATGGGCTAGCACTCCACATGGGCCAGCTTGCCCTCACCAGGAGGTCCTGGGCATTGAACCCTGGACCGCCTATATGGTAGACGGGGGCCCAATTGGTTGAGCCACATCCATTTCCTGACATGTTCTTAATCTTATTACACAGTCCTGTGAATGTGAACCCATTTGTAAACAGGACCCTTTGAAGATGTATTATCAGTTGAAGTGTGGATTCAGTGTGAGTAGCGTGGTCTGAGATCCTGTTTAGGTGTGGCCAAACTGAATCAGAGTAGGCCTTAATCCATATTACCAGAGTCCTTTATAAAGAGAAGAAAGTTGCACTCAGTAAATCAGAGAAAGCCACAAGAGCCAGAAGCTGGAAACCAGACGTCAGGGGAAACCAGAATACATACAAGGAGAGTGGGCTCGTCATTTGACAGGGGCAGAGATCCAAGCCAAGGAATCCCAAAAATTGTGGCAAGCCAGCACTAGGACACTACGGACTCTGAGAGAGAACATGGGCTTGCTGGTGCCTTGACTTGGATTTCTAGCCTTCCAAACCGTGAGCCAATAAATCCCTGTTTATAAGCCAGCCCATTATGTGGTATTTGTCCTAGCAGCCCTGGCAAACTAAGACCGTATGATTTCATTTATCGGAATTATCTGCAGTAGGTGAATCCATGGAGGCAGAATGCAGACTGGTGGTTGGCAGGGGCTAGGGATAGCAGAGAATAGAGAGCTACCGCTTAGTGGGTATGGGGTTTCCGTTTGGGGTGATGAAAGTGTTTTGGAACTAGGAAGAGGTGGTGGTTGAACAACATTGTGAATGTACTAAAATGCCACTGAATTTTTCACTCTAAAACGGTTGACTTTATGTTACGTGAATTTTAACTCAGTAAAAAAAGTTAACATTCACTAGACTTTTAAATTCAACTTGAAAACCCTGTACTATTTATAAGTCTAGTAAATTTTAACAATTACTTTAAAGGAGTCTTTAAATATCCCATTTACAGATTTGGTTAAATACTTTCAACCATTTAAAGCTGCATTTATAAATGTAATATATTCTATTTCCTTTTAAAAGTGCTTCAGTTATCTAACTGATAAACCCTCCCAAGCACCTAAGTACTTTTTATAAATCTAATAAATTAAACATAACATGGTGAACCTAGACTTCTCTTAAATGTCTTGCTACTGTGTAGAAACATAGTGAGATTTCTACTCAATAACTACATGTTTAAATCAATTAGTTAATTACATAGCTTTGATGCAAGAACAAATTTATAGAAAAGTTGAAATTATAGTACCAAGAACTTTTTTTCTGAACAATATCAGAGGAAGTTGCCAATCTGATGCCCCATCACCTCTGACTATGTTAGCGTGTATCTCCTATAAAAAAGGACATTCTCCTACATAACCACAACACACGAAATTAATGTTAATGTGTTCCTTACATTAAATCCTGAGACCTCATTCAAGTTTTGCTGACAGGCCTCAGAAAGTCCTGACTAGCAGAAGCAGTCAGCTCAGGATCATGTGCTGCAGTTAGTTGTCATGTCCCTTTATTCTCCTTCAGCCTGGAAGAGTTTCTCAGTCTTTCTTTGACTTCCATATCTTTGATATTTTTGAAGGGACTGGCTGATTATTTGAAAGAGTACTCCTTGGTTTGGCTATCACGATCAGATTCAGACTATGAATCTTGGGCAGAAAGATCACGGAAGTGATGCTGTGTTCTTTTTTTTTTTTAAGATTTATTTATTTTATTTATTTCTCTCTCCCCACCCCCCACCCCCCAAGTTGTCTGTTCTCTGTGTCCATTCACTGTGTGTTCTTCTGTGTCCGCTTGCATTCTTGTCAGCGGCACCCAGAATCCGTGTCTCTTTGTTGCGTCATCTTGCTGCGTCAGCTCTCTGTGCGTGCGGAGGCTGCACTTTCTTTCGCTCCGGGCGACTCTCCTGACGGGGCGCACTCCTTGTGTGTGGGGCTCCCCTACGCGGGGGACACCCTGCATGGCACAGCATTCCTTGAGCGCATCAGCACTGCGTGTGGGCAGCTCATTACACGGGTCAAGGAGGTCTCGGATTTGAACCTTGGACCTCCCAAGTGGTAGGCAGATGCCCTACCCATTGGGCCAAATCTGCTTCCCTGTGTTGTTCTTATTGTAGCCTGTTTGGTACATGATTTCAACTTTTCTTTTGACCGATTATGTGCCCTTTCATCACGTATAATGATGTCTGTCAGTCTTCTCCACTGTAAACTTAACTTTTTATCCCCTTTGTAACTAATAAGAAGTTTGTGGAGATGTAATTTCAAACTATGTAAATATTGTTTCTAATACAACTTTCAGTTTATATATGTTTGTGTGTTTGCTTTTTTATTCACTACATACAATCCATTACTGTAATTATTTGTTTCTCCTGTTGTCTCCAATCAAGCTGCCTCCTGTTCTTTTTTAAAAAACATTTTATTCTGTAATCATATATACAATCTAAAATTTCCCCTTTTAGTTATGTTCAGATATGTATTTCAGTGCTGTTAATTGCATTCACAATGTTGTACTACCATCACCACCATCCATTACCAAACCACTTCCATCATTCTAAATAGGAATGCATATCTGAAGACTTAACTTCCCATTCCCTATCCCTACCCCATCCCCTGGTAACCTATATTTCAGATTCTGACTCTTTTGCTTGTTCTAATTGTTTCAAATCAGTGAGATCATACAATATTTGTCCTTTTGTGTCTGTTTCATTTTACCAACATGTTGCTGTCAAGTTCATCCACTTGTCACAAGTACTAGGACTTCATTCCTTTTTACAGATGAATAATAATCCATTGTATGTATATACCACATTTTATTTATCCATTCATCAATTAATGGCCACTTGGGTTGTTTTCATCTTTTGGGAATTTGTGAATAATGCTGCTGTGAACATCAGTGTGCAAATATTTGTTGAAATCCTGCTTTCAACTCTTCTGGTATATACCTAGTAGTGAGAATGCCGGGTCATATTATAGTTCTACACTTAGCTTTCTGAGGAACCACCAAACTGTATTCCACAGTGGTTGTGCCATTTTACATTCCCACCAGCAATGAATGAGTGTTCCTGTTTCTCCACATCCTCTCCAACACTTTCTTTTCTTTTCTTTTCTTTTTTTAATAGCAGCCGAATGAGTGTGAAATGGTATTTCATTGTGGTTTTGATTTGCATTTCCCTGATGGGTAATGATGCTAAGCATCTTTTCATGTGCTTTTTGGCTTTTTGTACATCTTTGGAGAGATATCTGTTCATGTCTTTTGCCTATTTTTAAGTTGGGTTGTTTGTCTTTTTGCTGTTAAGTTGAAGGATCTCTTTATATTAAAAGAGATATTAATCCATTATCAGATATGTGGTTTTCAGATGTTTTCTCCCACTATCTTTTATTTTCATGAAAATTCCTTTGAGAAACAAATGTTTTTATTTTGATGAGATTCCATTTACCTTTTTTTTTCATTGCTTGTGCTTTGGGTGTAAAGTCTAAGAAATCATTGCCTAACACAAGCTCATAAAGATACTTCCCTACATTTTCTTCTAGGAGTTTGATAGTTATAGCTCTTATATTTAGGTCTTTGACCCATTTTGAGTTGATTTTTTAAATGGTGTGAGGTAGAGATCCTCCCTTTTTTATTTATTTTTTAATGGAGATCCAGTTTCCCCAGCGCTATTTGTTGAGGAGACTATTCTTTCCCAATTATGTAGTCTTTGCCACTTCATAAAAAAATCAGTCGGTCATATATGTGAGGGTTGATTTCTGAGCTCTCAATTCTAATTCCATTGGTCTATATGTCTGTCCTTGTGCTAGTGGCATGCGATTTTGATTACTATGGCTTTGTAATAAGTTTTAATATTGGGAAGTGTGAGTCCTCCAATTTCATTCTTTTTTTCCAAGATGACGTTTGCTATTCAGGGCCCCTTCCAGATAAATTTGATGTTTGGCATTTCCATTTCTGTAAAGACGTTTATACTGGAGTTTTGATTGGAATTGCATTAAATCTATTCATTTCTTTGGGTAGCATTGCTATCTTTTTTTTTAAAGATTTATTTATTTTATTTTTACCCCACCTCTGCCTCCATCTCCACCCCCACCCCCGCCCTGCTGATTTTGCTGTCTGTGTCCATTTGCTGTGTGATCTTCTGTATCTATTTCTCTTTTTTGTCTTTTCTTCTCATTTTCCTACTCTAGGATTCACCAGGATTCGATCCTGGGGACCTCTGATGTGGAGAGAATTTCCCTGTCAATTGTGCCACCTCAGTTCCTGGTCTCTGCTGTGCTTCACTTTGACTCTTCCCTTTGTCTCTCTTTTGTTGCATCATCATTTTGTTGCCTGACTCACTTGCGTGGGCACTGGTTCCCTACACACTGGCTCACCACGCAGACACTGGCTCACCACGCAGGCACTGACTCACTATGCAGGCACTCATGTGGGCACTTGCTTACCAGGCGGGCACTCGCACAGGCCAGGGTTTGAACCTGGGTCCTCCTGTATGGTAGGCAGAGGCCTTATCACTTGAGCCATATCTGCTTCCCAGGATTGATATCTTAATGTCAATTAATTCCAACCCATGAACACAGAATATCATTCCATTTATTTAGGTCTTCTTTAATTTCTTTTAGCAATATTTTGTAATTTTCTGTGCACAAACCCTTTACATCCTTGGTTAGATTTATTCCTAGGTATTTGATCCTTTTAGATGCTATTGTGAATGGATTTTTTTCTTGCTTTCTTGTTCAAATCGTTCATTGCTTGTGTATAGAACCACTACTGATTTTTGGATGTTGAATTCCGCCAGTTTGCTGAATTCATTTATTAGCTGTAGGAGCTTTGCTGTGGATTTTTCAGGATTTTCTGTATAGGATCATATCATCTACAAATAGGGACAGTTTTACTTTTTTCTCTCCAATTTGGATGGCTTTTATTTCCTTTTCTTGCATAATTGCTCTGGTAAGAACTTTCAGTACAATTCAATGTTGAATAGCAGTGGTGATAGTGGGCATCCTTGTCTTGTTCCTGATCTTAGTGGGAAAACTTTCAGTCTTTTTTTTTTTTTTTTTAAGATTTATTTATTTATATGTTTCTCTCTGTCTTTAACCATTAAGTAGGATGTTAGCTGTGGGCTTTTCATATACGCTTTTTATCATGTTGAGGAAGTGTTCTACATGTTTGTAGCAAGAAAGGGTGACGTATTTTGTCAAATGTCCTTTCTGTATTGATTGAGATGATCATACGGTTTTCCCCTTTGTTATGTTAATGTGGTATATGACATTAATTTGATTTCCTTATATATATTTTTATTTTTATTTTTATTTTTTTAATTGATTTTGTAAAAATGTTACATTAAAAAAAATATATATATATATGAGGTCCCATTCAGCCCCCCCACCCCCACCCTACCACTCCCGCCCCCAGCAACATTCACTCCCTTCATCATGACACATCCCTTGCACCCGGCAAGTACATCTCTGGGCATCTCTGCACCTCATGGTCAATGGTCCACATCATGGCCCATACTCTCCCACATTCCATCCAGTGGGCCCTGGGAGGATTTACAATGTCCGGTGATTGCCCCTGAAGCACCATCCAGGGCAACTCCAATTCCCAAAGGCGCCTCCACATCTCATCTCTTCCTGCCACTCCCCATATCCATCAGCCACCATGTCCACTTTTCCCACTCCAATGCCACCTTTTCTCTGTGGGCCTTGGATTGGTTGTGTCCGTTGCACCTCTATGTCAGGAGGAGGCTCAGATTCCACATGGATACTGGATGCAATCCTCCTGCTTTCAGTTGTAGGCACTCTAGGCTCCATGGTGTGGTGGTTGTCCTTCTTCAACTCCATCTTAGCTGAGTGAGGTGAGTCCAATAAATCAGATTGTAGGAGCTGGAGTCTGTTGATGCTCAGGGCCTGGCTATCATATTGTCAGTCCAGAGATTCAAATCCCCTAAATATATCTTAAACCCCAACACCAACTACAATTCCAGTAAAGTAGGATGAAAGTCTTATGAAAAGAGATCCCACCTGAGTCCAGTTCCATCATGCAGAAACACCAGCTCCAAAGAAGGGCCATCTGACATGGCAGTGAACTCCATCTGCCATGACCATAGAACCCGTGGGTCTCTTTAGCCCTCAAAGGAACCAACACCTGGGGATTGTATCTACTTTATCTGTCTCTTAGACTCTGCTCAGTTGTGTGATTTTCTTATATTGAACCAATCTTGCATATGAGAGAGAAATCCCACTTGATCATGGTGGATAATTCTTTTAATATTCCGTTGGGCTCCATTTACTAGTATTTTTTTGAGGATTTTTGCATCTATATGCATAAGAAATATTGGTCTGTAGTTTTCTTTTCTTATGGTATCTTTATTTGGTTTTGGTATGAGGTGACATTGGCCTTGTAGAATGAGTTAGGGAGTGTTCCCTCCTCTTCACTTTTTTGGAAGAGTTTGAGCAGAATTGAAGTTAATTCTTCTTGGGACATTTGGCAGAATTTCCCTATGAAGTTATCTGATACTGGGCTTTTCTTTTTGGGGAGGTTTTTGATTAGTAATCCAGTATCTTTTCACTCGTAATTGGTTTGTTGAGATCCTCTATTACTTCTTGAGTCCACATACATAGTTTTGTAGTTTGTTTCTAAGAATTTGTCCATTTCATCTAAGTTATCTAATTTATTGGCATATGGTTGTTCATGGTATCCACTTACAGTCCTTTTTATTTCAGTGGGATCAGTAATAAAGCCCCCCTTTTCATTTCTGATTTTCGTTATTTGTATCTTCTCTCTTTTTTTTGTCAGTCTAGCTAAAGATTTGTCTATTTTGTTATTATTTTCAATGAACCAACATTTGGTTTTGTTGATTCTCTCTATACTTTTCTTTTTCTATTTCATTTATCTGCTTGATCTTTGTTATTTCCTTCCCCCTGCTTGCTTTGGGTTTAGTTTGCTCTCTTTTTTTCTATTTCTTGCAGTTTTAAGGTTAGGTCTCTGATTTGAAGGCTTTCTTCTTTTTTAATATAGGCATTTAGAGTTATAAATTTTCCTTTCAACACTGCCTTCACTGTATCCCATGTTTTAGTATGATGCATTTTCATTTTCATTTGCCTCAAGATATTTCTGAATTTTATTTCTGATTTCCTCTTTAACCCATTGGTTCTTTAAGAGTATGTTGTTTAATCTACATATTTGTGAACTTTCCTTTCCCCCTCTGTTATTGATTTCTAGCATCATTTCGTTGTGGTCAGAGAATATACATTGTATGACTTCAATATTTTTTAATTTATTGAGACTTGTTTTGTGACCCAACATGTGGTCTTTTCCTGGAGAATGATCCATGTGCTCTCAAGAAGAAGGTTGTATTCTGTTCTTGTTGAGTTCAGTGTTCTATATCTGTCTGTTAGTTCTAGTTGGTTTAGTATATTATTCAAGTCCTCTACTTCCTTACTGATCTTTTGTTTAGATAGTCTATCCATTATTGAAAGTGATGTGTTAAAGCCTTCTACTATTAATGTAGAACCATGAATTTCTCCCTTCAAATCTGTCAGTTTTTGCCTCATATATTTTGGGGCTCTGTGTGGGTGCATATATATTCATAATTGTTGTATCTTCCTGTAGACTTGACCCTTTTTTCAGTATATAATGACCATCTTTGCCCCTTTTAACTGTTTTTAACTAAAATCTATTTTATCCAATATTAGTATAGCCACCCCAGTTCTCTTTGGATTACTACTTCCTTGGTATATGTATTTTTCATCCGTTCATGCTCAACCTACTTGTATCTTTGACTTTAAGGTGAGTCTCTTTTAGGCAACATATAAATAGTTGGGTCTTGCTTTTTTATCCATTCTGCCAACCTTTGTCTTTTGATTGGAGAGTTTAATCCATTTACATTTAAAGTCACTACTGCTAATAAGGGACTTTCTTCTGCCATTTCACTATTTAGCCTTTTTAAGTCTTACGTCTTTTTGTCCTTCACTTCCGTAAAGCCTACTTTTATAGTTATTTGCTTTCTTGTGTTGGCCTCTATTGAAAGCCTTATCATTTCTATCTGGATATATTTTTCATCTGTTTTCCTTGTGGTTACCATAGGATGAATATTTAACATCTTAAATATATAATAATTACATTTGTTTTGATATCAACTTAACTTCAATAGCAGGCACACATACTTTTCCTATACCCTTCTATCCCCTGACATTTTTTTTAACTTGTTATCACTTATACCTTTGTACATTATATGCCCCAAAACAGATTTATCATTAATTTTTATGCACTTTCATTTCAGAACCTGTAGGAAGTAAGAAGTGGAGTATACCAGGCAATATAATACAATAGCACTGGCATTTATAATTACCCAGATGGTTACCTTTACCACAGGTCTTTATTTCTTTGTGCTGCTTTGGACCACTGTCTGATGTCCACTCATTTCAGTCTGAAGAAATCCCTTTAACATTGTTTGTAGGGTGGATCTAGTTGTGATGTTCTCCTTCAACTTCTGTTTATCTGAGAATTTTTTTTTTAAGATTTATTTTATTTATTTCTCTCCCCTTCATTGTTTTGTGCTCACTCTCTGTTCTTTGTGTCTGTTCATTGTGTGCTTATCTTCTTTTTTTTTAAGGAGGCACTGGGAACCAAACCCAGGACCTCCCAAATGGGAGGGAGGTGCCCAATCGCTTGAGCCACGTCTGCTCCTGCTGTGTCTCTCATTGTGTTTCCCTATGGTTATTCTTTGTTACATCATCTCATTGCATCATCTTTTTTTAAAAAGAGATTTATTTCTCTCCCCTTCCCTGCCTTCCCCCCCCCCCAGTTGACTGCTCTCTGTGTCCATTTGCTGTGTGTTCTTCTGTGTCCTCTTGTGTCATGGGGTGCACTCCTTGCATGGGGGACACCCCTGCGTGGCACGGCACTCCTTGCATGCATCAGCACTGCACGTGGCCCAGTTCATCACATGGGTCAGGAGGCCTGGGTTTGTTCCTTGGACCTCCTATGTGGTAGGCGGACGCTCTATCTGTTGAGCCAAATCCACTTCCCCCCTTTTAGTCTTCAAATGCATGGACATGAGAATGTTCTTCCATTTATTTAGGTCTTCTTTGTTTTAGCAATATTTTGTAGTTTTCCATGTGCAAGCCCTTCACATCCTTGGTTAAATTTATTCCTAGATGTTTGAGTCTTCTTTTTTTTTTTTTAAAGATTTATTTATTTATTTATTTCTCTCCCCTCCCCCCTTACCCCAGTTGTCTGTTCTCTGTGTCTATTTGCTGCGTCTTCTTTGTTCGCTTCTGTTGTTGTCATCGGCACGGGAATCTATGTCTCTTTTTGTTGCGTCATCTTGTTGCGTCAGGACTCCGTGTGCGCGGCACCATTCCTGGGCAGGCTGCACTTTTTTTGTGCTGGGCGGCTCTCCTTATGGGACTCACTCCTTGCACGTGGGGCTCCCCTACGTGGGGGACACCCCTGTGTGGCAGGGCACTCCTTATGTGCATCAGCACTACGCATGGGCCAGCTCCACACGGGTCAGGGAGGCCCAGGGTTTGAACTGCAGACCTCCCATGTGGTAGACGGACACCCTAACCACTGGGCCAAGTCTGCCACCTATGTTTGATTCTTTTAGTCACTATCTTAAAGAGATTTTTTTTTCTTAATTTACTCTACACATTGTGCATTTCTAGTATATAGAAGCATTACTGGGAAGCGGACTTCACTCAACAGTTAGAGTGTCTGCCTACCACATGGGAAGTCCATGATTCAAACCTAAGGCCTCCTTGACCCGTGTGGAGCTGGCCCACATGCAGTGCTAATGTGCGCAAGGAGTGCCGTGCCATGCAGGGGTGTCCCCGTGTAGGGGAGCCCCATGCACAAGGAGTGCAACCCTTAAGGAGAGCTGCCCAGCATGAAAGAAAGTGCAACCTGCCCAGGAATGGCGCCACACACGGAGAGCTGACACAACAAGATGACGCAACAAAACGAGGCACAGATTCCCAGTGCTGCTGACAAGAATAGAAGTGGACACAGAAGAGCACACAGCCAATGGACACAGAGAACAGACAACTGGGACGGGCTGGGGGGGAAGGGGAGAGAAATAAATAAAAATAAATCTTTAAAAAAAAAAAGCATTACTGATTTTTGGGTGTTGCTCTTGTACACTGCCATGTTGCTGAGTTAGTTTATTAGCTCCGGTGGCTTTGTTTTAGTTTTTACAGGATTTTCTATATTTAGGAACAGGTTGTCTGCAAATAGAGAAAGCTTTACTTTTCCTTACCAACGTGGATGCTTCCCACACCTCCCCCCCCCCCGTCTATTTGGTCTGACTATAGTATAATATTGAATAATGGTGGTTACAGTGGGCAGCCTATTGTGTTCCTGATCTTACAGGGAATTATTTCAGTCTTTCACCACTGAGTATGATGTGAGCTGTGGGTTTTTCATATATGTTCTTTATCATGTTGAGAAATGTGTCAATTAAGATGGTGATGTGATTTTTTTCTTATGTCTATTAATTTGGTGCATTGATTCATTGATTTTCTTATGTTGAACCATTGTTGTATGCAAGGGATAAATCCTACTTGATCATGGTATATAATTCTTTTAATAAACGGTTTGATTCAATTTGCTAGTATTTTGTTGAAGATTTTTGCATCTATATTCATGAGCGATATTGGCTTTTAATTTTCTTTTCTTGTATCTTCATCTGGCTTTGGTATTAGATGATGTTTACTCCATATAGTGATTTGGGAAGTGTTCCCTCTTCTTCAGTTGTTTGGAAGAGTTTGAGTAGCATTCGTGTTAACTCTTCTTGGACTATTTGGTAACTTTTACAAAGCATTTCACTGTAAAAGCCTCTCTGCTCAGGCTCTAACATTTCACAGCAGGCCATTTCCCCGGACCTGAAGGGGAGCCCTCCTGGCCCTTCCTAGGATGTGAGAGTTCCCCACCCGCCTTCCATAGACACGGACTTGCTCTGCCTCACCTAATGGCTTTAGGACTGAAGGAAAGGGAAAGGAAGAGCAAGAGGAGGAGTGATTACACCTTGAAACTGAAATGACAGGGCTGAGCTGTTACACCAACAGGCCAAATTCTTTTAAGCATTTTAAGTAACAAAATACCAAATAGATCCAAACATCTTAACACAAAAATGCTTTGAGTTCGCTTCTTTTAAACATTTACGTGCTTATTTCTAAATCTTACTGGTTTTGAAAGAGACTCACTAAGGGTAAGGTCCTAGTTTCCCAGTTGCTTCAACAAATACCACACAATGGATTGGCTTAAACAACAGAAACTTCTAAAAATATATATATTTATTTATTTATCTTCTCATTGTTTGCACTCACTTTCTGCTTGTCTGCTTTTTAGGAGGCATGGGAACCGAACTCGGGGCCTCCCATGTGGGAGGGAGATGCCTAATCACTTGAGCCACCTCTGTTCCCTGTTTGTTGTGTCTGTTGGTTGCATCATCTCACTGTGTTATCTTGTTGCATCAGCTCCTTGTGCCAGCCCATCGTGTCAGCTCGCTGTCTTGCTCATCCTCTCTAGGAGGCACCAGGAACTAAACCTGGGCCCTTCCATGTGGTAGGCAGGAGCCCAGCTGCTTGAGTCACATCTGCTTCCCAACAACAGGAATTTATTGCCTTATGGTTTTAGAGGCTAGAAGGGTTGCTTCTTGTCAGGGTTCATAGCATGCTATGCTGGCCAGAATTCCTTGGGTTCTTTGGTATCCTCATCACATGATGTCCTTACCTTTCTTTTTTGTTTTTTTTTTAAGATTTATTTTATTTATTTCCCCTTCCCCCCCATTTTCTGCTCTCTGTGTCCATTCACTGTGTGTTATTCTGTGTCCACCTGGAGTCTTGTCAAGTGGCACCGGGAAACTCTGTCGCTTTTTTTGTTGCATCATCTTGCTGCATCAGCTCTCCGTGTGTGAGGCGCCACTCCTGGGTGGGCTGCGCTTTTTTTGCACAGGGCGGCTATCCTTGCAGGGTGCACTCCTTGTGCATGGGACACCCCAATGCAGGGGGCAGCCCTCATTGGCACGGCACTCCTTGCACATGGCAGCACTGCACGCGGGTCAGCTCACCACACAGGACAGGAGCCCCTGGGTTTTGAACCCTGGACTCTCCGTATGGTAGGTGGTTGCTCTATCAGTTGAGCCACAACCGCTTCCCATCTTTTTCAGTTCCTTTGACTTCCAGCTTCTGCCTCCTCCCCAAGGCTTTCTCTTTTATAAGTTTTACCATAACAGGATTAAGACCCACCCTCATTCAGTTGGTGCACACCTTACCTAAAAAGAAAAGATCTTATTTCCAATGGGTTCACACCCAAAGCCATGAGATAAATATTAAGAACAGGAAGGAAAGCTAAAAACTGTAGAGAAGCAGATTTGGCTCAACTGATAGAGTGTCCACCTACCACATGGAAAGTCCCAGATTCCCAGTGCTGCTGACAAGAATACAAGCAGACACAGAAGAACACAGAGAATGGACACAGAGAGCAGACAACTGGGGGTGGGAAGGAAGGGGAGAGAAATAAATAAAAAAAATTTAAAAACCTGTAACATGGTATTATATATGACAGTTAAAACCTCATGTAAAACACAATATGGTGATATTGCATATATAGGACCGTTTTTACAAAATATAAATAAAAATATGCTAGAGAGAAGGAAAAAGAATAGCAGCTGTGTATGGCAGGGGAAGCACAGAGAGATTAAAAGGTGATGAGTTTTGTTTGTTGCTTATTGTTTTATTAGTGGAATAATGAAAATGCCCTAAGAATGACTGAAGTGATGATGCACAGATATGTTATTATACCCATACCATTGATTGTATATTTTGGATAGATTTATGCTCTATCAGTATGTACCAATAAAATTGATTTGTTGTGAAGTGGACTTGGCTCAACAGATAGAGCATGTGCCTACCACATGGGAGGTCCAAGGTTCAAACCCAAGGCCTCCTTGACCCGTGTAGAGCTGGTCCACGTGCACTGCTGATGCATGCAAGGAGTGCCGTGCCACGCAGGGGTGTTCCCCGTGTAGGGAAGCCCAACGCACGGGGAGTGCGCCCTGTAAGGAGAGCCACCCAGCATGAAAGAAAGTGCAGCCTGCCCAGGAATGGCGCTGCACACACAGAGAGCTGACACAAGATGATGCAACAAAAAGATTCCTGTGCCGCTGACAACAACAGAAGCGGACAAAGAAAAACACCTAGCAAATAGACACAGAGAACAGACAACTGGGGCGGTGGGGGGGGGAAGGGGAGAGAAATAAATAAATAAATCTTAAAAAAAGAAGAATGGAAGCAGACACAGAAGAACAGACAGCAAATGGACACAGAGAGCAGACAACTGAGGTGGGGGGGGGGAGGGAGAGAAATAAAAAATAAATCTTTAATAAATACATAAATAAAATTGACTTGTTAAAAAATAAATAAAAGTAATATAGTTATTTTGTTTAGCTATTTCACTATATCTGTCTTAAGCATTACAACATTATCAATTAAAATATCTTGATGGTGTCCCTATTATCTTTTAGCACCTCAAATATTTAGATTTTAAGTTGTCATATAGGTTTACATACAGCAATGGCATATATGCTCAATTGAAAAACTGTGTAATACACACACGACACACATATTACCTGAATAGGATTCTAAATAAAATATCCTATTAACTTTACTTGAGTTTGTTGTAGATGGTAGTGGTCAAAAATTATGTTCTTCTGAAAGCCCATGTGGCTCAAGTGACTGAGCTCCCACCTACCACACAGGAGGTCCCGGATTCAGCTCCTGGTGCCTCCTGGAGAAGACGAGCAAGACAGCGAGCTGGCATGATGGGCAGACACGGCAAGCTGCCACAGCAGGAGACACAAAGAGGAAAGACGATGAGAGACCCAACAAAGCAGGACGCTGAGGTGGCTCGAGCGATTGGGGGTCCCAGGTTCAGTTCCTGGTGTGTCCTGAAGAGAAGATGAGCACACAGTGAATGGACACAGAGAGCAGACAGCAAGCACAAACAATGAGGGGGGGCAATAGATAAATAAAGTAAATCTTTAAAAATAATAATAGCGTTGTCCACAAAAAAATCTTCTACTGGTACAATAAACTTTATAAAAAATTTAAAAAAAAATTGTGTTCTTCTATGTGCATGCTTTTCTGTAACAAACGAAATAAACAAATACGTATTTCTAAAAAACACCATGTTTTTTCTGGGGTACATAGTTCAACCTACCCTAGGCTCTTTTATATTACTGCACATACATTTTGGAGCTATCGACTCATATAATCCCTGAGGTTGCCTCACAGTCTTACTCTTAGTTGCAGACCTCCCAGAGGATTGGTCTGCTGGTGGGATTCTTGCCGGAGACCATGACAGGATGCAGAGATCAGGGTGCCCTGCGCGACCAGGGTGCTGTACACATCTCTTCTTAACTCCACATTCTGGGCCCCCCACTAGAAGTTTGAAATTGGCCATTTTGAGTTATTTACATGACTGGAATCTGCAAAATCAGGACTTTTGGGGAGAACTCGCTGCCAAACCTTTACCAGCACACCAGTGTGCCGAATCCTTTTTATAGTTGCTGGTGGGAAAATGGGGGAGGAAGCTCCAATCAGTCCTTCCACCAAAACGACTATTGAACTGGCGAAAACTGGATCAACTACTTTGGAACTCTGGTGTCTAGGAGAACACTGTGCGGCTCCCAGGGAAGCACTGTAAACGTTAGTGACGTTCTCCCTCTTGGCAGCAGTTACCATTCCCCACCCCCAGCTGCACGGCCGGCGGCAGTGGGGACCGCAGCCTGGGCTCCTCCAGCCGGCTAGCGGCAGGGCAGGCTCTAAGGACCTAATACGCCAGACTCTGGAGTTGTGTGGTCTGATTGCCTATCACTGCTGTTGAGGGTTCCAATAACCCTGTAAGGGGGTCCTAAGGTGGCTTTTGTTCTAGACCCTCTCAGGGAATAGTGACAGAGGAGTTTTAAAGAGGCAGCACCTATTTTTTTTTCCTCTTGACACTTTCCATTCCCTGTTTGGAAGCAAAAATACTTTAGAAAAGTCACAAATTGATTGATCTAGCCCTTAACAACAAAAATCCTTGCAACTAGGTTTCCAGAATTACAGCAACATAACATTCAGAATGTCCAGTTCTCAACAAATAATTATAAAACGCACAAAGAAACAAGAAAACATGGTCCAGTAATAGGAAAATAAGGATTTGCCAGAAACCATTCCTGAGGATGCTCATACATTGGAACTATTAGTCAAAGATCTTAAATCAATCATCTTAAATTTATCAATGAACTAAAGGAATCCACTTACAAAGAACTAAAGGAAATTAGGAAAATGTCATCTGAACAAAATAAGGAGATGAAAATTGTAAAAAGGAACCAAACAAATTTTAGAACTGTAAAGTACAGTAATTAAAAAAGAAACTCATTAGATGAATCCAGTAGCAGATTTGAACAGGCAGAAGAAGGGACCAGTGAAACTGAAGATAAGAAATAGAAATTATCCAGTGAAGGAGAAGGACAGAAAAAATAATGAAAAAAAAAAAAAGGAACAGAGCTTGAGGGACTCCTTCAAGCATACCAACACACACATCATTGGAGGCCCAGAAGGACAAGAGAGAGAGAAAGAGGTAGAAAAAGTATTTGAAGAAATGATGGCCCAGAACTTCCCAAATCTGATGAAAGACATGAATATAGATATTTAGGAAGCTTAATGTATTCCAAGCAGGCTAGACTAAGACAGATTATAGTAAAACTGTCAAAACCAATGACAAAGAGAGGATTTTGAAAGCAACAAGAGAGAAGTGATTTATCACATACAAGGAATCCCCAATAAGATTAACATCAGGTTTCTCACCAGAAATCATGGATGGCACATTGAAGTCCTCAGGAAAAATAAACAAACTGTCAACCAAGAATTCCATATCTGGCAAAATTACCTTTCAAGAGTGAAGGAGAAATTAAGACATTTACAGATAAACTAAAGCTGGCAGAGTTCATTACCAGAAGACCTGCCTTATAAAGAAATGGAGTTTCTTTGGGCTAAATTAAAGGAAACTAGACAATAACTCAAGGCAATAAGAAATGAAGAACATTGGTAAAGGTAATTACATAGGTAAATATAAAATTCTCTATTATTGTACCTTTGGTTTGTAACTGCTTCATATGACTTAGTCGTATGTGTAAAATAACATTGTAGGGAAGTGGATGTGGCTCAAGCGATTGAGCTTCCATCTACCGTATGGGAGGACCCGGGTTCAGTCCCAGGGGCCTCGCGGTAAAGTTGTGCCTGTGTGGTGAGCCAGGCCTGTGCGGTGAGCAATGCAGCAAGATGATGATGCAACAAAAGAGAGATGCAGGGGAGAGTCAGGGTGAGATGCAACAGAAACCAGGAGCTGAGGTGGTGCAAGCAGCAGGGATCCTCTCTCCCACATTGGAAGTCCCTGGGATTGAATCCTGGTGAAGCCCAGAGGAGAAAATAAGAAGACAAAAAGAAACAGACCCAGAAGATTACACAATGAATGGATACAGACAGCCAAACAGCAGGGGGAGGGGGAAGGGAAGGAAAAAACCATAGTAAATAAATTGAATTTAAAAATTAATAAAAAAATAAAATAACATTGTAAATCTACGTTAATGGGCAGACAATGTATAAAGGTACTATCTGAGACAGTAACAATGTAATGGGAGATAGATGGAGGTATATAGGAGTAGAGAGTTACATAGGAGTGGACAGTTTGTATACTGTTGAAACTAGGTTGGTATTAGCTGAACTACGTTATTAGTTTAATATGTTCATTGTATTTTCAGTGATAATCAATTAAAAAATAACTAAAGAAATATAGGCAAAAGGAAAGAAGAAGGGAAACAAAATGGCATACTACAAAAAAGTAACCAAACTTTTTTTTTAAAAGGCAGTAATGGAATAATTGAGGAACAAAAAACATGCAAGACATACAGATAACAAATAGCTAAATGGCCAAAGTAAATTTTCAGCTATTACCTTAAATGTTAATGGATTAAACACCCCTATTAAAGGCAGATGTTGGGAAGCAGTTGTAGCTCAACTGATAAAGTGTCCCCCTACCATATGGTGGGTCCAGGGTTCTATACCCAGGGCCTCCTGACCTGTATGGTGAGCTGGCCCACACGCAGTGCTGCCATGTGCAAGGAGTGCTGTGCCATGCAGGGGCGCCCCCGTGTAGGGGTGCAAGGAAAGCCACCCCATGTGAAAAAAGTGCAGCCCGCCTAGGAGTGGCACCACACACTTGGAGAGCTGATGCAGCAAGATGATGCAACAAAAAAGAGGCAGTTTCCCAGTACTGCCTGACAATGCAAGCGGATACAGAAGAACACACAGTGAATGGACATAGAGAGCAGACAATGGGGGAGAGAGGAAGGGGAGAGAAATGAATGAAAAAATAAATCTTTAAAAACAAATAAAAAATAAAGGCAGATGTTTATATAAAATGTAAATATAAATCAATTTATAAAGATAAAATTGAATGAGTGGTTATATAGGGCTAGGAAAGGACTGCTAAAAGGTGTGGAAGTTTTCTTTTTGGAGTGATGAAATTGTTCTAAATTTTTTTGTAGTCATCACCACAAAAACAAATTTTGATTATACTAAAAGCCATTGATTATACACTTTGGATAGATTATATGGTATGTGAATGTATCTCAATAAAGCTTAATAAATAAATAGATAATTGTGCAAGAATAACCAGAAACAGCAGCTATGTAGAGCAGGGGAAGCACTGAGAGGTGAAGGTTTTCCTTGTTTGCTTGTTTTTTGCTTATTATTATTATTGAAATAATGAAGGTCCTCTAATAATGATTGAAGTGATGAATGCACAACTATGTGATTATAACATTAATTGTACAGTTTGGATGGATTGTATGCTTCATTAATATATATCAATAAAATTGATTTGTTTTTTTAAAAAGTAGGCAGATGTGGGCAGATTGGATGAAAGGCATGTTCCAGCTCTGTGCTGTCTGCAAGATACTTTAAGTACAAAGGCAGAAAGAAGTTAAAAGTAAAATGATGGAAAAGTTATTCCATGCAAACAGTAATCAAAAGAGAGTCAGAGTGGCTGTATTATTTTTAGAGAAAACAGACTTTAAGTCAAAAAGGAATATGAAACAAAGAAGGATATTATATATTGATAAAAGGTTCAATCCAACAAGTAGGTATAATGATTAAAAAACATAAATGCAGCTCACATAAGAGCCCCAAAATATGATACAAATATTGACAGAATTGAAGGGAGAAACAGAGTTCCACAATAATCATTTGAGATTTTGATACACCACTTTTTAAAAAAATTTTATTTCTCTCCCCTTCCTCCCCCCCCCCCCCCCAAGTTGTCTGCTCTCTGTGTCCATTCACTGTGTGTTCTTCTGTGTCCACTTGCATTCTTGTCAGCAGCACCGGGAATCGGTGTCTTTTTTTGTTGCGTCATCTTGCTGTGTCAGCTCTCCATATGTGCGGTGCCACTCCTGGGCATGCTGCACATTTTTTCACGTGGGGCGGCTCTCCTTGCAGGGCACACTCCTTGTGCTTGGGGCTGCCCTACGAGGGGCCACCCCTGCATGGCACGGCACTCCTTGTGCACATCAACACTGCACGTGGGCCAGCTCACCACACGGGTCAGGAGGCCCTAGGTTTGAACCCTGGACCTCTTATGTGGTAGGTGGGTGCTCTATCAGTTGAGCCAAATCTACTTCCCTGATACACCACTTTCAATAACTGACAGAAGGGGAGTGGATGTGGCTCAAGCAGTTGGCTACCTGCCTCCCACACAGGAGGTCCTGGATTGGGTTTCCAGTGCCTCCTAAAGAAGACAAGCAGATGCCTCCTAAAGAAGATGAGCAGATGCTGCAACGAGCAGACACCACAACCTGCAGACACTGCAGCCAGTAGACTCTGCAGCCAGGGGGAAACAGATGTGGCTCAGACAGTTGCGCACACGCCTCCCACATGGGAGGTCCCAGGTTCAGTTCTCAGTGCTTCCTAGAGAAGAGGAGCAGACACAGTGAGCTGACACAATGAGCAGACAGACGAGGGAGCCATCTCAGGGAGGGGGGAGTTTAAAAACAAACAAATAAAATCTTTTTTAAAAATGTAAAAAAAATAATTGCTAGGATATCTAAGCGGAAGATGAATAAGGAAATGCAGGACTTGAACAACACTATTAACCAGTTAGACATATGGACACTTACAGAACCCTCCATCCATCAACAGCAGAATACACATTCTTCTCAAGTGCACAAGCAATATTGTTCAGGATAGACTATATGTTAGGCTACAAATGAAATCTTAATATATTAAAAAATATTGAAACCATACAAAGTATCTTCTCAGGCCATGGTGGAATAAAGCTAAAATTAAATAACAGAAGGAAAACTGGAAAACTTATAAATAGGTGAAAACTACACAGCACACTGTTACACAACCAGTGGATCAAAGAAGAAATTGCAAGGGAAATTAAGAAATATCTTGAGAAAAACAAAAACAAAAACAAAAAACAGCCAACTGAAGAAGGTGCTCTCTCAGTGACTTCCTAACTCAAGAACGATCGCACAGCCAGAACCCCTTCTTGGCTCACTCATGGAGATCTTCAACCCTTACGTCATTTGATTGGTTTCTGTATTTCTTTTATTTTTTTTTGGGGGGGGGTCTCTTAAGATATGTACCCCCAACTCTATACCTTTTAAAATTTGATGGTTTCCTTCATTCTTTCCTATTCCGAGGATCGCACAGCTCTTCTAACTGGGGAAATGAACCTGACCGAGTCTAGGTTCTGTCCCTGTTCATTCAGTCATGACTTTCCAGGTCGTTCTGTATCTGCCCCCCCCCAACCCAGTACACATCCCCCTGCAACATCCAGCCCTGGATCTTCAGGCTCTAGACTTTCATCACTTCTTTCCCCCGTCCAGGCCAGGGCTGCTTTTGCAGACAGGTCTCCTGGCCTCACAGCCTGGGTGCAGGCCTCCCACGCCCCTGCACCCGCTGGCCTGCCGGGCCGAGCTGGCTGAGTAACTGCGGCCAGTCTCCTTAGCACCTGGCGCCAGCGTGTGGGCGAGGAGCTCTGCTGCCGAGGCTTGTGGTTCAGGCTGTCAACCCGCAGGCCGCGTTGCAGAATCTAGATTCAGGTGGACGGCTGCGCAGGGCGCGTCTGGGTTTTGGCAGCAGCTTCGCCCTCCGTGGGAGCCTCGGTGTGGCCTCTCCTGCCGGGAGGCAGTACTGGTGGAATTTATTGGGCTATTCCTGTTGAAAGGCACAGGGCTTCCGGCCATTCATTCAGTCCCAAGTGTTTCTTTATTGAGCATTCTTTTTTTTTTTTTTTTAAGGATTTATTTTCTTTATGTATTTCTCTCCCTTCCCCACCCAGTTGTCTGCTCTCTGTGTCCACTCACTATGTGTTCTTCTGTGACTGCTTCTATCCTTATCAGTGGCACCCGGAATCTGTATTTCATTTTTGTTGTGTCATCTTGCTGTGTCAGCTCTCCGTGTGTGCGGCGCCATTCCTGGGCAGGCTGCACTTTCTTTCGCACTGGGTGGTTCTCCTTATGGGGTGTGCATGGGCCAGCTCCACACGGGTCAAGGAGGCCCGGGGTTTGAACCGCGGACCTCCCATGTGGTAGACGGACGCCCTAACCACTGGGCCAAGTCTGCTTCTCTATTGAGCATTCTTGATGTTCTCTGCCTCGTGCCATGTGGCGGGGGCGGTGTGGGCTGGCGTGGCGTGTGTGCATAGGTGCGTGTGTGTGAGAGGATGGTCACCAAAAGCCCAAGATGAGACTCTCTTCTCCTGTCGCTTCCTGTCAAGCACAAGTAGAGAGCAGAATATGCGAAATGCCAAGTAAGTGGTAGAAACAGAAAGGGCTAAAGAATTTCAAAGGAAGAAGACATTCCCACGGTGAAGGCGGCTGGTCGGCTGCACCTCGTGGACCTGTTCCGCAGGGGGAGAGGGCCTTCCTCCCCCTGCTGGCGTGGGATATGGGTTGTCGGGGCGACTCTCTGCTTCGCTCCGGGAACCGCCGCCGGGCCGCAAACCAGCTGCAGCGAAGAGGACCGCGCTACGAACTCACACAAACACCGGCCAGAAGAAGCAGGAGAATTTATTGGGAGAGCCCAGAGCGTGTGGGTTCATGCGCAATCTGCAGACGAGTTTGGGGAAGAGGAGGGGAAGGGGGGAAATATAGGGATATGGTAATTTAGGGGCTTGCCAATCAGACTGGCAAGGCGCACGCGCCTGGGCCTTGCCCCATGACTCAGCATGACTCAGCACCGATGACTCAACATGACTCAGCACCCATGACTCAGCATGACTCAGCACCCATGACTCAGCATGACTCAGCACGGATGACTCAGCATGACTCAGCACCCATGACTCAGCACTGTGATGGCACCCAGGCCCACAGCACAGCCTCGGCTCCCTTCCCCACGGGGGCCTTGAATTCACCAGGGCTTTTTTGTTGTTTTGTTTGTTTTTAGGAGGTACCTGGGATTGAACCCAGGATCTCGTACGTGGGGAGCAGGTGCTCAGCCACTGAGCTACATCCACTTCCCAAGGAGAGTCGTTTTTTGTTTGTTTGTTTGTTTTCAGGAGGTATTGGGGATCAAACTCAGGGCCTTGCGTATGGGAAGCAGGCACTCAACCACCTGAGCACATCCACTCCCTGCATTTCACAAGGCTTGAAGGTGGAATGGATTTAGTCAGTGACACGTAAGACAAGGACACCTCCCCGGAGGAAAAGGTGCACAGGGTGGATATGGAAGGGCGCAGGCATGTTCAGGGAATGGAGAGGCAGGTGTACAGAACACTCTGGAGAGGGTGTCTTAGGAGATGAGCTCAAGATGTGGGCAGAGACTAGTGGGGGAGAACCTCAAATGACAGGTGAAGAATGTCAGAAAAAGGAAAGCTCTTTGAAAGCCTATTTTTTTTGGGGGGGGTACTGGGAGCTGGGAATTTGAACCCGGGACCTTCTATGTGGGAGGCAGGAGCTCAACCACTTGAGCCCCATCCGCTCCCTCTTTGAAAGCTTTTGAGGAGAGGAGTGGCATGATCTGGTCTGTGTTGCACGAAGACAGAGTGAATGTTTCTCCTCTCACTGCTGGAGGTGTTTGCTCCAAGAAGAGTCTTAGCACTGTGGTGAGGAGACCTGCCGAGGGACCACGAGTGGATGACGTAAGTTGGGTGTGTCTCCAGGGCATCTCGTCTGCACCCTCTGGGCTGTTCCCATTGCCCAGTCACCATCTTCAGTGGATCCCAGAGATAAGACTGTCATTCCTAGTAATAACAGTAGCAGTAGCAACAACAACAGTGCAGGTAAAATAGATCAAGTAATTCCTATGTGCTAAGCACATAGGATTTTGTAAAATACCCACATCAACACTGTGAAATAGATATTATTCTTATCTCCATTTTACAGATAGGAAAGTAAAACACAGAGAAGTGAAGGGATTTGCCCAAGGCCACACAGCCAGCAAGTGGCAGAGGGAAGACCAGACCCCCCCGCCCCCGTGACACCAGAGCCTGACCTCTGACCCCCTGCTTATCCTCCTTTCTGAGATAGCGCGGCGTCCTCTCTGAAGCAGTCTCCAGTGTTACCTGGGCCCGGTGGCGAGGGGTAGGCTGGATGTTAGTCTAGTAGGGGGTTTAGGGAGTGCTTGAAGGACCACGTCCAGAGAGTGCTGGTGAATGCATTCAGGCAGCTCTGGAGGGTGGTTTCTAGTGTGTGTCACAGGCTCTGACCACTGTCCCTTCAGTTCAATGCGCTTAACGACCACACGGACGAAATGCCAACTAGGAACTCACAGGAGGTATCTGTTCCCTAGACGTTTTTTTTTTTGGCTCACATGCTGTTAAAAAGAATTTGAAGACATCACGTTGAATGAAATAAGCCAGACACAGAAGGACAAATATTGGATGATCTCACTGGTTTGAAAAAATTAGATTAAGCAAACTCATAGAATCAGAATCTAGACTCCTGTCTAGGCTACTAGGGGATGGGTGAGGTAGGGGATGGGGAGCTAAAGCTTCAGACGTGCAGGTTCCCGTGTGGCATGGTGGGAATGGACGGGGGTGATGGTAGCACAGCATTATGAATGCATTTAACAGCTCTGAAATATGCATCTGAATATGATTAAAAGGGGGAAATGTTAGATTGCATATTTGGTAACAG
This sequence comes from Dasypus novemcinctus, assembly GCF_030445035.2. Classification (NCBI taxonomy): domain Eukaryota; kingdom Metazoa; phylum Chordata; class Mammalia; order Cingulata; family Dasypodidae; genus Dasypus; species Dasypus novemcinctus. The sequence goes on along the minus strand of NC_080678.1, from coordinate 83,771,265 downwards.
AATAAAGATATTTTTTAAAAATCCGTGGAATTAAAGTACACAGTGAGTCCTAAGTAAAACTGTGGACTTTAAGTGAGAGTACACGTAAACATTTGCTCTCCTTAATTGTAACAGACGTGCCACACCAATGCAACGTGTTAGCGGTGGGGAGGTATATGGGGATCCTGTATTTTATGCATGATTTTCTATAAAACTATGACTTCTCAAATAAAGGAAAAATTTTTTTAAAAAACGGAATCACTGTTTAAAAAATCAAATGACTTTACATTAAAAAAAAATTATAACTCCAGGTTCTCTTGCAGATTTGGAGATCTGACAATAGCGTGTTTTCATTCCTGCAGAGCAACAAGCCACTGGAGTAGCTCGCTGCCCCTGGCACTCCGAGCGGGAGCACTGACCACCAGCCCGGCTGATCCATTCACAGTCAGTCCACAGCATCTGTCAGCGCTTGATGTTGAGCCCCTGTCGGTGAGATGCGTCCCCAAATCATCACAGGCGAAGTGAAAGTGCAGGAATAGCAAGAAAATGGGTCTCAACATTAAGATCCCGGGAGGTTTCCTCACTAGACTGAAGTCTAGTGAAAAGCTTAATAGAGATGAAATAGGCTTGTGATTGTGTCCATTAAACCACCGTACCCATGTGGACCCAGCTGTTGGGCTTAACGTAACAAACCAAAGAGAAAGAAAACACTTAGATTTTTTGTTTTAGTAGGTACAAGGGATTGAGCCTAGGACCTCGTACGTGGGAAGCAGGCGCTCAACCGCGGAGTACATTTGCACCCCAATGAAAGTTGTTTTTTTGTTTGTTTATTGTTTGTCCTTTTGTTTTTAGGAGGTCATGGGGATTGAACCCCGGACCTTGTACCTGGGAAGCAGGTGCTCGGTCACTTGAGCTACTTCCACTCCCCACCGCTGAGAGATTTTGTTTGTTTGTTTGTTTGGTCCTGGGCCCGGGAATTGAAGCGCAGACCTCGTGTGTGGGGAGCCAGCGCCCAACCACTGTCTCCCCTGAGCTGGCCTCTGTCTGTTTGCCTGTTGCTTGTGTTTTTGTTTTTAGGAGGTACCAGGGACCAAACCCAGGACTTCCCATGTGGGAAGCAGGTGCCCAATCGCTTGAGGCACATCTGCTCCCACCACTGAGATTTTAATTGATGAAAATCTCAATATGATTCAATAGTATGTCAAAACCACTGTGACTGTATTAATAGGGGAAGATAGTAAATGCTTGGCTTCCGTGCAGAACTGGGATCAGAAGCGCACTGTGTAGCCTCCTGGAAGTGTGCTCATTTCACAGGACAGTGACTTCAGGAGGACAGATTTCGGCACGGTGTAAGGAAGGATTTTCTAACAGTCAGAGCTGCCCAAGGACAGAATAACTGCCCCAGGAGGCGATGCGTTCCCTGGAAACTGAAGTGTTCAAGCACACACAGGATAATCACTTGGTAAAAAACGGAATAGTGAATGGGCCTGAATTTGCCCATCCCATCCCATGATTCCACATACTAGAAGTTTCCCTGGAGAAAGGGAACTGTTAGCTTCTTCATGCCATTGCATGTGTGAAAGCTGCACATTCAGCCTTATTTTAGAAGTGAAGCCTCCTCAGAGAAAGTCCTAGTTAAACTGAAAGGCTATGACAATGTCTCTAACATCTGAGCCTCCCTGCCATGGTCTCATGAGTTGCCGGTCCACAGCACCAGCTCAGATGTGGGTTGGGGGAAGCAGATTTGGCTCAACTCATAGAGCATCCGCCTACCATATGGGAGGTCCAGGGTTCAAACCCAGGCCTCCTGGCTCGTGTGGTGAGCTGGCCCATGTGCAGTGCTGATGTGCGGAAGGAGTGCCGTGCCACACAGGGGTGTCCCTGCATAGGGGAGCCCCATGCACAAGGAGTGTGCCCTGCATGGAGAGCTGCCCTGAGTGAAAAAAAGTGCAGCCTGCCAGGAGTGGTGCCGCACACGTGGAGAGCTGACTCAGCAAGATGACGCAACAAAAAGAGACACGGATTCCTGGTGCTGCCGACAAGAATGCAAGCAGACACAGAACACACAGCGAATGGACACAGAGAGCAGACAACGGGGCGGGGGGGAGTGGAGAGAAATAAATACAAATAAATCTGAAAAAAAAAAAAGATGTGGGTTGGTCTGAAGTTGGACCTTGCGCCACTTCCTCGGCTGTGGCATGACCCGACTTGCAGGGGGAACATGGCACACATTTAGGAGAACTCTTGGATTTGGGGAATTAAGTGACAGCCACTATGTACAAACAATTATAGGGGGTCACTGTGAAGGGTGGTCCTTGACAATACTTTGTACCACTGTGTTGGCCATGGTTCCACGGTATAGAACGCCCGTATCAGTATGTAAGAGGAGATTTTGTGGAGTGGAAAAGAACATGGCCTCTAGAGTCAGACTGTCTGGATTCAAATTTTTTTTTTTTAAGATTTATTTTATTTATTTCTCCTCTCCCCTTCCTGTTGCCCCCATTGTCTGCTCTCTGTCCATTCACTGTGTGTTCTTCTGTGTCTGCTTGTATTCTCATTAGGCAGCTCCGGAAACGGATCCTGGGACCTTCCAGAACAGGAGAGAGGCGATTACTCTCTTGTGCCACCTCACCTCCCTGTTCTGCTATGTCTTCTTATTTTCTCTCCTCTGTGTCTCTTGCTGCATCATCTTGCTGTGCCAGCTCTCTGCGTCGGGGCGGCATTCCTGCGCAGGGTAGCTTTCCTGCGCTGGGCGACATTCCCACACAAGGGAATGGGCCGGCACTGTGCATGGGCCAGCTTGCCACGTGGGTCAGTTTGCCTTCACCAGGAGGCATCGAACCCAGGACCTCCTATATGGGAGATGGGAGCCCAATTGGTTGAGCCACATCCGTTTCCCTGGGTTCAAATCTTGATTCCAAGAACTGTGTGATCTAAAGCATTTTGCTTAATCTCTTTGAGGTGCTGGTTTCTCATCTTTGAAATGAGAATAGTCATATCTATATATAAGATAATATATGTATAGTGTTTGTAACTTAGTAGATCAACAGAAAATAACCCGACCTATTTTCTTTATTTTTTTACAAATATATCTTAATTCATTTTTATAGTATTAACATATATAACATTTGACATTTTAACTATTTTAAGTGTACAATTCAGTGGCATTGACTACATTTACAATGTTGTGTGACCGTCACCACCATCTATTACCAAAACCATTTCATCCCCCCAGACAGAAATGCTGTACCCCTTACACGACAACCCCCCATTCGCCCTCCCCCAGCCCCTGGCAACTTCTATGTACTTTTGTCTCTATGAGTTTGCCTATTCTAGATATTTCATATAACTGGAATTATACAGTGTTTATTCTCTTGTGTCTGGCTTCTTTCACTTAGCATAATCTTTTCAAGAGTCATCCCTGTTGCGCCATGCATCAACTTCTTTCCTTTTTATGGCTGAATAATATTCCGGTTTTACAAATACTTTTAAGACCAGATTTACTTTTCTTGATTTCGTTCTATTCTGGCTTTGCCTCTGAGGCTGCTTGGATTTCAGCCAATTTGGTCCTTCAAAAATATCAAATTCAGGAGAAAGGTGGAGGCATTAGAAGGTGTGAGGACCAGTCCTGGGCAGAAGGGAGCCACCATGCGCTGGGGAGAGCGTCACCACGGATTTTAACAGAAACCTCTTTTTTGTTTTTCTCCCCCGCCCCCACCCTGCTGTTTCTGCTGTCTGTGTCCATTCGCTGTGTGATCTTCTGTATCTATTTCTCTTTTTGTCTCCTCTTCTCGTCTTTCTCCTCTAGGATTCACCAAATTTTGATCCTGGGACCCCTGATGTGGAGAGAGGTTCCCTGTTAGCTGTGCCACCCCAGTTCCTGGTTTCTGCTGCGCTTCACCTTGACTCTCCCCTTCGTCTCTCTTTTGTTGCCTTATCATCTTGCTGCGTGACTCACTTGCGCGGGCACTGGCTCACTGTGTAGGCACTCATGCGGGCACTCGGCTTGCCACATGGGCACTGGCTCGCTGCGCGGGCACTGGCTCTCCATGCGGGCACCCACTGGGGCACTTGGCTTGCCATGCGGGCACACGGCTCACTGTGTGGGCACTCGGCTCACCGCACGGGCACTCGGCTCACCATGCGGGCACTGGTTCGCTGCGCAAACACGCTTTCTCTTCTTTTTCACCAGGACCCCCCAGGGATGGAACTCAGGTCCTCCCACATGGTAGGCGGAGGCCTTATCACTTGAGCCACCTCTGCCTCCACACAGGAAGCTTTTTAATCACCGTCATACTCAACGTGTCCTGTCAGAGGTTACCGGGAGGAATTCCTGCCACCAGCTCCTTGCAGGGCTACCTTGGGGTCCCCCAACATGCCAGGCACACCCCAGCTGGGGCTTTGCCCTTGCTAGGGTCTCTTCCTGCATCCCTCCTGTCTCAGCTATTTGTATCCCTTCAGCCTCTGACCCCCAACCCTGTTTTATCATTCTCCCCTGCCCTGGATGCCACCTGACACCTGGTGCATTTGTTTGTTGATTATCTCTCTCGCCCACTTGCACGTTGAGCTCCTCGAGAGCAGGGACCTGGTCTTCAACAGAGCTGATTCCCCAGGGCTAGAGCAACAAACATGTATGACTGCAGGGCGTGCAGTGGCTTTCTGGGTGACCGTACTGCTTTCCAAAAAACTCTACCCCAAACTATGCTGAGTTCACCCCAGTCATGGGTCTGTGGCTACGCTGCAGTTTCTCGAGAGAGAATTCCACTTTTGTGGCGTTAGGATGGGCCCATTTTGCGGGCAGCTCCTCTACCTTTTACTTCCCTGCTGTGCGTAAAGGTTAAACAGTAACCGTGAGAGAACGAGCGCAGGAGCTGGGGCTCCTACAAGGAGACTTCACTCGCATGGAGGGGAAGCAGGACAAAGCACCCAGAGGCTGCTAAGGCTCGCAGAATAACCCCTGGAAACGAGGAGTACTTTCGCGTCCTGCCTTTCAACGGGGCAATCGTCGGGCCCCACAGAGCTGTTCAAGCTGTTTACAGCTGGGCGTTCGCACTCGAGCCAGCAACGAGTCTACTTCTGACTGTGCAGCTGAAGGGAAACCTGAGTGTGTCTCATCTTTACCCAACCAAGGCCTTCTGTTCACGCGGAAGATCTTATTTACTTCTGCGGTCCTTAAAGCGCTGATCCTGTTGAAGGCGATTATTCGCCGGCTGTTCACCTGCTGTCTAGACCTCTAGTTCAAGGCTGTGTTCCGCCTTAGAAATAAACTTGATTGGCTTGGAGAGTTTTTTTTTGTGTTGGCATTTGCCTTTGTTGGGCAGTTCCCAACTGTTTTATCAGTTTTTGAGCTGATAATTCAAACAGTATTCTCTGATGGAAAGTGATCCGATGGATATGATATGACTGTGGGTCTTAAATGAGGAAATGTTTGGTGTTACTAAGAATATAATTATTTTGCATGACATTGGTTCTTAAAGATTCTAACTGCTAACATAAACAACGCATAGGGTGGGGGAGCAAGGGCTCAAAAGCACCATTAAACTGCAGCGAGATAATTAACTCAGCAGGTAGCCACATTTCGTGTTCTGCATTTTTCCTTTGTAACTTGCAGGGCATGCAGCATTTGTCCATATCATCAGAGCCTGCCTTAAGCGGACTTTGACCTTAGAGAACAGCCAGAGGCTCCCCTTCAAAACCCCCTTTCAGGGGAGCGGACGTAGCTCAGTGGTCGAGCGCCTGCTTCCCATGGACCAGGTCCTACATTTAATTCCTGGTATTTCCTAAACCAACCAACCAACCAACCAAACAGGCTCAATCCCTGGTGCCTCCTAAAAACAAAAACAAAAACAAAAACAACCAAGACAAACAAAAAACACCTTTCCTCCAGAGTATAAATGTGTTTGGCAACTCCTAGTATATTCACTGCGCAGGGGAGCGTGGTCAGGCCGGCTGTAAACCAGCTCTGGCTCAGGCTTGCACCTTGTGCTCACTCGGAAGGCGATGGGTCCTTGGAGGGCAGGTCACTGACTCAATGCCCTTTGTAGCCCTAAGCTTAGAAGGTGCCTGCACAGGGTGCCCGGAAAATGGTTGTCGAATTGAACACTCATCACAACACAGAATTTTAGAAACGCAGGCACCTGATTATATAGAGAAGGGCTTTGAAGAGGTGAAGAAATTTGCCCAGGATTCCCTAAGGCTGGCGGCCACGAATGACCTGGGCTTTTGCCTCTTGTCCAGATCATTTTCCATTAGAAAAACAGAATGTTCAGAGTTGGAAGTGGCCTTGGCATTTGTGAAACATGTCCTTCCGTTGTGTGTTGTGTGTACTTGGTGACGTTTAATTTCTTTCTGGTTGTAGTGAAAAACAAAACAAAGCAACACCAGAGTATCATCTATTTCATTAAAAAATTATTGTGGTGACATACAAAACACAAAATTTCCCAGTTTATCTACTGTCATACGTACAATTCAGTGATGTTGATTGCATTTGCAATATTGTGCCAACATCGTCCCAAACAGAAACTTTGTACCTATTAAGAAACGACTCCCTCCCCCAGTTCCTGGTAATCTATCACCTGCTTTCTGTCTCTATGAATTTACTTATGCTATGTATTTCATGTAAGTGAAATAACATATTTGTCCTTTTGTGTCTGGCTTATTTCACTCAACGTGATGTCTTCAAGGTTCATCCATGTTGTAGCACGTGTCAGAACTTCATTCCTTTTTATGGTTGCATAATATTTCATTTTGTGTACATGCCACATTTTGTTTATCCATTTATCTGTCGATGGACTCGGGTTGTGTCTACCTTTTGGCTATTGTGAATTATGCTCTCTTGAACACTGGTGTACAATTCTCTCTCATTTTATAGACAAGGAAGTTGGGATTCAGAGGCATAATTTAAGCTGGCTCAGGTCGCACAGTTGGGTGACAGGCAGAGCCTGGAACCTCCTCAGTCTCTAGTTGCTGAGCCCGGGGCAGGGGACGCCATGACCAAGCCGAGCGTGAGCCTCTCCGCGGGCAATAGGGAACGGCAGCGGCGGCCGCCCCACTACAACACAGTCCACAGGATCAGCTCTAAGAGGGCCAGGACGGAGAATCTGCCGCTGCGCTGAACACGAGCCAGGGGCTCCGAAAGGATAAGGGAGGCACGACGGGTCTGCGGCCATAAAGCAACAGCATAAACAACATGTTTAAAAAGAGGCGGGGAGTGGACGGAGCTCAGTGGTTGAGCGCCTCCTTCCCATGGGTGAGGTCCCGGGTTCAGGCCCCACTACCTCCTAAAAAAAAAAAAAAAGCAATGTCTACATCTAAATGAGTCTTGTCTTCTAAAGAATTAGCCCTGTGAGGCTGGACGCATTTATTTCAATATGCTGCTGCTGCTTAAATACTTCTGAAAGTCCTCTTTTTGGCCTTTCCTCCCTAGTCATAGGAAACCACAGTCTCATTACTTTATCACATCTTCTTTTTGACCCAAACACAATTTTCTCAGTCAAATCCGCCATCATAGCCATCATATTTCATTTACTCAAAAATGCTTGTTAAAGGTCCTTTCCAGCCAGGATCACTGACTTTAAGATTTAGTGTCCAATCATAACACATATGTGAGCAGTGAATTTTTAATGAACGCCTGGCACTGAACTTACAAGCACTTTATAGAAGTGGATTTATTTAATCCCCACAGCAGACTTTAGAAGGTAGATATGGAAACTGAGGCTTAGAGAGGTTAAATGTGGCCTGCGTCACACAGTTGGGAAGCTCTTTTCAACACATTTTTTCTCCCCAACCCCTCCCGGTGCCCTCCCCCTGCCCTGCTGTTTTTCTGTCTGTGTCCATTCGCTGTGTGATCTTCTGTATCTGTTTCTCTTTTTGTCTTCTCTTCTCATTTTTTCTCTTCTAGGATTCACTGGGATCTGATCCTGGGGACCTCTGATGTGGAGAGAGGTTCCCTGTCAATTGCGCCACCTCAGTTCCTGGTCTCTGCTGCGCTTCGCTTTGATTCTCCCCTTCATCTCACTTTTGTTGCATCATCATCTGGCTGCATGACTCACTTGCGCGGGCAGTAGGCTTGCCACGCGGGCACTAACTCGCTGTGTGGGCACTGGCTCACCACACAGGCACTCACCTGGGCACTCGGCTTGCCACGTGGACACTGGCTTGCCGCACAGGCACGCTTCCTCTTTTTCTTTTTCACCAGGAGGCCCCAGGGATCAAACCCAGGTCCTCCCATATGGTAGGCAGAAGCCCTATCACTTGAGCTGCATCTGCTTCCCTCAACATGATTTTTAAGGGTTAGGTAGTATTTCTTTGTATATATAAACTATGATTTCCCAAAGCAGCCTTAATTGCAGAGCATTTAATTATGTCTACCAAAAATACACTACTCTTGCCCACTGAGCCGCCCGGCCAGAAGTACTGAGCTCTGGGCCTGAGCTGGCAAAGCGGAGTTCCGGTCCAGAGCTCCCCCCTCGAGCTGGTGAGCTGGTGGCATCAGGGCGAGCGGAGCTGGTCGGGATGATCACGGACGTGCAGCTCACCACCTTTGCCAACCTGCTGGGCGTGTCGCTCTTCTTGCTGGCTGTTCTCTAGCACTACGTGGCCGTCCACAATCCCAAGAAGCAGGACTGAAAGTGGGGCGTCCTCCACCCCAGGGTTCCAGGACCCAGTCTGAGGCAAGATGGAGAGTGTGAGGAGCCTTCACACTTCTTCACCTCATCCCTTCTACCCGCCACACACACAGAGCAAATACACCTGGATTTTTCCAAACAACTTTTCCTCAAAGTCTTCCTTAGCCCTGTGGGTCAAGAAGCTCCCACTGAATAGAGCCCAGTAGAGGGGCTCTTTTCTTTCCTAGCCCCCAATATAATATACGTAGATACACTATTGAACTAAAAAACAAGAATACATAAGTTTTTAAAGCTATTTTAAAGAATTCTGTGATGACCATCCTTAGCCGTAAACCTTTACAGACATTGCTTAATCTTTTCTTCAGAAAAAATCCTAGGTACAGCATCTCCAGGTCGTTTTTTTTTAAAGATTTATTTTTTATTTATTTCTTCCCCACCCTGTTCCTCCCGTTGTCTGCTCTCTGTGTCCATTTGCTGTGTATTCTTCTGTGTCTGCTTGTCTTCTCGTCAGGTGGTTCTGGGAACTGATCCTGGGACCTTCCAGAGTGGGGGAGAGAGGCGATTACTCTCTTGTGCCACCTCAGCTCCCCTGCTCTGCTACATCTTATTTTCTTTCCTCTGTGTCTCTTGTTGTGTCATTTTGCTGCACCAGCTCTCTGCATCGGCCGTCACTCCTGTGTGGGGCAGCTTTCTCGCACGGGGCGGCTTTTCCACTCAGGGTGGCACTCCTGCGCGGGGCCGCATTCCCAAGTGGGCCAGCTCGCTGCGTGGGCCAGCTTGCCCTCACCAGGAGGCCCCAGGGATGGAACCATGGACCTCCTATATGGTAGACAGGAGCCCATTTGGTGGAGCCACACTGTTTCCCTCCAGGTCATATTTTTAAGGTTTTTAACTGCATTATATGAAGTCCTTGTTTCCCAGCATTTGTTTTTATCATTCTTTGCATCTCTGCCAATTTGAGAGGTAAAAAATAAAGTATCTTCTTGTGATTTGCATTTCCATGTTTATTAGTGAAGATAAGCATTTATTTTTTTTGTTATTGTTTTCTTCTTTTATGAATTACCTTTCATCCATTTCTTCTAGTGGGACGTATGTCTTTTTCCTTTTGCTCTGCAAGTCTTTTCGATATTAAGGACACTAATCCTTTGTCTATTTGTCATGCTGCCATCATTTTATGTTTGTAATTTGTCTTTTCAATTTTTAAAAAATCAAACAAATTTTAAAAAATTTATATAGATAAAATCTCTGCATCTGTTATGATTTTTGCTTTAGGTATTCTGCTTGGGAAAATCTTTACTATTCAACATTATAGAAATACTTTATATATTTTTCTAGTTATTTTGTCTAAGGAATTTAAAAAATATGTCTATTTGGAATTTATCTGGATGATTTGGCATGTTGTGGGAAATCTAACTTCATTTTTTCAAATAGAAACCAACTATCCCATCACTGTTTGCTTGAATCAGATTTTTCCTCTTTGATTTTAAATGCTATCTCTATTAAACTTGTATACTCTTGGGTAGGCTTCAAGGTTTTAAATTTTATTTTGCTAATCTGTCTATTCTGTGCCAAACCTCACTGTTTTAATTACTGTGGCTTTATAATAGATTTTAATATTTAATTATGCAAATATCCCCTCATATTTCTTTTTCCCCAAACGCTTTTTTTAAAAGATTTATTTTATTTATTCACCCCCCTCCCATTGTTTGCGCTTGTTGTCTGCTCTCTGTGTGCATTCACTGTGCGCTCTCTATGTCTGCTCTTTTTCTCTTTAAGAGGCACTGGGGACCAAACCTGGGATCTCCCATGTGGGAGAGGGGTGCTCAATTGCTTGAGCCACCTCAGCTCCTTGCTTTGTTGCGTCTCTCATTGTCTCTCCTCTTTGCGTCTTCTTGTTGCATCAGCTTGCCATTCCTGCCCATCGCACCATCTTGCTGCCTTGTTTGTCTTCTCCAGAAGGCACCAGGAACCACACCTGGGACCTCCCATGTGGTAGGTGAGAGCTCAATTGCTTGATCCATATCCGCTTCCCCCAAAACACTTTGTGACTCAACTAAAATCTCTTTGGGATTTTAATGGGACCTGCACTCCATTTATAAATTACTTTGAGAAGAACTGACATCTTTATAATATTTTATTTTCCCATTGAGGGATGTGACATGTCTGCCATTTATTTATTTTCTTTTATGTACTTTGGTAAAATTTTGCTTTTTCCTTCATACAAATCTTATATACTTTTTGTTAAGTTTATTCCTGATTTGTCTCTCTCTCTCATAATAATAATATACTAATATATATATATTATTGCTACTTGAATGGAATATTTTCTCATTTTATTTTCAAACTGATTATTATTATTACTTTTTACAACCAAATTAAAAAAAAGTTTAATCACAAGTATGTAGCGCCACATCATTAGAGTAAAAAATATGGAACGCTTCACGAATTTGCGTGTCATCCTTGTGCAGGGGCTATGCTAATCTTCTTTGTATCATTTCAATTTTATTCAAACTGATTATTGATAGTGAATATTAGTTTAGTCATTCAACAAATACTTATTGTCTACTGTGTTCACCAAGTCTGCATTAGTGGACAAACAGGCACAATCTGTATATGATAGATATAGATTCTAAAATATTGAACGTCCTCACATTCCTGGGACAGGCCTTGCTTGGGAATGGAATATTATTTCATTATTCTGTATTGCTGGATTAAATTTGCTAGTATTGGAAAACAGATGTGGCTCAAAACTAGGCTCCCATCTACCATATAGGAGGTCCAGGGTTTGATGCCCAGGGCCTCCTGGTGAGGGCAAGGGGCCCACATGGTGAGTGGCCCACGTGGAGCCAGTCCACGCAGGAAAGCTGCCCCATGCAGGAGTGCCCCCTGTGTGGGAATGCTGCCCAGCGTGAAAAACCACCCCATGCAGGAGTGCCGGCCGATGCTGAGAGCTGGTGCAGCATGATGACGCAACAGGAGACACAGAGGAGAGAAAATAAGATGTAGCGGAACAGGGGGTGGAGGTGATGTAAGAGTAATTGCCTCTCTCCCACTCCAGAAGGTCCCAGGATCGGTTCCCGGAGCTGCCTAATGAGAATGTAAGCAGACACAGAAGAACACAGAGCGAATGGACACAGAAAGCAGACCAAGAGGGAGAAGGGGGTGGGGGGAGAAATAAATAAAAAATAAATCTTTAAAAAATTTTGCTAGTATCCTGTTTAGGATGTTTATACATTCCATAGAAATATCCTAAATGAGACAGGCTAGCTGGTGTTCTGTGTGTGTCTGTGTGCATGTGTGTATGTATGCCCTATGTGTATAGTTTTTAAAAATAAATTGGAAAACTTGCCGTTATTTCTATAGTTTATATAACTTTGGAATTAAGTGTTTCATTCCCATACCTTAAAAATAACATTAAATTATAAAGTTCCGACAAGAAAACTTAGAACTGTGAAAAACCTCCAGGTTTCCTGAATCTCAGATCTTTGAAAGAATTTACAGACATCGATAGAGTGAAGTGATAGAAAGATCTATACGACACAACAGCAACAAGCCCGGCAACGAGACATGTCATTCTCGTTTTGGTCCTGTCCTCTCAAGGAGCGACAATGGCCGTGTATATTCACTTCTTGAAGGGGTTTCTGTCTGTTTCCAGTGAGGACGCTGGGTATATACCTTCATCCTAAACTCTTTAGTACCCTTGGAGCGTGCAGGTGAGTGACTGGTTTTGTGCAAAGTCAGTAGAAAACTCCAAAGATTCTAAACCTGGGACAAAAAGCAGCACCATTGCTGTTGCTTCCTCACAGAATCTTCCTAGGCGCCGCAGACATCAGACAGATAAGAGACCAAAACCTCCCAGTTCTTGCCATCCTCTGCATCTTTCTGAATTTGTACAGCTATAGCGAAATTCATCAGGTGGTTCTATTCCCGCTGCAGAGTAACAAAGTCAAGGCCAACCTGTGAGCACAAAGCCCTGGTTCTGTGATCTGATATTATCTCCCTCACACTATTTTTATTTCTATCCCTGAATGTTTCTCCAAATTTTAAATTTAAGCACCATCCCCTTGCCTAAGAAGCACATGGGGTTCTGAAATCTGTACTTTCAACTCTAACTTTTGTGTTCATTTTCTATTGCTGTGTAACAAATGACCACAAACTTAGTAGCTTTTTAGAAAAAAAAGATTTATTTATTTCTCTCCCCTTGTCCCTCCCTCCCCGCCCCGCCGTTGTCTCTTCTCTGTGTCTGTTTGCTGCGTCGTCTTCTTTGTCCCGCCATTGTCTCTTCTCTGTGTCTGTTTGCTGCGTCTTCTTCTTTGTCCGCTTCTGTTGTTGTCAGCGGCACAGGAATCTGTGTTTCTTTTTGTTGTGTCATCTTGTTGTGTCAGCTCTCTGTGTGTGTGGCACAATTCCTGGGCAGGTTGCACTTTCTTTCATGCTGGGCAGCTCTCCTTATGGGGTGCACTCGTTGCGCGTGGGGCTCCCCTATGCGGGGGACACCCCTGCGTGGCATGGCACTCCTTACGGGGCACACTGCACGTGGGCCAGCTCCACACAGGTCAAGGAGGCCCGGGGTTCGAACCTTGGACCTCCCATGTGGTAGACGGATGCCCTAGCCACTGGGCCAACCACTGGGCCAAGTCTGACGCCAAACTTAATATCTTTAAAACCACACCCATTTATTATCTCACAGTAGGTTATTACCTCTCAGTAGCTTATTTCTTATCTTATCTCTTATTATCTGCTAGTAGCTTCAAACAAACAAACTCCTCTCTCAGTCAGTGGGCAGAGGGCCTTTGCCAGCTCAACTGGTCTCGCTCCTCAGGTCCCACAATGCTGAACACAGCAGGGCTGTGTTCCTTTCTGGAAGCTCTGGAAAGAATCTGCTGATGAGCTCGTACAGACTGGGGGTCAAATTCAGTTCGTTGCCCTTGTAGGGATGAGATCCCTGTTTCCTGGCTGCTTATGCAGCTTCCTGGACTCCTCACTGAGATGCTCCCTGTAGGTTCAAAACCAGCAGCAGGGCGTCTGTCCTCACACTTTGGCTCTCTCTGACCTCCCCTTCTGCCTCATCTCTCCTGCCTCTAACCATGAGCTTTTAAAGGTTCATGGGATTAGATTGGGCTCACCCAGATACTCCAGCTCCTCATTTTGAGCTCTGCCACCCTAATTATTAATATTTCTGCGGTGTCCCTTATGCTATATAACATAGCATATTCACATACTCCAGGGATTGGGGCATGGACAACTCTGGCGACCATTCTGATCACCAGAGTTCGTATGTATTTATTTTCTATAAGGTATATTTTAGGATCATCTTTTCTGTTGAAGAAGAAATGAAAAGTTCCACCCTTTAGGGAAAAATAAATGTCCAGTCCCCAACATGCCCAAAGCTCACATAGACATCCTGTTTTCAGCTTATGATCATAAAGTTTTTTGATTCTGGCAGCAAACTCAACAAAATCCATTTGGTGGATTTAAGATTTGAGGCAGCCACATGCTGACCCCGTACTAGGTGGCTCTTGATTAGACAGCTTCCTTCTGAATTGTGCAGCAATCTGCTCAGATGGGAAGGGAAGTCTGACGTTGAATGGGCAGGCAGGGGAATGGCACCTCTACTGATTGCAGGGAAGTCCCAAAAGACAAAAACTATCCAAGACTTGAAAGAAATTTTTATATTCAAGCCAACTTCAGGGAATTTAATTATTCCTTAGCAAATGTAAATGGAATATTTAAAATATTTTACATATAGTGGCTTTAAAAAAAATATGGGGTCAAAATATTACCTCCAATATGTTGCAACATTTGTCTTATGTTAAAAACAAGCAAATTTTTATTGGGTACTTATTATATGCAGGACAGGCATATAATAAGCACCATTATGTCTTCATCCTTACCAATGGCCAAAATTTTGGACCAAGCTGTGTTCCTTTGTAACAGCACCGTCCAATAGAAACATAATGCCGGCTACAGAGGCAATTTTTAACAGCTTCATTGAGATATAATTTACCTACTATAAATTTCAGTCATTTTAAAGCATACAAGTCAGTGGTTTCTTGTGTATTTACAGAGTTGTGCAGCCATCACCATAATCCAATTTTAGAACTTTTTCATCATCTCAGAAAGGAAGTTCTTGTACCCATTGGCAGTAACTCCCCATTTTCCTCCTCTTTCTCTCACTTCCATCCCCCACCCTAGGCAACCACTAAGCTAATTTCTGTGTTTATAAATTTGTTGATTCTGGAGTTTTCATATAAATGGAATCAAAGAACATGTGGTCTTCTGTGACTGGCTTCACTTAGTATGAAGTCTTTGAGGTGCATTCATGTTGTAGCATGGATCGGTACTTCCTATTTTCAGCTGCTAAATAATATTCCATAGTATGGATAAAGCACATTTGTTTATCAATTCATCAATTGATGTGGACATTTGGGTTGTTTCCAATTTGGGGCTATTATGAATAATGTGGTTATGGATCGTGTGCAAGTTCTTGTAGACACATGTTCTCATTTCTCTCGGGTAGATACACCAGAGTGGATTGCTGGGTCATATGTTAAATCCATATTTAACTTTCTGAGGAACTACCTGACTGCTTTTCAACATGGCTGCACCATTTTATATTCTCAACACATTGTTACTTTAAACCAGCTTTCTGAGGCATAATTGATACAGTGAAACACACAAATATAAAGCATACCATTGGGTAAGTTTTGACATGTGCAC
This sequence comes from Dasypus novemcinctus, assembly GCF_030445035.2. NCBI lineage: Eukaryota > Metazoa > Chordata > Mammalia > Cingulata > Dasypodidae > Dasypus > Dasypus novemcinctus. The sequence goes on along the minus strand of NC_080678.1, from coordinate 83,755,939 downwards.
ACCTGTGAAATCATCACAATTATCAAGATAATGAAAGTACCCATTACCCCAAAGGATCCCTTGGGCCTCTCTGAAATACATTCCTCCCACCCCTTCCCATCCCACTTCCCATCATTCCTAAGCAAACATGGACCTGCTTTCTGTCACTATGGTTTCGTTTGCCTTTTCTAGAATTTTACATAAATTGAATCATATAGTATGTACTCCTTTTTGTCTGGCTTTTTTCACTGAGTATATAATTATTTTGAGATTCATCCATGTTTTTAAATATATCAATAATTCATTACTTTTAACTGATGAATAGTATTCCATTGTATGCATATGCCACAATTTGTTTACTATTCTCCTGTTGATGGACATTTCAATTGTATCCATCATAGGGTTATAGCAAACAAAGTTGCTATGATCATTCATGTACAAATCTTTTTATGGACATATGCTTTTAGTATTCTTGGGTAATACCTAGGAATGGACTGTTTGGATTACATGCTAGGTATTACATCTATGTTTAACTTTTTTTTTTTTTAAGATTTATTTTTTATTTATTTCTCTCCCCTTCCCTGCCCCCCCCACCCCCCGCCCCCTGGTTGTCTGCTCTCTGTGTCCATTCGCTTTGTGCTCTTCCATGTCCGCTGGTATTCTTGTCAGCGGCACCCAGAATCTGTGTCTCGTTTTTGTTGTGTCATCCTGCTATGTCAGCTCTCTATGTATGCAGCGCCATCCCTGGGCAGATTGCACTTTTTTCATGCTGGGCAGCTCTCCTTACGGGGTACACTCCCTGTGTGGCATGGTACCCCCTGCACACATCAGCACTGAGCGTGGGCCAGCTCACCACACGGGTCAGGAGGCCCTGGGTTTGAACCTCCCGTGTGGTAGGCGGATGCCGTATCCATTGGGCCAACTCTGCTTCCCTATTAACTTTTTAAGTAACTTCCAAACTGCTTTCCAAAGTGATTGAACCATTTTATATTCCCACCAGCAGCATATGAAAGTTCCAGGTTCTTCTAAATCCTCACCGGTACTTGGTATGGTCAGTTGTTTTAATTTCAGTTATTCTATTAGGTGTGAAGAGATACCTCTTTGTAGTTTTAATATGCATTTTCTTTTTTTTTAAAGATTTATTTATTAATTTATTTTTCTTCCCTTCCCCTCCTGCCCTGGTTGTCTGTTCTCTGTGTCTATTTGCTGCGTCGTCTTCTTTGTCCGCTTCTGTTGTTGTCAGTGGCACGGGAATCTGTGTTTCTTTTTGTTGCGTCATCTTGTTGTGTCAGCTCTCTGTGTGTGCGGCGCCATTCCTGGGCAGGCTGCACTTTCTTTCACCCTGGGCGGCTCTCCTTATGGGGTGCACTCTCTGCGCATGGGGCTCCCCTACGCAGGGACACCCCTGCGTAGGATTGGCAGTCCTTGTGCGCATCAGCACTGCACGTGGGCCAGCTCCACATGGGTCAAGGAGGCCCAGGGTTTGAACCGCGGACCTCCCATGTGGTAGATGGACGCCCTAACCACTGGGCCAAGTCCGCTTCCCTGCATTTTCTAATTATCAATGACAGTGAGCATTGTTTCATGTGCTTACTCTGTGGCTTATCTTTTCATTCCCTTAATAGTGTCTTTTGAAGAGCAGGACTTTTATATTTTGATGAAGTCCAAATTATTGGTTTGTCCTTTTAGGGACTGTGCTTTTTGGTTTCGTATCTGAAAAAAAATTTTTTTAAGCCACCAGGCCGGGAATCAAACCTGGGACCCTGTATGTGGGAAGGCAGCATTCAACCACTGAGCTACACGGATTTCCCCCAATTTTTATTTGCTTAACCCAAGATCACAAATATTTTCTCTTGTTTTCTTTTAGGATTCTTACAGATTTTAGGTTTTACATTCAGGTTGGTGGCCCATTTGAGGTAATTTTTGTATATTGTATGAGATGTGAACTGAAGTTTTTCTTCTTTCTTTTTTATTTACAAATAATTATCCCATTGTTCCAGCACCATTTATTGAAAAACATATCCTTTATCCAGGGAATTGCCTTTGGACTTTTAATAAAAATCAGTTATCAGAATTGAGAGTCCAGAAATAAACCCATACATTGATGATCCACTGTTTTTCAATAGGGGAGCCAAATTAATTCAATGGGGGAGAGAATAGTGCTAGAACAACTGGATATTCATATGCAAAAGAATGAAGTTGGATCCATACCTCAAACCAGACACTTAAATTAACTCACAATTAAGCATAGACCTAAACGCAAGAGGTAAACTATAACAACCTTAGAAGAAAATGCAGGATTAAATATTAGTGGCTTTGGTTAGGCAATGGTTTCTTAGATATAACATCAAAAGCAAAGTGAGAAAAGAAAAAAAGTAGATAAATTGGGCTATATCAAAATTAGAAACTTTTGCACTGCAGATACCATCAAGAAAATGAAAGGACAACCCACAGAAAAGAAAATATTTGCGGGTCATATATCCAAAAAGGGAATTCCATCCAGAATATATAAAGAACATTTACAACTCAACAATAAAAAGACAAATAACACAATTTAAAAATGAGCAGAGGAATGGAAAATGCATTATTCCCCTAAGAAGATGCACATGAAAGGATGCTAAACATCATTAGTCGTCAGGGAAATGCAAATCAAAACTACAATGATGGGAAGTGGACTTGGCCCAGTGGTTAGGGCAGTTCAAACCCTGGGCCTCCTTGACCTGTGTGGAGCTGGCCCATGCGCAGTGCTGATGCGCGCAAGGAGTGCTGTGCCATGAAGGGGTGTCCCCCATGTAGGGGAGCCCCACGTGCAAGGAGTATGCCCTGTAAGGAGAGCCGCCCAGGGTGAAAGAAAGTGCAGCCTGCCCAGGAATGGCACCGCACACATGGAGAGCTGACACAACAAGACGACGTAACAAAAAGAAACACAGATTCCTGGTGCAGCTGATAAGGATAGAAGCGGTCACAGAAGAACACACAACGAATGGACACAGAGAGCAGACAACTGGGGGGGGGGGGAGGGGAGAAAAATAGATAAAAAATAAGTAAATAAAGTTTGGAAAGTATTTATGAAAAAAACTGCAATGAGATATCACTTCACACTCACTAAAATAGCAAATAGCTATCATTATAACGATATATATATATATATTTTAGCAACTGACAATATCTGTTAAAATAATTGATGTAAGCATCTGTGATGGTGACTTCGGCCTCTGCTCCTGGCTCAGTACTGATGGAATAATCTGCCTAACAATCTCAGAAGAACTGGGCAGGTCAATGAGTCGCTTGTGGATCCTCATCTGGAAATGATCCCCAGTCTTTGGACCTTCTCCACAAGGAGGTCTCCTTAGACTGATCTTAGAGTCTTGGTAGGCATCTGAACTGGTCCCTTCACTTTGAGGTTCTTTTCCTTTGCGCCTCTAATCAAGTCAGCACACACCTGCTCCAGAGAATTCACGTTGCAACTGGTCAGGGTAATTCTAATGCGGTGACTCGCCACCTCTGGTTCCATGGCGTCTTTCTGGTGTCCTTAAAAGCCATGGCTGAGACATGTTCCTCAGCGAGAGTGAAGAGAGGTGAGTCAGGAAGACCGGGGAGCCAAGGCGCAGCTGTTACAGCGACAGCGATTTCCTCAAAAAAAGCCATTAAAAAGATACTGATGGTTGTACTTACAAATCTTTTCTGGTGAAAATTGAAACTTAGCCTAATATTATATATTGCCTAAGAGTTACTTCCTGAAAGCCTCCTTGTTGCTCACGTGTGGCCTCCCTCTAAGCCAAACTCAGCATATAAACGCACTACTGGGAAGCAGATGTGACTCAAGCGATTGAGCGCCTGCCTACCACAGGGAAGGTCTGTGGTTTGGTTCCTGGTGCCTCCTAAAGAAGACAGTGAGCTGGTGTGACAGGAAGAAGAAAAAATATATAACGAGAGATGCAACAAAGCAAGGCGCAAAGGTACCTGGTGCCTCCTAAAGAGGATGAGCAAAACAAAAAGCTGGTGCTATGGGCAGGTGCAGCAAGGTGATGCAACAAGATGACAAAACAAGAGACACAAGGAAAAACATAATGAGAGACACAACCAAACAGGGAAAGAGGTTGGTTTAAGTGATTAGGTGCCTCCCTCCCATACTGGAGTTCCCAGGTTCGGTTCCTGGTGCCTCCTAAAGAAACAAAGAAGACGAACAGATATAGGAAATGCGAAACAACAAGGGGGCGGGGAGAGATAAATAAATAAAATAAATCTTAAAAAAACCCCACAAGGGCACTGAGGGAGTAGTATCAAGCACCAGCTATGCTGAATCTGGAAAAAGGTGTCGACCAAAAGGGAGAAATATTAAATGCAAATGAGTTTTTATGGCTAAGAGACTTCACAGTGAGTCGGGAGGTTATTCCAGAGTTTATGCTTATGCACGTCTCAGCAGGATCCCATTGACTGCCACAGTAAACAGGGCCTCAAGCAGCAGGACTCTGAGGGCTCTAGAGACATCTAGACACTAGAGGCAGGGCAGACAATCTCAGGAACTTGGCACCCTGTCAGTGGGCCTTACTTTGGAATATATGTTCCCCAATGTAACAAAGTTAGACTCACTTATAATTTCCTTACACATGGCTCTTCTGCCCTTTTATTTGAACCTATAAATAGCACTCAATGTCCCAGGGACGTAAATCTTCAGTCTGTCCCTATGAGACCTGAAGTGCAGCAGCACTGCCAAACCTACTCATCAGGTCACTGGACTCAGCCAGGACAATTGACAAAAGGGTGACGACGGGCAACGCCCAACGCCCAAAACAGAGTGTGATTAACTGCAGGCAAGACAGTTGCAGCCATCCGCACCGTGGGATCTAAGCTCCCTTTCAATTGGAGACAGGGTGGGCATCATCATCCCCAAATCCTCAAGACTGAGGAATGAACAAACAAAAGGGTAGAAAGAAACTATGGACTAAAGTAGACTTACGGTTATGTTAGCAATGGAAGAACTTGTATCATTGATGTAGAAGTCGTGGCCACTAGAAGTTCTGAGGAGATGGAGAGGCAAGAATAGGTGCAACATAGGGGCATTTTGGGGACATTGGAATTGTCATGCATGACATTGCACTGACAGATACAAGCCATTATGCATTTTGTCAAAACCTATAAAATTGTGTGGGGCAAAGTGTAAACTATAATGTACGCTATAGTCCTTGGCTAGTACAATGCTTCAGTATATGTTCATTTATTGTAACAAATGTACCACACTAATGAAAGAGGTTGTTAATCTGGGAAAGTGTGTGTAGGGGAGGGGGTTGGGTATATGGGAATCCCCTCTCTAGATGTGTGTGTATTTTTTTTTTTGAGGTACTAGGGGCTGGGGATTGAACACAGGACCATGTATGTTGGAAGCTGGCAGTCAACCACTGAGCCACATTGGCTTCCCTGGGTTTTGTCATTTGTTTTGCTTGTTTGTTTTTTCAGGAGGCATCCAGAACTGAATCTGGGACCTCCCATGTGGGAGGTAGACGCTCAACCATCTGAGGCAATCTTCTCCCTTCCCTATGTGTATATATATATCTATATCTATATAGATATATATATATTTTTTTAAGATTTATTTTTATTTATTTCTCTCCCTTCCCCCCCCCATTGTCTGCTCTCTGTGCCCATTCGCTGTGTATTCTTCTGTGTCCACTTGCATTCTTGTCAGTGGCACCAGGAATCTGTGTCATCTTGCTGAATCAGTTCTCGGTGTGTGTGGTGCCACTCCTGAACGGGCTGTGCTTTTTTCGCGTGGGGCAGCTCTCCTTATGGGGGTGCACTCCTTGTGTACAGGGCTCCCCTACGTGGGGGACACCCCTGCATGGCAGGGCACTCCTTGCACACATCAGCACTGCACGTGGGCCAGCTCATCACATGGGTCAGGAGGCCCAGGGTTTGAACCCTGGACCTCCCATATGGTAGGTGGATGCTCTATCAGTTGAGCCACATCTGCTTTCCCCCTTCCCTATATTTTTAATGTAACATTTATGTAATATCAAGCTTCTTTAAAAATAAAAATAAAAGGGCAGGCGGCAAACCCTACATAATATGCATCAGCAAAAAAAGATAGTGACAAGGGTTGATGATGATGTGGACAAATTGGATCCCTCATGTACTACTAGTGGAAATGTAAAAAGATGCTTCCACGTGGAAAATTTTGCAGTTCCTTAAAAAGTTTTAAATATAGAGTTAACATACAATCCAGTAATTCCACTTGTACATATCTACCCCAAAGAAATAAAAACATATATCCACACAAATACTTCTATACAAATGTCCATAGTAGCATTATTCACAATAGCCAAAAGGTGGAGACTATTCAAGTGTCCATCAACTGATGAATGGATAAACAAATGTGGTATGTCCATACATATGAATATTACTTAAGTCATAAAAGGAATGAAGTACTAATACACGCCACAACATTATTAGAAAATATTATGCTAAGTATAAGAGGCTAGTCACAGAAGACCACATGTTATGTGATTCTGTTTATATGAAATGTCCAGAATAGGTAAATCTATACATAGAGAAGTAGATTAATGTGGTTTCTTAGGGCTGAGAAGGGAGTGGGCGGGGGTGGTGGTGGTGAGAACAAGGAGTACTAATAGGTGCAGGGTTTCCTACTGGGTGGACAAAAATAATCTATAGACTTTAGTGGTGGTTGTGGTGAAATACCAGGGCAAGAGCGTTGTTTTTACCAAGATGTAGCTGTTTTTCTTGAATAAGGACTCACCAGGTTGTTGCAGTTTTTTGGTTAGCGTCCGGAGTTCTGAAAAGGTTGACAGTTTTTGCCAGCTTTTGGTAGCTTTCTTGGAGGGCTGGACTTTGGCATTCCTTGCTCTGCCATTTTCTCTGATGTTGATCCTCTAAGTCTTTAGAATATGGCGTACTTTATCCTCGTAGCATAATGAACTTCCGAGCAAAGTTATTTAAGGCAATGAGAAGCCTCTAATTGCTGACTTGTACCTGGGGGAAGGGTAAGTATGAACATCATAGGTAGCAAATAATAGCTGACACTTCTTAAGCACTTTATTAGTGTCAGATACCATTCTAAACACTTATATGTATGAACACTTTTACTCTGTACAACAACCCAGTTAAGGAACTCACCCAATATCTCACAGTTAGAAAGTAGCTGAGCTGGGATGCACACCTTGGAAGTCTGACTCTGAAGCATATGCTATTAACAGTATTTGAAGCAGCTTTAAAAGGAGGAATCAGAGAAAAAGTATTTTGGCCAAGGGAGGCCAGGGTGGGGAGGAAACAGTATTATACAGAATAATAAAAAACACACAAGAAAACAAACACACATCTTTCACTGAGTGCCATGTTCCTGCACCTAGCGTATTATTATTTAGCATGTAGTGTTTGTTGACTGAAGAATGAAGAAGTGGGGGCATATTAGATATTGTCCTAAGTCTTTGCAATGTTTCACCCAACTTTTTTTAATTTTCCTTTGAAATAAGCTTTTTTTTTTTTTTAAATGTTATCTCATAATCATACTAACTCTTTTGAAAGAGGAGAAGCTGAAGTTCAGAGTGGTGGAATGACTCTCCCCTTTACTAATTAGTGCAGGGCTTGGAATGGAGTCCAGGTGTCCTCAAGTTCCAAATCCCCTGTATTATGGCTTTTTCTCAGAGAAGAAAGTACCGAAGTCACAGAGTGACAGTAAGGAGAGTGTGAGCAGAAGTATAACCAGATAATATGCCTTTCATAAATTTCTGACTCACTGCAGAGCTCTGGAGAAGAAAGGCCTTCGCTGAACAAATATTTATTCAGCACACCTACTAAGTGGCAATGGGATAGTCTTGCCTTGTAAGAAGGCAGATATATTAAGAATTATATGATGTACTATGAGTGTATGAACTACACTAAGGAAATATGCAAAATACTTTGCAAGGAAGCCTAAAGCTTGGGTGGGGACCAGGGTTAGAAACAGAGATTTTAGAGTAATAAAGTAAGAGCTGGATTCATGGAAGTCCAAGTGATCGCCCACGAGGAGCTTACAGAGTGACAAAAGGCTTGTGACGGTGGAGTATCCCTACCATTTAATAGAAGGACAGTGGAAGGATTCCTCAACAGGGAATAAGGAGTTTCAAGAGAACGTGTTTTCCAAGTCAGGTGCTGAGAAAAGACGATGTAGGGCCGTTGGATTTGACAAGGAGGAATCTCCTGGTGACCGGGGAAAAGATTCTCCAGAGGCAGCCGAAGCAAAATGCAGTGAGTTCAGGGGTCAGGGTGGGGAAAAGTCTGGTTGGTGTTTGCAGGGGTGGTTCATGCAATTTGGATTGGGGGCTGAGGGCAGGGTTTTGTCTCTTCTGCTGTTTACCTTATTCATGAGGTATTGCTATTAATCAAGTTTAATAGGGTTCTCTATTATTCCATTTTATTATATGTTTTCCCAACATTGTATTAGGAGACATTGAAGAGAATTGATGAAAAAATTATACAGTGAGTATCCATCTTTCCCCCACCTACATTCTACAATTAACATTTAGCTATATTTATCACTTATCTAGTGATCGATTCATCTCTTTCCACTCATCAGTCCATCTTAATTTTTTATGTATTTCACAGTTTAGTTGAATAGTACATTTCATCTCTATGAGCATGTATATCATTAACTAGAGTTCAATTTTTGTTTAGGGTTTTTTTTTTTTTAGATAAAATATAAATACAGTGAAATAGCACACCTTAAGCAGCCCATTCCCTGAGTTTTGATAAATACATATACCTGTGTACCCCAAGCCCTCTTGTGCTATGGAACATCACAATCAGCCTCCTCCCAGTTTCCACTTCTTTTCCCCACAAAGGCAAGCATGATTCTCATTTATTTTCACCATAGTTTAGTTTTACCTGTTCTAGAACTTCACATGAATGGATTCATACAGTTTGCACTCTTTTATATCTGGCTTCTTTCACTCAGTAAAATGTTTTTGAGATTGACTCATGCTGTGGGGTGTATCAGTAATTTCTTTTGCTCATTATTTGAATATGCCATAGTTTACCCACTCTCCTTCTGATGGACAACACTGTTTCCAGTTTTTAGCAACTCTGAATAAAACTGCCATAAACAGGCTGATACAAGTCTTTTTGTGGACATGTGCTTTCATTTCTCATGGCTAAATACCCGGAGTGGAATGGCTGGGTCAAAGGATAGGTGTGCATTTAATTTTCTAAGAAATGTCCAGGTCTTTTTCCAAAGTGATTTTCCATTTTGCACTTCTACTGGCAGGGGTGCCCCATACCCTCTCCGAATTTTGGTGCTGTCAGGCATTTTAATTTTTGTCATTCTGGTGTAGTAGTATCTCATTATGGTTTTAACGTTCATTTCTCTCATGACTATGATGTGGAATACTTTTCTGTGTGCTTACTGGCCATTCTTATCTTCTTTTTTAAAAGTCTTTTAATTATTGAATTGTATGGGGTTTGTTTGTTTTTGTTGTTGTTGTTTTTAGGTACTGGAGCTGGGCTTGAGCCCTCTGGACCTTGTATGTGGGAAGCCAGCGCTCAACCACTGAGTCACATCAATTTCCCTGAGTTGGCTTTTTCATTTGTTTTGCTTTAGTTTGATTTTTGGGAGACACTGGGAATTTCTTTCTTTCTTTTTAAAGATTTATTTTATTTATTTCTCTCCCTTTCTCCCCTGTTGTCTGCTCTCGTGTCCATTCACTGTGTGTTCTTCTGTGTCTGCTTGATTCTTATTAGGAGGCACTGGGAATCTGCGTCCCTTTATTGTTGCGTCATCTTGCTGCATCAGCTCTCCACGTGTGAGGCACCACTCCTGGGCGGGCTGTGCTTTTTTTTTCACGTGGGGTGGTTCTCCTTTCAGGGTGCACTCCTTGCGCGTGGGGCACCCCTGTGTGGCACGGCACTCCTCGTGCGCGGCAGCACTGCACATGGGCCAGCTTACCACACAGATCAGGAGGCCCTGGGTATCAAACCCTGGACCCTCCGTATGGTAGGCAGACACTCTATCAGTTGAGCCATGTCTGCTTCCCAGGAGGCACCGGGAATTGAACATGGGATCTTCCATGTTAGAAGTAAGTGCTCTACCACTTGAGCCACAGCTACCCCTCAGCAGTTTTTAATATATTCTAGATAGAAGTTCTTGGTCATATATATGTTGTAAATATTTTATCCTGACTAGTAGCTTGCTACTTCATATTCTTAATGAACAAAAATATTTAATTTTTGGAGTTGAATTTATCAGCATTTTTTCTTTTATGGTTGGTGCTTTTTGGATCTGAACCAAGATATGTTTGCCTATCACCAAGCTGTGAAAATATTCTGTTTTCTTCTAGAAGTTTCATAGTTTTAGCTCTTATATTTATGACTATGATTCATCTCAAATTAATTTGTATATGGTGTGAGGTAAGGGTCAAAGGTTCATTTTTTTCCCCATGTGGATATCAAGTTGTTAGAGGACCATCTATTGAAAAGACTCCTTTCCCCAATGGGTGCCGTTATAAAGTATCAACCTACTTTATATATTTAAATTTATTTTGCTATTTATAAAATGTTTTCACTTACACATTCTCTTATCACTCTCACTGGGGGTGGTTGAGACCATATTTTCCTCAATTTACAGTTGAACAAATCAAGGCTCAGAACAGTTGAAGAACTTGTGCAAGTCGCCAAGGACTTGAACATAGAACTACTTACTACTCAATCAGAAAGAAACAGTTTGCATTTTTAACTTATTGTATCCAGTGGAAATATTAAATGGATACCTCTTCTGAGGTGATGGAGTAACAGAAATGAATTAAGTGCATAGTTTTATATTTTAACACGAGTGGTATTTTTAGACTGCCAGACTTCCTTTGTAGGCTTCTATATGTCTAAAATAATCTTTATAGTAATTTTTGAGTACTTTGGAAGGGAAAAAAGTCCAATAGTTGCTTCACAAAATTGTGTAAGAATAATAGATTTGGCCAAGGTTGTTTGGGACTTGATAAAAAATGTGTTTTCCTCACCCTGATCTAAAAGAAAAGTTCATTCTTCCCCAAATCTTTCATATTACATTATCATAGACATAAGGACTAGAAGAAAACGCAATAGCCACTATTGCTCTTTTTTCTCTATCTTATTCTGCTATATTAATATTTTGGTACCATGCCTGTCTCTAGATAGTTGGTACCACTTCTTATCCACCTAATGGAAATAGAAGCAGTTTTCTGGTGACTTTATCATTTGCTCCAGATTATTTGGGTACTCCCCTTAGGTTTCAGTTTCCTGTGTTCACTTCATCAAAATTTAAAAACTTTAGCATTATCAGAGACACAAAGAATGGCCTTGGCCTTTCTTGCTCACCCTCAGGTAAAAACTTCCTTTCTCAGGGAGGCAGCCTTGTTAAAATTACTGGTCCTCGACATAACTGTACTTTAGAGATGCCACTAAAGCATCTACATCCTGTGAATTACATAGAATAAAAGGGTCACATAGGGAAGCAGGTGTGGCTTAAGAGACTGAGCTCTCACCTACCACATGGGAGGTTCTGGGTTTGGTTCCCAGTGCTTCCTGGAAAAGATGAGCAAGACAGTAAGCTGGCGTGATGGACAGGCATGGTGAGCTGACACAACAAGAAGATACAAAGAGGAAAGACATAACAAAGCAGGGAGCGGAGGTGGCTCAAGTGATTGAGCGCCTCTCCCTGACATGGGAGCTCCAAGGCTTGGTTCCTCGTGCCTCCTAAAGAGAAGACAAGCAGACACGGAGAACACACCGCAAATGGACACAGAGGGCAGACAGCGAGCACAAACAATGACGGGGGATGGAATAAAGACATGAAACAAATCTTTTAAAAGAAAAAGGGTCAACAGCTATTTGATGCTGAGCTGGGGCTAGAACACAAATCTCCTGACAACTTTACTATTTTCTCCCATACTAAATGTCCTCCTTCAAATGCATTTTAAACAAAGATGCTATGAAGTGGGACCAAGTTACCTACTCCCCACTTCAAGATGGAAAACTTGGGAAACGGACTTTGTCCCAGTGGGTAGGGCGTCCGTCTACCATATGGGAGGTCTGCGGTTCAAACCCCGGGCCTCCTTGACCCGTGTGGAGCTGGCCCATGCGCAGTGCTGATGCGCGCAAGGAGTGCCGTGCCACGCAAGGGTGTCCCCCGCGTAGGGGAGCCCCACGCGCAAGGAGTGCGCCCCGTAAGGAGAGCCGCCCAGCGCAAAGGAGGGAGCAGCCTGCCCAGGAATGGTGCCGCCCACATTTCCTGTGCCGCTGACAACAACAGAAGCGGACAAAGAAACAAGACGCAGCAAAAAGACACAGAAAACAGACAACCGGGGGAGGGGAGGGGAATTAAATAAATAAAAATAAATCTTAAAAAAAAAAAAAAAAAAGATGGAAAACTTAGGCCCCAGAGAGGAATGCCTAAGGGCAGGTTGGGAGCAGGTTTCCTGAGCTTTAGGTTGCTAGACAAGCCATTTTTTTCTTCATCAAAAACAAAAAATCCCACAAAAAAACAAACCAAACCAAAATTAATGAAAAAAGTATTCCAAATTTTTAAAAAAGTATGCCATTACTCAAGGACAAACTGACCCATATCCCAATGACTATTTTTTATTTTTTTATTACAACAATGTTACATGTGATCTGTATGCATGTTAAATAATACCAAATAGCACCTTTTGGAAATTCAGTGTACAGTGACTGTCAGAATAGCCTAGCTGATGAGTGATGTTTAATCCAGTCTTAGAGTAAGACATTTTCTCAAAAGTCCATGGGTAGTAGTAATGCTTCGATGTGTTCATTAATTGTAACAAGTGTACCACACTAATAAAAGATGCTGGGAAGGTGTGGGAGAGGGAGGGAGTGGGGTAGATGGGAATCCCCTATATTTTTTATGTAGAATTTATATAATCTAAAACTTCTTTAAAAATAAAAAAAAATTAATTAAAAAAAGAAATATAACAAGAAAAAAGGATATTTTCTCATTAAAAAAAAGAAGAGTAGAAAAAGTTTGTCAGTGTCCCTACTACTGATGTAAGAGAAAGACTTGCCATAATAGTTTTCATGAGATAAAGATATCCTAGTTCTCAAAATATTTGTCCTTGATGGACAAAGTTGGAAAAGTCACACTTCTTGATTTCAAAACTTCTACAAAGTTATAGTAATCAAGATAGTATGGAATGGTATAAGGACAGACACATAGATGAATGGAATAGGACTGAGAGTTCAGATATAATACATTACATTGAATTCTTCTGTTTTTTACATTGATTTTGCCAAGACAATTCAATAGGGGAAGGAATAGTATTCTCAACAAGCTGCTGGGACAACTGGATAAAAACATGCAAACATATTCATTTAGATTCCTAACTCACATCACAGACCAAAATAAACTGAACACACACACACCAAAGGCTTAAAAGAAAAATTAAAACTATAAAACACTTAGAATAAAAGATGGGTTTAAATCTTCATGACCTTAGATTAGGCAAAAGTTTGTTAGATACTACACCAAAATCACAATTGGCAAAAGGAAAAATAATATGTACTTCATCAGAAGTAAAATCTTTTGGTTGGTGTATGCTCAGGAGACCTGAATCTCTGGACTGTCCATGTGCCAACTGTGCCCTGAGCCTCAGCAGAGTTGTAACACCTACTCTCTAGTTTGTTGGATTTACCCAGGTCAGCTAACAGGGAGGTAAAGATGGTCAACCACCACACCAAGGAACTGAGGGAGTCTACAAGTACAAGCAAGAGAATTCCATTCATCAGCCATGTGGGATCTAAATCCCCTCTCAATTTAGAGGTGGAGTGGACATTGCCATCTCAAGGTTCACAGGATGGAGGAATAAAATATGGATTAGAGTGGACTTACTGGTTATTGTGACTCTAGCAATGGAAGAAATTGTGTCATTGATGTGGAGACAGTGGCCATGGGAGTTGCTGAGAGCCGGGAGAGGGAAGAAGTATGATAAGGGGGCATTCTCGGGACTTGGAGTTGTCCTGAATGATACTGCAGGGACAAATGTAGGACATTATATATCCTGCCATAATCCACTGAATGGACTGGGGGAGAGTGTAAACTACAACGTAAAATATAATCCATGTGATGTAGCAGTGCTCCAGAATGTACTCACCAAATGCAATGAATGTGCCACACTGATGAAAGAGGTGGTTGATATGGGAGGAGTGGGGGGAGGGTAGGGAGAGGGGTATATGGGAGCCTCTCATTTTTTAATGTAACATTTTGTGTGATCTATGTATCTTTTTTAAAAAAGACAATAAAAAAAGTAATATGGGAGGATGGGAATTGGATGGGGGCAGAGATGAACTGAGATTAGTGTGGCTTGACAATTGTTGAAGCTGAGTGAGGGATAAATGGGGTTCATATACTTGTCTGCCTATTTTTGTATATATTTGATATTTTCCATAATAAAATGCTTTTTTTAAAAAAAAGTAAAAACTTTTGTGCTTCAAACATTATCAAGAAAGTAAAAATATACCACAGAATGGGAGAAAATATTTGCAAATCATATATCTGATAAATGACTACTACCAAGAATATATAAAGAGCTCTTACAATTCAACAAAAAGATAAATAACCCGATTAAAAAATAGGCAGAAAATATGAATAGACATTTCTCCGTAGATGATAAACAAATGGACAATAAGCATATAAAAATATGCTCAACATATTAGTTATCAGGGAAATGAAAATCAAAACCACATGCAGATACAACTTCACACCTAGTAGGATAGCTATAATAAAAAAGACAGATAATAGTAAGTACTGGAGAAATTGGAACCCTCATACATTGCTGGTGGAAATATAAATTGGTGCAGTCTTTTTGGAAAACAGTCTGGCAGTTCCTCAAAAAGTTAAACATACAGTTACCATATGACTGAGCAATTCCACTCTCGGGTAAATATCCAAGAGAACTGAAAATGTATTTTCACAGAAAAACTTGCACATGAATGTTTATAGCAGCATTATTCATAATAGTGAAAAAGTGAAAACAACCCAAATGTCCTTTAAGTGATAAACAGATAAACAAAATGAGATATGTGATACATCCATGCAATGGAATATTATTTGGCCACAAAAATAACGAAGTATTGCTACAACATGGATAAACCTTGAAAATATTATGCTAAATGAAAGAAGCCTGGCACAAATATTATATGATCCCATTTCTATGAAATTTCTAGAATAAGCAAATCCATAAAGACAGAAAGTAGATTAGATGGTTGCACAGTTTTGCAAATAAAAACCAATGAATTGCACACTTTAAAAGGGTAAATTTAATGGTATATGAATTAAATCTCAATTATAAAAAGACAAGCAAGCATGGGAGACCTTAGGTTTATTTAAATTTAAAACAAAACATTAAACCCTTTCCACAGTTCAAATTCAGTTTTATAAACATACACTTTTCTTCTTCAGCAATAATCATAGTGACAAAAATAGCTGCTCCTTATTAAGCACCCATGTAACAGGCACTGTACCAAGCACTTTACACTTGGTATTTTCTCTTCAATAATGACAATGATCTTGTACATAGGGGCTATGGCCTTGTTTCAAAGATGAGGCAATTGAGGCCAAAAAGGCTGACTAATTTGTCAAAAGTCAAAAAAGCTAGTTAGGCCTGATTCCAGAGATTCTATTATTCCATTTTGTCTTTCTTAAAACACACATAAGGTGACTTATTGATCTCCAAAACTATGAAGTTATTTTCAGTGTAATATGTTCTTCTATCCTATCTCCATCAGAAAATTAGAATCTCATTGCAGGACCCAGGATTAAATGATGATCCTTTTCCCTTAGTTTGTTGAGCATTGGGCACAGGGTAAAGACAGAAAAATATCTATATGACAAGTTTTTATTTTTATTTGTATCAAATTACAGAGTACCATAAGTATAAGATTATGATTTCAATATTGCAATACAACTTAAAATTTGGCAAATTAATTATCCAAAGTTTATTATATGTTTGAGTGCACACTGAAGAGATTATTTGGCATAGCTTAGCAAGATAAATATTTCTGTACCTTGCCTGATCATTTATCATTTATATATGTGGTATGTATATGTACACTTGTGTATATATATATATATGTATACATACATATATATATGTATAAACACATATATACACACATATATAATCCTAAATTAAAATACTCGTATAAAAAGCCATAGTATAATATTAGGATTAATTGCTTTTTTTTTTTTCTTAAGGAGGTACCGGGGATTGAACCCGGGACCTTGGACATAGGAAGCAGGTGCTCAAATCACTGAGCTACACCAGCTCCCCACTTTAAAAAATTCTATTATATTATTAAATTGCATCTGCATTCAAAGCAGAAATGTAAAAAAAAACCCTGATCAATATGCTAAATACACATGAATTTACAAAGTAATTGAAAATTAAATAAAAATTTCTACTGAAATGTTATACTGCTGTTTAATTGACATTTAAGTGGCACTATCAAACTACTGGAAGAAACATCATTTTTAAGGTTGAGAATAAAAATTCTACTGAGCATTATTGTACCCTCTAAATTAAGACTGAATATTATTATAGCAGGAAAAGATGGCAGATGATTTTCTTCTTTATTAATATGGGAATTCTCAGGAAATAATTGGGGCAGTGTCTGTCCTCTTGGGCTTGGGTTTCCCACTCGTCCATCAGTGGAAGTCTGGCTTCTCAGGGAAGGTGCAGCCAGTTCGTCGTATTATGATGCTTGCTGCGTAATGGCCAGCACGAATGCATTCATTCAGGGGCTTTTCAGAGACCAGCTGAGACAGAAAACCTGAAACACAGATAAAAGGGAAGAACATGAGTATTGGGTAACAGGATCAGGTCTGTCATACTATATCAGACCAAAAAATGGCCAAGCACTTATCCCGTTCTTCTGCCTTGACAGTGGCGGAAAATCCTCAAGGGCTGGGAGCTTTTCTGCCAAACATCGGGAGCTTCCCCTAATAGTTTTGCTAAAGAGCTTCAGTTGGGACATAACAACTTGCTATCATCTCAGTTACGTCTTTCTAGGCCTAAATTATGATGCCTTCTCTTTGCTTTGAGAATAAAAGGTTGCAAGCAAAAGAGAAACACATAAGAAATACTAGCCAAATGTTGCTGCATTGGGTCTTTCTGCGGAGAAGTTATTAGTTATCCATTTTCCCTTTGGATTCCTCCTGGATTGCTGTTATTCCTAGCACACTGCTATTTGGACAAAATTATACCATCTGGATATTTCTCCAAGTACAACTTTGAGAAAGGAAAAGTTTATGAAGGACTCTTTTTCTCTTTCTCACTCCCCAAAGTACCAGTGAAATAATTTCTGTAGCTAAGTACCAAGAACCAGCTTGACATTAAAATAAATTATGAGAAGATAAAAAATGGTGTTAAGAACTTCTGCTTCTGTCCGAGATAGAAAAAAAGGGATCAGACTTGCCTTTCCTCCAGAAGCAATTAAATTGAAGACAAAACACATGAAACAACAGTTTTCCAATATTGTACACCAGGCAATACAGGGTCTGTACCTTGCCATGAAAAAGAAGAAAACAAATGAGGTGAACCACAAAACTGCTCTTGCTTGCTGCCTGGAGAGCTGCCAGCCTGTAACACAGGAGGTGACAAGCTGGGCAGAGCCTGTGGTCTCACCGAGTTGAGAAGATGGACCTGGGAGTCCAGGCAGGCCAAAACTAACAAACCTCTAGGAAGAACGATCAGAAAGAAAAGAGGGAAGACACAAATTGCCAATATTGGGACTGAGAACATTGAAAATATTTTAGAATCTATCCATAGAAAAGGATAATAAGGGAATATTATGAACATCTGTACGTCAATAACTTTGGCAATTTAGCTGAAATGGACAAATTTCTTGAAAGAGGCAAATGATCAAAGCTCACTCAGGAAGAAACAGATAACCTGAATAGCCCTGAATCTATTAAATAAATAGATTTTACAGTCAAAAAACTTCCCACAAAGAAAACTTCAGACTGAGATGGTGTCACTGGTGAATTCAGCCAAACATTTAAGAAAATATGTTATCAATTATATGCAAGCTCTTCAGGAAATTAAAAAGGAAGGATTACTTCCCAACTCGTTCTGTGAGGCCATCACTCTGATACCAAAATCAGAAAACTAGATACCAAAATTCCTCATGAACATAGACATAAGCATTTTAAAGGAAATTTTTAGCAAATTAAATCTAACAACATATAAAAAATATAGTAAATCATGATCAAGTGGGTTTTCTCCTAGGAATGCAAGATTGGTTTAACATTCAAAAATCAATGTAATTTACCATTTTAACTAAAAAATGAAAAGCATAAGATCATTTTAAAAGATGCAGAAAAGACATTTGACAAAATCCAATATCCATTCCTGATTAAAAAGCAACTCTCAACAAACAAGGAAGAACTGGGAAGAAGGAAACTTTCTCAACTTGATAAAGGGCACCTATGAAAAATTTACAGTTAATGCCATTATTAGAGGTAATGACAGAACTTTTCCCCCTTAAAATTAAGAACAAGGCAGAATGTTTGCTTTTATCCATGCTCTCCATCACTTCACTGGAGATTCTAGCCAGTGCAATAAGGCAAGCAAAGGAAATAAAAGATATCAAGATTATAAAATAAGTAAAACTGTATTTATTTGGAGATGGCATGATTATCTATGTCTGCAGTTTGTAACAAAACTGCAGTTCTGACAGTTCTAGTCAGGCTTAACTAGCTTTTGTCCCGTAGGGGATATTTGACAATGACTGGAGACATTTGTGATTGTCAGACTGGAATTGGGGGTTTGCATGTTAGTGGCATCTAGTGGGTAGAGACCAGGGATACTGCTAAACATACTACAATGTCAGTGGTGCTGAGGTTGAGAAATCCTTGTCTACGCAGAAAATTCTTAGGAATCTAGAAAAAAGTTTCTAGAACTAATAAATGAGTATAGCAAAATTAGAGAATACAAGCTCAATACGCAAAAATTATATTGTATTTCTATACTAGAAATGTGGGTGTGTGTATATATAGCAATTGTATAAACAAGTAGTGAACAATTAGAAATTGATATTAAAGATACTATAGAGGGAAGTGGATGTGGCTCAAGCAATGTCTACCATAAAGGATGTCCAGGATTCGATGCTCAGGGCCTCCTGATGCAGGCAAGCTGGATCATATGGCAAGTAGCCCACGCGGAGTGCTGCCCCATGCAGGAGTGCTGGCCCATGCGGAGATCTGGCGTAGCAAAATGACACAATAAAAAGAGACACAGAGGAGAGACAATAAGAAGCGCAGCAGAATAGGGAGTTGAGGTGGTGCAAGAGAATGATCACCTCTCTCTCGTTCCGGAACGTCCCAGGATTGGTTCCCGGAGCCGCCTAATGAGAATACAAGCAGACCGTAAAGAACACACAGCGAATGGACACAGAGAGCAGGCAATGGAGGGAGGGGAGAGAAATAAATAAATAAAATAAATCTTAAAAAAAAAAAGATACTATGGGGGAGCAGATGTGGTAGAGTGGTTGAGCTCCCGCTTCCCATGTTTGAGGTCCTGGGTTCAATACCTGGCACCTCCTAAATAAAAACAACCCCCCAAAACCACTGTAGTACTGGCCTAAAGATAGACAAATAGAGTCCATGAGTGAACCTACTTATATATATTCAACTGGATTTTGACAAAGGTGCCAAAGCAATTTAACAGAGAAAGAATAATTTTTTAAGCAAACGGTGTTACAATAATTGTGTTAAAAAAATGAAATATCTCTTACTGTATATAAAATTTAAGTGGAAATGGAACATAGGCCTAAATGTAAGTGCTAAAACTATAAAACTCTTGCGAGAAAAATAGGAGAAAATCTTAATGACCTTGGGTTTGCCCAAAAGGAAGAATTATAGAAGAATTGGATTTTGTCATAATTGAACACTTTTTCTTTTAAAAAGACATTTAAGAAAATGAAAAGGCAAGGCTACATTGGGAGATATTATATACAAAACATATATTTGACAAAAGACTAGAGTCTAGAATACATAAAAAATTCTCACAACCATATAGAAACACCCCAACGAGAAATGAGCAAAACACAATTTTAGCAAAGAAGACAGATAAAAAATAAGCACATAAAAAGATGTTCAACATGGTTATTCACTGGAGAAATGCAAATAAAAATCACAATTAGATACTACTGCACACCCAATAGAGAGGCTAAAATTAAACAATGGACCACACTAAGTGTTGGTAAGGGTACGGATCAGTTTTAATTCTCTTATACTGAATGTGGAAACATGAAATGGTAAAACCACTTTGGAAACCCATTTATCAATGTCTTAAAAAAGTTAAACATATACCTAACATATGACCCAACCATTCTATTTTCTAAGTCTTTACCAAAGGTAAATGAAAGTATATATCCACGCAAGAACTTGTAAATGAATGTTCACAGCGGTTTATCTGTAATAGGCACAAACTGGAAACAACCCAAATGGGGTGAGAAGGGACAGGAAGGCAGCCTTACAAAGGGGCATGGGAGTAAGAGATACACGCAGCATGATGGCTGCATGGGTGAACACAGTCGTCAAGATTTAGAAAACTGTATACTTTAAGTATGTGTAATTTATTGAATGTCACTTATACCGCAATAAAACTGTAAAAAAGAAAAAAAAAGTATCATGGTTATAAATAAGATAGGTCAAGAACAGAAGACTCTGGAGGCTACTTTCCCTTCAGGGGAAACAGCAGTACTCAATACTCAAAAGAAGAAATGATAAGGAGAGACTGGTTTTTAGCTTGATTACTGGGCCTCTCCTTAGCAGCCCCGGCAGGAGTGTGTGTGTGTGTGTGTGTGTGTGTGTTATAAGAAATTTATGGCAGGGTGTGTGTGTGTGTGTTTTATAAGAAATTTATGGCAGTGTGTGTGTGTTTTATAAGAAATTTATGTCCTTTCCTTTTTACCATCCTGACCAAACAGGCTTGTCTGTGCCAGACTTGGGGAATACTCTTTATCAGGTAAAATAAATAAGTATTCCCAAACAAAGAATAAAATTAATATGGTTAATGGAGTAATGGTATTTTGAAGACATTTGCTTGGACCGTGAAATCACTCCCTAAGAGGTTTAGTAAGAATATTTTATCACTAGGTTTTCAGGTAATAGTCAAAGGTCAATATTAACTTTCTTCCAAACTGTGAGAGTAAAATGCTCAGCTCGTACAGTGAATGGAGCAGATGCCAAATTCAGAGTCAGATCACCTTACAATGGAAACACGTCTAGTAGAAGCCTTACAAGCAACATCTGTTTTCCTCATTCCTCTGGTATGATGTTTCTGAGGAAAGAAAAGCTTATGTCTACGAAATATTTTTGAGAAGCCTAAGTACCAGCATCCTCTTTCTAAGAGAAGAGCTAGCTGATGAATGAAGTGAAGTACTCTGAAGAGTCATTTGCTTTGACAAGTGGAAATCCTGAATGCTGAAAAAGCTGCTAAGACCTTTGCACTAATTGAATATCGTTTTTCAATCATCTATTTTTTAAAAATCAACAAAGATGAACTATAGATATTATATAATCAGATGTAAGTGGAACCTTCAAGAAGTAGCTGATGTAAATCTAAAAAGCTGGGTAAAACTGTTGAAATAAACAAAGGGAACTTATACTTAAAGAGTCATAGGGAATTCTTTTATAACATGAATACAGATTCCATATATATATATATATATATATATATATATATATATATATATATATATATATATATATATATTCAGGTACAAAGAAACCATATATATATATATATGGTTTCTTTGTACCTGAAGTAATTTAGAAATACTTTCAAACTTACAGGACAGTTACAAAAATAATACAACCCCTCTATAGAGAACTCCAACATACCCCTACCCCTGATACCCTAAGATACCCAGATCCACCAATTTTAACATTTTGCCACATTTAAAGGATCATCCTGATCTGTTTATCTATTCAGGTTTGCTATAGGTCTACACATCCACCCATCCATCTATCCATCTATGTATCAATCCATTTTCTGAACACTAGAGTGTAGGTTTTATATATCATGCTCCTTAAACACGTAATACTGCCATGCACATTTCCTAAGAACAAAAAAATTCACTAATGTAACCATTTTAAGTGCAGTTATCAAGTTCAAGAACTTTGTGATATAAAGCTTACAGTCTATATTCCAATTTTTTCATATGCCCCAATAATGTCCCTTCATGCCTTTTCTCCTCCCTTGCTAGATCCCGTCTAGGATCCTGTACTGCACACTTAACTTCCTCTTTCCTCTCCTTCATCCCTCCCTTTCTCCTTCCCTCCCTTTATCTTTTTCTAAATTGTAGGACCATACATGAAATATAAATATTCCCATCCTAATCACTCTCAAGTACACCATTTAATGGGATTAATCACATTCAGAATATTGTGCTACTCTCACTGCCTTCCATTATGAAAACTTTCCCAAATCCCCAAATAGAAACCCTATACTCATTTTGCATTTACTTTCCATTGCTCCTGCACCTGCCCGTTAACCTGTACTCTAATTTCTGCCTCTTTGAGCTTGCATATCTCTGATATTTTCTTTTGTAGTTACCATGGTGCTTAATGTAACATCCTAAATCTATAACAATCTTGTGTGCTTTGATACCAACTCAACTTGAATTGCACATACAAACCATATTCCTATAACCCTCTGTTCTCCCAACCTGTAGAGTTCTCTTCAGCATTTCTTTCAGGGCAGGTGTCATTGTGATGAACTCTCTCAGCTTTTGTTTATCTGGAATGTCTTAATCTCTCCCTCATTTTTGAAAGATAGATTTTTGCTGGAAATAGATTTCTTGGGTGGCAATATTTTTCTTTCAGCCATTAAGTATGTTATCTCACTGCCTTCTTGCCTTCCTGGTTTCTGATGAGAAATTGGTTCTTAATCTTATTGAAATTGTTGTTTTTCTCTTGTGGCTTTCAGACTTCTATCTTTATCTTTGGCATTTGACAGTCTGATTATAATATGCCATGGCACGAGTCTATCTGGGTTTATGTATATATTCATATCTTTTATTAAATTTAGGACTATCCTTTTTGAAGTTCATTGAGCATCATGGATGTATATATTGATATCTTTCATTAAAGTTAGGAAGTTTTCAGCCATTATATAGGTTTCTTAGGCTCTGTTCACTTTTCTTTCTTTTTTTCTGCTCATCAGACTGGGTGATTTCAATTTTCTTATCTTCAAGTTCACTAAGTCTTCCTTCTGCCAGCTCCAATCTGCTAATGAACCTCTCTAGGGAATCTTTAATTTCTGTTACTGTGGTCTTCAGCTGTTTGATTCCTTTTCACAATTTCCATATCTCTATTGATTTTCTCCTTGTGTTTATCCTTTTCTTGAGTGCCTTTAACAATCTGTCCATGATTTTAGCTCTTTGAGCATATTTCGGCCCATTTTTAAAAAGTCTTTGGAAAGTCCGAGGTCTGGTCCTCCTTATTGATGGTTTCTAATGTTTTAATCTTTTTTGCCTGGGTCATCACTTCCTGTTTCTTTGTATGTTTTGTAAACTTTTGTTGAAACCTGGACATTTTGATATATTGGTGTGTTATTGCTGGAATTTAGACTCTGTGACATTTGTTCCTTAAGCTTGGATTCAGCTAGTGCTATGACTGAATTTTCCTTGAATGGTAGGAGTTAACGAATAAAAAAGAAGAGAAAAATAAAATACCTTTTCCAATCTTTGCAGATTGACCTATGTAAGAGGTCTCCTTCAAGGATGATCCATACAATGGGTTGATTGAGAATAGCTCCAGGCCAAAGTGTAGGAGCCTCCCTGATCCTAGCTCTGGTTTTAGTAATTCTCCTGTTTATGTGGTTATAAATGACCCTGTCATTCTAGGCAACAGTCTTCTTACTGTCCAGGCACTGCAGTATCTGTTCTACAGCCAGCAATCCCTTGCCCTAGGTAGCATGACTTGGCTACTCTCTGTGTTCTGTAGGAGAGCTTTTTGACTTGCCCTCTACAGGCAGGGCAAGTTCTGGGGTGGTGAGTACTTTAGGCCTCTACCAGACAAACTGGGCCAGACATCCATGCTCCCAGCATACATGGGCTCCCTCTGGAACCAGGACCAGGGATCTGCAGTAGGAACCGGGTGGCTTGGTGCTGAGCAGAGGGGGTGGGGGTGGGGAAGAGGCCAGACAGGGTACCTAGAGATACGACTGCTTTTAAGAAGCCTCTTTCTTGATTTGGTATATGCCCTGCTACCACAGTCTTTTAGCTGTTTTCTGGAGAACTGAGAAAGATGTTTCTGTCAGTTCTTGCTGCTTATTCAAAGATTCTGATGGGGGAGGGAGCCCTGAAAATTTTTACTTCACCATCTTAATGGGGCAGGGCAGGGCGAATATGATTTTAAGTCTATATTTTCAATTATTAGTCTGCATAAAGTACATTAAAAAACTTTTTCTATGGAAAAATTGAAACAAAAACAAAAGTACATAGGACTATACAATACAAATAATAAACCCTACTGCTAATGATGAACTATAGTAAATAGTACAATTATAAAAATGTTCTTTCATGAATCATAAAAAATGTACCTCATAATGCAAGGTGGCAATAATAGGGTGGTATGGCAGTTTGATATTATTTATGAATTCCAAAAAGAACTACAGATTATGTTTGTAAACTCGTCATTTTCTCTGGTGTGATAACCCTTTGATTATATTAGATTCAGCTGAGAAATTTGATTAAATTATGTTGCGATTAAGGCTCAGTATAGAGTCCCAGCCCCCTTTGGGCTGATAAAACAGAACGTCACATGTAAGTAGACACACAGAGAAGATACACAGAGAATCCTGTGGCCCAGGAGATTGAAGAACCTGATAGTCTGCTGCTGAAGAGAACAGGGCAGCTGAGCCCAGAAAGAAACAAGCCCAGGGAATAGAAACAAGTCTTATCACAGCCTAAAGCTGGGATCAGAAGCAGCTGGGACCACGGAGCCTTAAGAGGGAGAGGAAGGCTGACCCCTGGCAGACATCACTCACCATCTTGCTCAACACTTGGCAACAGACTTTGGTGAGAGAAGTAACTTACTCGTTTATATCCTTGTGACTGTAAACTTCTACCCCAAATAAATATCCTTTATAAAAGCCAACAGATTTCTGGTACTTTGCATTAGCACCCCTTTTGGCTGACCAATATAGGTGGTATATGGGAACTCTGTATTTTATGCATGATTTTTCTGTAAAACTATGAATTCTCTGGTAAAAAGAAAACTTTTTATTTGGAAATAATTTCAAACTCAGAGAAAAGTTGCAATACTAAAAATAGTACAAAAAACATCTATATACACTATCATGAAAGTAGAACTAACCTATAAAATGGAAGAAAATAATTGCTAACTACATGCTTGATAAGGATATATGAAGAACTGCTACAAATCAACAAAAAAAGACAAATATCCTAATTTAAAAGTGGGCAAAGGACTTGAATAGACATTTCTCCAAAGAAGATATACAAATGGCCAATATGAAACAATGCTCAACATCATTGGTTTAGGGAAATGTAAATTGAAATCACAATGAGATAATCACTTCACGCTCACTAGGATGGCTATTATTATTTTAAAAAAAGACTAGGATGGCTATTATTTAAAAACAAAACCAAACAAAACAAATAAACCAGAAAATACCAAGTGTTGGCAGGATGCAGAGATTTTGTTGGTAGCACTGTAAAATGGTGCAGCCACTGTGGATATTAATTTAGTGGTTCCTCGGAGAGTTGAACATAGAATTACCTTATGTAGCAGTTTGATATGGTTATGAATTCCAAAAATGGATATTGGATTATGTTTGTAATCTAGTCTGTACCTGGGCATGATTAAATTATGATTAGGGCTTTTATTGGGCCATATCCTTAGGGTATTGAGTCCTGGTGGGTAGGGACTCACAGATAAAAGGTATGGCAAAGCACTGAGTTGAGGGTTTTTGATGTTGGAGTTCGATGCTGAAGCATTAAGCTGGAGCCCCAGGAATTAAGCTCCCAGAGGAAACAGAAGCAAGCGCCAAGAAGAGAGGAACCCTGAGCCCAGGAAGAAGCAAGCCCTGGGAAGAGAGGAAGCCTGAACCCAGAGAGAAGCAAGATCCTGGAAGAGAGGAACCCAGGAAGCCTGAGCCCTCGCAGATGTTGGCAGTCATCTTGCTCCAACACATGAAAATAAGACTTTGGTGAGGGAAGTAAGTTATGCTTATGGCCTGGTATCTGTAAGCTCCTACCTCAAAAAAATACCCTTATGAAAACCAACCAGGGAAATGAATGTGGTTCAACCAATTGGGCTCCCATCTACCGTACAGGAGGTCCAGGGTTTGATCCCCAGGGCCTCCTGGTGAGGGTAAACTGGCCCACGTGGAGTGCCGGCCCACTCGGGAATGCAGCCCTGTGCAGGAGTGCTGGCCGACGCAGAGGGCTGGTGCAGCAAGATGACACAAGAGACACAGAGGAGAGACAATAAGAAGAGGAAGCAGAACAGGGCAGCTGAGGAGGCGCAAGAGAGTTAATCGCCTCTCTCCCACTCCAGATGGTCCCAGGATCCATTCCCAGAGCCACCTAATGAGAATACAAGCAGACACAGAAGAACACACAGCGAATGGACACAGAGAGCAGACAACTGGGGGGACGGGGACGGGGGCGGGGAATTTAAAAACTTTAAAAAATCTTAAAAAAAAGAAAACCAACCAATTTCTGGTATTTTGTATCAGCATTCCTTTGGCTGACTAATACACCTTATAAACTGGCAATCCTACTTCTTGGTATATACCCCAAAGAACTGAAAGCAGAGGCTCGAACTGATATTTGTACACCAATGTTTATAGTAGCATTATTCACAATAGCCAAAAGGTAGAAGCCACCTTTTCTGTCCATCAACAGACGAATGGATAAACAAAATGTGTTATATACACACAAAGGAATATTAATCAGCCATAAAAAGAAATGAAGTTTTAATGCATGCTACATCATGGATGAGCCCTGAAGACATCATGTTGAATGAAATAAGCTAGATATAATAACAAATACTGTATGATCTCACACATATGAAATACCTAGAATAAATAAATTTTATAGAGACAGAAAGTAAATTACAGGTTTTCCAGGGCCTAGGAGGTAGGTAGGTAAGGAGTTACTGTTTAAAAGGTGGAGAGCTTTGGTTTCAGGTGATGAAAAAATTGGGGTAATGGATGTTGGTGATGATAGTATAATATTTCTGAATGTAATAAACACCACTGAATTGTACACCTGAAAGCAGTTGAAATGAGAAGTTTCGAGTTGCATATATGTTACTACAATGAAAAAGTTAAAAAAGAAAAAACAAACAAAAAATAAAGCACTTGTATTTCTTTTACCCAAGTGCACTAATTGGTAATATGTTGCTCTATTGTATGATTTCTCTCTCTCTGTATTATTTTCTTTCCTTAATTATTTGAAAGCAAACTTGCTCTCTTTACCTCTAAATACTTCAGTGTGCCTTTATTTTCTAAGAATAAGGATATTCTCTCTTACACAATCACAGTTCAGTTATCAACTTCAGTAACTCTATTACAATACTGTTATCCAATCAAGTGTCTATATTCAATTTTGTCTATTATACTCTAATACCCTTTATAACATTTTTCCTTCCATGATAGAATCTAGTCTAGGATTTAGTTGTCATGACTTTAATCTTTTTTCATTTGGAACATAGTCTCGGTCTTTTTTTTTTCTCACTTTTATGACATGAACATTTTTTAATACAGCCATCCTCTTTTTACTAGAGTGATTCTAATTTTGGGTTTCTCTGATATTTTTTCACGTTTAAATGTGGATTATGTTCCTGGTCAGAATACAAAATAAATTATGTTAAGTCCTTCTTAGGGGAGAACATTTAGAGGCATATGACGACCATCTGCCCTGCATTTGTGATGCTAATTTTGAATGCCTGGTCAAGGCATTGACCTATTTCACCATTGTATAGTTACTATTTTCTTCTTTTTCAGGTAACAAACGTCTTTGGATAGCTACTTTAAGACCATGCAAACATTTTGCTCCACATCAAAAATCCTCACCCTTTCTTCCATATTTAGTATCCATTCATGATTCTTAACTGAAGCAAATTACACTGTAATGACTTTCCAACTCCAGCACTTTTCCCACAATTTCCAGTCAGCACTTAACATTCTACTATAAGCAAGAACCTTCCCTTTTTGCCCATTTACTTATTTTTTATCTCTTTATTATCAATAATGACATACAGATACTTATTTTTCAATGGTTTGTAATTCATTGTATACAGCCCTTAATTAATTTGGTTCCAAAATTCCCAGTTTTTGCCAGTGGTAGCATTTCAGAGTGGCTCTTATGTCTTTGGACACGCCCGCATTTTAAGCACTTCCTTACTTTCTGGCAAAAGGTGTCTGGACTCATCTTGTGCTCATTTTGTACCCACCCTTTCCCAGCCCTGGAATCAGCCATTTCTCAAGGAATAAGATTAGAGACGAAAAGCTGAGTGCTAAGTATATGCTAAGCTACTGGATCTTAGGGAACAAAGCTAGAAAGTATGCATATATATACACACGCACACCTACATACTTATATACATAAATGTACACATACTTATGTACACACAGAACAATTTCAGAAATTGAGTTGTCATTGATGCTTCCAATTCCAATCCACACCCCGCCCAGGGTTCTTTTTTGCCTTCCCCCATTCCATATTTGTAAGTTCCTTCTTCTTCTTTAATGAGAACGAGAGCTTCCAACAATATCAACACATTTATTTATTTGCTCAATTTTTTAATATATCTAAAATAATTTCAGGACCATTTCACTCTCAGTTCTTCAAAAAGCATCTAATAAAAAGATTTCAGTGAGAGCAGTGACACAAACAGACATCTATACACTGATGTTCATAGCGACATTATTCACGATTGCCAAAAACTGGAAACAACCCAGGTGTCCATCAACAGAGGAATGGATAAACAAACGGTGGTCTATTCACACGATGGAATATTATGCAGCTATCAGAAGAAATGAAGTCGTAAAGCATATGGTAACATGGATGAACCTGGAGGACATTATGTAAGTGAAGCAAGCCAGATACAAAAGGACAAATACTGCATGATGGCATTACTATGAACCAAGTATATTGTGTAACATATTCCATGATTCAAAAAAAATGTATAGGTATTGAGTATATTTAATTGAGAAATGTATGTTTTTATTCCACCTCATTTTTAGTGTTTAATTGTTTATATTTTCAATAATTAAATGTACAAAATAAAGTTAAAAAAAGGGAAAAAAAGAGTTCAGGATTGGTTTGCTATTCTTTCACATCATCGAATAAGTTCAGTATGTTACTTAGATTAGTTTTCTTTTTAATTCCTTCAGTGTGGAACATTTTACTTAAAAAATGGAGCAAAAGTTGGGTTCATATGTTTCAGTTTGTTTTCAGTTTTAGTTCCTCTCATCCTTGTAAATTTAATATTATTTTTCTGAATATGCAGAACACTAATATGCTTCAGAAGTAAAATCTATAAAAAGGTTAACCCAGAGAAGTTGCCCTATACCTCCTGATGCCTATTCCTTGAAGGTAAAGCATTTCACTGATTTTTATCTTCCTGTGTTTATTTTTGAAAAAGTTAGCAGATAGATGTACATTCTCTTATTTCCTCTTCTTTCTTTCATAAAAGGAGTTAATGTGCCTATGCATTTTGCTTTTTTTTACCTAAAATTACCTCCTGGAAATTGTTCCATATCAATTCATAAAGATCTTCCTCATTTGTTTCAAGTACCTCTCTCTGTGGATATCCCACAGTTTATTCAACCTATCTGCCTTATGTATGGTTGACTAGGTTGTTTCCAATATTTTGCAATTACAAATAACGCTGCAATGAAAAACCTTCTACATATGTATTTTTGTGTTATTGAAGGTATATCTTCAGGGTAAGTGTCTAGAAGTATAACTGCTGCATTGAAGGGTAAATACTTATATGCTTTTGTTCAATAGTGTCAAATTCTCCTTCACAGAGGTTGAACCATTTTGCATTCTACTAGTGATGTATAAGAGCTCCTGTTTCCCCACAACCTCAGTAATAGAATGTACTGTCAAGCATTTGAATTGTTGCCAATCTGATGGGTTAGAAATAGTATCAGTGTAATTTTATTTTTTTTTTAAGATTTATTTATTTCTCTCCCCTTCCCCCCGCAACCCCAGTTTTCTGTTCTGTGTGTCTATTTGCTGTGTCGTCTTTGTCCGCTTCTGTTGTTGTCAGCGGCACAGGAATCTGTGTTTCTTTTTGCTGCGTCATCTTGTGTCATTTTCTCTGTGTGGGCGTGCCATTCTTAGGCAGGCTGCACTTTCTTTCGCGCTGGGCAGCTCTCCTTACAGGGCACACTCCTTGCGCGTGGGGTTCCCCTACGCGGGGACACCCCTGCGTGGCACGGCACTCCTTGCGCGCATCAGCACTGTGCGTGGGCCAGCTCCACACGGGTCAAGGAGGCCTGGGGTTTGAACCACAGACTTCCCATGTGGTAGACGGACGCCCTAACCACTGGGCCAAGTCCGCTGCCCCAGTGTAATTTTAATCTGCATTTTTCTTATTATGAGTGAGGTTGAACATAATTTCATATGTTTAAA
Organism: Dasypus novemcinctus; assembly: GCF_030445035.2. Taxonomy (NCBI): domain Eukaryota; kingdom Metazoa; phylum Chordata; class Mammalia; order Cingulata; family Dasypodidae; genus Dasypus; species Dasypus novemcinctus. The sequence continues at coordinate 83,725,306 of NC_080678.1, read as the reverse complement.
GGATATTTTAAAAATCGCTTTCTGTGAATTGTATGTTCATATCTTTTGTTCATTTTTCTATAGGATTTTTGCTCTCCTCCTGGCTCTATTTTTAAAAGTTCTTTATATTTTAGGAATATTATTCCGACAATGCATTTTTTAGGGAAAAATACCAACAATAACAAGTATTTTTAAAAAATACTGTGTCAGATAGTAAACAAAGTGCTGATTCATATTTCATTCACTGAAATACAGTGTCAGGATGTAGAGTATGGTTGGCAAATGCTATAGCAGATAAACATGATTTGTAGATATTAAAAAAGCTGTTTGCTCTCTTTAAAAAAGATTCGAGGCTTAACAAGAGTTCGAGAAGCAAAATCTTAAATAACGGACTTGGCCTGTGTGCTCAATAGAAAAAAAGACTATTCATCCTTAGCAGTCCTTTTTGCTAGCGGTCATTTTCAGTATATGCTCTTGAAAATGAAGGGTAAGGTTCTGTGAACATGCCTTTCAATATATTCAAAAGAACAGTAATAGGTTGTATTATACTGGAGTATATGAAACATCAACATAGGCTTCTAAATAAAAACCTGATTGATTAAGGCAGTTGTTGCCTTTTCTACTTTGGCTTCCCTCTATGACTTTGGCTAATAGTACAAATTTAAGAATGTATTTCCATAAACTAGAACAAATGTACGTCACTATTACAAGGTGTTAATAATAGGGTAGTATACATGGAAAAAAAATATACCTAATGCAAACTCTAGACTATAGTTAGCAGTAGTATTTTAATTTTTTCATCAATTGTAACAAAGGTACCACACTAATACTAAGTGTCAAGAATGGGGGCAGGGGTATGAGGGGTATGGGGTTTTCCTTTTTGGAGAAATGAAAATGTTCTAAAATTGATTGTGGTGATAAATGCACAACTCTGTGATTATACTGAGAGCCACTGATCACATACTTTGGATGGATTGTATGGTGTGTGAATATAACTACTTAAAAAAAAACAACAGTTATATGATTTATGTAAACAAAACAAAAAACCTTCGAGGGACCAGTTAGATCCATGCAATGTAACAATATAAAGTAGGATAACGAGAATGAAGTGGATCAATATGTGTTCTTATGGAACAATCTCCCACATTTATTAAATGTAAAAGCAAGAGTATAGAACAGTAAGCACAGCATACTTTCATTTGAATGGAAAATCTAGGGTATGTATACATTTGTAAATGTGTGTAGGCATAGCATATTTCTGGAAAGATTCAATAGAAACTAGCAACCAGAGCCACCTCCTGAAGGGGAAGTAGAGGCTTGAAGTAGTGTGCATACCCTTCTGTACGGTTTGTATTTTTTTTTTTTTACCACTTATGAATATTACTTCTGCAATAAAAGTATATTAAGAACATTTTACTACATTCTTAAATATTCTTCACTACCATGCTTTTAAGTATGGATATAGCATAATTTACTTAATTTCATTATTGGACATTTAGGTTGTTTTGAAAATTTTCAGTGCTATAAATAATACTGTGATAAATACTCTTAAAACATTCTTATAATGGTTTACATTACATATAATTACATATGTCATTGTGCACATAGGTAATTTCCTTAAGATACATTTCTTTAAACGTTATTGTGGTAGTTTGGAATTGTTACGTACAGCAGAAAATCATGTTCTTAAATTTAATCTATTCTTGTGGGTATAAACCTATTTTAAATAGGGCCTTTTGATGAGGTTACTTCAGTTAAGGTGTGGCCCAGGGTGGGTCTTAATCCTTTCACTGGAGTCCTTTATAAGGGAATGAAATTCAAAAAGAGAGTAAGCTACAGAAGCAAGAAGCTGAAATCAGTGAAACCTGAAGAGAGAGGAGAGCAAGCAGAGGCTACCACGTGCCTTGCCATGTGGCAGAGGACCCAAGGATCAACAGTAGCTGGTGTTAGGAAGAAAGCATCACCTTGATTGTGCCCTGATTTGGACATTCTTGTGGCCTAAGCACTGTAAGCTTGTAAGCTAATAAATTCCCATTGTTAAAGCCAACCCATTTTATGGTATCATCTGTCAGCAGCCTAGCTTACTAAAACAGTAATTAATAATTTTTAAGGCTTTAGATCCGTATTGCCAAACTTCCTTTCCAATTAAATGATATTAATATATATTCCCAATGGCAGTCTCACCAATAATGGTATTTCAAAATTTGTTTGCTAATTTGAAAGGTAAAAGGCAGAATCTTGTTTTAATTGACAGTAATTTGCTTATTAGAGAGGTTGACTTTTTTCTTGTTCGCATGCTACTGGCCATTTGTATTTTTTCCTTTTATGAACTGCCTGATGACATGTCTTACCCATGTTCCTATTGGGATAATATGGATATTTCTCTCTCTCTCTCTTTTAAGTTGATAAATACACACACACATATTTAAATTTTGGGGGACATTCCCAGTTTGTCTGCTGCAAGTACTTTCCTTGCTTTTGTCATTTGTCTTTTATTTTTATTGCTATATAGATATATTTATCTTTTCTTTAATATATTTTCCATTAAATTTAGGCTAAGAAAGGTCTTCTAATACCACAAGATTAGAGAAAGATTATCCCATATTTTCTTTATTTATGCTCATTAAACATTTTACTCCATTTGGAAATTATTTTAGAGTATGGTTAATTGAGAGTGATGAACTTTCATTTTTTCCTGAAAGGCTTACATTTTTTGTTCCACTACCATATCTTAAATAATCCATCCTTTTCTAATGTTTTTATTAAAACCTTTTTATTTTGAAACAATTTTACATTTAGAGAAGAGTTACAAAGACAGTACACAGTGTTCCTGTATCCATTGGTGTTAAATCCTAACTTAATTAAATTCCTACATGTTTTTCCTTCTATTTTCAGTCTTTGGTCAGATCCATGCAATACATTTTATTTTATTTTAAGATTTATTTAATTTATTTATTCCTGTCTCCCTTGTTGTTTGCGGTTGCTGTCTGCTCTCTGTACCCATTTGCTGTGTGCTCTCTGTGTCTGCTTGTCTTTCTTTAGGAGGTACCAGGAACCAAACCTGGGACCTTCCATGTAGGAGAGAGGCACTCAATCACTTGAGCCACCTCAGCTGCCTGGTTTGTCATGTCTCTCTTTGCCTTTCTTCTTTCTCTCTTTGTCGCGTCATCTTGTTGCATGAGCTCACCATGCCTGCTACTTGCCTTCTCCAGGAGGCACCAGGAACTGAACCCAAGACCTCCTATGTGGTAGGTGGGAACCCAGTCGCTTGAGCCACAGCCACTTCCCATGCAATACATTTTAGAAACATGTTCCTTCAAAATAGTAAAAACCAAAATTGTGTGTGTGTGTGTGTAAAGAGCCAATATTATCATTGCTAGATAGTGATTGCAGGGATAATTTTTATTTTCTTCTTTTTCCTTTGCCTGTTTCCTAAATACTCTAAATATTCTATAATAAGCAATATTATTTTTATAATCAGAAAAAGGCCTATAAACATTATCTTAAAAAACAGTGTGGGAGCACTGAACTAGTCAGTAAAATGGCTATTAAGAAGAACTCATTCAAGAGTTCTAGTTAAGTGATGTTTCATTTTAACAGTTCTCCATTCATGCCTTTGGAATTCATTAATAATTGTAATGCCTGAGAACAGAACTTTCTACAAAGTAAACTACTATTATTATCAGTTTAAGTATAATGACGGAAGAGGACTTGGCTCAATGGATAGGGCATCAGTCTACCACATGGGAGGTCCATGGTTCAAACCCCGGGCCTCCTTGACCTGTGTGGAGCTGGCCCTTGCGCAGTGCTGATGTGCTCAAGGAGTGTCCTGCCATGCAGGGGTGTCCCCTGCATAGGGGAGCCTCACACGCAAGGAGTGCGCCCCATAAGGAGAGTTGCCCAGCGCAAAAAGAAAGTTCAGCCTGCCCAGGAATGGTGCCGCACACACGGAGAGCTGATGCAGCAATTTGATACAACAAAAAAGAGACACAGATTCCAGTGCTGCTGACAACAACAGAAGCAGACAAAAGAAGAACATGCAGCAAAATGGACACAGAGAACAGACAACTGGGGTGGGGGGAGGGAGAAGGGGGAGAAATAAATAAAATAAATCTTAAAAAAAAAATACGTATAATAAAATCAGTCACTCTTCCTAGATTACTCAAGGACATAAATATCTTCACTACTTTCTTAGGTTTAGGGAAATACAGGAAGTTTTAGAGAAGGCAACATAGAAAGCCATGTTTCAGAGGGTCCCTAGTTCAGTCTTTCTTTCCCAAACAAAGTTATATGAAGTGTGGTAGCTTGGAGCTAGGTACCCCAGAAAAACATGTTCTTACACTTAATCCCTTTCTGTAGGTACAAACCCACTGTAAGTGGACCTTCTGATGAGGCAACTTCAGGTAAGGTGTGCTCCAGCTGAGTAAGGATGGGTCTTAGAGTCCTTTATGGAAGGCCTTATGGGGAGGTCACAGAGAGGGAGACAGCCAAAGGGAGCAGCAAGAAGCTGAAGGCAAAGAGAACTCAGAAGAGGAAGAAGCCATGGAGGCCACCCTGTGCATAGCCATGTGACAGAAAAGCCAAGGACCAAGAACCAGTGGCAGCAGTCACAGAACACCAAGGTCTTCTGGGAAAAGGCATGGCCATACTGACACACTGATTTTGGACTTCTCCTCGCCTCAAAATGGCGAGCCAAGAAATTCCCGTTGTTGAAGCCAACCCACGGCATGGTATTTGCTTCGGCAGCCAGGAGACTAAAACAGATTCTCTACATGCCAAGTCAATCAGGTTGTATCGTTTGAAATGGAAATTCAAGGACCAATGCTTCCCTCACAGGGATTGCTGGGAGAATTCCTAAAAGAATTAAGCAAGAAGGAACACTGTAGAAGAATAGAGTGGCTATCACGAAACACGATTTTCAGTAGAACAATTGAGGTTTATAATGAGATGGGATTTAAAAAGTTTTAATGGGTTGAGAGGACATGGGACACAGATTTAAGCCTTAGCACCTTTGAAGCAGGGAAACAAAGGCCATACATACAAACCCAAAATGCTGGTAAGATGAGACGGGTGGAAGAAGTGTTTTTCCACTTTCGTTTTTAAAATTCTTAATATCTACTTTAAAAAGAAAGCCTCAAAAAATAAAATGAAATGTTTAAAAATATATGCATTAAATATAAGACAGTTTTTACAAAATATAAATACAAATATACTAGAGAGAAAGAAAAAGAATAGAAGCTATGTATGGTAGGGCAAGCATAGAGAGATTGAGAGGTGATTAGTTTTGTTTATTATTATTATTATTATTGGAATAATGAAAGTGCTCTAAGAAAGAAGTGATTAATGCACAAATATGTGATTACACTGAATACCACTGATTATACACTTAGGATGGATTTATGTTTATTAATATGCATTAATAAAATTGATTTAAAATATATATATATGTATTATATCCCAAATGTATCAATCTATTCCAATGGTTGTAAATTTATTCACTTTGTTATATGTATGTTATCTTCAGAAAGTTGCATGATTCACCTCATCCTGCTGGTATTCTCCATGGCTTTAGCTCTTATCCTCGAGGACTGGTTTCAATGACCTAATGAATCATTTGCATTCCTGATTGCTATAATGCTAGGATTTCCCTACTGCTTCATTCCTGGCCCCACCCCAGCTCATTCATTTAAGTTTATCAATATTCTTTATACATGAGTAATATCAAACTTTACACTGTCTAATAGTGACAAGTTAATTACATAGTTATTAGGAGATAATGTAGAGTAGTAACGTAAGTTATCATGTAATTACCATTGTTCTCAGAGGCATTACCATGCAATTAAAGCAAACCTGATAATAATATTTTATAGCAACTAACCAATGGTGCTGAACTTTATATTCTCTCTGCCCACCTCCCTGTCCAAAATTTGTGCTGTCTTTTTGGGTCAATTTGATGTTCAATTCTTTGTTTATTTTCTATCTTTCTTAGATCTCTACCCTTTAGTGACGATTTATGTGCTCTCTTTAACAGGACTGCTTTCTCTTAAGATCTTTATTTTATTTCAATTAAAAAAAAAAAATATGGAACGCTTCACGAATTTGCGTGTCATCCTTGCGCAGGGGCAATGCTAATCTTCTCTATCATTCCGATTTTAGTGTATGTGCTGCCGAAGTGAACACTCTCTTAAGATCTTTAAATTTCTTACCATCTATACCAGTGATTATCAGGTATATACTGTCACATGGCATATGGCACTTAAAGGCTAATTATTACTAATATATTATTATTTTGGCAGCATCAGCAAAGGTAATAATATGTAAGTGAAAACTGGCTCATGTGAATCCTCAATTTACTAGGCTCATGCCACTACCATTCTTACACTTTTTTTTTTTTTAAACCCAGGACCTTGTACATGGGAAGCAGGCACTCAACCATGGTGCTCTACCTGATCTCATCTTACACTTGATTTTTATTATAAGAAGCAAATGAAAAGAAAGTAAAAACCTATAATGTGTATCAAAAGTACCTTGATTCATTCAAATGACTAGCAGTTACTTAATACCTATCATTTCTAGGCACTGTGTTAGATACCAAAGGATTTGAGGATGAATAAATAATAGTGTTTGCCCTTGAAGATTTTACAGCTTTAGGAGGGAAAGCCATGTGAATACTTATAAAATGGCAAAGCATCTAAGGTCTGAAAGAAGATTGCATATATAGAGCATGTAAGCAAAGGTGAGAGTGGCATGAAATAAAGATGGAGGGATAGGCAGATCATATAGATCCTTCTAGGTGACTATAAGCAGCTTGTTTTGCAGTCTATATGGCATTAGAAATCACTAAATGGGCTGTAAGTAGGGGAGTGAAATAATTTGATTTCTTCCTAAAAAGATCATTTTGGCTACTGTGTAGAAAATAGGAGTGCAAGAAAGAGTGAAAACATACAGATCAGTAAGGAAGCTATGGTAGTAAGTTGAAAACTGGCCTTCACTGAAATCATGGCAGAGAAGTAAAGAGAAGTGGATGGATTTGAGATATGAGATATATCCTCAAAATTTAATCAAAAGAACTCACTGAATATTTGGACAGAGGGAAAAGGAATGACTCCTAGGATTCTAACTTGAGCTATGGGATATTTGATGTTTCATATATTGTGTGACAAAAGAATCATGTTGTAGATAGTAACATTTTCAGAACTATAAATGTGCAAAGGGTATAGACAAGGCATGCAAAAGGATACTACACATGTTAATAGAGTCCACCCATGCACTACCCTTTCAAGGAAAATCCCCTCAACACCAGCACTGCTGAGGGCATCAGTTGATGTTTTGTGTATGTAAATCAAACCTTACCACAGCTGTAGCTAGTTGGACCAAAGGGTGGGCATCTGATCCAAGGGCAAACAACTTATGGTTCTTATAGTCTACTTACGATGTGGAACAAAAAGTGATTTAACTTAGTGTTCTCTTTCAGGAGCCAGAATGGGAAGCAAAGAATGACTTGGAAGGTGTTTGTGAGATAGGAAGAAACAAACACAGACAATGAATCTGAGGAACATTAATGAGTAAGCACTGGAGTGCAGAACCACGAACATCTGCTGCTACAGTTCTAAAATCACCATCTGGCTCCAATCTCAGTGAAAACTTGTCAGTTGTGGCTCTTGTTTGGAATTTCTTAGAGATTTCTCTTATAGTACATATTACTTAATGAATTCTTAATATGTGCCATTCACTGTCCTAAGTGCTTTATAAACATTCTTTCATTTAACTTTCACAATAACTTAAATGAGGTAGATACTCATTACCCTCATTTTTACAGATGAAGAAAATGAGGCCTAGAAATGTTAAGGAACTTGTCCATCATTCTACCCACAACTGTCAGTGGTGGTACCAGGACCCAAACCCGAGACATCCTTTGAGACCCATGTCTTAACCATTATGTTATAATGTCTTCCTTAATGTTTATGTACTTTAAAAATTCCTTAGCCTGAGCTAGATGAAATGGATTTCTGTTCCTTTCAGCCAAAGGAGTCAGATGAAAAAGTGCCTTTTTTTAAAAAAAAAGATTTATTTATTTATTTCTCTCCCCCTCCCCTCCCCACCCCCGTTGTCTGTTCTCTGTGTCCATTTGCTGCATCTTCTTTGTCCACCTCTGTTGTTGTCAGTGGCACAGGAATCTGTGTTTCTTTTTGTTGTGTCATCTTGCTGTGTCAGCTCTCCGCATGTGCGGCGCCATTTCTGGGCAGGCTGCACTTTCTTTCGCGCTGGGCGGCTCTCCTTACAGGGTGCACTCCTTGCGCATGGGGCTCCCCTATGCGGGGGACACCCCTGTGTGGCACGGCACTCCTTGCATGCATCAGCACTGTGCGTGGGCCAGCTCCACATGGGTCAAGGAGGCCCGGGGTTTGAACCGTGAATCTCCCATGTGGTAGATGGACGCCCAACCCCTGGGCCAAGTCCGCCGCCAAAAAAAGTGCCTTCAAGCTAAAGTATGACTACCCTACCATATCTTACTTTCCCTACCATGACCACAAGCACTGTCATTTTCAAGATAATTGAACAGAATGAAATAAAATCCTGTATTGTGGGAATTTTCACATGTGCGTTAGAAATAGGATGCTATATTAAAATAATAAATTAATATTTTCTTTTCCTTGTTTTTGAATACTTCAATATAGAAGAAAGATCTAAATACAATTCTGATCAATCAATTTCCTTTTCTACCTTCTGAAAAATTAAAAGAAAGCACTCCAGTGTTGCCTTTTTATGTAACTTAAAATTTTATGACCTGCTACTAGCTGAATAGTTAAAAGAGTCATGGCTTAAAGACTAAACTCAGGGTAGAATTAGGCTTAGAACCCATTTACAGATAAACATCTGACAACACTTCAAAGGCAAAGAAAACTACAACATCTTTTGCTGTCTTTTTTGACAGTCTGTTACCCTTAGGTTTTCAAATTGGTCATCCCTTAGCTATCATAAACTTTGTTAGTCATTTAGGTAGGCTTGGGCCGTAGTGTAAGAAGGCATGATGGGAAGCGGATTTGGCTCAATGGATAGAGTGTCTGCCTACCACATAGGAGGTCCAGGGTTCAAACCCAGGGCCCCCTGACCCGTATGGTGAGCTGGCTCGCACGCAGTGCTGTGCTGATGTGCACAAGGAGTGTGTGCCACGCAGGGGTGTCCCCGTGTAGGGAAGCCCCATGTGCAAGGAGTATGCCCTGCCAAGGAGAGCCACCCCCCACACAAAAAAACGCAGTCTGCCCCAGCCGCACACACGGAGAGCTGACGCGGCAAGATGACCAAACAAAAAGAGGCACAGATTCCCGGTGCTGTTGACAAGAATGCAAGCGGACAAAGAAGAACACACACAGTGAATGGACACAGAGAGCAGACAACTGGGGGGGTGGGAGGGGAGAGGAAGAGGAGAGAAATAAATTAAAAAAAAAAAAAGAAGGCATGAGGAGTTTACTGTAAGACACTGAATAAATAATTGTAGAGATGGAAAGACTCACTTTAAATATAATATGATGGTCAAACTTACTTTATAATAAATTTTTAGGTTTTTTTTCTTTTGTTCATCCTCCTAGATAAGTGATTTTTTTCAACTGTGATGTTTTCCCAGCCATTTCCAAGTGGGAAGGTAAAGTGTTTATATGAACTACCTCTCATCAGGTTCAACAGCTGATGGAGTTTCCATAGATAGTAACTAACTCCTCACTCTGACCTTTATCTTTTGCACGGATGTGCATCAACTTTTATCCTTAAGAGATGACTAACTTAAGGCAAACTAGAATATTTTTTAATCTTCTTTAATCAAGGTATTTAGAAACAATGGTGGCAATGACAGTTTTATTTATGTGTCTAGATGATGTCATGTTACAAAAACATTTACCTTTAATAAAAATGGTAACCAGATATTTATATCTCAAAGTCGTGCATTTTAAATGTTTTATGATTGCTTCATTACATCATTAAAATCAGCTTTTCAGAAGAATCATGTATTTCTTCTGGAGTGAGTACGGATAACTGTCTCTTTACATTGGTTTTGACTCTAATTGTGTTCTAGTGTTAGCCTAATTACTAGAGTGAGACAAAGTCTGAAAACCCTTAGCCATTAAATTCATATATTTAACAAGTCACAACCTTGAAATCTTGCTCTACCTGAAAGCACAGTTAAAGTGCTTGACTATTATTACTAGAGGAAAGTTTTAATGAAAGCTAATTAAGTTGCAAAACTCCCAAGTGGTTAACTGATTTTAGGGGCTAAATTTCTGGTACGTCTAATTATCCTCTGATGGCTTTACTTAGTGTTTCACAACCATGACAGATGACAATGAAAAACTGCAGTGAAATTCATTCACCCTGACACTGTGTTAAGCACTGGCTTCTCCCTCTCCAAGTAAAATCAATACTCTGTTTGAGTAAACAGGTTTACAGCTTTATTAGGATGTCTTGCTTGTTCTGTAACAGCTACTTGAAGCTGTGGTAACAAATCGACTCAACTCAGTTAAACCTAGAGAGCTGGGTAAGAGGCTCATCGATAACATTGTTATAAAAATAAACTGCAGGAGATCAGAAAGCTGGAGCAAACAGTCTGGGAAATGTCAATATTTTCCCTTGCAGAGGTTGACAAAAACAGTGAGATCATGTAGAAAGTCTTTTTCTCCCTCTTAAAAATGTTTCTTGTTTCTATTGGATAAAGCATTCCTAGCTTTTGTGCACAGCTCTTCTGAATGAAATTTTCACTTTCTACTTCCCATGCGCATCTGGAATAGGAAGCTGATGTAAATACTTGCTATTTTTTCCTGCCATTTTAGATTGTTCAGATTGTTTATTTTCCTTCATATTTAGGGACATATTTTGGTCTTCACTGACTTTATAAAATGTTGTCTAGAATACCAGTATTCAAGTTGTCTAGAATACCAGTGATGGCTCAGTATTACCTTCTTTTTATCACTCAAACAAAACTTTTGTCACTTCAAGTCAATGTTCATTTCTTGCTATAATATCTGTGAGACCTGATAGTGCACCTCTAAAATCAGGCCTTCCATATTTTTGCTCCAATAGCAAACAGTGTTGGTTTCCATAGGCTGTACAACCTCTTGACTAGAAGCAGCACATATAAAATATCTACTATCTATTAGGGACAAGCCTCCATAGTGGCTATCGTTCTACCAAACAAGGACTTACATACCGTACTTTTAGATGTCCACAGGTTGCTCAAAGAACATCTGGCAGGAAATTCCCATTTCAATTTGGCTAGTTTAGACTATCCAGATGTGACAAAGGCATAGTTTCCCCCACTGAAAAGTGCTCAGATGTACAATTTTTCCTTTCATTTTCTGTCTAGTCTAGTCAGTAAAATTTTGTTTTGCCTTCATACTGACTACCAACTACTCATGAACTCAAATTACAACTTGTGACCTGTATGTTAGAAAATACAGATTTTTTCAGGGCAAAGGATATCAACAAACATTTTTAAATAACTTAAAAAGCTACAGTGCCTGCCAGGGTAAAGTCTGACCTAGCAGGTATTTGCATAATGAAAACCAAAGCCTAAGCGGTGTCAGATGGTTCAGTGGCTGACGTGGACAGGAAGTCAATTAAGAGCAAACCCTTAGAATAGCTCAGCTCAACACATCCTCCTACACAAAGACAAGTGGTCAGTGCTATAGCTATGAAGATAACTTATTATTTCCTCTTTGTGGTGACCAAAAATGGAAACTTCTATTAACATAGCATGAGATATTATATCTGAAAAAAAAAAAAAAAAAAGACTTTTAAATGCCCCTCACTTAGGAACGAAGCCCCTGAAGAGTGCTACTATGTCATGTTCTACTTACAGAGATAAGGTGCCCTTCCACCCCTACCCCTTTCAAAGCACTGCTTTAAAAATCATTCCTCTTCATGGAACAAAAATGTACAGATCAGGCCAGCGTTTGAATTTCAAACATAATTTGTGATCTCTTGATGTACTTCCCCAATAAAAGCTTAGCATATGCTTCTGTTTACTGTTAAAGACAAGTAACCTTGGATACCCAAATGTCAAGAAAATGTACATCAAAGGCTTTTAGGCATTTGGGATATTGACTCACGTACTTCTAAGAGGCCTTCATAACAGACTGCTTAAATAACAACTCTCATTTGGGTTATGAACATCTAACTCCTGGGTCATGAACTAATGAGTCAGGAGATCGGGCTTCTAATCCCATATTTGCAATTAACTTCCTTGGACAAGTCATTTTACTTTTCTTTGTGTCTCACTTTCATCATCCATCAAATGGGGACTTTTGAATAGACCATGGTCTTAAGACATAACATCAACTCATCCCATTGAGTTGCGTCATGACCACCAAATAAAATGTGGATAAGGTCAAATGGGATTCATTTGACCTTGTTCTACTCTGATTCAGATAGGATCTCATTTGAAAAGAATTTCCCTGGTGAAAACAATTTGAAAACCAGAAAACAAGAAAATGTAATTTAAGTACCCCCTTATGGACTTAACATTCTAAACAAGATAGTGAAAAACAAAAAGACTTACTGGGACAAAGTCATGGCTGTTGGAATAAGGAGATGATAGTAATCTTGCTAATTTTTTTTTTTTTATATTAGGCTGTGTTTATGCCATAATCCATAAACAAAATAACTTATATTGCTATTATTTAATGCAATTTTAAAAACCTGCATTCATGGGAGTGGATGTGGCTCAAGCGGTTAAGCACATGTTTCCCACATGGGAGGGCCTGGGTTTAGTCCCCAATGCCTTCTGAAAACAAAAACAAACAAACAAACAAGCAAACAAATGAAAAAAAACCACTCGGGGAACCGATGTGGCTCAGTGGTTGAGCACTGGCTTCCACATACAAGGTATGGGGTTCAATCCCTGGTCCTGGTACCTAAAAAAAAAAAGAGAGAACACCCAACAACCCTACATATGATCAACTGACAATTCCTCAGAGGAGGGTGGTTCTAAAATTTTAAGAGCATCTGATGGAAGAAATTATTTTTAATTTGTCATTTGTTTTGTGGGCTAGAAATAAAATACACATATCTAAGCTATTGACATTTTATATTAATGTTAACTGAAAAATAAATTAAGAGCCTCTCTCTACCCAAGGTTTGGGAACTAATATATCTGAAATGAGAGTAGCTGTTAATTTAGAATCATGTTACTAATGTTTGTTTTATTCAGACTCCCTTCCTGATATTAAATAGTTTTTAAGATCAGAGGTAACATTTCATAAAAATTATCATATAGTTTAATGACCTATTTATCATGACCAAGACTTCTAGTGGTTCCTAATTGGTCAGCTCTGCATCAACTCAACCTACATGGAATTATAAAGTACTTTAATTACAAAGCCAGGAAAAGCATATTGTAAAAACTTCTAACATCACTCAGGAATATAGAGTAAAAAGTTAATATTTCATATGCCCACTACCCTGTATGTCCATTGTTAATAGTTTGGCATGAATTTTCTTTTCTATGCATTTGTAAACATACACACAAACACACAAGGGCTTTTTGAAGAAAATATAAATGGCATCATATCATACTTAACTGTTCTGTGACTCTTTTATTCCTACTTATCAAGATATCATTATCCAGAAAGTTTTATATGAAGAAATGGGTAATTAGTCCAAAATTTAACAGCATTCAAGTCATCATTAATCTTGATTTTAGTGCTATTAAAAAAAAAGTAGACAAATAATTTTGTAAAATTAGTGATTCCCAGACTTTTGGATTTCACGGAAGAATGACCCCAAATTGTTTTAGGAATGAACACAGGATTGCCAAGCTTTTAATAGTACTAGGTAAGAACATTAAAAAAAAATCCACTCTCACCAAAATTATTCATAAAGAGAATAATTAAAGGGAAGTGGATGTGGCTCAAGCAATTGGGATCCCATCTACCATATAGGAGGTCCAGGGTTTGATGCCCAGGGCCTCCTGGTGAAGGCAAGCTGGCCCGCGTGAGGAGCTGGCCCATGTGGAGTGCTGGCCTGTGCAGAGTACTGCCCTGCGCAGGAGTGCTGGCCCATGCAAAGAGCTGGCGCAGGAAGATAATGCAACAAAAAGACACAGAGGAGAAGATAATAAGAGACACAGTAGATGAGGAGGTGAGGTGGTGCAAGAGAATGATTGCCTCTTGCCCACTCCAGAAGGTTCCAGGATCGGTTCCCAGAGCTGCCTAATGAGAATACGAGCAGACACAGAAGAACACACAGTGAATGGACACAGAGAGCAGACAATAGGGGTGAGAGGGGATGGGAGAAAAAAATCTTAAAAAAAGAAAGAAGAATTTAAATCCCCAAAAGGAGGAGGAAAAGATTTAAAATTAAATATATTAGCTTTATGAAAAACTTACTATATTGCCCTTATTGCTTTCATTTTGTTGTATATCAAAATGATTAGGGTAAGGACTTTGAGGTCAAACTTTGAGTTTGCAATCTGGTTTTCAATGTGACCTTGAGCAAGCTACTTAATCTTTCAAACCCTCCAAGACCAGCCCAAACTGTCAAGTCTCAGCTTTGTGGACCTAAATAAATGGTTATTATTTTAGGTCACAGTTTTGGGGAATGGTTTGTTATGCAGCAAAAGCTAAGTGAAACATGTTGCATGAATAAGATAAGGTAGATAAAATTGAACAAATCCATGTACTAGCAGCTGGGACTATTAGAGAATTCAAATTCATTCTGATTAACTCTTACTCTAGGCCAGGAAACTGATATGCACATAATTTGTCATGTCCTAATTCTGTTTTTAAAAAGAACTCAATTTTTTTTTGCTTATGACATCTCCTCTGATCCTCTGCCACAAAATAAAGTCTTATAAATATCAGCAAAGTTTTCTTGGAATAAACATTTCTCAATAACCATCAAATATAGGAAACCTAAGGTTTACATTTGAGCTTTTGGTTCTGACATGGCTCAGACTGTTTCTGTGTTGTCCAAATCCCAAGAAGACAAAGTCCTTTGAATCCAATTATCTGTTTATAATTGCTTCTCTATGGAGGCTATCCAGCATACTATATCTTTGAGAGAACATTTGGGTTTGTGGGAAATTCCAGGTTTCACCTCCTTAATATCATCACAGTGATTTCTCTTTTTTGTTATGGTTGGAATAGGATCATCTTTACCTCTCTTAACCAACAAAGGCTCAAAGAATCTCAGGCAGGGTTCTTGAAATTTGGTCCTGGTTCAGCTTTAGCTTATGTTAATCTCTAGAAGTGTAACACTAGTGTAGCTCATCTGGAAGCTTCCTATTACTGTGTAAGGGTACAAATCTTTCTTCCTCTCCCCTGAATGGACTTGATCTGCTGTTTACCGTCAATGTCTCCTATTCCTAATGATCGTGCCAATTTCATAGCTCATTTGATGATTTTAAGGAAAATTTCTGGTTAAGAAATAAAACACAAAAGATGTCCCACTAGAGTAGAAAAATAGGAAAAGGTGTTGTTGATGATGAGGGGTAAAGTTGGGGTGGGGCAGCCTGTCATCTTGGTCACCACCAAGAAAATTCTCTAGCAGACAGTGAGCCACATGAAGGTTTTGGTTTCTGAGTGAAGACGTGTGAGAGAGAATATATTTAATACTCACCAAGTTATTTTCTAGTCTTCTCAGTTGGAGGGTGAAGGAAAGGAATGATGCAAAAAAAAAAAAAAACAAAAACACAGGAATTCTGCACCAATTCTTTGCACAGCACAATGAAATAACAGTTAAGACTGGGAGGGAAGCAGATATGGCTCAAGCAATTGGGCTCCTGTCTACCATATAGGAGGTCCAGGGTTTGAAACCCAGGGCCTCCTGGTGAAGGAAGCTGGCCTGTGTGGTGACCTGATCCATGCAGGAGTGCTGCCCCACAATGCACAGGAGTGCTGGCCCACATGGAGAGCTGATGCAGCAAGAAGACACAACAAAAAGAGACACAGAGGAGAGACAATAAGAGACACAGCAGACCAGGGACCTGAGGTGACACAAGAGAATGATCGCCTCTCTCCCATTCTGCAAGGTCCCAGGATTGGTTCCCAGAGATGCCTAATGAGAATACAATCAGACACAGAAGGACACACAGTGAATGGACAGAGAGAGCAGACAATGGAGGGAGGGGGGAGAAATAAATCTTAAAAAAAAAAGAATGGGAGAAGAGGCTACAAATGTTTGGTCTTGTGCAAACAAGGAGGGGCAGAAAATATTAACATAATTTAGAGAATTCCTATGGCTCTCAGAAATATAGACAGGCACTATACGAAGAGGAAGTAGCATTCCTGTTCTGGAAAACTAAATCTTTTTTTTTTTTTTTTAAGATTTATTTACTTATTTAATTTCCCCCCCTCCCCTGGTTGTCTGTTCTCTGTCTATTTGCTGCGTCTTGTTTCTTTGTCCGCTTCTGTTGTCGTCAGCGGCATGGGAAGTGTGGGCAGTACCATTCCTGGGCAGGCTGCTCTTTCTTTCCCACTGGGCGGCTCTCCTTACGGGGTGCACTCCTTGTGCGTGGGGCTCCCCTATGCAGGGGACACCCCTGCATGGCAGGGCACTCCTTGCGCGCATCAGCACTGCGCATGGCCAGCTCCACACGGGTCAAGGAGGCCCGGGGTTTGAACCGCGGACCTCCCATATGGTAGATGGACGCCCTAACCACTGGGTCAAGTCTGTTTCCCCAAAACTAAATCTTTTTATCAAAGTTCTGATATGAACATAAATTAGAAGGTGAAATTAATGCTCCTTTTTATTAAATGGGAAACAGGATGGTTACTTACGTTGTGATTACTACATAGCTGTAAGAGTCACTTGCATATTGTAGGTAATACCTTTTAGGGTAATATATTTTCCCTATTAAAAGGGGAATGGCTGTGGCTCAAGCAGTTGAGCACCTGCTTCCCACATGGGAGGTCCTGGGTTTGGTTCCTATTGTTTCCCCAAAACAAAAAAATCAAACAACAAGCAAACAAACAAAAAAATCAACTCAGGGGTGCTGATGTGCCTCAGTGGTTGAGCACCAGCTTCCCACATATGAAGTCCTCGGTTCAATCCCGGACCCTGGTAGCTCAAAAAGAAAAAAAAAGAAAGAAAAAAAAAAGTGTCATGACCATTTTGAAAAGAAAGTATTCAAAGTTACTTTACTATCATTCAAAATAAAATGTTCTAAGCTATGTATGGCTGCTTGGCTCCTAACAGCAATTAATGAAAGCTTTTTTTTTTTAATCTTAAGAATGTTGGTCCTTGGATGAGGTCTCTAGTCTTTTTATCCTTAGAGTTGTAAATATGTCCCTGGGCATAATCTGTCACTGTTGTTCTCACTTTAGTCTAAAGATGATTTGTAGGTCTAGTCCATACTCCTACAGCTGCCATAAAACATACAACTAAATCATATTAGATTAACACAGGCTGGTATCGACAGCCCGGTGGGAACATATTGATTAGGCCCCCTTTCATGTTATTTGTTATGATTTTTCTTCTCAGTTTCATTTACTGGGAAGACACAGGGGAAGAGATTTCACCGGGAACAATGACAGTGCCTGTCACAAAGTGTTCTCAGTGTTTCCATTTGTTACTATGGCAGTGACAAAGAGGGTTCCAAATGAAAAGGCAGACCTGCTGTGAGAAAGCACAGCAGGACAACAGGAAGAAATTTTCTCCTGACCTGGGAAATTATGAAATCATACTTAGAGATTATAGAATTGTCTCCATTTTCAAGGGCACAATTCTAGCACTTGGGCTTTTGAGGAGGAATGTGGAAAGGGTAGTTCCGTGAGAGCTGGCTACTGATAAATAAAGGGCAAATGTTAAAAAGTACCTATGGTCTCCAAACAGGACAGGAGAGACCCTGGTAGAGGGCGAGAGGATTTGTCACTAAGCCCTTGAGATGGAACAACAAATTTAATTTACGTGCATTTGGTATACTCATTTAAAATTATATATGTATAGCCACGATGAAGACATGTATCTTTTAAGTTCTTTTTAGACCACAAGGCACTCTGGTATGTGGACATGTACTTAGCCCCTGGTAGCTAGAGTGAGGTTTTCTCCAAGAGCTAGAAATTAATGGAAAGAAAGTTATTGTTCCTCTGAGAATTAAATCACCACAAAGGGGACTATCATATAGATAATGCAAAGTTACAAAAGACAGAAATACTGTTGTTCCGGCACAACTTGAAAGTATCAGGATGAATATATTAGCTATCTAAAGATAGACTGTGTCACTTAGAAAGGGGATATGTTAATCAGGCAGTAAAGCAAAGGAAAACAAAGTAAACGTGAAAGTTGCCACTGCCTCTCCATTCATGTCCAAGGTAGAGGGAATCGTCCAATGGTGGGAATATTTCCAATCTTAAGAAAAAGGTTTTCCCTGTTGTGGAGATGGGAGCAGGGGGTTTTAACCAATGGATATTTGGGTACTTCCAACTAACGAGACTATCTCATTGTAAGATGGATGCATCAGGTAGCTTAGCCTGGTGCTATTAAGCAGTTGATTCAATAACTCTCCTTACTCCAATTCCATGCTGACCAAGCAAAGTTTATGATTCAGCTTTCCGTATTTCTGTAGTGCAATCGATTCTACTGCTTAGCAAAAAGCTCTTGGTTCAAACTCACCAGGGACTACAATCATTCGATTCTCTTACCTTTTAGTTTCTCTTTCTTTTCTGCAACAATCTTGGCCTAGAGACCTCAAACCTTATCAGATAATAAAAGCTTGTGTTCAATAAATGACATTATCTATTCAGATAATACAAAGATTCTCTTTGGCAAAACAAGCTACAGAAGGCTGGTCTGTGGTTCTTGTTCCTAATGATGAGATTTTCCCGATGTTTAGAGAACCAGGAGAGTGCAGTGAGTAAAAGCATTGACTCTGGAGCCACACCGCCTAGGTTTAAACCTGGCTCTGCCATTGTCTAGCTGTGAGACTTTGGGCAAATTACCTAAAATTTCTGTGCCTCAGTTTCCTCATCAGTGGTAAAGTGGGATTAAAATTAACCTTCCTCAAGCAGGCATTATGAAGATCCAATGAGTTTTAATATATGTAAAGTGCTTAAAATAGTGATTGGCTAGTAATTGCTATGTAAATGTTACCTATTGCTATTCCTATCTAGGTTTATTTATCCAGACAGATGACGCTGATCACCTGATCACACCAACACAAGTATTAGATGATAAACTGACATTTTCATCCTATTGCAAATCTGTTTTAGACACCATGACCTAGTCTTTCAGTACCTGATTACCATGGCAACTGACCAGATTAGGTTTAAAGTGAGAAAAATGACCACCTAATTGAGATGTCATCAGTGAAGTCTGGTCTTGTTTCAGGCTGCCTTCCATTTTCTCAGTACTGATTTCAACAGTGCACAGTGAAATCCTGTGTTTAGATTCTGGCCATGATAAAAGTGAATAAAGTGAGGAAGCTGCCGATGTTCTATACAAGAGGTTGGCAAACTACCGCCTAGGGGGCAAATCCAGTCCGTGGCCTGTTTCGTACAGCTGGATAGCTAAAAAAGTTTTTCACGTTTTTAAAGGGTTGCACAACTAAACACACAAAACAAAAAGGGAGAAAGCAAACAAACAAAGAAGAATACACAATACAGCCTGTATGTGTCTTGAAATTGTAAAATAGTAACTATCTGGCCCTTTACAGAAAAAGTGTTCTGTACTTTTCTCCCTCTTATCTCCCTGTACCCCAACAATAAGTATAATAAGGCTAAGTGGAGTGGGAGAAAGGCTGAAAATCTTTAACAAAAAAGCCCGGGTGCTTTAATGAGGTAGCTTGCCCTAATTACAGTACAAATAGCAGCTGTATGGATCTCAGCATCCTGAGGATGGCCTCTCTCTTCCTCATAAAAGCGCTAAGCCCTCACCTAGTACTGGCAGCATTACAGGTAGTTGGGTGGCTATAACGCAGTCTCTCGCTGCAGGGCCAGGCAGTCCAGGGCCCTAGGACCAGGGGAAATGCCTCACTGGGTCACCAACAGGATGAGCTCATTATGTGTCCTACTGACTCTCAGAGAAATAGAGCACTTGCTGTCTTAAGAAAGTTAAAGTGTTTTATGTAACGTACACACTGGATACAAGTCTAAAAGTTATTATGAATTCTGGAAAAAGATTTCTGGCTTAACCAATTTCTAACTAAGAACTTATTAGTGTTTCTTTAATGTATTACAGAATTTGGTCTAATTCTGGACATGGTATTTTTAGCTTACATGGGTTTATAGCTCTGAGGCAGTACAGAATAGAAAAATTAACTGCCAAGTTATCAATGATGAAGCCTTTTAGAGCAAAGAAATGAAAAATGCAAGCATGATAGTAAAGTAGAATGCTATCTGTGGTATGTATTCTTTCCAGAGGACAGGGTATAAGGATACTACTAACTTAATGGTAATAGCTCATTTAAGACCTTGCACGAATAATTTCATAAAGGGAAAAAATGAAAAATTTATGTTGGTGGCAAAGTCCACTTAAATATTTTATTAACAGTATTGTTAAATTAAAAGCATCACACAAACTTAAACTTCCGTTTCTAATGATTCAAGTTCCTCTCTACAGAGAGGGAGACAATGGTCAACTACACTTAGGAGCAAGAAGTTTAGACTCATCAAAAGAATCTTTGAACCAGGTTTTAGATCAATTTAAGTCAGGGTTCTTACCCTTTTTTGTTCCACGAACCCCTTTGCAGTCAGGTGAAAACCATGGACCCCTTACTAAGTCCACACTACCCGGTGTATTATTTAATAAATATATCACACCCACACCAACACATCCCCACAAGAAAAATGTTTTTTAGTTTAAATTCAAGCTCATGGACCCCTGGTTAAGAACCCCTGATCTAAGTCGACAGGCTGAGAATCTTCCAATTATAATGATTTAATTTTGAATACTCACCCAAAAAGCTATTTACTTCTTATAAATTTTGCAAGTTCTTAATGAGTCTCAATCAGGCAAAAATTTAACCCTTCATTGTACAATAAACACCCAATTATTGTGTTAGAAACAGATGTTCTAACTAAAGGACATAATCCAAAGACATTAACCTTAGTTATTAGCATACGATTTAATATTCACCACAACTTGTTTTATAGAACAACAATGTGTTAACATTTAAGCCTGAAGGGCTATGAATGTACTATATTCTGTACTTGATGCAGCTTGTTTATCCAATATTCTGACAGATACAATTAATCTTGTGAAAATGATTCGGATATACATAACAGCAAATTATCTTTACAGCAAAAACACATATTTTTCCTGTAGTGAAATCACCTCATAATACAAGGACATGGAAAGAACATTAGGAGTTAATTATTTAAAAGGAGAAATTAAAAGTCATTAAATTAATAAATTTTGGCTATGTGGTAGAGATAAGGGTTAAAGGAAATATTTAACTTGGAAGTATGAAACAAATGAATCTGTACCTCCAACAAATGCATCTCCAGCTCCATTGGTATCAACAATATCTTTCTGGTCTTGATCCAAGACAGCAAAAGTGTTGACATCGCTTTCTGCAATTAAAGCCAAAGAAAGGCAGACTGATTTCTCTTTATAATTCTCAATATACAAGCTCACCCACTAAAATTTGAAATTCCTTCGTCACTCATCATTCAAAGAGAGAGGGAATGCGTTGTGGAAGACAGTTTGGCAGTTCCTCAGAAAGTTAAGTACAGAATTACCATGGCGGGGCGGGGAGTGGATGTGGCTCATGCAGTAGGGCACCCACCTGCCACATGGGAGGTTCCAGGTTCAATTCCTGGTGCCTCCTAAAGAAGATGAGCAAGACAGTGAGCTGACGTGACAGGCTGTTGCGGCGAGCTAACGCAAGAAGATGGCACAACAAGGAAACATGATGAGAGACACAATAAGCAGGGAGTGGATGTGGCTTAACCAAAAAAATAAATAAAGTAAATCTTAAAAAAAAAAATTACCGTAGGACCCAGCAATCTCACTCTAGGTATACACCCAAGAGAATTTAAAGCAGGAACTCAAATAGATATTTGCACACCAATGTTCATAGTAGCATTATTCACAATTGCCAAAAGATGGAAACAAACCAAGTAATGAATGGATATACATTCAGCTGATGAATGGATAGACAAAATGTGGTTATATAGATACACTGGAATATTATTCAGCAGTAAAAAGGAATTAGGTCCCGATAACATGCGGCAACATGGATAAACCTTGAAGACATCATGTTGAGTGAAGTAAGCCAAATAAGTAAACTCATAGAATGAAAATCTAGAGTGAGGGCACCAGGGGCTGGGCTGGGGTAGACAATGGGGGGTTAAGGCTTAAATTGTAGAATTTCTATTTACAATGATTGTAAAATTTTGGTAATGGATGGTGGTGATAGTAGCACAATACTGTGAAAATAATTAACAGCATTGAATTATATATGTGAATATAGTTAAAGGGGAAAGTTTAGGTTTTATAAATGTTAGTAGAATAAAAAGTTATAGGGCTGTACAACACAACAAACCCTATTGTAAATGATGGGCTATAGTTAATAGTTCAATTATAAAAATATTCTTTTATGAATTAACAAATATACTGCACTAATGCAAGGTGTTAATAATAGGGTGGTATGCGGGAACTCTGTACTTTATGTATTATATGTATGATTTTTCTGTAAACCTAGAATTTCACTAATAAAATAAATAAATAAATAAAAAGAGGGCATGAGCTCCATATTCTGCACACAAGCACCTGGAAGCTAAGAGGCAAAGTCAGTTGCAAGTAATACCTTTTGTAATTTTCAGCATACAGATCCTATACGTGTTTTGTTAGGTTGATACCTATGCACTTCACTTATTTTAAGAGTGATAGTAGGGAAGCAAATATGGCTCAAGCAATTGGGCTTCCAACTACCATATGGGAGGACCGGGGTTCAATATCGGGGGCCTCCTAGTAAAGCCTGCATGATGAGCCAGGTCTGTGCAGCGAGAGACACAGCAAGATGATGATGCAACAAAAGAGAGACGCAGGGGAGAGTCAAGGCGAGACGCAACAGAAACCAGGAACTGAGGTGGCACAAGCAACAGAGAACCTCTGTCCCACATTGGAGGTTCTTGGGATCAAATCCCAGTGAATCCTAGAGGAGAAAACGAGAAGAGATGACAAAAAGAAACAGACACAAAAGATCACACAGCGGATGGACACAGACAGCAAAACAGCAGGGTGTGGCGAGGGGGGTGGGGAGGGGGAGGAAAAAAAGAAGTTAGGGCATAAATATCCAGGATTAAATTTTCTAGGAAGTCTGCAGTACGTATTGCTAGACAATAAATAATTAAATAAATAAAAGATGTGCACAAACTTTATTAGAAATAATTGGGAAAGTGTTACAGTCTGACTTAGGTAAAAGTCCAAATTATAAATATTTATAAAGAAAACTAGATTTATTATTTTCAAGTGCAAATCATACTATAAATTAACAACTCTAAACCAAGAACAAATAGAAATTAAGTAAAATGAGCTAGTTAATGATACCATCATCATTTATAATAATATTAAATTATATAATAATATAAAACATTTTACATAATATACGAATTAATTACTGGACTTAAAGATTTGCAAATACATTATAAATGGTAATTCATAAATAAATAAAACTCCTTGTTGAAAGCTATTGGTTTTTGGTTGGATAAATCTTTATTCATGAATAAAACCTAATTCAGAGCTGAGGAGGTTTTTTTTTTAACTTTTTTTGAGGTACCGGGAGCCGAGGGATTGAACCCAGGACCTTGTATGTGGGAAACCGATACTAACTACTAAGCCACGTCAGCTTTCTGAGTTGGTTTTTTCATTTGTTTGCTTCTTGTTTGTTTTTGAGGAGACATGGGGATTGAACCCGGGACCTCCCACGTGACAAACAGGCACTCAACTGCCTGAGCCACATCCGCTCCCCAGTAGAGATTATTCTGAACTTTGTTCTTAGGAATCATGACTTCTTGGTCAATTCTAAATGAATACAGTTTTACTACACATTTTCTGGATGACTTATCCTTAAATGTCATATTAAGTTCATATTTTTCAAGATATGAAAAATAAAGTTGGGTTATTTTCCACTTTTTGTAGTCTAGTAGTGTGAATAAGTAAATAAAAATATCAGATAGTTACTGGCTGTCATAAGTTTGGTACAGATACAACCCACTCTCCATTATATTCTATAAGAAGAGCTTTATATCATGAAAATTTCTTTTAAAATAACTGATTCTGAAAACTTGAAGATTAAGAAATGTGTTCTAAATCATGGAAGAAGGATTAAATGATATTTGATAATATGTAAAATCAGTTATATATTGTACATTCTGATTTTCTGAAATGTGATGATCTAAGCTGGTTTATAGAGTTATTGAAAAAATGTAATAAACAGCATTCACCAGCAGGATCTATTTCATAGCCAGCCATTCTAGACTAACTTGAATGAACATATTAAGTACTTCACTAAATCTGAAGTTAAACTTATGAACATGGGCATTATTTACACAATGAAGCCCAAAGCACTCACTTACATGACTTACTGGGATTCAGTTTTCTTAGGTGTGAAACGGGCCTGCAGTAGCTGTAGGAACAAATAGCACATACTAGCTGTATGCCTTAATTACACAAAAACGACACTTAGTTTTGTTCAAGTACTCGGTGTACTTAAGAAAAGTCATAATAGGGGAGTGGACTTGGCCCAATGGATGGGGCGACCGCCTGCCACATGGGAGGTCCGTGGTTCAAGCCCCGGGCCTCCTTGACCCGTGTGGAGCTGGCCCATGCACAGTGCTGATGCGCGCGGGGAGTGCCGTGCCACGCAGGGGTGTCCCGCGCGTGGGAAAGCCTCTCGTGCAAGGAGTGCACCCCATGGGACAGCCACCCAGCGGGAGGGAAGATGCAGCCTGCCCAGGAGTGGCACCACACGACAAGATGTGTGGAGGGCTGACGCGACAAGATGATGCAACAGGTGGAGACACAGAGAACAGACAACTGGGGGTGGGGGGAAGGGGAGAGAGAGAAAAAAAAAAAGTCATAATAGCCACTATTTCCCAATTCTTCCCAAATTTTTTTGTAAAGTGAGTAGGCAAAGGATTGGGAATAATTATTATTCTTATTTTCTATGCTTCTATAAAATCACTACACCATGAACTTCCTCAAGCAGACAGATAATTTGGTTGACACCAGATTTGTTCGGTGGCATTTATTACATTAGACCACAGGATACTTTCATCTAAAACAATAAAATTTAGCTTATTAAAGTATAAAATAATCTATTTTAAACATTCTCTAGACAGCTTGTACAAACAAATAATTTATTATTCACTTTACTGCAGACAAGCTTTACTACCTAATCCTTAAGAGGTCAGTCTAGCCAGAAACAAAACACCTTCACACACCTATAATGCAAAGTTAATGATAGCAGAGATGGTTAATCCCTACATACGTTACAATAGCTAATTAAGGATTTCAGTAGCCTTATCTTCACTGAATTAACTATAGATTTTAGCACTCTATACACACAGCCTCATGATAATATCCTGAGAAAAGTTTGTTCAAGTATATTGTAATCTGCCATGGTTTTTTTTCACTGTTTTGTTGAGGAAGATCCATGGCAGGTTGGGAGGTAGGTAGGCAGGTGTTTTTCAACCTCCAGGTAGACTGAGTCACCACCTCTACCACTGCCTCTGTTTAAGCACCCATAGGGATGCAAGAGACAAAAAAGTGACTTCAGAACTTCACTAAGAAGTGAAAAGAATGACTGGGTAGAAACCAGAACAAACCAGATTCTTAAAAGAGGCCCTGGTACTTTGGCCATTCCTTAAAATTACCAGCAGGTTGATGGTTTTGTTTGCTAGGGTTTTTTTTTTTTTCCTGTTATTTTTCTTTAAGCTAAAATATTTTAAAAACTTTGAAATAATTTCAAACTTTCAGGAATGTTGCAAAAATAATACAAACTGTATTATTAAATACTTCCACCCCTCCCCGACACACCCAGATCTACCAATTTTAACATTTGCCACCTTTGCCCACCCTTCATCTTCCTTCCTGACAGCCTGCTGCTGGCCTTTCTATCCATCATTTATTCATCCATCTATCCATCCATCCACCCACCCATCCATCCATCCATCCATCCACCCACCTCTGAATATCTGAGAGCAGGCTGCATGCATCACATTCCTTGAACTCCTAATACTTCCACGTACATGTCCTAATAACAAGCAAATCATTCACTTATGTAATCACCATAAGTGCAGCTATCAAGCTTAAGAAATTTAACATTAAATATAAAGTTTACATTCTATATTCCAATTTTATGTCCCACTAATGTCCTTTTGAGCCTTTTCTCTCTATCCATGATTGGAGCCCATTTAGTATCATGTTTCACATTTAACAGTATCTCTTAGTTTACTTTTTTTTTTTAATTGGAAAAACATATAATCTTCTCCTTTGCCAGGGCCATCTCTTCCTGTATGTTTTGTAGCTTTTTGTTGAAACCTGAACATTTTGCTATTTTAATGTGTTGTCACTGGACTGTAAACTTTGAGACATTTGTTCTTTAAGCTCGTATCCAGCTAGTATTATGATAGAGCTTTCCTTGAAAGCCAGGTGCTAAGCACAAAAATTAGTAAAAGAAGGGAAAAAAAAGAACACCTCTTCTAGTCCTTGTAAATTGATGTAAGCAACTGCTCCCTTCAAAGCTTATCCATACAATGAGTTGGAAGAACAGCTCCAGGCCAAAGCATAGGGACCCCTCTCTGTGTATTGTCTTGAGCTTGTGTATTTTCCACTTGTGTATTGTCTTGAACATGTGTATTGTCTTGAGCACGTTCCACTTGTGTGTTGTCTTGAGCATGCACATGTGGCCTAGGAACTACCCTATTCCCCATTTACACAGTTTAAATGTCTCCTCTTCCCTAGGAAACAGTTCCCTCGTGGTCCTGGACACTGCACTCTATGTCCTGCAGCCAGCGATTCCTTGCCCTGGGCATCCAATTGATCACTCTCCCACAAGAGTCACAGGAAAGCACTATGAGTTGCCTTCTACATGCAGGGCAACTTCAGGGACAACAACCTCAGGCTGCCACCAGACAGCCTGGACCAGACATATAAGCTGCCAGTTTGTGCGCGAGGGCCACTCTGCTTCCTTGGGAGCTGGGAACAGGGATCCACGCTGGGAGTGGGGGCCGGCTCTGCACTTTGCTGGTGAGGCGTGGGGTAGGGCCGGCCAGGGTCCCGGAAGATCCTACTACTTTTAAGTAGCCTTTTTCTTGATTCAGTGCTCACCCTATTAGTTGTATTCTGGAGCACTGAGAAAAATGTTTCTGCCAGCTCTCAAGAGCCGTTCATAGCTCTGTGGAGGGACAGAGCCCTGAAGCTTCTTACTCCGCCATCTTGATGGGAGAGGGGCAAGCTTGGATTTTTTTATCCTCTCATTTTGAAATAATTTTAAACTAACAGAAAATTTGCAAGAATAATATGGAAACTTCCATATAATGTTCAGCCAGATTCAATAGTTTTTAACATTTTGGTACATTTGCCTTATTCTTCATATACACACACATATTATTACTTAATCTTTCAAACAATTGAGAGTAGGTTGCGTATGTTATGCCCTTTACCCCCGAATAATTCAGTGTGTATCTACTAAGAACAAGGATATTCTTTTAGGTAACCATGGTATACTTGATAAATTTAGGAACTTAACATTGTTATTTTATTTCATCTACGGTCCATATTCCAATTTTGAAAATTGTCCGAACAATTTAGTCTTTTTTAGCATTTTAAAAAATCCAGTGTAGGATCCAGTCTAGAACCACATTATTTTTTTAAGATTTATTTATTTATTTCTCACCACCCTTATTGTTTATACTCATTGTCTGCTTGTCTTTTTTTCAGGAGGCATGGGAACCGAACCTGGGGCCTCCCATGTGGGAGGGAGGTGCCCAATCACTTGAGCCACCTCTGCTCCCTGTTCGTTGTCTCTCATTGTGTTTCCTCACTGTGTCTCTTGGTTATGTCATTTCACTGTGTCATTTTATTGCATCAGTTCATTGCACCAGCTCACTGTCTTGCCTGTCTTCTTTAGGAGGCACTGGGAACTGAACCTGGGACCTCCCATGTGGTAGGTGGGAGCCCAGCTGCTTCAGCCACAACCGCTTTTCCACATATTGCTTTTAGTTGTGATTGTTTTTCAATTTTAATTTACTGAATAGGTAACATATTCACATGGTTTGAAAATATAAAATATAGGTATGCCAAAAATAATCTTCTGCAGACTCCTGACTCCTATTCAGACAGTTTCTATTCCTTCCACTTCCCAATCAGGTTATCACTGTTATTGCTTTCTTACATATTCTTTTAGAGTTTTTTTATGTATAAGCATAGCAGTTTGATATTATTGATGAATTCCAAAAAGAAATAATGGATTATGTTTCTAAACTGATTTTTTCCTCTGGGCATATTAGATTATATTGGATTCAGAGGCTTACTTCATTAAGTAATCAGGTAAACGTCTTGTGCCAGTAGGGCATTGAGCACTCACCCTTGGTGGGTGTGGACTCACAGATAAAAGGCATGGCAAAGGACAAAGTTGGAGGGTTGTTTTTGTTTTTTTTTAAGATTTATTTTTATTTATTTCTCTCCCTTTCTTCACCCCCCACCCCCAAGTTGTCTGTTCTCTTGTCCATTTGCTGCGTGTTCTTTTTTGTCTGCTTTTGTTGTCAGTGGCACAGGAATCTGTGTCTCTTTTAGTCGTGTCACCTTGCCGCATCCGTTCTCCATGTGTGTGGCACCATTCCTGAGCAGGCTGAACTTTCTTTCGCGCTGGGCGGCTCTCCTTACGGGGCGCACTCCTTGCTTGTGGGGCTCCCCTACAGGAGGACACCCCTGCGTGGCAAGGCACTCTTTGCGCGTATCAGCACTGCGCGTGGGCCAGCTCCACCCGGGTCAAGGAGGCCCAGAGTTTGAACCGCGGACCTCCCATGTGGTAGATGGACGCCCTAACCACTGGGCCAAGTCCACTTCCTGAGTTGGAGGGTTTTTGATGTTGGAGTTTTGATGTTGGAGTTTGATGCTGAAGCCTTAAGCTGGAGCCCTGGGAAGTAAGCTCACAGAGGAAACAGAAGCAAACCCCAGAAAGAGAGGAACCCTGAGCCCAGGAAAAAGAAGACTGAGGAAGGGAGGAACCCAGGAAGCCTGAACCCTGGCAGAAGTTGGCAGCCATCTTGCTCCAACACATGGAAATAGACTTTGGTGAGGGAAATAACTTATGCTTTATGGCCTGTTATCTTAAGCTCCTACCCCAAATAAATATCCTTTATAAAAACTAACTGATTGTTGGTATTTTGCATCAGCATTCCCTTTGGCTGACTAATACAATAAACAATATACATTTTGTATTCCTCACTCTTTTAACCAAAAAGGTATTATATTATGCAGACCTCTCTGGACTACAGTTTTTTCACTCAGAAATATTTCTTTATTGGTACATAGAGAATATTCTTATTGTAGCATAATAGTCCACTATATGGACACAATATAATTTATTTAACCAGTCTTTTACTTTTGGACTTTTAGGTTGTTTTTTAATCTTCTGCTATCATGAATGATGTTACAAAGCATTAATGTTTTTATTTTAAAGAGGTCCTAAATTTAATTATTTTACTTATTAGCCAAGTCAATGTTATTATTTCTACTTTATAAAGGGAACTGCCACAAGGAAACAAATTGTTATACTAAGAGTATAAAGTAAGCCTATGTCAAAGAAAAATATGAGAACCCAGGAAAGACTTGCTCTTTTCACTGGACACACATACCAGGATATGAGCACAGACTGCCCTAATAAACAGTATAATGAAACAAATGACAAATTCTCCTAATAATAGACATTTATAGAACAATCCTAATTAACAATGATTTTGGGGGAATGAAGAGTTTTGGGTTAATTTAATTTTCAGGCTAATTAAAGAAAAAGCAGAAAATCTTTTTAGTTGGAAATCTTAAAAAATGTATTAATATAATAATATACCATAACAGTCCTGCTTTCATTAGTTTAGTCTATTGAACTGAAGGAAATTTTACTTTGGTAAGAGAATCTCACAGCACATCTTAAGGTCATCTTTCTGACCACCAATTCTTAATGTAGTTCCAAAAGTGTAAGTGCTTACATGAAAGGCAGGATAAATGGAATGGTGGGAAGCATACTGGATTAGGAGTCAAAAGACCTATTGTTTTAGTCTGGTTTTGACTCAGCTATTTTATTCAACCAGTATTTATTAACAGCCTATCGCGTCAGGCACATAATATTGGGGACTGGGAATACTAATGTGAACAGCGTTGACAAAACCCTTGCTCTTATGCAGCCTGCATTCTAGTGGGGATAGACAGACAACATAGAAGTAACAAATCGATGAACAAGATAATTTGAGATATTGATAAATGTCACGAAGAAAACAAAAGAGGATGATGTGATGAAGTATGACAGGAGGAGAATTAGGTAGGTGGTAACCTTCTCACTGAGGAGGTGATGTTTTGAGTTGAGATTTCAGTGGCAAGGAGGAGCTCACCAAGTGAAGATAACCGGGCGAGAACATCCAAAGTCGGAGGTTCTGGGTGAGCAACACGCTTGTTGAGCTCGGCTTGCTTAAGGTAAAGAAGGTCACCGCAAGTATAATGAGTGTTACGGGATCAAGTGGGGGTTTTGTAGACCATGATAAGGGTTTGGATTTTGTTCTATGCAAAATGGGAAATCACTATAGTGCTTCAAACAAGGAAAGATATAGCCCATATTTGATTTTTAAAGTTTATTCTAGCAGCCTTACAGAGAATGGACTGTTGGAGGTGAGTTCAAGGATGCTACTTAACTAAGAGATCTTGGACAACTCACAATCTAACTTAAATTTAGTTTTATTCCTTTAAAATAGGAGGATAATACTTGCTTTAATTATTTCCTGTAACTATTAAATTAATTTTGTGTTAAAAAATCATTAATGCACATTATATAAAAATTAACTCAAAATGGATTGATGACATAAATACAAAAGCAAGAACCATAAAGCTCCTAGAAGAAAATGTAGGAAAATATCTTCAAGACCTGGTGGTAGGGAAGCGGATTTGGATCAGGGTTCAAACCTAGGGCCTCCTGACCCCTGTGATAAGCTGGCCCACGTGCAGTGCTGATGCGTGCAAGGAGTGCCGTGCCACACTGGGGTGTCCCCCACGTAGGGGAGCCCCACGTGCAAGGAGTATGTCCCATAAGGAGAGCCGCCCAGCGCGAAAGAAAGTGCAGCCTGCCCAGGAATGGCGCTGCACACACGGAGAGCTGACACAACAAGATGAAGCAACAAAAAGAAACACAGATTCCCGTGCCGCTGACAACAACAGAAGTGGACAAAGAAGAACACAGTGAGTGGACACAGAGAGCAGACAACTGGGAGGGGTTGGGAAGAGAAGAGAAATAAATAAAAAATAAATCTTAAAAAAAAAAAAAAGACCTGGTGGTAGGTGGTGTGTTCTTAAACCTTATACCAAAAGTACAAGCAACAAAAGAAAACATGGATAAATGGGACCTTCTCAAACTTAAACACTTTTGTGATTCAAAGAACTTTTTCAAGAAGATAAAAAGGCAGCCCTCTCAATGGGAGAAAATATTTGGAAACTACATATCCGATAAGGGTTTGATTTCCATTCTATAGAAAGAGATCATACAACTCAACAATAAAAGAGCAAGCAATCCAATAAAAACAATGGGCAAAAGATTTAAATAGGCATTTCTCAAAAGAGGAAATACAAATGGCCAAAAAGTACATGAAAAAATGTCCATATCACTAGCTATTAGGGAAATACAAATCAAAACAACGAGACATCTCACACTGCCTAGAATGGCCATTATAAAAAAAACAGAAAGCATTAAGTGCTGGAGAGGATGTGGAGAAATAGGAATATTCCTTCAAGGTTGGTGGGATTGTAAAATGGTGCAGCCTCTGTGGAAGACAGTTGGTGGTTCCTCAGGAAGCTAAATATAGAACTGCCATATGATCCAGCAATTCCTCTCCTAGGAATATATCCAGAAGAACTGAAAACTGTGACATGAACAGACATCTGCTCACTGATCTACACAGTGGCATTATTCACAATTGCCAAAGGATAGAAACAGTCCAAGGGTCCATCAACCAGTGAATGTATTAACACATTGTGGTATATACATATGATCAAATACTATGCTGTGGTAAGAAGAAATGGAATTGGGACACATATGATAACATGGGTAAATCTTGAAGACATTATGCTAAGTGAAGTAAGCCAGATACAAAAGGCCAAATATTGCATGATTTCACTCATATGCACTAAATATGAAGAATGAATACATGGTTAAAACTAGAGTATAGGTTATCAGGAGATAAGAGGAGGGTTGAGAAGAACTACTGATACTTAATGTATGTAGAAGTTTTAATTAACTTGAATGTAAAAGTGTGGAAATGGACAGAGTTGATGGTAACACATTACAGTGAGTAGCAGCTGGTTTGTAAATGGGATTGTGGCCAAAATGGGTAGTCCAGGGATGTAACTGTCAATTGAAAGAAAGCTAGAGAATAATCTAGGGACTGAATAACACAGTGAACCCAGAGGTGGATGAAAATTGTGGTTGATGGTACAGATGCAAGAGTGTCCTACTGCGAGCTAGAACAGATGTACGTCACTATTGCAGGGTCATAGGTATGTGGAGAAGCAATGGAAAATACAATTGGTGTGACCTAGGGACTGTGGCTAAAGCAATACTGTAATATTCTTGCATAATGCCAAAGATGTAGTGTGTTGATAGTGGGGGGGGTAATGGAAAAAAGTGTGCCAAATGTATGTTATGGACCAATGGCAACAGTCTGATGATATTATCTCATAATCTTTAACGTTCCACCACAGTGTGATACGTTGGTGAAGGGGTTTGTATGGGAAATTCTATACATGTGCATGATTGTTTTGTAAGCTCACAACCTCTGTAATAAAAATATTTAAAAATTTTTAAAAAAATCCTAAGCACTTCCCACTAGGGAAGACAGATTAGAGGAGCTAGACTTTGCTGAAGAAACTCTTTCTTTTAAAAACAAAACAAAAAAACAAACAAAAGTATTAAAGCACATTGTCAAATATAAAGCCTTATACAATTTATAAGGTATTTATAGGAGCTTACTTTCTTTAATTGGGCAACGTATTTGCTAAACACAGCCGCAAGCTCTTCCTACTTTGCTAGTTCCTTCCGAAGAGGTAAAGGAGAAATATTAAGGTATGCTCTATCTTCTCAAGGATCTTAGAATCTAATTGAAGAGGGAAACCTAGCATATGTCAAAAATGTGTGAAGTATCATACAAATTAATACCTGTTATAATTGCAATAGAAGTTCAAAGAAGGGAAGAACAGGGTGAGTTTAAACTTAGGTGGAGAAGGCTTCTTGGAGAAGACTGGACTTAAGATAAGTTTTAAATATATGGACAAAGAGGAGAGGAAAGAGAACAGTGTATGTTTCTGTCCCAGGAAGAATAGAGAGTCTAAGTAGAAGAAAATTTCTATGTCAGTACGGCAGGAAATAATGCAAGATGGGTGGGGTCTAGCCACGTAATGGAATGACTCTTAAAGTTATGTTTGGTTTTGATGCATCAGGCAATGGAATGCAACTGCAGTTCTTTTGAATGAAAAAGTGACACAGACATATTATTTAACAGTGATATTAACGTAAGAAGAATTAGAAAGAGGCCAATACTAGTGGCAAGCAGCACATCATTTTTAAAGCTGTTGTGGTAACCCAGGTGTTAGGTGATGAAGTTTCAACCGGAGTTAGTGGCAAAATCTCTGTTTGAAAAACAGTTAAACTTTTTCAAATGTTTAATGTATGCCAGGTACTGGATCAAGGACTTTATATACTTTATCTCATTTAATTCTCACTGTAATCATCCCATGACCTCATTTTATAAATAGAGACATTGGGAGTCAGACAGGTTGTCAACTGCCCAGGATCCCATGGCAGAGTAGGACTTTTAAGACAATTCTGCAATTATTTCATAGGGTTTCTGTGAGCATTAACTCAGTTAATACATGTAAAGCACTTACAGCAAAAATTGATACATAGTAAGTATTCTTGAGACTTTTAAAAAGATTAAATAGGAAAGTATCATTAATTTTAAAATGTGACTTTTAGGTGTGGGTGATTCAGTTCTCATTTAAAATTGCTGCTTCTGAAGGCATGGCTCAGCTCACCTTGATTTACCTAGCTTTACAGTATGCTTGAAGTGAAGCCTCTTTGTTCATGTTTGTTTTTTTGTTTTTTGTTTTTATAACATATGTATCAAGCACATTCTAGTTATAGTCTTTGGTGCTAAATATAGACAGATAAGAGAATGAATAAGTGTTTACTTTGAATACAAAAATAATTTTCTATAGAAAGTGTCCAAGTAAACAATTACAGGTGGAATTATTGCTCTAAAACCTTACTTCCCTCTTGTTTGGCATATATTTTAATAGTTTCACTAAACGAAGTGTATCTGCTTTAACTTTTTAAACACTTTTTATTTTGAATTACTTCCAAACTTACAGGAGTTACACAAATAATAAAACTCCCCACAAGAGAACGCCAACATACTCCTATACCCGCCCAAACCCAGGTCCAACAACTTGTTCACTTCAACTTGTTCTCTTTCTCTCTGCATCTCTATGCATTTGCTCCATTCTCACCTCTATAAGAACTGATTCACTCTGTTGACTTAGCTCATAGGTCACTGGCCTATGGATTGTCTACATTGGATGAGTTGTTGCCAGGGAAGAGGGTAGGGATCATGGTAAAACTGTGGCTTCCTGTGTAAGAAGGGCTTATAGAAATGGCAATTTGTTTGGTGATCCCTAGCACCCAGAACTATGCCTGGCACGTTGTAGTACTCTGTAAAAATTTGTTGAATGAAAGAACAGAGCAACTTTTCACAAATGCCTTTCCTGTTAAAATGGTTCTCTATTAATTGAAGTCCTACCTCTAAGGATATGAATCCAGGCTACTATTCATCTTCATATTCTTCTATTTCCTGACCCATGGGTGCTCTTAAGCCATGTGCATAATTTTTGTGCCACATTCTTTTATTCCTGTGTATGTATCAAGTTTACTTCTCATATTGCCATATTATTTAGCTGTAAGAAGAAATGAAGTCATGAAGCATATGACAATGTGGATGAACCTGGTGGACATTATGTTGAATGAAGCCAGCCAGACACAAAAGAACAAATATTGTATGACTTCGCTACCATGAACTAAATATGATGAGCAAACGCATAGAGTTACTAGCTAGAATATAAGTCACCAGTGGAAAGAAACACATTTAGGGAATGTAAAGTTGAGGTATAATCTGTGCAGAATTTGTAAAAATTGTTTGTAAATGTTTGTAAATAGAAATGGTAAAAGTACAACATAGGATTTGTAATTAGTAGCACTAACATATGGGTATGATAATGTTTTTTTTTTTGTTTGCTTTTCTTTTTTTTTTGAGTAATGAAAATGCTTTACTATTGAATGCAGTGATGAACACAACTTGGTGATTTTAACGAATGCCATTGATTGTACAGTTTAGATAAATTATATGTTTTTTTAACAAAAAAAATTAACAGGGTAGGTTGGAGGAAAACACACCACATGTAAGATATGGACTATACTTAGAAATAATACTTTGATGATGCTCTTTCATAATTTGTTACAAATGTTTCACAACAATGGAAGGTATTTGTGGTGGGGTGATGTCTGGGAGCCCTGTATGATATGTATGTTTGTTTTATAAGTTCATAACTTCTATTATACACTTATTGTTTATGTATGCACATGTATGAATGATATACTTCAATAAATTGTTAAAAAATGCATTCACATTAGAAAAAGAAATCATGACAATTTCCTTCTCAACTCTTGGGGCTATGCCTAGTATAGCAGGTTCTCTATTAACATTTTTTATTAAATGAATGGTTATTCCTACTAGATTCTAATTTTTGAGACTGGTCTCTTGCTTTCATCTTTGATTCTCCCACAGAATCTAGTATAGTATGAACTCACTCTATGTTTGTTCACTGATCTTGAATAAGTGGTGCATAACTATAACATACTTCTCATGATTGTTCAGTAAACCAAGTAAGCAAGTAAGTTAAAGTTTCTAGTTGTCAGTGGCGGACTTGGCCCAGTGGTTAGGGCGTCCGTCTACCACATGGGAGGTTCGTGGTTCAAACCCCAGGCCTCCTTAACCCGTGTGGAGCTGGCCCATGAGCAGTGCTGATGCGCAAGGAGTGCCGTGCCACGCAGGGGTGTCCCCCGCGTAGGAGAGTCCCACATGCAAGGAGTGCACCCCGTAAGGAGAGCCACCCAGCGCGAAAGAAAGTGCAGCCTGCCCAGGAATGGTGCCGCACACACGGAGACCTGACACAACAAGATGACGCAACAAAAAGAAACACAGACTCCTGGTGCTGCTCATAACGATAGAAGTGGACAAAAAAGAAGATGCAGAGAACAGACGGGGGGAGGGGGGGTGGGGAGGGGAGAGAAATAAATAAATAAAAACCTTAAAAAAAAAAAGTTTCTAGTTGTCGATGACTCTCCTTCCGGGAATTACTAAGGATTTAATCTTGCATTCTAAAAAGCTTATATGAAAGGAAATCATGCAATTTCTTGAAAATCAGAGGGTAGTGTGCTATTACAATGGTGAATAAATTCAACTTTGCACAACCTGTCCCAAAAACCTTTCTAGATCTAATTGTGTTGAATATGTACACACTGGAGAAATAATGAAAATATGATTTGATATGGGTCTTCAAGCAAGTTATTTATTCTCTATCATTTCATCACAGAAATGAGGACATGTTTGTGACTCAATGAACCTAGGTTCAGAGCCTGTTTAAAGGCAGAAAGCTGTGATATGGCATGAAGACTTTGAATTTGCACCGGAATTGGATCAACCCAGGGCAATCAAATTGATCTTAGTTATACAATGGGATTCACCTCATGAGGGTGTCATATAAATCCAACTAACATCTGTACTTACGTGATTCTTTTTTATACAGAGACCATGGGCTCTCAGGGCTGGAAGAACAGGAAGAGGCATTTACTAGATAATTTACACTAGGCCTCAGGGTTATGGAAAAAATCAGGAGACCAAACACCAATGGCTTTAATTGTTTGGTGATCTGGTCCTAATTACTGCAGGAGCAGGATAAAGGATGGAAAGCTGTAAAATATTAAAAAACAAAAGCTTCTCCCCCACCCCCTCTCAAATGTCTAGAAAAGCTATTTTCTAATAATAAATGTGTCTGAACTATGAATATTGTTTAGCATACCTGTAAGCCCACTGGGACAATGATCACAGAAATGACAAAAGAATAAAGGACAAATGCATGAGATATCCATCTGTATATCATCCATTCATCCTCTCAAAAAGCTTTTATTGAATACTTATTAGGTGATAGTCATGAACCATGTGCTTTAAATACACAATGTGGAATGTGGAGATTATTGCTCAGATTGTTTTCAAGTCTAGCAGTTCTTTCAAATGGTCCTCGTTTGACAGTCGAGCAACCAATAGGGCTCTGGTGGCAGCAAAGGAGTTTCAATAGTGAGATATCCTACCTTTGGGGTGACAGCTCTCTTACTGTCTCTGTCCATCCCTCTCATCCCTAAAAACATATGCAAGCAAACATGTACAAACACTCTCTCAATACTTTCTTTATGGACATTATTAGTATTCTAAATGGACCTTTTTAAAAAACCGTATATTCCTTCTGAGTGCAACAAAGATTTTCAAAATGGATATGCACAGAGAAAGTTGTTTTCTGTTCTTAAAGATAAAGCTATTAATGTCACTACTTCTAATGGTGGACTTTTTATTAGCAAGATTCCTGTTAGAATTGCTGATGGTAACAATAGCAAATATTTTCAAATTTACAAACAGAAATCTGCATTAGATATTAGGGGATTATTACCAAGGCTCCCTTTTCTTTATGGAGTAGAAGAATCTTAGAGCAAGAAAGCATTGCTGCAGTATCACTGATATTTAGTACAATCCTGTTTGCAGAGATGATAATGCCTCAAGGTAATGTCACAGGTTTACACTAAAAGAAAGAGATTTTTAAAAATTCTACATTGTACAATAAAATAGAAATTCCCTAAAGTATGGAGTCAATTTCAATGGTTGCCCTGACAATCAAACACTGACAAAAGTTAGGAGTACTATCTATTGTCCAATAGACTAAATTAGATTCACAGATCACCTGTCTTCTTGGGATACAGTGATAACTACAAGTCAAACATCCATTTTATCCAACATAAATGGAACACTTTTCTTTATTGAGTAGTTTGCCAATCTCTCTTGCCCTTAAAAGTAGGTTAAAATTGGTAAACATATGATTAATTACCTGAAAAAAAAAACAAAACAAAACCCTTCAAGTACAATATATTATATTGCTTTTAAAGCTTTGTCATATTCTTTACCATTCCTTCTGAATGGAAATTACAGCATCGGGTTTGACTAGAAATGGCTTAAGGATCAAATTCATATTCTCCCTTCTGTTAAAGGATCTGGAGTTGACAGTTGAACTCTACTTTAACCAGACATTTCTGAGGTTCAATAAAGTCTCTGGGCAAAGACGCTATTCTGAAAAAGATTGAATTGAAGTGGAATTCACTCCCTGAGAGAAAATTCAGTTTCCCGAGGATGGAGATTGGTGGGAACAGTTCTGACATACTGTCTTCAGTGGTGTGCTGGAGCCAGCTCACACCAGCTTGTGAGAGTGCCTCTACCCACTGTGCATTCACTGCTGCCACCTTGGTAATTTGAAATGGTGGGGCATGGTGGGAGTATTTATAACATGGATATTGGCAAATACAACAAACCAGGGCTTGGTTTGTCATGCAGCTGCTTGTTAAAT
Source organism: Dasypus novemcinctus (assembly GCF_030445035.2). Classification (NCBI taxonomy): domain Eukaryota; kingdom Metazoa; phylum Chordata; class Mammalia; order Cingulata; family Dasypodidae; genus Dasypus; species Dasypus novemcinctus. The sequence continues at coordinate 83,686,417 of NC_080678.1, read as the reverse complement.
ATTTGCAGGTACACCATTGATTGGGTTCCATCTATAATATCTCTGAACCGCTATTTCTTATTTTTCCTTTGAAGAAGGAATATACAATTGTTATGTTGGGATTGTTCAATATTTCTGATCTACAAATGAATTTCCTTGCAGTATCTGCTGAAAAGTAAGTTACCATCACCTTTTTGCCCCCATTCAATTCTCCCAGATGAAATATACTTAACCTGGAAATTTTTGAAATAGAAAACTTCATGGATGAGAGAAGAAAGACAGTCTAGAACTTCTTAAATAAAGCATCCTTTAAAAGCATAAACAGGGAAGCAGATTTGGCCCAACCGATAGGGCATCCGCCTACCACATGGGAGGTCCAAGGTTCAAAACCAGGGCCTCCTGACGTGTGTGATGAGCTGGCCCACGTGCAGTGCTGATGTGCGCAAGGAGTGCCGTGCCACGCAGGGGTGTCCCCCGCATAGGGGAGCCCCACGCGCAAGGAGTGCAGCCCCACAAAGAGAGCCATCCAGCGTGAAAAAGTGCAGCCTGCCCAGGAGTGGCGCCACAACAACAAGCATAACACCAACTCAGGGAAGCCGATATGGCTCAACGGTTGAGCACTGGCTTCCCACATATGAGGTTCATTCACTGGCCCCTGTAGTACCTCAGGAAAAAAAAAGCTCTTCTCAAATCTAAGTTCAGTGACCTCACATTGGTAGCATGAAATCAGCTGCCATGATGGGAGTATTTAACCATGATGCAATTGGTATACATCTGGGCTTTTTTTTTTCCCCCTGGAGAGCCAGTTGTGGAACATACACGAGCACATGACCTATCCTCTCTTTAAGGTCCCTTCATCAACAATTATAATAGGCAGAAAGGTGCATAGAAGCAAAGCACACGAAATGGAGGTTTTTAGCAATGGGATCAATTTGGGCAGGAAAGAGTAGGGAAGCCTAGTTATTTATCTGCTCAGATCTAGCTAAATAACAAAATCTCTGTTTTCCCCTTTGGTGTAAAACCTAGTTGAAAAGGGCAATTCCCTAAACAAGAGAGAAGGATGTATTTTCTGGATTTTTTTCACCCAACTTCTTACCCTGACAAGTACCTACCAATTTAAAAAATGTCAGAGGAAAGGAAATGTTCCCCCTATAATGTATGGGAATCTACTAGACAAACACATTCTCCACAATTCAGGCTTGCCAGTTCTTATCAGGAGATTCAGAAGAATGGCACAACTCTATAAAAAGAAAATCAAGATCCTGTATCAAAACTGGCTGGTATTTGCTACCCAATACTGTGACAACTGCTGGCAATTCTTCTCAAACAAGTGGTAATAACAATTCCTAGTGCTGGGGCTTCCATTTCCTCCCTAAGGTATCCATTCTGAATGTCTACTCTTCTGAAGCTGTCAGCTAACTATTCTCATTCATGGGGAAAATAAAAGCCGTGAGGTATCAAGTCTTTACACTTTGCTAGTCATGTTGAACTACTAATAGTTCTTCCATCTAATAATACAGGAATCAGTATCTTTGTTGCTGAGACTGAAGGGAGATGGGAGATCTTTCAATTTTGGAACACCACACTGCTTCAGAGGCTGCTATTTCTATTCTAGTCCATATAAATGGCACCTGCTGGACTTGTCCTGTTCACAGTCTATAACACTATTTCTACTTACTTGGGTGATCTGGAAACCATATATATACTGGCCAGGTTACAGCAACCCGGACTGCACTACTGGTGTCCTTAATTGTATGGTGTGTCTTCTTGATATTGGTTACATCTAGACAGAAGAAAGATATGCTATGCTACTTAATCCTTTGAAAAGTCTAAGTAATGCAAACAAAACCTAAAAAACAAAGTCTCTAATCCTAATGTATTGATAAATTTTCTAGTTTCCCAAAGAAATAAAAGAAGCCACAACTGCTTCACAGGTCAGACATCAATTTGTTCACCTATTTTAATGATCTCATAGTAAACAATATAAGTAAATGTACTATGTAAGCTATAATGCATGGCCTAAGTATCAGCAATTACATATTATTTTACCACGGTGGTTGCTCATGAAAAAAGGTGATGAAACAACAATAACATTAACAACAACAACAAAAACAACTCATGCCCTAGTTAGCTGAATCTGGAAGCCTAGAACTCGAGAACTTCACATTTTCTGATAATGATGGAATACTTCAAATACTTTGAGAGTGGAGGGAACATACAGCGGACTAGATAGGCACTTTTTATTCCTCACAATCAAGTATCTTTGTTTTAAAGGCATCACGACAGAATCATATTTTAGATCTTTGGGGAAAAATAGTGGACACAAGCTTTCACATTCTTTTAAGCATAAATGTGCTGGAAATGAAGAATGTAAGATTTTGTCTAGCATAGATCAAGACTAGGAAGCCACTCTGATACCAGGTAACTCTTCTTTCTTGATTATAAATTTATAAATCTAGTGGGAAGAAATGGGAATAACTGTTGAAACCTAACATAAATTTGTTGCTTGGCAATAGAATTTAAAAGACTTCTAAACTAGCAATCAAGTTTATTTTCTGATAATATAATTTTCACATCTTGTTTTAATATATGGAGAAAACTTCTATATTCTTTAGATATTTTCTTAATGTCTAAAATGGGGGTTGCAGTTAACATTCTAAATTTATAACAATTTAGTTAGAAAATGAATAGAGAATTATTACTAAAGGTATAAAAACAGACAAATTAGACTTGTTCAGAGGGAAGAAACATTAACTCTAGAATTTTATTTTAATGAAATTACTATCTTGAGCAAATGGTAAGAAACAAAGCCCAGTTCAAATGGGGCTCCCTTAACATATAAGTTAAAATAATGATTTTTAATTTTGGTGGGGAAGGGGGAAGCTCTAACTCTAAATGAAAACATTTCAAATGTAATTTTATGAACAGGTCACAAGTTTTCCTTAAAAGTAAACTGGATATAAATAAAATTACGTGCTTTTCATGTAGAGATTTAACATGTCAGACCAGCCCCATACTGTACATGCTTTAAATGTACCTATTGCTTTTCACATTTCCCCTTCCCTGCTCTATTGCAAGACAACGGCCAATTGACCATTAACACTTAAATGTTACTGAGAGTACACTGCTTCATTTTTTTTGGAAATTTTTCATTGTGTGCCAAAAGAAAGTCTGTTGTCACACAGTCTAAAGACTGTACTTGACTTTTACAGTAAATACAAACATTTGGTAGGAGTAATGCCACCACCAGGCTTCAAAAGCAACAGAGGTAAAGTCTAAGTAGGTATGTAGCATCTTTCCTCTGCATTTGGAATTTCTAACTTTGGCCATTATAGCTTTTCTTTTTTCACTATATTTGTAGTTTTCTTCCATTTCTGCTCTATGCCTCAGGGAAAGACTTTAACATAATAATCTGCTTTTAATTCAGCCCAACTGTGGCCTAAAGCAAACACCTAATTACTCCTGATTAATTCTAAAGATTATAACCTATCTCATGTTTAATGGGTCTAATGTTTGAATTTAACTAGTGGTTTCCCCTCATTTTCACTATCTTTCAGTCTTTCTTTTCCTTAGGTTAACTTAATCCTCAAAGTGACTGAAGAATCATACATTGCTATTCTCCTAGTATCCAAAATATCTGTTTAATACAACTTGCATTTCAAGGGATTCATATTATTTGTCTTGACTCATGTTCAAGTTCAGATTAAATTCAGACCTCTCTGTAATAAATGACAAGATGCATAAGGGTGCTGTAATCTAGGCAACCATAATTATACAATTATTGATGAAGTTCCTGTTGATAAACAATGCAAACATTAGGAAATACTATTTTGCAATTAAATGATGAAGAAAGCTGTTTATTGCCTTCCATTCTATCCTCTGTTAATAAGATTGAAGTTGCAGATGTTCATGTATGCTGCATTGATGTTAAATGGTGCATGATGCTCTAGGTGGTTCCCATAACCTTGCTTTGTCTACTATGAACTGACTCAATTGATATGATAATAAAGAAAGGAGCTGGGCTGAACTGGCACAATTTGCATAGCCTTGAAATTTGCCATTATTAGACAAACCAACTGCTTCTAAAAGTTCTTGTTCAGTTGTCACTGACAACAATGTGTTAAACAAACAATATTTTGAAATTAACCACACAGGTGGGGGGTATCATTTATTGAAGCTTTTATCCCATCAAACAAGGTACTCAACAATGCATTTCTAAAGCCAACAACTGGAAATTTTCTGATTTTCTTTGCCACCAATTATTATTGGACCAAGTACAAAGAAAGCAGACATCATTCATGAGTCACAAAGTGGTGGGTAGCATTTATGGTTTTATGACAGATATATTTAGAGAGGTGTCTCTCCTTTTCACTAAACCTACATTACTATCTCATTATTCAATAAATATTATCTTTTAGAAAATATATAGATTAAGAAATAACAAAATGCTTGATAGTACTCAATATTCTAATTTTCTCCTTTAAAAAAAATGAGATTTCCTACAAGAATGGAAGGAATTGCTCTGATGCATGAAAATAAAATGACACACTAGAGAACTTCAAACACTGAAGAAAACAACCTAATAATATTAAAAAATGTATTGACCGGCAATAGAACAACTGAGAAATTCCATAATATAAGGGAGCTGAGAATCTCTGAGTTTAGAATTTATGGGCGTAAATGATGAATGAAAGGATGAGAAATAGTAAATGTACTTTGGGGAGAAGAGAGAAGATTAGAAAATAAATGCGAAGAATGTAATTTAAAACTCAAGTTTAAAAAAATCTGTTGATATAAAAATCCTACAAAAGCTGGTATGGAAAATTTTGAGTTACTGAAGGTATAATGCAAAATGGAAAACACAAATGAGTTGCCCTGTCATGCCTAGTGGTCACTTGAAAAGATTCAACTCCCCAAACAGTAAACTCCCAAGTGATTAGTTAGATAAGAGATGGAATAAAGAAATGAAAAGAAACATCAGATTGAAAAAACTGTACATATATGGAATTAGTGCTTTAGAAAGGGCAATGGATGGTTTTTTAAAACAAACCCAGGGAAGTGGACTTGGCCCAATGGATAGGGCATCCGCCTACCACATGGGAGGTCTGTGTTTTCAAACCCTGGGCCTCTTTGACCCATGTGCAGCTGGCCCATGGGCAATGCTGATGCGCACAAGGAGTGCCATGCCATGCAGGGGTGTTCCCTGCGAGGGGAGCCCCATGCGCAAGGAGTGTGCCCCATATGGAGAGCCATCCAGCACGAAAGAAAGTGCAGCCTGCCCAAGAATGGTGCCGCACACACAGAGAGCTGACACAACAAGATGACGCAACAAAAAGACACACAGATTCCCAGTGCCGCTGATAAGGATAGACGCGATCACAGAAGAACACACAGTGAATGGACACAGAGAGCAGACAACTGGTGGGGGCGGGGGAGGAAGAAATAAATTTTAAAAAAATCTTTAAAAAATAAAATAAAATAAAAAACCAAACCCAACTCTTTAATTCAAGGTTTGAAAACCAATAGCTTGTTCTGACTTTTTGTTTTCAGTTTGGTTTCAATTCTAAATTAATATGTGATCTTTCATTTTGAATATTTGTTTTATTACAAGAAGAATAATCCTGAGAAGGAAAACAGGACAACTCTACATTGTATTCACTGGCCCCTCTGTACTGGGCTCATCCCTGTGGGCTGTACCTCCCAAATCATTAACATCAGGCTTGATCATGTGACTTGCTTCAGCTAACAAAATGTGAGCAGAAGTAATGCAAGAGCTGCAAGCCACTTTATGACTCTTTTATCACTCCTTTTCCTCTCTGATATGGCGCAATTTGCCATATCAGAACATTTGATGTAATCAGAATGCTCCTGATTGGGGCTGTACATTTAGCTTTAGTTCTAGAATGAAGAAAACATGAAGCAGTGCCTCAGCTAACCTGCAAAGGACAAGAATGAGAGAGAAAAATGAACCTTTATTGCCCTAAGTAATTAAGATTTTAGGCTGCTACCTTTGCCTAAACCAAATAGAAAAAAAAAAAAAAAGATAGCACTGTGTTTTTTCTAACAGATTTCAAAATTAAGAGATAAAAGATATGGAGTAACCACTTCTTTGATTTTGATAATGACTTCAATTTGTCTTAACCAAAATATATGATCAGACTAAACATTCATTAAGTATTCTAAAGAATATCTGGAAGGATATGTTTTAGATGATAAAATGTATCTACTAGGATACCTTGGTTAGGGTTAGCCCTGTTCTCCAAAAGCTTCCTAAGCAACGCAGAAGGACAGAAAAATATCAGAATGAATTTAAGTTCTAGGGGCTTTTGATAATGGCAGACTAGATAATTTTGACCAACTTTCTCATCAAGAACAATTAGACAATAGCTAGACAATACATATTTTAAAAAAAACAAAACTCTTGAAGTACTGAAGGCCTAACATAATAATGAAGAATTACTAGACCAGGATATAGGGTACAATGGAGTCCTAGAGAGATGAGTATGGTGTTTGATGCTAGTAGAAGAAAGTTTGGAATCTAGAGCCTTTCAAGAGAGATGGTGCTGGTAAAAACCCTTCAGTTTAGGTTAGGAATCCAAAAAGATGCACCTAAGATTAAGGGTGAAAAGGAATAGACAGGCCTAGGCAAGTGACTGTAGCATAGCTTCCAAAATCCTAGACTCCAGATATTGAACTCATCAAACAGAAACTTTGAAATAACTATGCTTACTATTCAAGGAGAAAAAAACAATTGAGAATTTCAGCAGGGGACTAGAAACAATAAAAAATGGATAGGTTTAGATAGAAATTGAAAATAAGAATTCAATGGATAGTTTTAACTGAAGCTTAGACACAGCTTAGAAAAGAATTAGTGAATTAGAATACAGATCCGAAGAAAATACCCTGAATGAAACAATGAGACAAAAAAGTAGAAAATTTAGAAAGGAGAGTAAGATACATAGAAGATATAGTGAGAGTGAGATACATGTATGGAAGCAATATTTGAAGACATAATGGATAAGAAATCTCAACTTTGATGAAAGACTTTGAGCTACAGACTCAAGAGTGCCTATGAGTGCCACAGAATACATAAACAGAAATTCACACCTTAGCACATAACAGTGAAAAAGCTGGAAATAAAATACCAAGAGAAAAATCTTACAAATAGTGAGGGTAGGAGGGACATATTTTCCTTAAAAGAACAATGAATAGATTGATAGTTGACTTTTCAACAGAAACAATAGAACCAGAAAGCAGAAATTATATATCTAAAGTAATGAAAGGAAATAATTGCCAACCTAGAAATCTATATACAGTGAAAATATCCTTTAAAAATGAAAGTTAGAGAAGCTAATTTTCAAACAAATAAACAATTAAAAACTAGGAGAATTTATCATTAGAAAACCTCTACTAAATGTATTTTTCAGACAGAATATTCCAAATGGAAGGGCAGAGGTGTAGGAACTAAGAATATCAAAAAGTATTAAATAGGAGGGCAAATCTAAATGAATACTGACTGCATAAAAATATTATTAAAAGAATAATAATGTCTTATTGGGTTTAAAAGAGATTTAGAATTTAAAAAGTACAATGGCATGTAAATGGTAGGGAAGTAAATGGACTTGAAAGGTTTTAGGGATCTTTTATCATTGGGACAAAGGTAAACACACCATGTAATATGAGACTTTGCTAAATCAAGAATCCATGCTGTGGGGAGTGGATGTGGCGCAAGTGGTTGAGGGCCTGCTTCCCACATGGCAGGTCTTGGGTTTGGTCCCCAGTGCCTCCAAAAAAAAACAAAAACAAAAATAAACAAAAAACCAAACAACAAACAAAAAATGAAAAAAAAACAACAACTCAGGGGAGCTGATGTGGCTCAGTGGTTGAGTGCTGGCTTTCCACATACATGATCCTGGTTCAATCCCTGGCCCCAATACCACAGGGGAAAAAAAAAAAAGAATGCATTCTGTGACCTCTAGGGTAGGGTAGCATAGTAAGAGTGTATAATTTCCTACCTAATCCTGGGTGAAAAAAATCCAGAAAAGGGCAAGAATGAAGCAAAAAAGAAATTTAATAAGATAATATATAGTGGTGATAGGCACAGAACACTGTGAATGTAACTAATGCTACTGAATTATATATCTAAATAAGGTTGTAAGGGGAAATTTTAGGTGGTATATATGTTGCTAGAACAAAAATTTAACAGCAACAAAACCCAAAAACTTTACAACACAAACAATGAATTCTAATGTAAACTATGGACTATAGCTAATAGTACATTATAATAATATTCTCTCATCAGTTGTAACAAAGGTATACCACACTAATGTAAAATGTTAAAAATGGGGGCAGGTATATGGGAATTCTGTATTTTGAACATGATCTTTCCATAAATCTACAACCTTTTAAATTAAAAAAATAATGGATTTAAAGTCAAATATATCAGTAATTACTCCAAATGTAAATGTGCTAAATGTTTCAAATAAAAGACAAAGACTCAAAATGGATTTAAAAAATTTCACCAAAGTACATGCTGTTAACAAAGACACATCTAAAACATGGGAATACAAAAAAGTTGAAGGAAACAAAATGGAAAAACACTTGAGGTACAAACACTGACCCAAAAGCTTGGGGTCAGGAAAGACAAAACACACACAAAATTAACCATAAAGGAAAAAAATTTTATATATTTCACTCAATTAAAATTAAGCACCTCCATTCAATGCAATTAAGAGAATGATAAGGCAAACCATGAGGTGGGAGAAATAATAGCAACACTTAACACCAACAAAATTCTGAAATCCAGAAGAAATAAAGAATGTCTACAAATCAATTAAACAAAAATACCAACACAGTAAAACAATAAATAAGAGAGTTGAACAGGCATATTGCAAAGCTAATAAATATTAAAAAAGGTGCTTGATCACATCAGCTATCAGGGAAATGCAAATTAAAATTGCAGAGATGTCATTACACACTCCAGATTGGATAATATTAAAAAGACTGACAATAGTTTCATTTTTACAGAAATAAGGTTCATAAGTACAACCATTAAGATTGAGGACCTGGGTATATTGGTCTGTTTCCTTTTAGTAGGCATGGCTTATACATTCCAGAGATTTCTGTCATCTTATTAGAGAAAGGAGCAGGACTTCCCCAGGATGGAAGTTTAATGTTTTGTTAGGTACTGTGTGGGTCTCTGTCTTTCAAGAAATCATACCTCTGACAACAAGAATACATTTATGGGAAGCAGACTTGGCCCAGTGGTTAGGGCATCTGTCTACCACATGGGAGGTCTGCAGTTCAAACCCCAGGCCTCCTTGACCTGTGTGGAGCTGGCCCATGCGCAGTGCTGATGCACGCAAGGAGTGCCGTGCCACGCTGGGGTGTCCTCCACGTAGGGAAGCCCCACGCCCAAGGAGTGCGCCCCATAAGGAGAGCCACCCAGCACGAAAGAAAGTTCAGCCTGCCCAGGAATGGCTCCGCACACACGGAGAGATGACACAGCAAGATGACGCAACAAAAAGAAACACACATTCCCTTGCCGCTGACAACAACAGATGCAGACAAAGAAGAACATGCAGCAAATAGACACAGAGAATAGACAACTGGGGGGGGGAGAGAAATAAAGAAAAAAAAAAAAGAATACATTTATATTCCATAGAAGTATGCTCTAGGTGCATTTTCTCCCCTTACACCACCTCACTGTCAATACCCTATACTAATGATACGCCTTTGTTACAAATCTTGAAAGAACATTCTTATATTTGTATTATTAACTGCAATCCTTGGCCATCCCAGAGTTTACTGTGTTATACAGTCCTCAGTTTTATCCTCTGGCTTTCTTTCTAGCAACCTGGATTGACTTATAACTTCCCCTTTCAACCACCTTCACACACTTCAGCCCTATTAGTTACACTCACATTGCTGTGCCATCATCACCTCCATCCATTTCCAAACCATTACAATCAACCTAATTATAACTTCTGTACAAATTAAGCATTGGTTCATCATTCTCTACTCCCATTCTATCTCCTGACTTTACTTCCACAAGACTGTGCACTATACTTAGTCCAAGCGCTAATCAGCAATGCATTTGGAAAAAGACCTTGATCAAAAAAGGGGGAAATATTAAATGAAACAGAGTTTTTATGGCTGAGAGATTTCAAAGTGAGCTGGGAGGTCATTCTGGTGGTTTTGTTTATGCATGTCTCAAAAACTTCCACAGTAAACAGAGCCTCAAACAAAAGTGTTCCTGAGGGCTCTAGGGATGACTGGACACCATAGACAAGGAAAATGGCCTTGTGAAATCCACACTCCCTTGGGGGTCCTATTTAGGTATACATGAAAATCTATTTCCCCAGTACAATACAGTTATACTCATTTATAATTCCCCTGTTCATGATTCTTCTACTCCTTTTATTTGAAACTATAATTTTCAATATAACTGTTAAATATGTTTCTCAGAGACTTAAATCTTTGGATTGTTCATATGCCAGTTGAGTTCTGAAACCCAGCAGAGTTGTGGCCAACTCCTGCTCTCTAGATCCTTAGGCCTGCCCTGGACAACTAACAAAATGATGATGATGGACAAGCCCCACCCCCAAAACAAACAGTATCTATAACTGCAAGGAAATCAATTCTTTCCTGCGGGCCCATAGTATCTAAGTCCACTATCAACCTGAAGTAGTCAGAGTCACCCCAAATCCCTCAAGAATGAGGAATGACCAAACATAAGGGGTGAGTGTAACCATGGACAAAAGCATATTTATTGTTATTGTAGTTATTATCTTGTATAAATGGGGTAATTGTAATATTGATATAAAGATAGTGGTTGTCAGGGGTTCAGAGGGGAGAGGGAGGAATGAATAGGTGAACACAGGGCATTTTTAGGGCAGTGAAACTGTTTTGTATGATACCATAATGACTGAATCACAATATTATACATTTGTCAAAGCCTCTAAAACTGTACAGCACAAAGTGTAAATTGTAATGTAAACTGCAGACTTTGGATGGTAGCAATGCTTCAATATTGGTTCATCAAATTTAATGACTGTACTACACTAATGTAGGATGATAATAAAAGGAGAAACTGTGTGTGTGTGGTAGTGGTGGGGTGGGAATACATAGGAACTCTCTGAATTTTCTGTGTAATTTTTTTCTATAAATCTAAAACTTGTTTAAAAAAATTTTTTTTTAAAAGACAATACCAACTATTGATGAAGATGTGGAGAAATAACTCTGACATTGCAGGTAGAGAATAAAAATCGGTACTTTCAGTTTGGAAACCAGGTTGGCATTATTACTGAAGCTGAATATTTGCAGGCTAGCAATTCCATTCCTAGGTATAGTTTCTAAGGAAATGGGTACATTGATTCTTAGTGGCATTATTCACAATAGATTCAAATTAGAAACAACCCAAATATCCACTAAGAATAAAATGGATAAACTGTAGCATATTCATACAGTGGAAATAAATGAACCTTAACTGTATGCAACAGCAGCACAACACACACACACAAATAATGTCAAGTAAATATTGAGTAAAAGAAGTCAGATACAAAAGAATACATATATACTTACAAGCGAAGAAAACCATGATGTTCAAGGATACATGCTTAGGTAGTAAGACTATAAAGGAGTAAGGAGGTGATTGCCACAAAAGAGCAGATGGTGCTTGGTTTGGTGGGGGTGGGAGTGGTGGAGGAGGTTAGGGTGATGATCAGGAGGGGAATGAGGCGTCTTGCTCAGGTGCTGGCAATGTTTTCTTTCTTTTCCTGGGAGGTGGTTACATGGGAGTTCATCTTGTGAAAAATTACTCACCTGTACTTCTTTTTTGAATATATTTTATATATCAAATATAAAAGGTCAAAATCTAAAGCGTTACCTCCTGAAATGCTCTAAAAAAGAGTACTGAGAGAGAATCTTTCTAAAAAGACTTAAATTACCTAAGGTAAGGCAAAATAGAAGGAAGTAGGATTAATATACTGGAAAAATCTAAATAAGAAGCACAGCTCACAGACACTTACTGGATGGAAATAACTAAAAGCACAAGGCACAAGGGGAAACAGGAGATAAGGATGCTGTGCGATTTACAGGGAGAACACAGAAGGAACAAAGGGACAATATAGTAGGCTAGGGAGGTGCTCAGTTTAGTTATCTAAGAACTCTTCTGGTGTATTATGCTCTATTTACAACAAGAGTACTAGAAATTTGTAGATAGATAAATAGGCTCTGAAAAGGGAAAAAAATAGTCACTGCAGGAACAGAAAGTCTTATATATAAGAGTTTTGTAAATTTAACTGCACCCTTTGGGTAATACCAACTTAAGTGTGTTATATTTACTGCTATAAGAGAAGATTTAGGTGCAACATAATGATTGTCTTTAAATATATGTGAAGGATTAGAAAGTAGAAGATGGATAATGTATATTCTGCATAGTTCCTGAGGGCTGACTAGGATAAATGGATACAAGTTATAAGAAGGGAAGTGGATGTGACTCAGGTGACTGGGCCTCTGCCTACTACATGGGACGTTGCTGGTTTGGATCCTGGTGCCTCTGGAAGAAGACAGCAGGCTAGTGCAATGAGCAGGTCTGGTAAGCTGACACAAGAGACACAAGAAGAGGGAACATAATGAGAGGCACAACAAAGTGGGGGGCAGAGGTTCTTGGTGCCTCCTAAAGAAGATAGTGAGCTGATGCGATAGGCAGGCTGATGTGACAAGATGATGCAATAAGAGATGTGGGGAGGAAAAACAATGAGAGACACAGCAAAGCAGGGAACAGAGGTGGCTCAAGCAATTAGGTATGTCTCTCCTGTATTGGAGGTCCCAGGGTTAGCTCCCGGTGCCTCTTAAAAAAAAAAAAAAAAGGAAAGAAAAGACACAGCAAATGCAAACAGCATTGGTGGGGGGGGTGGGGGGAGGACTGGGGAGGAACAAATAAATAAAACGAATCTTTAAAAATGAGTTATAAGAAGAAAAAACTCTGTTCAACAAAGGAAAACTTTCTAACAATTTAGGGATTATAAAAATGAAATGGGGAAGTGGACTTGGCCCAGTGGTTAGGGCGTCCGCCTACCACATGGGAGGTCTGTGGTTCAAACCCTGGGCCTCCTTGACCTGTGTGGAGCTGGCCCACGTGCAGTGCTGATGTGTGCAACGAGTGCCATGCCACACAGGGGTGTCCTCAGCTTAGGGGAGCCCCATGCGCAAGGAGTGCGCCCTGTAAGGAGAGCCGCCCAGCGCGAAAGGAAGTGTAGCCTGCCTAAGAATGGCGCCACCACATGGAGAGCTGATACAATAAGATGATGCAACAAAAAGAGACACAGATTCCTGTGCCACTGACAACAACAGAAGCAGACAAAGAAGATGCAGCAAATAGACACAGAGAACAGACAACTGGGGTGGGGGGAGGGAAGAAGGGGAGAGAAATAAATAAATACATCTTTAAAAAAAAAATGAAATGGATGGATCTCCCAGGTAGTGAGTGCTTTAAAAAAAATTGCTGAATTGAGTTGGGAATAAAATATGCCCTTTCAACCTGAAGACCTTAGGATTTTATAAGAATCCAGAAAATGAATAGAAAAATTAAACTGAAGGATCTTAGAAGAAAAAGTGTGGAAAAAGTATAGTATGATTCCACATATATAAAATTATGTACTAAATATACATATGAGCACTCAGAAAGATGTCTAGGAGGATAACTTAGATTCTTAACATGTGCTATCTCTGACTAGGGGAATTTCAGAGGATATTTTACATAAGGGGATATACTGAAGATGATATCAATAACCATGATCAAAGCAATGAAAGTAATGACAGGAAAAATTATTAGAGAAGCTGTAGTTTTACAGAAAAATCATGCATAAAATACAGAGTTCCAGTATACCACTCTATCTTTAATACCGTGTATTAGTGTGGTACAATTATTACAATGGATGAAAGAACTTTTAAAAATATTTGTACTATTAACTATAGTCAGTGGTTTACATTAGGGTTCACTGTTTTTGTTGTAAAATCCTGTTTTACGTATTTTAAAAATTATTTTAGTAACATATATACAACCTTAACTTTCCCCTTTTAATCACATTCAAATATATAATTCAGTGATGCTAATTATGAGTGTTCTTATTTCTGCACATCACTTCCAACATTTGTAAAATTCCATTATTTTTTCACACTAGCCATTCTAACGGGTATGAAATAGTATCTCATTGTGGTTTTGATTTGCATTTCTGTGACAGATAATGCTGTCAAGCATTTTTTCATGTGCTTTTTGGCTATTTGTATAACTTCTCTGAAGAAATGTCTATTAAAGCCTTTTGCCCATTTTTAAATTGGGTTGTTTGTCTTTTTGTTGTTAAGTTGTAGGATTTCTTTAAAGATTATGGATATTAAACCCTTAGACACATATGTGGTTTCCAAATATTTTCTCCCAATTGTGCAGGATGTCCTTTTACTTTCTTGATAAAGTCCTTTGATGCACAAAAATGTTTAATTTTTATGAGATCCCATTTATCTATTTTTTCTTTTGTTTGTGCTTTAGGTGTGAAGTCTAAGAAAACACTGTCTAATACAAAGTCCCAAAGATGCCTCCCTATGATTTCTTCCAGGAGTTCCATAGTACTAGCTCTTATATAGACCTTTGATCCATTTTGAGTTGATTTTTATATATACTGTCTACCTTGATTCTTTTGTGTATGGACATCCAGTTTTCCCAGCACCATTTTTGGAAGAGACTAATCTTTCCCAATTGAGTAGACTTGGTTCCCATGTCAAAATCAGTTGGCCAAAAACATGAGGGTTTTATTTCTGAGCTCTCAATTGTATTCCATTGGTCTATCCGTCTGTCCTTTATGTCAATACCAAGCTGTTTTAATTACTGTGGCTTTATAATAGTGTTGTTGGGGTTTTTTGTTTGTTTGTTTTTGCTGTTTACAAGTTTATTTCCGAGTTCCAAAGATTATTTCTCCTTCCCCATGTTTTTAGAATTTCCTGTATTCTCCCACTCAATCTTGGCTTTTATAACCAGACATACAGAAAATATGAAGACGTTCTTTTTCTTGCATCTATAGTGGAAACCTGAGCAGCAGCTATTATCTACTCTAGTTCTGCAGAGGTGCATTTTCATGTTCATTCTGATGTACACAACATTTTCAGATATAGTATATTGACACAAGTTACTTTCTGCTCTGGCCACCAGGTACTTGATATTTCCTCTACAGTTTCATCTTAGACAGCAGGGGTTGGCAGACCTTTCCTGAAAAAGGTCCACATAGTAATTATCTTGGACTTTGAAGGCCCTATAGCCACAACCACTCAACTTGGCCATAGTGTGAAAGCTGCCATAGACAATCCATAAATGAAAGAGCATGTTCCAACAAAACTGGACACTGAAATTTAAATTTCATATAATTTTCATATCACAGGGTATTCTGATCTTGTAAATGTTGGCGATCATCTCATCATGGCCGATGAGGTTAGGGTAGATGATCATGAGGGTGGCTGGAGGGAGGCAGTGGTGGCAGCAGGGCAGGGGCTGGGAGTGAGTCTGGAGCAGCCAGAGGGCTGGGGGAGAGGGCTGAGAGAAGTGGGCAGAAAAGCTATAATAGGTTGTTTTGGTTATTTTTGGAATATGGGCTGGCCAGGGACCTTGTATGTGGGAAGCCAGTGCTCAACCACTGAGCCACGTGAGCTCCCTGTAATAGGTTTCAAGATTGGGAAGCATGAGTCCTCTAACTTCATTCTTCCTTTTCAACACATTGGCTCTCTGGGGCCCCTTACCCTTCCATCTAAATTTGATGATTGGATTTTCCATTTTTGCAAAGAAGGCTGTTGTTTGGGATTCTGTTGAATCTGTAAATCACTTTGGCTAGAGCTAGCATCTTACCAATATTTAGTCTTCTACTCTATGAACACAGAATGCCCTTCCGTTTATTTAGGTCTTTGATTTCTTTTAGCAGTGTTTTGTAGTTTAGTGTGTACAAGTCCTTTACACCCTTGGTTAAATTTATTCCTAGATATGATTCTTTTAATTACTTTTGTACTTGTATATATGTAAATATGGTTAAAGGGGACATTTTTGGTCATATATGTCACTAGGATAGAAATTAAAAGATAAAACATAGGACTGTACAAGACAGTGAAGCCTATTGTAAACAATGGACTAGAGTTAATAGTACAAGTATGAAAATGTACTTTCAGGGGAAGCAGTAGTGGCTCAAGTGACTGGGCTCCTGTCTACCATATGGGAGGCCCTGGGTTTGATTCTTCTTGATTTTTTCTTCTGATTGTTCAGTACCAGTGTATAGAAACAGCACTGATTTTTGCTAGTTGAGCTTGTACCCCGACACTGCTGAATTCATTTATTAGCTCTAGTAGTTTTGTGGATTTTTCAGGATTTTCTGTATATAGGATCATGTCATTTGTAAATAGGGAAAGTTTCATTTCATTTCCTATTTGGATGCTTTTTATTTATTTCTCTTGTCTAATTGCCCTGGCTAGTGCTTTCAGTACAATAATGAATAACAGTGGTGACAGTGGGTATCTTTGCTGTGTTCCTGATCTCAAAGAGAAAGCTTTTAGTCTTTTACCATTGAGTATGATGTTAGCTGCAAGGAAGGTGAAACTCACTGGTATTTATTGCAAATTATCGTCTCTTTCCTCCCACTCCTCCCTAAATGCTGTACAGTGCTCCACAAGACTCTGGAGTTTCAAAATAGTTGATTCAGACAGTTCCACCCAGTTCAATCATTGTTTTAGTGGAGGGACTCATTCCTGGAACTTCTTACGCTGCCATCTTCCCACAACCTTCTCCAGAGAATTTAGAGTAGTGGTTTTCAAAGTTTTTGGTTCCAGGATTTCTTTAATACTCTTAAAAATTATAAAGGAACCCAAATAGCTTTTGTTATATGAGTTATATTATTATTTACTGTATAAGAAATTAAAGAGAAATTTAAAAATATTTATAAACCTATTACATTTTGACATAACATTTTTAAGAAAAATAACTATGCTTTTAAGAATGGTGTAAACATTTTTGCAAATCTCTTTAATGTTTGGTTTAGTAGATGACAGCTGGATTCTCATATCTGCTTCAGTATTCAATCTGTTGCAATATCACACAGTATATAACCTCTGGAAAACTCTATTGAAACTGAGAGTCAAAAAGGCTAATGTCTTAATAATTGTGAAAATAGTTTTGACTTTGTAGCTCTCAGCGAGCCTCAAGGGGTCCATATTTTGAGACCACTGCATTACAGTAAGGGCTACAGCCGTCGCCGTGCTAGGACAGCTCACTCAGGACAAGCTATAAGTGCAGAGAATGTGCCAGTTCTGGTGTGCTCACAGCTGTGGCTAGTGGGATAGACCAATAAGAAATTCATGCCCTGCAGCTTAGGATATATAGATCCCAAACAGCACTTAGATGAAGCAAGCTTTCTTTATGCAGATAAAATGCCACTATGCTGATCCCTTTATGTAATAATAAGCCTGAATTAATTATACCAACCTATAATTACTTTGACATTATTGCAAACAGCAGTAAGCTTTGGCATGTATGGACTAGACAAAGTAGACTGACTAAATAAAACCCAATGTAGGAGAATTAACAAAGTCTCTAAAGTGAAGACAGACTGATCACCACATTAGAATCCCTCTAACTTAAGACCAAGATATAAATCCAATGCAAGATACAGGGAAATCTGAAGTCCACCACACATGACAGTTAACCCTTTCTGTACCACCAACACACATACATACACAAATACAAGGGTTCACAGACAACTTTATCATGAAAGGAAATATTTAGCCCATTTCATCAGAAAGAAAATGAACAGATCATTGAAGCTTATCTATTAGGCTCAGAGTTTTGAAGACTTAAAAGAACCCAATCATAAGTATTAGAGACATTATTTTCTTCCTTAATTGGACATTCACAGGATTTTTTCCCATAGTGCTAAACCCTGGTAATGAAATATCACTTCATATCTGACTAATCTTTAAAAATAACAAGTCTGAGAGAATGGTCTCTCTGAAATAAGATTTATATCATATCTCAGAAAGAATTATTTTAATATGGACATTCCCATTACATTAATACCTAGACCAGGCATTGCCAAACTATGGTCTGTGGGTGGGCTAATGCTGGTTAGGTGACTATTTTATTAACAAAGTTTTATTGGAATACAGCCACAACCATTCATTGATATATTGTCTATGGCTGCTTTGTGCTACAAGGGCAGAATTGAGGAGTTCTAATTATGTCTTGCAAAACAGAAAACATTTACTATCGAGTCCTTTACAGAAAAAGTTTGCTGACTCCTGATCTAGACATACCGTCTACTAGAACTGAACAATCCATTATAGATTTTCTAGCCAGTCCTTTCATTTTATAGTAGAGTAAAATGAGGTCTAGAGAATTGAAAAAGTATACATGGACTACACAAAAAACAAGCAGAAGCTTCCTAGTACATGGGATTCCCTCTTAGCTATTTTCTAGCCTTTTCAATTCCACACTAGGGAAGCTCTGCTAAAGAAAAAGTCCTGCTGAGTCTCCAAAAAGCCACATATGGTCTTGGCACAGAAATTGTTTTCTCAACACCTGGGTAACCAGTCTGTGTAGGTCCCAAGAGTGTAGCAGTGCCCTTCGCTTCAGCTCCAGCCAGCCTCTGAGGAGTTAGATCTAAGAGAGAACCACTTTCAAGGCCGTGCCTCATTAGTCCCTGCTGCCACCATTCTAGCTCAGCAAAAACTGATCCTTCTCTATGCCTGCTGCACTAAGGCCAGTCTAGGGAAAAGAGGTTTTGTTCATAGAGGATTTGCTAATTAAGTTATCACTGTACTAATGAGACCCCAGAACTTCAGCCACTAGTAGTTCATGTTACTTTAGGATAGCTAAACATGTAAAGCTAATTATAGGGAGTATGTTCTTTTAAAAACAACTGATAGGGAAACGGACTTTGGCCCAGTGGTTAGGGCGTCCGTCTACCATATGGGAGGTCCATGGTTCAAACCCCGGGCCTCCTTGACCCGTGTGGAGCTGGCCATGCGCAGTGCTGATGCGCGCAAGGAGTGCCGTGCCACGCAAGGGTGTCCCCCGTGTGGGGGAGCCCCCACGCGCAAGGAGTGCGCCCGTGAGGAAAGCCGCCCAGCGTGAAAAGAAAGTGCAGCCTGCCCAGGAATGGCGCCACCCACACTTCCTGTGCCGCTGACGACAACAGAAGCGGACAAAGAAACAAAAGCAGACAAAGAAACAAGATGCAGCAAATAGACACCAAGAACAGACAACCAGGGGAGGGGGGGAAATTAAATAAATAAATAAATCTTTAAAAAAAAAAAATTTAAAAAAAAATAAAAACAACTGATAATGTTTCCAAATAGGAAAATAAGATATTGGAAAATAAATAATATTTATAATCTCACCTGCCTTCATGATCACTCTTGCTATTTTGGTTGTAATGACAGGAAATTTTATGTCCTGCTTTTTTATACTTTCAGAAATAAATTCAAATCATAAGTGATGAAGTATTACAGAGTGAATGAACCGACTGTGTTGGTTTATTTTTCATTTACAATAATACATACAAAGAGAATCTCAAATTACAACATTATTTTTAATGGCGGCATCAAGTAAATATTATAATTTACCTATTATATTTAGATTGTTTTTAATTATTCACTATTACACATAAAAATGACATAATGTTTTCACATGTAGATTCTCCCATATTTTTGAATAACTATTTAGATTAAATTCTAAGAGCTGAAGTTACTGGGTAAAAGGGTATGAATAATTTTAGCAGGTTATATTCCAGCAATATTGTAAGAGCGTCTGGTTGATGACACCCAAGCATCAAATTGCAATTCTTTAAAAAAATTCAATAACTGGAGTTTACACTTATCTCACTCACAGCTAGGATGATATTGTCAAAAAGCCTTAATAGCCTGATTCTGAAAGAAAAGCTCATTAATAAAAGCAAAAGTATACAAAGGCAAAAAAAGTGTTATTGAAAGTATTATTATCTGAGGTACCTGAGATATTGATCTTTCTGTATTTCTCAAAAGGAAAAAACATTCAAAGTAATATTTCTTTCTCTTTTTTTTGAGGTACCAGGACCTTGTATGTGGGAAGCCAGTGCCCAACCACTGAGCCACATCGGCTTGGCTCCCCTAGTTAGTTCTTTGTTTATTTGCTTGTTGTTTGTCCTTGTTTCTAGGAGACACCAGGAACAGAATTGGGACCTCCCACGGTGCTCAACTGCTTGAGCCATATCTAACGTGGTTTTGATCTACTGCAAAATCTGCTTACTAGACAGCTTAACATCCAGTCCCTAGACATCAACATTTAGGAAACATAACCATCCAGAATCAGCAGATTCAGAAGCATACATATACAAATCTGTATCTTAATAAAGTATATTACTTTAAGACTAATTCTAGTTGAAAATCACTACAGTCAATTCATTATAACTCAAGTAACCTGGACTGCTTCAAGTTGTGTATATATATTTATAGCTAAGATTTTTATATGAATCAAGAGTAGAGGACTCAAAGTGCTATATCGGACCATTCTAAGTTTATTTTTTTTAGTTAAGAGCTTCACTGAGGCATGACCAACATACAATAAACTACATGTATTAAAATGTGCAATTTAATAAGTTTTGAATATGTTTACACCTGTGAAGTCATCACCACAGTCAAGATACTGAAAATATTCATCACTCCCAAAAGTTTCCTTGTGCTCCTTAGTAAGTTCTTGTCCCTTCCTGCTTCCCCACCCCCACCCCCTACCTTACCTCCCACTCATCTGGACCTGGGGTATCCAAGTTTGATTTGGATTTCTAATCAATTGATTCAGGTAACATTGCCTGTACTCAGTGGGTTTACCTCCATAAATGTATGTGATTTGAATAATAGATGTTATTTTCTAGGAAAACTACAGATTCCCTGAACTCAAAGCAGCTTCATGTACTCTACTAAATGCCAGTCTTCTGTGGAGACTGCCAGCCCCGTCATATATCAACACATAATTATATACTTCTAGCATTAGCTGATGACTGGTAGTTCTTGAAACAGCAGTATTTTAAAACAAACGAAAAAGGAATTAACTGATTATTTAGAACAAGACCTTTGGGACATTCGTAACAATTTTGTTTCTTCTTTGGTTATCCTATATGTATTTAAATTTTTTCCTTTTTTCTGAGTTAAGAAAAATATTCACTCCAGTGATTTTTCTTTTTACAGTTTGTAATTTTGGAAACCCTGTCCCAATGGTCAATAATCAATTTTAGGTTGTTGGTTGGCTTTAAGAACTTACAATGAGCATTTGATTTTCAGAACTCCAGTAATAATACATTAAGTATTATTCTTCACACATACATACAAAAAAGTTCTTCCAGGCATTTCATGTTCACTCAGATGAAAAATGTCTATAAGTTATATAATTCTTAACACTAAGTTCCCATGTCTTTATATCATTTTACAGTCACTGAAATTCAAAATCTTAGGGTCATTTTTGTCTTCTTATAAAGTCACTAAATCCTGTTAAATCTTTTATGATGTCTTTTGTCCTTAGTGATGTAATTCTTCATTATCTTTCTAGCTTCTTCTCTTGTACCTATACTTAGCTTGTACACTGTAGCTATTACTAAATGATGTGTAATTCTCCCAATGTACAATGTCCTATTGTTCTCTGCCGATGCCTTTGCAAATGCTATTTCTTCTGCCCAGAACATTCTTCTTTGCCTTCTTTGGCTAACCTTAACTACTCATCTAATGTTAAATCTTGTATAAAAAGTATATAAAGGACTTCTTAGACTCTCCTATTAGATGCCCCTTCTTCTTGGCTCCTTAACATTCTAAACATTCATTTATAATAGTTCTTATTACAATGAATTTCAAGTATTTCTTTGTACTTCTATTTCATATATAGTGAGTTCCTTGAGTGTAGAGACCATGTATATAGGACCTTACTTAGTGCCTGGATAATAGAAGGTTCTCAATCAATGTATATGAAATGAATAAATTTTATTACCTTTTCCCCCATTACCTTGTCACCATTCTAATTCAAATCCTTGTTGGTGAATGTGTAAGTTGTTCCTTCCAAACTAGTCTGTCTGATTATAACCACTCCTTCTTCCAGTCCACTTTTTATACTAGCATGAAATTATGTTTTCTAAACCATTCTTTTGATCATATTATTCCTCTGCTCAAGCCCTTTAATAGCTTCTCATATCCTTTCAAATAAAGCCTAACTCTTTAGCCAAGCATTCAAATATCACTGCAATCTAACCCTAACTTACCCTTTTTTGCTTTATCATTTATTAATTTCCCTACAAGAACTCTCCACTAAGTCACTGCACTAACCACACAGAAGTGCCTGTATTTTCTGTTACATATTGAAGTCTCTGTTTTTGCTACATATTCTTTAAAATACAGGTTCTCTATTGTTTGCACTCCCTTTGAAAGCAGACTTTTTATTGAGGTATAGTGAACATACAGAAGAGTGTACAAATTGTAAGTCTGGCCCTGCTGAAGAGGCCAGTGAAGAAGTATTGGCTTTGAGACTAAGTGGAGAGAGGTTGGGTTCCAGACATACTAGATGAGACCAGCCCCCAACTAGCTCAGCAGTTAAATTGCAGCCACACAATTGACTATTGCAAAGACCAGCAGAACTGCCCAGTGGAGCCTGGCCTTGATTGCAAGAATCATGAGAAAATAAAACTAGTATTGTTTTTTTTTCTTTATTTTTTTAATGTTACATTTAAAAAATATGAGGTCCCCATATACCCCCCACCTGCCTCTAGTATTGTTTTAAACTATTAAATTTTGGGGTGGTTTGCTATGCTGAAACATGCCTTCTTGTAATTCCTAATCCCTTCCAAAAGTGAACTGACTTTTCTCTCCATTGACTTTATCTAAATTGAATCACATAGTATGTGTTTTTTTGTTTATATGAAAATGTCTTCATTACAATTTCATTCTTGAAGGAACATTTTGCTGGATATAGAATTCATGAAAGATTTCAAATTGGCAATTTTCTTTCAGGAATTTAAAGATGTTGTTTCATTGTTTTCTAGTTCCCTTTTTCTGAGGAGAAATCAGTAATTCATATAAATTTTCCTTGTATATAATGTGCTGTTTTGCTTTGTCAACTTTCAATTTGCTCTTTATCTTTGGATTTCAGTAGTTTGATTACAATACGCTTTGGTATGATTTTCTTTATATTCATTTTGTTTGGAGGTTCACTGAGCTTCCCCAATTTGTAGTTTTATGTCTTTGAACAGAATTGGGAAAGTTTTAGCCATTATTTTGTCAATGTTTCCTCTGCCCTATTCTCTTCCTCTTTGTTTTTTGTTTTTTGTTATGAATCCAATTAAACAAATGTTAGTCTTTTTGTTTCATTCTTTTTTCTTTCTATCCTTCAGACTTGATAATTTCCATAGATCTAAATTCAAGTTTGGTAGCTCTTCTGCTATCCCTAAACTAATACAAGAGCATTTAGAGAATTTTTTTGTCTCAAAAACTGTATTTTTTAAATTCTAGAATTTATATATATATTTTAAGTTTCTATTTCTCTGCTGAGATTTCCTATTTGTTCATTCATTATGAGCATATTTTCCTTTCTATGACTACAGTTAAAATAATTCTTCTAAAATCTTTGCTAATTTAGATACCAGGGACATTTTATAAATAAGGTTTTATTTATTTATTTTTGTAAAAAAAGATTTATTTATTTATTTATTTCTCCCCCCTTCTTCCCCCTCCCCCCCGGTTGTCTGTTCTCTGTGTCTATTTGCTGCGTCGTCTTTGTCTGCTTCTGTTGTTGTCAGCGGCACGGGAATCTGTGTTTCTTTTTGTTGCATCTTGTTGTGTCAGTTCTCCGTGTGTGTGGCACCATTCCTGGGCAGGTTGCACTATCTTTTCCGTTGGGCAGCTCTCCCTACAGGGCGCACTCCTTGCGTGTGGGGCTCCCCTACACAGGGACACCCCTGCATGGCACGGTACTCCTTGTGCACATCAGCACTGCGCATGGGCCAGCTCCACATGGGTCAAGGAGGCCTGGGGTTTGAACCGTGGACCTCCCATGTGGTAGAAGATCACCCTAACCACTGGGTCAGGTCCGCCTCCAATAAGGTTTTATTGGGACACAGGTCCATGTGTTTATGCATTGTCCATGGATGCTCAATGGCAAAGTTGAGTAGCTGCAAGGCTAAAATATTTACTCACTGGCTCTTTGAGAAAAAGTGTGCTGACTCTTGTCTTAGAAACCAATCTATTATATTTCTATAAAAAGCATTAATCAATTTATTTTTAAAGTAGACAGTTAAATTTGGCTAGATTCTGTGCCCCACAATGGGCAACAAAATCTTCATTCAGTTATTTGGGCTTTAGCTGGGCTGCTAGAAAACTGCCTTAGTATGTATAATTCAAGGTCATCCAGAGATTTGAGCAGAATCTTTATGCAGAATTTAGGTCTACCTTGCTATGGTCTTCTCTATTCTGGAATTTGCCTGCTCCCTTTCTGCCTGATGTTGTCATCCCAAACTCTTCCTCTGGCTCATCAAGCTAGTAAGACTGCATGATTTCTATCAAGTTTTAGGTATGCTGCTTGGTGCCAACTTGGGCCTGCCCTAGAGAAACATTATATTTGTTATAATCAACCATGTTGTTGAGTGTAATGGTTGTTCATTGTCTTTTCTGTATATGCTCCACTGTATGCCTATAAAATATATGAATTTCACTGTTTAAGATATTTGGGTAGTTTCCAATTTTTTTGGTCATTACATATAGCACTGCTTTGTTTGTTATAGCAAAAGTCTATAAACAACCAAGATGTATATCACAAATGGATTAATAAAATGGAATCTCATGCAGCTCTAGAAATACGGAAAAATCTCTAAAATTTTTAAAGTGAAAAAGCAAGGTATAAAATAGTATGTATAACAGACTCCCTGTGGATTTGTTTGACTCTGGAGAAGGGAACTGAATATGTGGGGAACAGAAGTAGGAGGGAGAATTTCATACTGTACAAACATATGATATACTGAGTACATATATTTATTTAAACACTTATAGAAGAAAATAATCCAATATGCTATATGCATCTTTCCATTTAATAAAGACATTTTTATCACTAATTGATTTCTACCTTATGGATATATTAATATAGTTCCTATCATTGAAAGTTTAGGTTAGAATTGAGTAAGATCTATGTAACAAAGAGATTTCCATGATATAGTCCAAATTGAATAAAACAAAGTATAAAGGAGTATCAATAGTATGTCACCTTTCAAATAAAAAGGAAGGGAGGAGTGGGGGTGGGGTGGGGGGTGAGGTATATAGGAACTTTTATATATATATATATATATATATTTAAAAGATTTATTTATTTCTCTCCCCTTCTCCCCCCCACCCCACCCCAGTTGTCTGTTCTCTGTGTCTATTTGCTGCGTGTTCTTCTTTGTCCGCTTCTGTTGTTGTCAGTGGCATGGGAATCTGTGTTTCTTTTTGTTGCGTCATCTTGTTGTGTCAGCTCTCCGTGTGTGCGGTGCCATTCCTGGGCAGGCTGAACTTTTTTTCATGCTGGGCAGCTCTCCTTACGGGGCGCACTCCTTGTGCATGGGGCTCCCCTATGCGGGGACACCACTGCATGGCATGGCACTCCTTGCACGCATCAGCACTGTGTTTGGGCCAGCTCCACATGGGTCAAGGAGGCCAGGGGTTTGAACTGCGGACCTCCTATGTGGTAGACAGATGCCCTAACCACTGGGCCAAGTCTGCTTCCCTTATATTTTTTAATGTAACATTTTTTATGATCTATGTATCTTCAAAAAATACAATTAAAAATAATTTTTTTTTTAAAAAGGGGGAAATAGAAAACATTCATGTATATGCTCATTTGTGAATAAAGAAATACAGAAAAAAATACCTGTTAACTGGTGAACAGGTGAAATATTACTTGGTAATGAAAGGAAATGAAGTATTCATGCATGATGCAACAAGGTTCATAGATGAACATTTAAAAGAAGCCAGTCGCTCCTGGCCGGGGGGTCACTGTTGTGGGCCCTGGGAGAGCAGCGGCAATCCTCCAGGTGCAATGGCAAGAACCAGGAAGGAAGGAGGGCCCAACAGTGGGCTCGTGATACTAATGGTTACACTTTTGAGCCTATACACCTGCAATAAGAACAAGGCCTAGAGTAGCATTGTGCCTGGGGGTTTCCTCCTGACAGCCTGCATGTTACTCAAATGTGGCCACTCTCACAGCCAAACTCAGTGTGTAGATACGATGCATTCCCCCCAGCGTGGGACATGACACCCGGGGATGAGCCTCCCTGGCACCGAGGGATCACTACCACATACCAGCTGAAGAAGCAACTAGAAAATGACCTTGAATTAAAGATTCAATGCGGAACAGCAGAATATACCTGTCTACATATAATAACATGACTTCGGGAAGCTGTTTGACCTAATGTAAGGGGGAAATGGAAAGGAGAAATGAGATTATAAGGCTGTGAGTCTCTAAAAAAGAGTCTGGAGGTTGTCAGAAGGAATACCCCTATGTACAACTGAACAGAGTCTAAGAGACAGATAAGGTAGATACAACCCCAGGTATTGGTTCTTTTGAGGGATAAAGAGACCCACGGGTTCTATGGTCATGGCAGAAGGGGTTCACTGCCATGACAGATAGCCCTTCTTTGGAGCTGGTGTTTCTGCGTGATGGAATTGGACTCAGAGGGGATCTCTTTTCACAAGACTTGCATGCTACTTTATTGGAATTGTAGTCGGTGCTGGTTTTAAGATATATGTAGGGGATTTGAATCTCTGGACTGATAATATGACACCCAGACCCAGAGCCTCAACAGACTTCAGCTCCTACACTTTGATTTATTGGACTTACTCCACTCAGCTAACATGGAGTTGAAGAAGGTCAACCACCACAACATGGAGCCTAGAGTGTCTACAACTGGAAGCGGGAGGAGTGCATCCAGTACCCATATGGAATCTAAGCCCTCACTTGACATAGATGTGCAATGGACACAACCAATCCAATGTCCACAGAGAAAATGTGGGATGGGTGTGGGAAGGGTAGCCATGGTGGCTGCTGGGTGTGGGGAACGGGAGGAAGAGATGAGATGTGGAGGTGTTTTCGGGACGTGGAGTTGTCCTGGATAGTGCTTCACGGACAATTACGGGACATTATAGATCCCCCCAGGGCCCACTGGATGGAACGTGAGAGAGTCTGGGCTATGATGTGGACCATTGACTATGGGGTGCAGTGATGCTCAGAGATGAACTTACCAGGTGCAATGGATGTGTCATGATGATGGGAGAGAGTGTTGCTGTGGGGGGAGTGGGGGGCGGGGGTGGTGGGGTTGAATGGGACCTCATATTTTTCATAATGTAATTAAAAAGAATAAATAAATAATTAAAAAAAATAAATAAAAAGCTTTAAAAAAAAATAAACATTTACTGAAAAAGAAAAAAAAATAAAATAAAAGAAGCCAGTCATAAAAGACTAAATGTCACATGATTTCACATTTATGAAATGCCTAGAATAGGAAAATATAGAGAGGCAGAAAGTAGATTGTGCTGGAAGAGAGTGGGGGAAATGGAAAGTTATGCTAACAGGTGTAATTTCTTTCTAGGGTAATGAAAATATTCTAAAATTGATCGTGGTAGTGGCTGTACAACTTTGCGAATATATTAAAAAACAATGAATTATACACTTTGAGTGGGTAAATTATATAGGATGTGAATTACATTCAATAAAGTTGTTAGGAAAAAAAAAAAAGAAATACAGAAAGGATGAACCAGAATTTAATGATCCTGGCTGCCTACAAGGCATGGGTAGGAAGAAGATGGGAAAAATGGGAGAACAGGGAAGAAGGGAATGAGGGGGGAGGTGACACTTTTCTGAGTATATCTTTTTGAATAGTTCTTGACTTTTAGAAACATAAATTAAAATTTAAAAAGTTAATTAAAATTAGCTAGGATGTGGGGGAACCTTCTGGTGTTGGATTGGAGTAGGCAAAATCAGTGTAACTCCCACTCTTAAAAAAATATATATATATATATATATTATTTTTGTATATACACAAATGTATGTAGAAGTTTTAATTAACTTGACTGTAAAAGTGTGGAGATGGATAGAGTTGATAGTAACACATTATAGTGAGTAGCAACTGGTTTATAAATGGGATTGTGGCTGAAAAATGTAGTCTGGGAAAGTAATTGTCAATAGAAAGAAAGCTAAAGAATAATCTAGGGACTGAATAACACAGTGAACCCAGAGGCAGTTGAGAATTGCAGTTAAGGGTATAAATGCAAGAGAGTCCTTCTGTGAGCTAGAGAAGATACACATCACTACTGCAGGGTGATGGGAATATGGAGAAACATGGGAAAACTATAATTGGTGCGACTTACAGACTGTGGTTAACAGCAATACTATAATATTCTTGCATCAATGCCAAAACTGTACTGTGTTGATAATGGAGGTGGATGGAAAAAGTGTGCCAAATGGATGCTATGGACTATGATTGGTGGTAATAGTCTGATGACACTGTCTCATAATCTGTAACAAATGTTCCACCAGGGTGTGGAGTTGTATGGGAAATCTACACATCTGTATGATTGTTTTGCAAGTTCACAATATCTGTAACAAAAATATATTTTTAAAAAATAGAATGGGTTGGGGGAAAAATACACCAAATATAAGATAAGGACTATAGTTGATAGTAATATTTTGATGATGCTTTTGCCTTGTTTGTAATAAATGTTTCACACCAAAGCAAAGAGTTGGTGGAGGGGTGATGTATGAGACCCCTGTGGGATGTTATGTATGTTTATTTTTTTAAGTTCACAATCTTTACTATATACGTATTGTTTATGTGTATTCATGTATGAATGATACACTTCAATAAAAAATAAAAATAAAAAAACATATATACAATGTAAAAAATAAATATACACACAATAGAAATAAATATAGATGCAGCAATGAAAATACCTAATGCCAATAAAAGGAGCTAGAGATTCTTGGAGAAATGGCCGATAACATTGCTGGGGGAGGGAAAGTACAAGAAGAACCTGGAATATCTTGTGGTGCCAGAGCATAAAGAAGCAGAAAAAAAAATCAGAGGGGCATGTTGAAAGGGCACAAGATTCAACGTGAAGCTGCTTCCAAAAGCCAAATATGGGACAATTTAAGCATCAAATGATAGTGATGGGTTATAATCCATAGAATAAAACAAATATCCATGAGTCCATACTGATATAAATAAATAAATGGGGGAGAAGAGAAAGCTTTTCCTAACAGTAGAACTCTGGTTAATAAATAGAGAAGAAATACTGAAAATGGGAAATCACGTTTGGCTAACACTACAGTGAGAATTATTCAGGCAACACCCATCAATGGATGCTACAATTTGTAAGCAAAACTACATGAGAGTAAAAGAAAAAAAAAAAAGGGTAATGAGAGATAACAGTCTAGTCTCAAAATATCTCCCCACAAAGTACTTTAACATTACAAAGAGAAGAATACCAATTTCACGATGGATAAATCTGGCAGGCACCAACTGAACTAAGTGATCAAAGTAAACATTACCACTTATAAGGCACGCTGATATCATATTCCTCCTGAGAGGATTCACTGAAAAAAGCATAATATTATGCCTGTGGCATTCTTGCCAAAAGTGCTTAACCTGAATTTAATCATGAGGAAAATTAGTCAAACTCAAACTGAGAAACATGTTATAAAATAACTGGCCTATACTTTTCAAAAGGGTCAAGTCATGAAAGATTGTAGGACAATAAGAGAACAAGATTAAATAGTAAGTGCAACATGGGATCCTGAATTGGATTCTGGACCAGAAAAAAGACATTAGTGGAACAATTGGAAAAGTTAGAATAAAGAGTGTGGAATACTTAATGAGATTGTTTCAGGAAAGAGATGTGGCTCAAGCGATTGGGCTCCTGTCTACCATATGGGAATTCCAGGGTTTGATTCCCAGGGTCTCGTGGTGAAGGGCAAGCTGGTCCACGTAGCGAGCTGGACTGAATGGAGAGCTGGCCCATGCAGAGTGCTGGCCTGTGCAGGAGTGCTGGCCTGCAGAGAGAGCTGGCGCTGCAAGATGATGCAACAAAAAGAGACACAGAGGAGACACAATGAGGGACACAGCAGACCTGGGAGATGAGGAGGCACAAGAGATTGAGTGCCTCTCTCCCACTCCAGAAGGTCCTAGGATTGGTTCCTGGTGCTGCCTAAAGAGAAGACAAGCAGACACAAAAGAACACACAGAGAGTGGACAGCAAGCACAAAACAATGGGGCGGGGGGGAGGTGGGGGAGGGGATAAACAAAATCTTAAAAAAAAAAGAGAGATGGTAGCTATGTTAATTTCCTGGTTTTGACAACTGTGCTGTGGCTATATAAAATATTCATGTTTGTGAAAGTCAGGCAAAAGATATATGAAAATTTTCTGTACTATTCTGCATAAAACAAAAAGTTAAAAAATAACGAGTTTAAAACAAATGCTGTGAGGAATATCCTTGTATATAAATGTTTGTGTGTTTGTGAAAACTATTCCACAGGCTTAACTCATGTAAGTAAAGTTACTGGGTCAAAGCATATGCACATTTTAAGACTTTTGATATGTATTATTAAGGTGTCACCCAGAAAAGCTGTACACCAAAATTTCTCCCAGCAGCAGTAGGACTCAATTATTTTATAAACCTCTAAAATGTTCTAGATGATCTCTAAGGTCATTTCTAGTTCCTATACCTTATTTGCATCAAAAAATCTCACTTGGGAAACAGACTTGGCCCAGTGGTTAGGGCGTCCGTCTACCACATGGGAGGTCCGCGGTTCAAACCCTGGGCCTCCTTGACCCGTGTGGAGCTGGCCCATGTGCAGTGCTGATGCACACAAGGAGTGCCGTGCCATGCAGGGGTGTCCCCCGCGTAGGGGAGCCCCATGTGCAAGGAGTGTGCCCTGTAAGGAGAGCCGCCCAGCATGAAAGAAAGTGCAGCCTGCCCAGGAATGGCGCCGCCCACACTTCCCGTACCGCTGACGACAACAGAAGCGGACAAAGAAACAAGATGCAGCAAGTAGACACAGACAACAGACAACCGGGGGAGGGGGGAAATTAAATAAATAAATAAATAAATCTTAAAAAAAAAAAAAAATCTCACTTATATTCCACAAATAAGTCCCTTCCAAAATATGTTTCCCCAATCACTAGCTTGAAGTGAACTCACTCCTGCATTATTTCTACCATAAATTAAAAAAAACTCATATAATCTTTTCTACATAATGTTTTCTGGTATATACTTTACCTGCCTTAATAAATCATAAGTTCTTTGAAGAACCATATACCTTTGTATCCAGTATTACTCCCACCACTATATATATACACAGTAGTGGTTCAGTTTAACATGCAGTAGGTAAGTAAGTTGCAATGTACTCCTTGCCATATCTTCAGGTACCTTATCTGCTGACATTTCAAATTCTATTTTACTTGTCTTCTCACTTGGTTTCTTCCTCATTTTGTCTTGCTTATCTCTTTCCCAGGTTTTGGAGTTCAGGCTGCACTCAAAAAGCTGGGTACCAGTGCAAAACTAGTCCTAACAAGGGCAGAGGATGCACCAGAGTGTGGAATTACTTCAGACAAGCAGATCTAAGCTGTGGTGGCCCAACTGAGACCGCAAAGCTTCTGTTCTATCTTGATAAGTTTGTCTTCTGCACTAATCAATCCTGGGAAGTAGGATGAGCTTCAGTCTAGATCCTTATCCTTAGCCTGATTGA
This sequence comes from Dasypus novemcinctus, assembly GCF_030445035.2. Classification (NCBI taxonomy): domain Eukaryota; kingdom Metazoa; phylum Chordata; class Mammalia; order Cingulata; family Dasypodidae; genus Dasypus; species Dasypus novemcinctus. The sequence continues at coordinate 83,654,633 of NC_080678.1, read as the reverse complement.
TTATCCTTCCTAATATTTAGTCTCCGCCTTCTAAAACTAGACTGCTCTAACTATGGTGTTCTCTTAGGTATTATAGTGATTGCCAGTTCCTGCCAACTTTCTTTACGGAAGACCAACAGAACTCTTTTCATAAAAGAATAAATCTCTCAAAATGACGTTGCCTTCTAAGAATTTTTTTCCCATTTTTCTGCTTACGACTCCTAGCTCACTTAATAAAATTTCTTGGTGCTCATATTAGTATTTCTGGTACTCCTTGGATGTTGTACCTATATTGACTTAAAGTCAGATTTGCTCCCAACCCTTGTATTCAGAGTATCTTCTCTCAACATTCGTCCCACCTAGGTTAAGTTTTTTTTTTTTCAGGCACTGCTGGCTCTGCTTTCCCAACTTTTCTAATGTAACCAAACCACTATGTCTCCTTACTTGATCACAAATCTAACTTATTTTAGCCTAATTTATCGCAGCTTTGTCTTATGAACTAGAGAAACAGCACAAGAGGCCAACACTCAAACCTTTATGGTTTGCATGACTAATTTGGAAAAAAAATGATCGCCCCAATAGTAAATATTTATTTCTATTTTCTTCTGTTAGATAAAATTTAAAATAACTATTAGGAAAAAGCTGGCTCTGGTTTGAAGTTGAATTGGACTGCCAAATACATAGTAACACATGGGAAGCTGAGTTGTAAACAGATCCCAGAATAAATGTCAGTATTGTCAATGGTGACAAATGCCTCTATGCTCATAGATAAGTTTACAAGTGGCATGCTAAGTTGGGTTCTTTTTATCACCTGTCAAAGAAACCTAATGACCCCATTATGATCTACTTCGTATGCTCAAATACCAACAAGCAGGCTTCTAAAAGCTTACTGTAGCCAACTGTTCAGTTAAGGTAAAAGAAATACACATATATGAATTTCTCTCCTTTTTTTCAAAACTGCTCTGTATACTTAAAAAATACTCAGTAAAAAAAATCTGATACAGATATCCTTTGTAGAGTAATGTTAAGATAGAAATAGGTATACCTGAGGCCACTTTCAAAGAAAGCTTTTTTGATCACCTTTGTGCCAAATTCTCAAAGGAACTAGAGCCAAGGTTCTAAAAGGCTAAATATATATGCCTTTGCTATGAAGTGTTAACATCTGCCTTAAGAGATCCCAGAATAGCCAACTGCAAAAATACTTACTTTGGATCATCACAAATAGCAATGCTGATCCTTCATAGAAATCATGTAATGATCTCTAATTTATGGCAGAAATAAAATTGTAAATTCCATTGTAAGACACAGAAGGTCAAGGTGCTGGTTTTCTTTCCAGGACTCATGGGCATAATCAGATTAATCAGCAGTATAGACAGAAATACGAACCTTGCTAGGGATCTATATACAGTCAATCCTTATTATTACCCTCTGCTTCCATATTTGTGAGTTTGTGTCCTTGGTAAAATTTATTTGTAACTCTAAAATCAATACTTATGGTGCTTTCACAGGCATTAAAGGACAAGCACAGAGTGGTGAAAAATTTGAGTCACCCTACATGCACATTCCCAGCTGAGGTCAAATAAGGCAATGCTCTGCTTTCTTTTTTTTTTTTTTTTTCTTTTCTTTTAAAGATTTATTTATTTATTTAATTCCCCCCCCTCCCCTGGTTGTCTGTTCTTGGTGTCTATTTGCTGCGTCTTGTTTCTTTGTCCGCTTCTGTTGTCGTCAGCGGCACGGGAAGTGTGGGCGGCGCCATTCCTGGGCAGGCTGCACTTTCTTTTCACGCTGGGCGGCTTTCCTCACGGGAGCACACTCCTTGCGCATGGGGCTCCCCCACGCGGCGGACACCCTTGCGTGGCAAGGGGGCACTCCTTGCGCGCATCAGCACTGCGCATGGCCAGCTCCACACGGGTCAAGGAGGCCCGGGTTTGAACCGCGGACCTCCCATATGGTAGACGGACGCCCTAACCACTGGGCCAAAGTCTGTTTCCCTGCTCTGCTTTCTTGATTCAGCTCTCATACCTTTAAAAAACGTCCTTTTCACAGTTTATTTAGTGTCATGTTTTAAAAGTTTTTGTGCATTTTATTTTCATGTGTGGCAATTTTGCTGTTTAAAATGGCCCCTATGAAATTCAGAGACACAGAAAGCAGAACAGTAGTTACCAGGGGCTAGGGAGAAAGAGGGAATAGAGAGGTATTGCTTAATGTATATAGAGAGTTTCTGTTTAGGATGATGAAAATGTTCTGGAAATAGACAATGGTGAAGGTTACATAATATTTTCAATGTACTTTGTATCACTGAATTTTACACTTAAAAGCTGGCAAAATTGTTTTATGTCATGTATATTTTACCACAATTTTAAAAACATACTGAAAATAAAAGGACCTAAGTGTAGTGCTGAAGTGCTGTCTGGTGTTCCTAAGCACAAGAAGGCTGTGATGTGACTTACAGAGAAAATGTGTATTAAGTAAGAGTTCAGGCATGAGCTATAGTGCTGTTGGCCATAAGTTCAATATAAATGAATCAATAACATATATAATTAATGTGTATTAAATAACATACATACATAAAACAAGGTTATATATTATCAATTGACTAAAATTTGTGACCAGAGGCTCACAAGAACCTAACCCTGTCTTTTCCCTAGGAGCAATAGTTCAGCATTTTCTAATTCAGTGTTTGATTGTGACTTTATTGAACACAACTACTTTAATGAATGAGAACTGACTATAACTGTTCCAGGGAATTAGACCTTGTTCTTTAGGCCTCCACCCATTGGTCCTTATCCAATTTTCCTTAAGACCTAGAGATCTTCTAGATACTTAAATATCTGGAGGGAATAAGACTATTTGAAAATAATTCCTTCAATAAAATGTGAGTCTTGGAAGGAACAGTATTTTTTTAGAAAATTCAATCACAAAGATTTATCTAAAAGTTTTCAGGGAAGCGGATTTGGCTCAAGGGATAGAGTGTCCACCTACCTACCACATGGGAGGTCCAGGGTTCAAACCCAGGGCCTCCTGACCCATGTGGTGAGCTGGCCCGTGCACAGTGCTAATGCATACAAGGAGCACTGCACCACGCAGGGGTGTCCCCTGCGTAGGGGAGCCCTACACACAAGGAGTGTGCCCTGTATGGAGAGCTTCCCCATGTGAAAAAAGTGCAGCCTGCCCAGGAGTGGTGCCAGCAAGATGATGCAACAAAAAGAGACACAGATTCCCAGTGCTGCTAGCAAGAATCCAAGCGGACACAGAAGAACACATAGCAAATTGACACAGAGAGCAGAAAACTGGGGGCAGGGGGAAAGAGGAGAGAAATAAATAAAAAACAAAATCTTCAAAAAAAAATAAAAGTTTTCAGCAAAAATCCATTTGAATCATAGAATTTAATCACATTTCATAAATGTAGAATCTTTAGTGAAGACATAATACTATTGTTCTGAATTTTAAGTGATTCTACCACTCAGTTCTTGACCTCTAAGGGAGGAATGTCTCCTGGAAGTGAAGACATTTTCCCAATGTCATCAGCTGTTTCTATGTAGATTTAAAAATAAGGCAAATATTTTATTTTCTCTTAAACACTATTTTGAACTTCAGTTTCTAACTTTCACAACCCATGATCAGAATTTCTATAATTTTAATAGCATCTACAGCATATCATAATTTAGTACCAACTGTAAGTTTTATTAGTGGATCATTTTTTCCCCTTGATTAAAAAAAATGCTTGACAAGATCCACTCTAGCAGTCATTCTTTCAGCAAGCACGGTATAAATTTTCTCCACATCTGAATTCATTAGCCTTTTGCATTAAGCTTTGTTTATCATCTTTAAACCAAGCCAATCATTGGTAATTCTCTAAGGCATTTCCCCCAGTGCTTCTACCACAATTTATATATAACTTTTTTCCTACAAATTTTCTAACCTTATCAAATTTGTCTCACTGTAACCACATGGGACTGTTGATCACTAATACTTTTTAGAGGGATTATCACAGCTTTTTTTATTCCTTGGCATTTAATTACCTTTTTTTTTTTTCCATTTTCAGTATTTAATTGATTCCTCTGAAACATGCCTTTATAAGCAAATAGAAGTGTGGTTCCTTTCTTTCAAATAATTATGGTAAACTAACAAAATCTTTCTCAGCTGAAAGGATCTCTTCCTTCTCTGTATGTACGTTAAGATCTCTAAGCCTCTTATTCCATTGACTTAGAATATCTTTCTAACCTCAATTTGCCAAAATTGTAAGGATCCTTCAAAACTTAGTTCAAACATCACTTTCTTTGTGAAAATTTCCCCATCTTCTTGTTCCTTCAGTTCCCTTTTTAAAATCAGTTCATAATAATAGCACACCACTTTTCATATTGTATTAGTAGACTATATGTCTCTTCTACATTTTAAGAAAAGTTTTATCTTTATAATTCCAATTTGTGACACATGATAGGCACTCAATAAAAACATACTGATTAAAGTTTATTTGCATTGTAACTTTACTGCTTTATCTATAGTCGTCTTGCCTCACTATCTTGTCTTGCTTGAGGTTAGAGATTCTCTCAGACTTTCATTAAGTATTATGTTAGCTGTTATATTTGTAGCACATGGTTAGGAAAATTTGAATTAGAATTAGAAAAATGTTAGAAATACACAGTCCAAAACCTCAACCAATGTAAGAACTCATTTTACCAAATACCTTTGTTTAAATATCAGTAATGAGTATGATCATTTAGCTCCTTCATCACGACACTCCTAGTGTGATTAATAGTTATCATTTTACTTTTAAAACTATATGGGTTTTTATAGATGGGTTTTGATGAGTTATATGGTCATCTTAATAATAAAAACTGCTTACTTCCTCACAAGTAGCAAACAGCTGAACAGCTCTCATTAAACCTTTCGAGTTCTGAATTTTCTGGATATACTGTGTATTTAAAAAAATATTTTTTAATCTCTCCTTTCATTGTGGATAAATTTCTAGGACTAAAGGAAATAAGAGTATAGGCAAAATTTATTATGATAAAGAAATCAATAGAAGGCTAAGTGGCAAATTATTAATTTGACAAAACAATATAGACACCGTCTTGAAACCTTAGAATTGTTTATTAAACTAGAAAAATCTAAACATAAATTTTTTTTTTAAGATTTATTTTTTATTTATTTCTCTCCCTTTCACCCCCAGTTGTCTGCTCTCTGTGTCCATTAGCTGTGTGTTCTTCTGTGACCGCTTCTATCCTTATCAACGGCACCAGGAATCTGTGTTTCTTTTTGTCACGTCATCTTGTGTCAGCTCTCCGTGTGTGCAGTGCCATTCTTGGGCAGGCTGCACTTTTTCGCACTGGGTGGCTCTCCTTACGGGTTGCACTCCCTACATGTGAGGCTCCCTTATGCGGGGGACACCCCTGCGTGGCACGGCACTTCTTGAGCGCATCAGCACTGCACATGGGCCGGCTCCACATGGGTCAAGGAGGCCCGGGGTTTGAACCGCGGACCTCCCATGCGGTAGACGGACGCCCTATCCATTGGGCCAAGTCTGCTTCCCAACATAAAAATTTAATATAACTAAATAGAAGCAGAGAAAAGGTAAGTGAACTTTCTGGGCCAAGATTACACAAAGCGGGGAAAGCCCTTGGACTGGTGGCTTCTACTGGGTTACTTTTAAAAACCAATGAATTAAAGCTGATGCAAATGTCTAAAGCTGTTTAATTGGGATAAATCATCTTGGTAAGATTTAAAAAAATAAAGCAAGAGTTAAGTTTTCATTCAAGTACTGTTTTTAATATTTCATGTGTGACCACTTAAGTCATTTTAGCCAAGGACAACTTTAGCTGTTCAGTTATCTGAATCAGACTTTTCTGCCACACCTCAAAAATTTTGTATCTGGGCCAACTTGTATGCAGTGCTTCAGCCAAATGAAAACTGTGCTGTGAAGTTCTAAAGCTCTGAAAAATGAATTTTAGAGCCTAATTGAATTTCAGAAGGAACATATATTGGGTATAATCAATAATTACTGAAAAAATAGTTGGTAATATACTTTTAAAATGAAATATCCACTTATATTACATTTTCAGGAGCTTTCAATGATAGAAATTGATTATTTAGGGTTTAAAAAGAAAGAAGGAGACATTTAAAATAAGATGAATACATTCTCTAGGACTCATTTAAGCTAATGTATATGTATGTGTAGCAGTTTGAGATTATTGATGAATCCCAAAAAGAGGAAGACTATGTTGTAAATTAATCTCTTCCTCTGGATGTGATACCCTTTGATTGTATTAAATTCAAGGGGCTTAAGTTTACTTGATAAAATCAATTTAGGGCTTTTGATTTGACCACGTCAGTGGGGTGTCACTCAGGTTGAGTCCCTGCCCCCTTGATGGGCTGATATAAACAGGCACTAACTCAAGAAGAGAGAACTTGGTCATTTTGCCCTACCATGTGACAGAAAGGAGAAGGCTCAAACAGCTAAAGCCCTGGGAAGAGATATGAACCATTTTCCTAATAGTTTGCAAAGAAGAAAAGAACAGAGCAGCTGAGCAGCTGAGAAGGCCTGGAAGGAAATGAGCCCCATGCCAGAAGCTGATATAGGAAGCCCTGAGAGACCAAGCAGAGATTGCCTGCTACCTTGCTTCAACAGGTGGCAAGTGACTTTGTTGGGAGAGCAACCTTGAGTTGGACTCTTTAGTAATTGTTAGCTTTCACCTCAAATAAATACCCTTTATAAAAGCCAACAGATTTCTGGTACTTTGCATCAGCATCCCTTTGGGCCTACTAATATAGTGTGTATGAAGTTAAATGTCACAATTATCTAGATATCCATTTACACAAACAAAATACATTAGTATGTATACATAATTCACCATCAGTTTTCCAGATCTAACCACTTCAAACTAAAGAGAAGCCTTAGAATGGGAGCTGATTTGCATAAGCTCTGAGAAACACAGTTAACCAATTATGGATAGGTTCTTAGGTCAAGGGGCTCTAGACATATTGCTACAAGAAGTTTTATCTTATTAAAGTCTATTGGCATTGATCATATGATTACATGTAAAAAGAAAGCATTCATCCTTTAAATACACATTCTAAGTTATAACATAAATCAGGGATTTTCAACCTCTACACTACTGACATTTTGGGCTATATAATTCTTTGTTTTGCACAGTTATCTTGTGCATTATAGTATGTGTAGTAGTACCCCTGGCCTATCCCCTAGATGCCAATGGCATATAAACAGTTGTGACAACCAAAAATGGGGGGCAAAAACATTCCTGGTTAAAAAATTGCTGTAAGAAAATGAAGTGACAAAGTATAGAACAGATTAAACTAGACTGGGATTCAAGAAGATGGATTCTAATTCAGTTGTCTTTGTCTCCAATTTAGGTTTTTAGGGAAAATACAAGCTTAATCTAGCAGTTCCTAAAATAAGATAAGGAAAATAGTATTGCTAAGTCACCTAGGAATATTATGGAATAAATAGATAAGCCCACTTAAATTTCTTGTGTCATATTTTTGTTATAATTTTTAAAAAAAGCATTGACTAGGGACTGTCAGTTGAGGCTCTAATGGCACACTTTATAGCAAACCAACTCTTATACCAGAAACAGCTAGAAAAACAGCATTTTTAAATATCTTTTTGAAGATATCAGAGAGCTGACAAGGTAGTAAAGACATGAGAGGCCAATATCCAATAACCTTAAAGACTAAATTGCCATCCTAAAAGCTGTTTTTCCCTTCAGGGCATCTGCAAATTCTTGGTGCTGGGTAAGAGTCTAAGAACCCAGCAGAGGGTTATTACTATGAGGCAGAGAAGCCAACAAAGCTTTTGACAATCACCAGGGCTGATGAGACAGAAATTGGAGTTAGTGCCTTCCAAGGCAGCTAGAATTCAGGGACCATGTTCCTGGAGAAAAAGTGAAGTAAGTCTGACTCTCAAGAGTTAAACTAGAGGGGAAGCGGATGTGGCTCAATTGATCGAGTGTCCGCCTACCATATAGGAGGCCCAGGGTTCGATACCCAGGGCCTCCTGGCCCGTGTGGTGAGCTGGCATGCGCAGTGCTGCTGTGCATAGGGAGTGCCGTGCCATGTAGGGGTGCCCCACGTGCAAGGAGTGAACCCCGCAAGGAGAGCTGCTCCATGTGAAGAAAGCTCAGCCCACCCAGGAGTGGCACTGCACACACGGAGAGCTGACACAGCAAGATGACACAACAAAAAGAGACACAGATTCCTAGTGCCGCCTGACAAGAATGCAAGCAGACACAGAAGAACACATAGTGAATGGAAACAGGGAGCAGATGGGAGGCGGGGGGAGGGGAAGGGGGAGGAGCGGGATAGGGGAGAGAAATAAATAAAATAATTCTAAAAAAAAAAAGGAAAATATACTTGAAAAAAAAGTTACACTAGAATTAATGAATTAATTTAGCAAAGTGACAGGGTACAAAATCAACATGCAAAAATCCATAGTATTTTTATACAATAGCAAAGAAAAACTGGAAGAAGAAAACAAGAAAAAATTCCATTTACAAAAGCAATCAAAAGAATCAAATATCTAGGAGTAAATTTAACCGAGGATGTAAAGGACTTATATAAGGAAAACTGTAAAACATTTCTAAAAGAAAATCAAAGATGACCAAAATAAATGGAAGGACAGTCTGTGTGAATCTAATAGAATAAATATAAGAATGTTCTTTTACAAAGTGCTAAGAATATGGTGATACATGGGAAATTTATATCTAATATAACTTATGGGTATAGTTAACAGCAATATTGTGATATTTTTGCTGAATAGCAAATAAGATATATCAATTCTAAGAGACAACTATAGAAGGGTATAATGGGGTATGGGATTTTTCCTTTTGGAGTAATGAAAACATTCTAAAATTGACTGAGGGGATGACAGCAAAACTCTGTGATAAAAATAAGTGCCATGAGTCTACACTTAGAATGGACTGTACAAAGCATGGGACTGTATAACACAAGGAATCCAGTGGTGGAAGATGGACTCTGGTTAACAGGACAAATATGAGAATGTCCACTCATGGATGATAACAAATACATAATACTAATACAGGATGTTAATAATCAGGTGGGCTGGGGGAAAAATACAGCAGATGTAAGATATGGAGGATAGTTAGCAGTACTATTTTTACAATTATTTCCCAGTTATTATAAATAATTTTTACAATTATTTACAAACGTTTCCCAAGAAGCAAGGTATTGATGGTGAGGTAATATATGGGAGCCTTGTATGATGATATGTATGCTCAAGTATGAATGATATACTTCAGTATAATTTTATTTAAAAAAAAAAAAGATGTCAGTTCTACCCAAAGCAATGTACAGATTCAATGCAATCCCAATTAAAATTCCAATAGCCTTCTTTGTAAAAATGGAAAAGGCAAACATCAAAGTTATTCAAAAGGTTAAAGGCCTCAAATAGCCAAAACCATCTTGAATAAGAACAAAGTTGGAGGACTAACATTTCCTGATTTTTAAACTTATTACAAAGTGACAGTAATCAAAATAACATGGTGGGAAGTGGATTTGGCCCAACGGATAGGGTATCCGCCTACCACATGGGAGGTCCAGGGTTCAAACCCAGGGCCTCCTGACCCATGTGATGAGCTGGCCCACGCACAGTGCTGATGTGCACAAGGAGTACCGAGCCACGCAGGGGTGTCCCTCGTGTAGGGGAGCCTCACGTGCAAGGAGTGCACCACGTAAGGAGAGTTGCCCGGCATGAAAGAAAGTCCAGCCTGTCCAGCAGTGGGGCCGCACATACTGAGAGCTGATGCAGCAAGATGACGTAACCAAAAGAAACACAGATTCCTGTGCCGCTGACAAGAATACAAGCGGACACAGAAGAACTCACAGCGAATGGGCACAGAGAGCAAACAACTGGGGAGAGGGCAGGGAAGGGGAGAGAAATAAATAAAAAATAAATCTTAAAAACAAAACAAAACATGGTAATGGCACAAGGACAGATATACAGACCAATGGAACTGAATTGAGAATTCAGAAATAGACCCTCAGATCTATGACCAAATAATTTTTGACAAGAGTGCCAAGTCAATTCAACTGGGAAAGAATAGTTTTTTCAACAAATGGTGCTGGGAAAACTAGATATTCATATGCAAAGGAGAGAAGGTAGAGCTCTACATCATACCATATATAAGAATTAACTAAAAATGGAACTAAGATTTAAATATAAGTATCACCACTATAAAACTCTTGGAGGAAAACATAAGAAAACCTCGTTAGGACTTTATTTTCCACTAGGACCATTTTATCATATGAGTCAAATAGATATCTGCCCACCAATATTCATAGTGGCATCACAAACAATGACCAAATGGAAGCAACCAAAGTGTTCATCAACAGATAAATGAATAAACAAGATGTGATATATCCCTACAGTGGAATATTAAGCCACAAAAATGAAGTTCTGGTACATGCGACAACATGGATGAACCTTGAAGACATAATGTTGCGTAAAATAAGCCAGACACAAAGGGAAAAATATCATTTAATCTCACTGATATGAAATAATTAGAAAAAACAAATTCAGAAACTAGAATACAGGTTTCCAGAGGCTGGGGTGGGGTTAGGGGATGAGGGTTAATGCTTAATTGGTACAGAATTTCTGTTGGAGATGATGGAAAATTTTTAGTAATGAATGGTGATTATGGTAGCAGAAATAATGAATGTGTTTAACACCATTGAATATATCTGAATGTGGTTAAAAGGGGAAACTTAAAAAGAAAACCATAGGATTATACTACACAGTGAATCTTAATGTAAACTATGAGCTGTAATTAATAGTACAATTATAATAATATTCTGCCACCAACTGTAACAAAGGTACCACACTAATGCAAAGTGTTATTGGGGGGGAGGGTAGTAGACTCTGTATTTTCTGCCTGATTTTTCTGTACATCTACAACTTCTTTAATTTAAAAAATGATTTAGGGAAGTGGATGTGGCTTAAGCAGTTGGGTTCCCATCTACCATATAGGAGGTCCAGGGTTTGATGCCCAGGGACTCCTGGTGAAGGAGAGCTGGCCCGTGCAGTGAGCTGGCCCAAACAGAGTGCTGCCCCATGCGGGAGTGCCGGTTGATGCGGAGTGTTGGCTCAGCAAAGTGATGCAACAGAAAGAGACACAGAGGAGAGACAATAAAAGACGTTGCAGAACAGGGACCTTGAGGTGGCGCAAGAGAATGATCACCTCTCTCCCACTACAGAAGGTCCCAGGATTTGTTCCTGGAGTTGCCTAATGAGAATACAAGCAGACACAGAAGAACAGTGAATGAACACAGAGAGCAGACAATGGGGGGGGGGGGGGGGGGGGGGGGAGAAGGAGAAGTAAATAAATAAATCTTAAAAAATAACAAAAGATGAAGCAAATATGGCAAAAAAGTTAAAAAATATTTTAAAAAACTCAAGCATACAAAAAATAAGTGATCTTAACAACTTACTTAATAAAGTGGACTTCATTGTACATATAAAAGACCATATTTAACAATGTGAGGATATACATTGTTTTGAAATGCACATAGTATACGTATAACATTGACCATATGCAAGGCAATAAAGCAAAAATTCAAACAAATTTTGAAGAACTAAAATTACTCAGCATTTGTTCTCTGACCATAATTAAATTACACCAAAAGTCAATACAAAAAGATAGGTAGAAAAAATATATTTGGATTACAAGTAATTTGTGGATCAAAGATGAAAAATTACAACAGGAATTATAAAATATTTTGAATTAAAAATAATGAAAATACGACATTGAATTTGAAGAAAGTAAACATACAGAAATTAGAATAAAGAAAATAGTAAAGACTGGAAATTTAAACAATAGTAAACAAACATAGAACAAGAAAATCAACAATAAGAAACTCAACAAAAACAGTACTGATCTTTAAAAAATTGATAAAACTTGTGGTGGCCATGAAAATGTGTGGAACATACAAGATCAGTGGCCCCAGCTGCTGTGCTCTTAAGCAACTATTGTGTCCATGATGAGGTCACACTTCCCATGAGTTGCTCTGAGTCAATGACTGAAACTCATCAGGAATACTAAGGAGATATATCTCTGAGAGATAAGGGAATCCTTTGATATACAACTTTTTAAAATATACGTATATTTTATTAGAGAAGTTGTGAACTTACAAAACAATGGTGAACATGTGGGGATTATATCCCACAGGTTACATTTAAATTGTATTTTTCCCATGCTTCTCCACATTCTTACCACCTTGCAAAAGTGACATTCTTGTATTTGTACTATTAACAATTTTCATACACTGGTGGTGGACTTGGCCCAGTGGTTAGGGTGTCCATCTACCACATGGGAGGTCTGCGGTTCAAACCCCAGGCCTCCTTGACCCATGTGGAGCTGGCCCGTGTGTAGTGCTGATGCGCGCAAGGAGTGCCATGCCACGCAGGGATGTCCCCTGTGTAGGGGAGCCCCATGTGCAAGGAGTGCGCCCCATAAGGAGAGTCGCCCAGGGCGAAAGACAGTGCAGCCTGCCCAAGAATGGCGCCGCCCACATGGAGAGCTGACGCAGCAAGATGACGCAACCAAAAGAAACACAGATTCCCATGCTGCTGACAACAACACAAGTGGACAAAGAAAGAAGACGCAGCACATAGACACACAGAACAGACAACCGGGGTGGGGAAGGGGAGAAAAATAAATAAATAAATAAATCTTTAAATAAAAAATTCTCATACACTTCTGGGTTCACTATGTTATTCAGTCCCTATATTAAATTGACATTTATATACCTACACTATCCTTTTCAGCCACTATCTCATTTATAAACTAGTTGTGTTCTACTCACTATATTGTGTTATCATCAACTCTACCCATTTCCACACTTTTACAGTCAAGTTATTTAAAACTTCTAAATACATTCTTAATACAACTTTGGCTCAAGGACTCCCACTGGACTTGTCAAAACTTTCTTAACTGGACTACAGTCTAAGCTTCTTCCTATTCAAATTGTCTTTCTTCCTCTGTCCTCTTCAAGGGTCAGAACTGCACCACATTTTACAGGTCTGCTTGCCTATACCAGCTCCCACTCCATTTTTCACTCACAGGTGTGTACTTCCAACAAATCTTTTGCAGGTTGAATTCCAACTTGGTATCTGCTTCTCTGAGGATGCAAACTAAAACATACCTTTAGGAAGAGGAATCAAGGAGAGAGAGAGCACAAATTTCCAATATCAGGGATATTAAAAGGAGACAGCAGTATAGATACTACAGTAATTAGAAGATGAGAGACTATTATGAACAATTTTATGCTAATAAATTTGAATACTTAGATAAAATGGACAAATTCCTTGAAAAATACAACTTATCAAAACTGGCACAGGAGGAAACAGGAAAAAAAAACCTGAACATTGCTATTTAATTAAAGAAATAGGATCTGTAATTAAAAACCACTGTTCAAGTCTGTACTTTCTGCATGATTTTTCTGTAAATTTACAACTGTTCCAATAACAAGAGAAATAAAAACAAAACAAACCATCCTACAAAGTATTCTCCAGGCCTAGATACCTTGAAGGGTGAGTTCTTCCAAATAAGTAAAAATAACATCAATTTTATACAAACAGTTCCAGCACAGTAAAGGGGCATTATCAATCATATATACATATGTACATATGTACATACATACATACATACATACAGATATATATATATAATTATTATTAGAGAAGTAGTGATATAATAAAACAATCATGCACATGTGTGGAATTCCCATACAAAACACTCCATCAACATTGTGGAACATTTGTTACTGATTATGAGATAATATCATCAGACTATTACCACCAACTATGGTCTCTAGCATACACTTGTATATTTTTTTCATACCCTCTTAGTTTTTAACACAGTACATCTTTGTGACTGATGAAAAAATATTACAGTATTACTGTTAATTATGGATAAATTGTGGTTAATAGCAGAAATACAATAACACAAAAATATCAACAGATAAGTCATTAGAATTAATGAAACAAGGACATTATTTAAATAGTAACTTCTCTAACAAAAACATAGTTTAAAAAAAGCAATAGGAAATTGCATTAGTCAGCCAAAGGGGTGCTTATGCAAAATACCAGAAATTGTTTGGTTTTTATAAAGGGTATTTATTTGGGGTAGGAGCTTACATATAACAGGCCATAAAGCATAAGTTACTTCCCTCACTAAAGTCTATTTTCATGTATTGGAGCAAGATGGCTGCCGATGTCTGCGAGGGTTCAGGCTTCCTAGGTTCCTCTCTTCCCAGGGCTTGCTTCTTCCTGGGCTCAGGGTTCCTCTCTTCCTGGAGCTTGCTTCTGTTTCCTCTGTGAGCTTGCTTCCTGGGGCTCCAGCTTAAGACTTCAGTATCAAACACCAACATCAAAAACTCCTCAACTCTGTCCTTTGCCATGTCTTTTATCTGTGAGTCCCCACACACCAATGGTGGGGACTCAATGCCCTAATGACGTGGCCCAGTCAAAGCCCTAACCATAACTTAAGTATGTCCAGGTATAGACCAGATTACAAACAAAATCCAATATCTATTTTTTGTAATTCAAAATTCATAACCATATCAAACTGCTACACTCCACGCTCTGAATTCCAAAAAGACATTACAATGTTCGAAAAAACCTTAAATCAGTAAAAATGCAAGTACTAAATCATATCACAATCAATTTAAAGAAATATAGTTTGTCCTGGGGCAAAGTTCTGTACGCTATAGACCTCTGAAATTGACAGAACAATTTATCTGCTTCCAATACACAAATGGACAAAGGATAAACATTTTCATTACAATAAAGAGAAACTGGGAGGGAAACATGAGCCACAGGTCTTCTATAGTTCAGTAAACCTGCACGGCATCCTCCATTTGATTTCAGTCTGACAGTCATTCTTAAGAAGATGGTGTCTTCTCCTTGGTGCCTTATGGGAACCCACCCTTTCCACAGGCTTGGGCAATGGCCATTTTCTTGTTTCCACCCTCATCAAGCATCTGGGTGTTCAACAAGTTCCAGACCTCTCCCTCCAAATTTATTGGGGTGATTGCCATACCTCACCCAATCTTTGGGTTAGAGTCTTAACCCCTCCTAGTATAGTGATGTGAAGATGACATTCCCCCTAACCTTTGGCATACAGGCTCAACCCTCTCAGAGCAATGAGTTGACCACCTGGCCTTCCTTAACCTTTGGCATAGAGACTCAACCCTCTCACAACTACGAGTTGACCACCTGGCCTTCCCTAACCTTTAGGCAGCAGGTCTACCCGTCTCAGACCTGTGGGGTGCTGATCTTAACCACCCTAATCCTTGGGGAATATGCTCTATCCTCTCTGTACCCTGGGGCAGCAAAACTCTCCCAGAACATCGGACAGGAACATCCATCCTCTTCAACTGCTGGGGCAAACTCATCCTCTCTGCACACATGGGTGGGGTTCCTCACTTGGCCCAAGGTGATGTCTTAATTTCATATCTCAGCTGCCATGGGTTTCCTCTTGAAGTGGTTTCCCCTTCAATCTCTCCTTTCCATGTCCCTTTTATTCCAGACTGACAGGGGTTTTGTTCACACAGCTGTCTCAAAAAGCTTGTTGGTTTAGCATGCAAGAAGCAGGGGTCCAAGCCATGAGACAGTAAGACTTTCCATAAGTCTGTCCTAGGTAACTGTATCTTCAATCCTTTTTTTTTTTTTTTAAAGATTTTTTATTTATTTCTTCCCCCCGCCCCCCCCCCCGCAGTTGTCTGCTCTCTGTGTCTATTCATTGTGTGTTCTGTGACCACTTCTATCCTTATCAGCAGCACTGGGAATCTGTGTTTCTTTTTGTTGCATTGTCTTGTTGTGTCAGCTCTCCGTGTGCGGCATCATTCTTGGGCAGGCTGCACTTTATTTCATGCTGGGAGGCTCTCCTTTACAGGGCACACTCCTTGCGTGTGGGGCTCCTCTATGCGGGGGATACCTCTGTGTGGCACGGCACTCCTTATGTGCATCAGCGCTGCACATGGGCCAGCTCCACACAGGTCAAGGAGGTCCGGGGTTTGAACCACAGACCTCCCATGTGGTAGGTGGACACCCTATCCATTGGGCCAAGTCTGCTTCCCTGTTATCTTCAATCCTGATTTACAAGTTCCAAGTTTAGTTAAGTTCTCCAATGGGGCACTTTCATTTGGGAGCTTGATTTCCAGAGGCTTGGAATTTCCAGAATCAGTTTCTGTTTTCTTTGTGCCTGAGAGTTCAGTCCTCAGCACATCTCTCTCGTTTAGAATTTTGCTATAACCTGCAAGCAGAAGCCAAGCCGCATTCACTGGGTTTACTTTGGAAATTTCTTCAGCTAAATGTCCAGGCTTGCCATTTTCAAATTCTGCCTTCCATAAAACAGCAGGAGTTAATCTTGCTAAGCCTGCTGCAACTTTAAAACACAAATCACCTTTCCTCCAGTTTCCAATAATAGTTTCATCATTTACTTCTAAGGCATCATAAAAAGTCTCTCGCTTTTCCGGCGGTGACAACCTCCCCACAAGAACATGCCTCTCACAAAGGACCTCCTCCATCCCTCTCCAGAAGAGGAAAAGAGGAAACACAAGAAGAAGCATCTAGTGCAGAGCCCCAATTCCTACTTCATGGATGTAAATGCCCAGGATGCTATAAAATTACCACAGTCTTGGAAAACCGACTTTGGCCCAGTGGTTAGGGCGTCCGTCTACCACATGGGAGGTCCACGGTTCAAGCCCCGGGCCTCCTTGACCCGTGTGGAGCTGGCCCATGCGCAGTGCTGATGCGCGCAAGGAGTGCTGTGCTACACAGGGGTGTCCCCCGCGTAGGGGAGCCCCACGCGCAAGGAGTGCACCCGTAAGGAGAGCCGCCCAGCGCGAAGGAGGGAGCAGCCTGCCAAGGAATGGCGCCGCCCACACTTCCCATGCCGCTGACGACAGCAGAAGTGGACAGAGAAACAAGACGCAGCAAAAAAACACAGAAAACAGACAACCGGGGGAGGAGAGGGGAATTAAATAAATAAAAATAAATCTAAAAAAAAAAAAAAATTACCACAGTCTTCAGTCATGCACAAACAGTAGTTTTGTGTGTTGTTTGCTCCACTGTCCTTTGCCAACCTACACGAGGAAAAGCAAGGTGTACAGAAGGATGCTCCTTCAGATGGAAGCAGCCCTAAAGGCACCCTGAAGGAGGATGAGTGGAATACCATCCCAATAAACATTTTGGATATATCCTGAAAAAAAAAAAGTCTCTCTAGCATCCATATTGTTATCACCAGTCTCTTCAAAGCACTGTAGGTCTTTTCTCTCAAGCTTCTCACAATTCCTCAAAAACAAAACAAAACAAAAAAAACCAACCTGTCCCATTTATAAAACTGTTCCAGCATTTTGGTAATTGCGAAAGCACTTTCCCACTCCTCGGTACTAAATTCTGTATTAGTCAGTCAAAGGGATGCTGATATAAAATACCATAAATTGTTTGGTTTTTATAAAGGGTATTTATTTGGAGTAGGAGCTTATAGGTAACAGGCCATAAAGCATAAGTTACTTCCTCCACCAAAGTCTATTTTCACGTGTTGGAGCAAGATGGCTGCCAATGTCTGCCAAGATTCAGGCTTCCTGGGTTCCTCTCTTCCAGGGTCTTGCTTCTCTCAGGGTTCAGGGTTCCCCTCTTCCCAGGGCTTGCTTCTTCCTGGGCTCAGGGTTCCTCTCTTCCTGGAGCTTGCTTCTGTTTCCTCTGTGAGCTTACTTCTTGGGGCTCCAGCTTAAGGCTTTAGCATCAAACTACAACATTTAAACTACAACATCAAAAATCCCTCAAATCTGTCCTATGCCATGCCTTTTATCTGTGAGTCCCCATCCACCAACGGGTGGGGACTCAATGCCCTAATTATATGGCCCAATTAAAGCCCTAATCATAACTTAATCATGCCCAGGTACAGACCATTACAAACATAATCCAATATCTATTTTTTGAATTCATAACCATATCAAACTGCTACAGAAAAATACATGGAAATATTAAGTGTCCAAGAAGCATGATGTATGCAAACTCTAAAATGTTTTTAAAAAGTTAGATAAATATAATGATACAATAAATGTAGCAAAATGTTAAAAGTTGGTAAATGTGGGTTTCTGGGTAGGAGTATATTAAAATTCTCTGTAAGCATTTTGTATTATTTTTGCAACCACCCTGTATATTTGAAATTATTTCAAAATATAAAGTGTTTAAAAAGTAAATAAAAATAAAAAAGAAATAAAAGAATGAAAATTTAGAAAAATTAAGAGAATATCAACATAAGCTTGTGATATGCAAAGATTTTTCTTCAAAGAACACAAAAAAAGAACTAACGATAAGGAAATAAATTATGAAGTGGACTAAATTAAAACTAAGGGCTTTTGGTCATTAAAAGACACAATGAAAAAGGTAAAATGGCAAGCCACAGAGAGGGAGATGATATTTATGATACATTTATCTAATAAAAAACTTGTTCTCAAAATATGCAAATCAATAAACTCAATATGGGCAGAAGACTTCAATAGGCAATTTACAGGAAAGTGGACTTGGCCCAGTGGTTAGGGCATCCGCCTACCACATGGGAGGTCCGCAGTTCAAACCCCGGGCTTCCTAGACCCATGTGGAGCGGGCCCATATGTAGTGCTGATGCGCGCAAAGAGTGCCCTGCCACGCAGGGGTGTCCCCTGTGTAGGGGAGCCCCACACGCAAGGAGTGCGCCTCATAAGGAGAGCCGCCCAGCGCAAAAGAAAGTGCAGCCTGCCCAAGAATGGTGCAGCACACACGGAGAGCTGATACAGCAAGATGATGCAACAAAAAGAAACACAGATTCCCAGTACAGCTGATAAGGATGGAAGCAGTAATGGAAGAACACACAGTGGGTGGACACAGAGAGCAGACAACTGGGGGATGGGGAGGCAAGCGGAGAAAAAAATAAAATAAAATAAAGACTATTATATATTAAAAAAAATAGGCAATTTACAAAAGATATCTAAATATCCTTAAACAAATATGGTGGTTTGAAGCTGTATGTACCAGAAAACATGTTCTTAAATCTACTCCATTCCTGTTGGTGTGAACCCATTGTCAGTACGACTTTTTGATGAATTTACTTCAGTTAAGAAGGTGTAGTCCACCTGTCAGGATGGGTCTTAATCCTATTACTAGAGTTCTTTTATAATTGGAATGAAATTCAGACAGAAAAAGCCACAGGAAGCAAAGGGAGGATACTGATGGAACCCAGAAGATAAGTGAAACACCAGGAGATGCCATCATGTGCCTTGCCATGTGATAGCTGCAGGCAGCTAGCCCCATAAAGCCACGTCTTTGGAGAGCAAGTGTTGCCTTGATAATGCCTTGACTTGGACTTTCTTTTAGCCTCAGAACTATAAGCTAATAAATTCCCATTGTTTAAGCCAACTCTTTCCATGGTATTTGTTTGAGCAGCTCAGGAAACTACAACAGCAGAAGAAAAGGTATTCATTATCATTACACATCAGGAAAATTCTAATTAAAATTACACACTCACCAGAATGGTTAAAATTAAAATGATGGCTAGTAGTGAACACTGGTGAAGATATGGAATAATTAGAACTGTCCCATATCCAGCAGGTGGGAGTACAAATTGGTACCACCACTTTGGAAAACTCGAACTGAGAAATGGAACTTTTCTATAGCATGACTGACTATGGTAGCGGTCACACTGTCTTATGCATTTGTCAAAACCCATAGACCTTAATACTGCAAAGAATGACTTTTACTTAAAAAAATAAACAAACAAGCAGTATGTGGAAGGAAACCAAAATAGAACACAAACTTCGACAAGTGAACCTAACAGTATTACAAATGAATAATGTAACCATACTGAAAAGGATGAGAAAGAAGAGAACCAACCTAAGTTACTTTGAAAAGCAGTAAAGTTACATTAATTGAACACTATAAGGCTGTAAAATCTGTTTCTCACAGGCATATGGGTAAGCAATTCTGAAATTACTTCAGAGTGGGATAAATTAGGAAATACATACTATAGTGAGATTTTCAATGTCATAAGAAGTTATAAACAAGGAAAGGACAAAGGCTAGAATGACCCTTGTGTTGCTGGACTGGAATCAGAGGCAACAGTATGAACTCAAGTTTTTTTAATTTTTTATCTGGTTGTATTATCATCTTTTTGGCGTGTCACTTTGACACACGGGGGCCTGCGCCTCTCCACACCCCACAGTGCAGGTCTGGGAGGCCTTTTTTCTTTTTTTACCAGGAGGTCCCAGGGATTGAACCCAGGTCCTCCACAAGGTAAACGGGAGCTCAATTAATTGAGCCACAGCTGCTTCCCTGAACTCATGGTTTTTTAAATATATAAACAGATATAGAAATAAATATAGATGGTTAGATATGCATGGATTAGTATACATACATATATTACCAAGCTCTGTTCACTAAAAGAACCTAGAAAAAATGACACTCCAGTAGCACTGAACTTATATATCTAACACCCAGATCTAGGTTTCTAAATACCATTCTCCAGTAAAAGGAATCAGGGTACCTTGATTATAAGACTGCCACAGGGAAAATACAACGAGTCTGGAGTATTTTATGGTATCTAAGAATAGGGAATATTCAAAAAGGATGGGGACATGTCATAAGGCCACCAGAGGTAACCTGAAAGAGTTCCCAAAAGCCAAAGCTGAATAATTTGAGCAAGGAAAGAATGAATGATGATATTGGATTATGCCTTCCAAAATAAAATTAACATTCATGAGTCCATGATAATAAAATAAGTAATTGAATAATGCAGGAGAAGGGATAGCTCTTCCTTATGGAAGAATTCAAATGAATAAATATAGAAGGAATGAAGAAAATAGAAAATAATCATTAGAAGACCATAGTGATAATTGCTGTAGTCAAGATTCACCAATGGAAACTAAAATTAGAAGGCAAAATAGGGTATTTGTATAGTCCCAAAGTATCTCCTCCAAGATATTTATGGAGAAAATAGTAACTTGAGAGAGGATAAAATTACAGACATCACCTATACCCAGTTATCAAGGTTACCATTATTAGCAACAAGACATACTGATGTCATATTCCTCCCTGATATGATGTACCGAGAAGGACACATCCCTTCTATGGTATTCCTGTCAAATATGCATAACCTCAACTTAATCATGAGAAATCATCAAACAAACCCAAATAGAGGGATATTCTACAAAGTAGCTGACCAGTATTCTTCAAAAGTATCAAGGTTGTGAATAGTAAGGTGTGGGAAATTGTCACAGATTGGTGGAGCATAGTGGAGACTAAGGAAACATGACAGCTAAATGGACTGGAGTCTGGAACAGAAAAAGTAAATTAGAGGAAACACTGGTAAAATCAGAATAAAGTCTGTAGTTCAGTTATTAGTATATCAAAGTTAATTTCCTGGTTTTGGTCATTAGTTTGGTTATATAAGATTAACAAATAAAGTTATATAAAGTTAACATTATGGAAAGCTGGGTGAAGGTTATATTGGAACTTGGTTTTCTTTTGCAACTTTTCTAAGTCTAACAGTATTTCCAAATAAAAAGTTAAAAACAACAACAGAGAAGTGGATGTGGCTCAAACAACTGAGCTCCCTGCCTATCACATGGGAGGTCCTTGGTTCAGTTCCTGGTGTCTTCTAAAGAAGAAAGCAAGTTGGCGTGACGGGCAGGCACAGCAAGCTGATGCAACAAGAGACACAAGAGGAAAAACATAATGAGAGACACAACAAAGCAGGGAGTGGAGGTGGCTCAAGTGATTAGGTGCCTCCCTCCCACATTGGAGGTCCCAGGTTTGGTTCCCGGTGCCTCCTAAAAAAGAAACAAAGAAGACAAGCAGACACATCAAGTGCAAACAATGAGGGGATGGGAAGAAATAATAAAATAAAATAAATCTTAAAAAGGAACCCTGAAGGGATATGACAGGGGTGTAGGGATACTACTGGGTTGGGTGGTGCAAGCTTGACAGGGGGTAGGGTGGGGAGGATGGGTCAGATAGTTCATGGAACTGGTAGGAGGGTTGGGGGAGGGAGCAGGTGAACACTGGGGATTGGTAGGTACGTGGTTGAAATTACAATGTTGAGAAAACTCTTTTGACATATATGACAAGGAAGGGTTATTGACTTAGGGTGTTGGATGGCGGGTGCATTTGGGACAGGGTGCACCTGGGGCAGTCTTCTAGAGAATGTACGAGTGATCATTTTGTCATAGTGTGTTGTATCAGTGGGGGGAGATCCACATAATGAGTGGGAGTTGGACTCCCATACTGGGGAGCCCTGATATATTCTCTAACAGAGGGAAATGTGTCTCTCAAGAGCATGGGCAGTTCCTAATAGGGGAGGACACATTAGTGTGTCAAGTGCTCAGCATTGTTGCAGGTTATCTATAAATCTTGTCCTTCAAGGAATGAAGCCTGGTGGTTGTTGTGGGTCTCGAGGGGAGAGGGAGGGAGGAATAGAATAGATGGAAGAGGGGACATTTAGGGGGCAATGGACGTGTTCTGCATGATCTTGCAATGATGGATACAGGCCATATTAAATTTCATGAAAAATTTATAAAAGTGTATGTCTAGTGGAGGCCTTTTCGGGACTTGGGAGTTGTCCTGGGTGATGCTGCAGGGACAGTTACCGGACATTGTATGTCCTCCCATGGCCCACTGGGTGGATGGGGGAGAGTGTGGGCTATGATGGAGACCACTGACCATGAGGTGCAGCAGTGCTCAGAGATGTATTCACCAAATGCAATGAACGTTTCATGATGATGGAGGAGAATGTTGCTATGGGGGGAGGAGTGGGGTGAGGAGGTTGGGGGGTATATGGGGACCTCATATTTTTTACTGTAATATTAAAAAAATAAAGACAAAAAAAAGTGTATGTCTAAAATGTAAACCATAATGTAAACCATTGACATTATTAGTAGCTATGTTTCAATATTTGTACATCAGTTGCAGTGAATGTAACACCCACATGTAAAAAGGTTATTAATAGGGAAGGCAGAAAAAGGGGAGGATGTCGGGTATATAGGAGTCCCCTATATTCTGTATGTGACTATACTCTGACTTAAAACTTCTTTGAAGACAAAATGAAAAAAAAAATAAGACACTGGGGAAGAAATGGAAGAAAATGTCACTGTACCTACAGGACAAGTGATATTACAGTGATCCAAGGCAAAACATCAAAAAATTAAAAAAATACATTTTTCATTTTTTTAATACCCCAATTTTCCATTTCTTTATTTTAGTTTTAGTTTTTCTAAATTATTATGTATTTCATATGTCTAAACCTACCATTATTATATATTTTCCTATTAACTGAATTTGGCAATATTCTTGGCTTCATTTTTTAAAAATATTTATTCCCCCCCACCCCGCTTGCTCCTTGCTTGCTATCTGCTGGGCCCATTCTCTGCGCATTCTTCTGTGTCTGCCTGTCTCCCTTTACTTGTGTCATATTGCTGCACCAGCTCTCCGTGGGTGCAGTCTTGTCTTCATTTTTGAAGAAATTTTGGATCACAGAGGGTTACAAGTATGGCAAGGGAGGATCATTGCTGTGGTATCAGTGATGGGGGATACATGGGCGGAAGTTCACCTGGGCATACATATAAAATACACAAATACGTTCAAATGTTCATGGGGCATTGTCACAGTGGGTAGAGATTCACACAGCAACTGAAAGAATATTGAATTTCCAACCTGGGGAGCTCTGCCACATTCTCCAATGGAACAGCAACAATCCTCCAAGTGCAGGGGCAATGACTAGTGAAGAAGGATGGTCCATTGATAGGCCCTTGATATTGAAGACTATGCTTATAAGCTTTCTGCTCTTTTTTCCTAAATTTCTCTCCCCTTCCCCTCCCCACAGTTGTCTACTCTCTGTGTCCATTCACTGTGTGTTCTTCTGTGACTGCTTCTATCCTTATCAGCGGCATCAGGAATCTGTGTTTTTTTTTGGTTGCATCATCTTGTTGTGTCAGCTCTCCATGTGTGTGGCACCATTCTTGGGCAGGCTGCACTTTCTTTCGCACTGGGTGGCTCTCCTTACGGGGTGCACTCCTTGCACGCGGAGCTCCCCTACACGGGGGACACCCCTGCGTGGCACGGCACTCCTTGCGCACATCAGCACTGTGCATGGGCCAGCTCCACACGGGTCAAGGAGGTCCGGGGTTTGAACCACAGACCTCCCATGTGGTAGGTGGATGCCCTATCCATTGGGCCAAATCTGCTTCCCATCTGCTCTTGAATTTACAACTTAGCCTAGTGTTGTAGAGTGCCTAAGAGTTACATCCTGAGAGCCTTCATGTTGCTCAAATGTGGCCTCTCTCTAAGCCAAATGCAGCATATAAATGCACTACCTTCCCCCCAGCATGGGACATGACTCCTGGGAATGAGCCTCCTTGGCACCAAGGGATTACTACCAAGTACCAGCTGGTGATGCAAATGGAAAAAGACCTTGAATAAAAGGGGGAAAAGGTAAAGATGAATAAGTTGATATGGCTAAAAGACTTCAAAGTGAGTCCGGAGGTTGTCAGAGAGATAACAGTTATGCATGTCTCAGCAGGATCTCATAGACAGCCAAAGTAGATACTACCCCAAATAGTGGGGCTCTTGAGGGCTCTGGAGGTACCCAGCTCCTACAGTCATGGCAGATAGCTCCCGAACTCGGTGCCTTGCCAGTGGGTCCTACTTTGGAGTTTGTGTTCTTGAGTGTGACAGAGTTGGACTCAGATGTGACTTCTCTACACATGCCTCTTCTTTCCCTTTTATTTGAAACTATAGTTGGTGCTGGAGTTGGTGGGTGTACGTCCAAGAGACTTGAATCTCTGGGCTGTCCATATGGCAGGTGGGCCCTGAGCCTCAGTGGAGTTGCAACACCTACTCTCCAGTTCATTGGAGGACAGCTAACAAGGAGGTGAGGAAACTAATAAGGAGGTGAGGGGAAGTGGATTTGGCTCAACAGATAGAGCGTGTGCCTACCACATGGGAGGTCCAGGGTTCAAACCCAGGGCCTCGTGACTCATGTGGTGAGCTGGCCCATGCACAGTGCTGATGCGCACAAGGAGTGCTGGGCCATGCAGGGGTGTCCCCCGCTAGGAGAGCCCCACACTCAAGGAGTGCGCCCTGTAAGAAGAGCCGCCCTACATGAAAAAAAAACACAGCCTGCCCAGGAGTGGCACTGCACACACAGAGAGCTGACACAGCAAGATGACACAACAAATAAGAGACACAGATTCCCAGTGCCACTGACAAGAATGCAAGCGGACACAGAAGAACACACAACGAATGGACACAGAGAGCAGACAATGGCGGGTGGGGGGGGAAGGAGAGAGAAATTAAAAAAAAAAAAAAGGAAGTGAGGATAGACAACTACCACACCAAGGAACTAAGAGAGTCTACAACTGCAAGGATGAAAGTCCCATCTATCAGCCACCAAGGGGGTGAACACTCAGCCATATGGGATCGAAGTCCCCTCTCAATTAGAGTTGGAGTGGGCATCACCATCCCAGAATACTCAGGATTGGGGAATAAAATATGGACTTGAGTGGACTTACAGGTATTCTACTATAGACTTATTGTGATTCTAGCAATGGAAGAAATTCTATCATTGATGTGGAGACAGTGGCCACTGCAGGTGCTGAAGTCATGGAGTGGGAAAAAGAAGTGTAATATGGGGACATTTTCAGGACTTGGAATTGACCTGAATGACATTGCAATGACAGATACAGGCCATTATATATCTTGCCATAAACTACAGAATTCAGTGGGAGAGAGTATAAACTATGATGTAAACTATAATCCATGCTTAGTGGCTGTATTAGTCAGCCAAATGGATGGTGATGTAAAATACCAGAAATTGGTTGGTTTTTACAAAGGGTATTTATTTGGAGTAGAAGCTTATAGATAACAGGCCATAAAGCATAAGTTACTTCTCTCACCAAAGTCTATTTTCATGTGTTGGAGCAAGATGGCTGCCAATGTCTGCCAGGGTTCAGGCTTCCTGGGTTCCTCTCTTCCAGGGTCTTGTTTCTCTCTGGGTTCAGGGCTCTTCTCTTCCCAGGGCTTGCTTTTTCCTGGACCCAGGGTTCCTCTCTTCCTGGGGCTTGCTTCTCTTTCCTATGTGTGCTTACTTCCTGGAGCTCCAGCTTAAGACATCAGCAATGAACTCCAACATTAAAAACCCTCCAACTCTGTCCTTTGCCATACCTTTTATCTATGAATCCCCACCCACCAAGGGGTGGACCCTTAACACCCTACTCATGTGGCCCAATCCAAGCCTTAATCATAATTTAATCACGCCCAGGTACAGACCAGTTTACAAACATAATTCAATATCTATTTTTGAAATTCATAACTAGATCAAACTGCTATAGTGTCAATGCTCCAAAATGTGTTTATTAATTGCAATGAATGTACCATATTAACGAAAGAAGTTGTTAATGTGGGGAGGTACGGGGAGTGGGGCACATGGGAATTCCTTATATTTTTTTATGTAACATTTTATGTAATCTAAGTGTCTTTTAAAAATAAATAAAAAATACATTATAAAACAACAAAAAACTCTACCCAGTCAGATACACTATACACCTACCAGAATGGGTAAATAAAAACATGGATAATATCAAATGATCAAATGTTGGTGAAGATGTGGAACAGTTAGAACTGTAATAAACTGTAGATGGGGGTGTAAATTGGTACAACCACTGTGAAAAAGTAGCAGTACCTACTAAAGTTAAACATTTATGTAACTTACAACCCATAGAGTCTACTTCCATGAATACCCAAATGATGAATGAGAAGGCACATAGCAGTTCTATTCATGATAGCACAACACTGGTAATGATGCAGTGACTATTAGCAAGAGTGGATAAATAAATTGTGGTGTATTCACATGATGGAATACTATGTAGCAACGAGCATGTTCTATTGCTATTAATATGCAACAACATGGATAAAGCTCACAAAAATAATGAGTAAAAGGAGCCAGACCAAAAAATCTACATCCTAGGTTATTTCCATTTCAAAACAGGCATAACTAAGTCTTGGTGACAGAAGATAATGGCTACCTTTGGTAGAGATAATGATTAGGGAGGGGGCAGAAGGGGTGGTTTCTAAAGTGCTAAAATGTTCTGGCAGTGGTTACACAGATGGGTTCACAAAGTTGTACCAATTTTATATGCAAATTATGCTTTACTACAAATTTTGTGAGATGTTCTATGTCTTAATTGTGGTGGGTGTTACATGTTACTTAGTAAAAAATATGTGAATTTTACTATGTGCAATCTCTATCTCAATAAATCTGACTTAAAAGGCCTTCCAGAAATAAATGTTATAATAAGGCTTACTAAGGCTAGTATAGGCTGCCTCCCATTTTGCCTTCTAGCAGATACTATTTGACAGAAAGGAGAGAGTTGAAAGAAGTCTCAATTCTTGACAAGCCTGAGATCACGAAATCATACGAACCATGTCCCAAAGATATTATAATACTTTGTCAGGAATGTGACAGCTTCACATATGTCATTCTAAATTATATTCCACCTCTTGACTAATTAAAGGTCCTTGTCTTTCGTGGCAGGAATGATCTAAAAATAAAACATGGGCTAATAACTCAGTTGTTTATATTCATAGATAAGAAATATATATTTTAAAAATCTCACTTGAATGCCATACATAGGCATCCTAAAAGAAAGCTACTTAATTTGTTATAGAACACATCATCTATGGGCAACAAGATCATCATTTAAAATTGGTTTGGCTGTAGTAGAGATATTTTCAAAATGATTTATAATAATATTTTGTAGCACTAGGAGTTGTGATGATGTGCCAACATTATTCTTCCAGTTTGCTGATATTGTTTTTCTTTAGAGTTTGCATTTTCTATTACTACTTTCTGTGCAGAATTGCACCAGGACTGAAAATCATACTGACTTTTTCTTAAAAGAGTAATGGACAGCGTTGAACACTTTCTATCATTACACAGGATGAACAGAATTTGAGGCAAAATTATCAAATCACTTAATCCAATGATTTTCAAAGTGAGAGGAGGAGGATAGCATTGCTAAATTGCCTATGTAGCTTTTTCAGCAGATATATAACCCTATATTCCCTTTCCCTTAGCCCCCACTATTTTCATCCTCATACATCTTGAGGGTGGCTATTCTAACTTCTGAACGGGATATATCAGACTGAGGGGAAGATGCTTTTACGCAGGCTGGGCTGTGTTTACTAAATGCTTACTAGGTGATTCTGATAGGATTGGACCAGTCTTCCAGTTGAAAACCCCTGACCTAACATACTTCCTCCCTGTGGGCAAAATTACAATTCTAAGAGTTCCAAAAGAACACTGAAAGTATTCAGAAAAGAAAAGTCTACAATTTATTCTTCAGTGGATCTATTTTATTGTCTCATAAGATCTATGTGAAATGTATTATTATCCATTTAGAACAAAAGTCCTGCTGCTTTTTCTAATTTTTAGGGACTTATTTAATGTAGAAACTTTGAAAAATTAAAACTAGGTATACATATCACTATAATCCTTAATATAATAAGGTCTTAATATAAGAGGACCTCATTAGCATTTGCTGTGCATTAGGAAAAGAGAGAGTTTAGTCGTAAAGTTTATAGATGTACAGAAAGGTTTTCCTTGATCTGATTCCCATGTTACTAAACAGGTTCATTCAACATTTATTAAAAGGATCAAAATGGACTGTCATCTTTTCCTTTTCTGCCCTCTATCCTAGTCCACTTACTTCTTTTATTACTCTCTCTCTCAAAAAAAAGTGTGAAAGTCAGTTACTACCCTGCAGGTAATGAAATGCAATAATTGATATGTGACAGAACCTCTGGGCTGGATGGATATAGAGGATGGATAGTCAAAATGAAAAGGAGATGACCAATACAAGATGAGTAGAAAAAGACTTTAGATTCAAAGGCAGTTTAAACAAGAAGAATTCAAGGAATTATAAATACCATATCTCAAAAGGAGATAAGTCTCTAGAATAAAATACCAAGAACACAGATTTCGTTACATTATTGCTAAATGCCACAAACTTAGCAGTGATCATTGAAAAAGAGCCTACCGTGTGAGGTTTAAGGCACAATAATCCCTAATTAGTGTTTTAATAAGTGTGTTAGCACTGCCTTGTGCCATTCTGGAATGTCACTTATGGTAAATTAAAGTACACTTTCCCTCCCTATCTCCCATTAGTATTTTAATGCTAGGAGGTGGGAAAAAACTGATCCATATTCAAGAGGAAAGGAGGGAAAACAATAACAAATTGGCATCTCTTCTGTGAATTGCCCCACAGGCCAAGCATTTTTATGTTCTTAATCATTATTAAATGACTTAACATGACACCCAGAGCCTGGCGAATGATTGCATCCTGACATGAGAACGAATTACAAATGAAATGAAAGATCAAGCCGTATTAGAGGACTGCCTCTGGGAAATGAAAATCTTTAATTCTCTTTTATTATTGACATTTATTTGGCTGCCATGAATAACAACATAGCAAAGAGATTCAGCTATGCTTGTGTAGTGAATAGCTTATCCCAGGGCTCAAAACTGCATTAACATTTATCATGTTAGCTTTTGTAGCTGACACCACTGAACAGATTCTCTATCCATCTTGTATTTATCATGCATTGCAGATATAGTGCATCCTCTAATTTAAGTTCATTTTCATATGGTACAAATGGCAAGATTAGCCAGTATCTTTCTTCAAATAAGTTCCTGTTTGTAAGTGTTCCTGAGAATGGTTTAATAGATTTAATAATATTGTTTTAAAGAATAAAATGAGTTCATAAGAAAATTCAATCACAGGATGGAGAGGCTAATTTTAAAGGCTTCAATATAGAAAAGATCATGGAAATTTATATACTTCAATAATTTGTTATTGAAATAAAAAGAACTTGTACAATTTATATACTTGGAATAAAAGGAATATCTCCACAGAGAACAACTAAATAGCATTTTATGAATCAGGGTTACAGGACATATATGAAACAAAGCCTCTATGTTTTTCACTTTTCTAAACAGTGTTCATTGCTAAGCAGGAATAGACTAGATACATAGGAAGACAGTAAGTTACATAGTTTATATCAATGCAAGATGTCTGTTGCATGGTTTATTTCTTTCCTCTCTTGTACATATTAACAATATGACTTTCCCTGCTACAATAATGAAACATTATATAGTACCAGGTGCCTCTTTGCCTGGATTGCTCTCCTTTTTAAAAATCCTTACTAGAATACAAGGATAAGAAAGGATATTAATGTATCTTGAGAAAGTTACTTAATATCACTGAATCTTGACATGTTTATAATTATTTTTTACTTTCTTTTCTTTTAAATTCTTAATTACAGAAAATTTCAAACATACACAAGTGGAGATAAAAGCATAACAATCTTCCATATATGTATCACTGAGCGTCAACAATGATCAACTCATGGCCCATTTCATTTCATGTCTACCCCCACTTAGCTTTCTATCACTCAATTAAATACTTTGAAACAAACATTTTGAAGCAAATCTCTGAATCTTGCTTTTGATGACTCTAAAATAAGAAAGTTGGAATGAATTTATTTCTAGGGTCCTTTCTATCAAAATTTTGACAATAATTTCTTTAACCCTTTTCAGGTAATATATTTAATTCAATAAAAATTGACTTCATATTCTCTATGGCATCTTCCTTTAAGCTTTATTGATCTCCTTCTCAGTGTCATTAAAACCTATGTAGTCTGCACCAATAATTAAAAATTGTAGTTACATTTCTCCTTGTGTTCACATTTTTATGTGTATAATTTTATTTCCTAGTTATACCTTTAAGATTTGTATCTTATATTTTAATGCTTGGCAGAGTACTGAACAGACACTAATAATTCTTACTGCTTACAATAATTATTAACTGGTTTGAATCTAAATGGCTCAGATGGAATTAAAAGGTTTTGCATTTTGGCCTAAAGAGTAAATAGCACTATACTAACAATATTCATCATTTTAATCAATAAAATGTTTATTTACTAGATGAAACTTTTATTGTATTTCCACAAGTATTTCACTGACAGCTAAGGAAAAGCAAAGAACTAAGGAAAAGCAAAAGTGAATTTTCTTCTTGAAGGGAAAACTGAGGAAGTAACTTATTTCTGGATTTTATATGTCCACAATGGATAAATGTATTATAGTACAAGTATTTTATAAATAAAAAGTATGATTTCCAGGAAAGAGTTTTTAGATGGACAAAATCTCAGATCCTAAGTATCAAAGAAAATAAACTAAATCAAAGTAATTAAACTCAATTTAATTTTTAAAAATTATCTTCTTAAAAATGAAATTTTTCTACTGAATAGGAAGTAGGTATATTTATTTTTAAAAAGTATTAAAGGTACATTGTTTATATAGGAACTCAACAAACCAATCATAAGCAAAGAGACTGAATCATCATCAAAACTCTTCCAACAAAGAGAAGTCCAGGACCAGATGGCTTCACAGGTGAATTTTATCAAATATTTTGAGAAGAATTAATGCCAATCCTGTTTAAACTCTTCCAAAAAATTGAAAAGAAGGGTTTATTACCCAACACCATTTATGAAGCCAACATCACCCTAATATCAAAGCCAGATAAAGATACTACAAGAAAATTATGGACCAATTTCTCTAATGAGCATAGATGTAAAAATTCTCAACAAAATACTGTACATCATGATCAAGTGGTTTTATTCCTGGTATGTAAGGGTGGCTCAACATAAGAAAATCTATTAACATGACATACCACACATTAACAAATAAAAGGGGAAAAAGACATGATTATCTCCATTAATGCAAAAAAAGGCATTTGAAAAAAACCACCAGATGGGGTGTGGTGTGGAATATATGGAAACCTCTTATAATTTTGAATGTAACATTTTTTGTGATCTATGTATCTTTAAAAAAAAAAAAAGACAATTAAAAATTAAAAAATAAATCAATTGACCATAAAAAACCACCATCCTTTCTTGATAAAAATGTTTCAAAAGATAGGTACAGACAAAAAATTCATCAACATAATAAAGGGCATATGGGAAGTGGATGTGGCTCACTGATAGAATGTCTGCCTACCATATAGGAGATCCAGGGTTTGGTGCCCAGGGCCTCCTGGCCCGTGTGGTGCGCTGGCCCAAGCAAGGAGTGCCGTGACACGCAGGGGTGCCCCCTGTGTAGGGGTGCCCCATGTACAAGGAGTGAGCCCTGCAAGGAGAGCTGCCCTGTGCGAAAAAAGTGCTGTCCACCCAGGAGAGGCGCTGCACATATGGAGAGCTGACATAGAAAGATGACTCAACAAAAAGAGACACAGATTCCTGGTGCCACAGACAAGAATGCAAGAGGACACAGAAAAACACACAGCAAATGGACACAGAGAGCGGCCAACAGGAGTGGGGGGGAGGGGAGAGAAATAAATAAAAAATAAATCTTTAAAAAAAAATAAAGGGCATATGTATGAAAATCTCACAGCCGACACTGTACTCAATGGGGAGAGGTAGAAAGTGTTCCCTCTAAGATCAGGAACAAGATAAGGATGCCCACTGTCACATTGTTACACAGCATTGTGCTAGAAGTTCTAACTAGAGCAATTAGACAAGAAAAAGACATCCAGATTGGGAAAGAAGAAACAACTCTCACTATTTGCAGATGACATGGTCCTATATTTAGAAAACCCCAAAATATCTACAACTAAGCTACCTGAGCTAATACATAAGTTCAGAAAAGTCGCAGGATACAAGATCAACACACAAAAAATGAGCGTTTCTATATCCTACTAATGAGAAAGCTGAGGAGAAAATTAAGAGAAAAATTACATTTACAATTGCAACAAAAAGACTCAGATATCTAGGAATTAATTTAACCAGGAATGTAAAGGACCTGTATTCAGAAAACTACAAAACACTGCTAAATGAAGTCAAAGAAGACCTAACCAAATGTAAGGGCATTCTGTGTTAATGGATTGAAAGTCTAAACATCAGGAAGATGTCAAGCCTACCTAAAAGGATTTATAGATTCAGTGCAATACCAATCAAAACTCCAATAGCCTACTTTACAAAAATAGAAAACTCAATTACCAAATTTATTTGGAAGGGAAAGGGATCCCGAATAACCAAATCTTTCCAAAAAAAGTGAACTTAAAGGACTCACACTCCCTGACCTTGAAGTGCATTATAAGCTACAGTGGTCAAAACCACATGGTATTAGCATAAAGATAGACACATTGATCATTGGAATCAAATTAAGAGTTCAGAAATAGACCCTCACCTCTGTGGTCAACTGATTTTCAATAAGCCTACCAAGTCTATTTTTCTGGGACAGAAGAGTCTCTTCAACAAATGGTGCTGGGAGAACTGGATATCCATAACCAAAAGAATGAGAGAGAACCCCTATCTCACTCCCTGTATGAGAATCATCTCAAAATGGTTCGAAGACCTAAACGTAAAAGCCAGGACCATAAAACTCCCAGAAGATAATGTAGGGAAATGCCAGGAAGACCATGTAGTAGGTGGGGGTCTCTTAAACCTTAAACCCAAAGCATGAGCAACAAAAGAAAAAATAGGTAAATAGAACCTCCTTAAAATTGAACACCACAAAGGACTTTGTGAAGAGGGTAAAAAGGCAGCTTACTCAAAGGGAAAAAATATTTGGAAATCACACATCCAAAAAGGGTCTAAAATTCATGATATATAAAGAGATCCTACAACTCAACAACAAAAGGACAAATAACCCAATTAAAAAATAGGCAAAAGGGTAAGCAGATGTGGCTCAAGTACTTGAGCTCCTGTCTGCCACATGAGAGGTCCCAGGTTTGCTTCCCAGTGCCTCCTAAAGAAGATGCACAAGACAGTGAGCTGACATGATGGGCTGGCACAGTGAGCTAATGCAACAAGAAGATGCAACAAAGCGACAAAAGGAGGAAAACACAAAGAGAGATACAACAAAGCAGGGAGTAGAGGTGGCTCAAGTGATTAGGTGCCTCCCTCCCACATGGGAGGTCCCTGGTTCAGTTCCAGTGCCTTCTAAAAAAAGAAGATGAATACAAAATGAAAAGACAGAGCAAGCACAAACAACAAAGAGGGGCAGGGATAAACAAATCTTTTTTTTTTTAAAAGGGGCAAAAGACGTGAACTGACATTTTTCTAAAGAAGAAAGAAAAATGGCAGGAAAAAGAAAACACATGAAAAAATGTTAAGCATCACTGGCAAATCAAATCAAAGCTACAATGAGGTATCATTTCATACCTACAAGGATGGCCACTATTAACAAAACAGAAAACTACAAGTGTTGGAGAGGATGTGGAGAGCTTATTCACTGTTGGTGGGAAATGAATGAAAATGGTACAGTCACTGTGTAAGTCTGTTTGGTGGTTCCAAGGAAGTCAGATATAGATCTACCATGTGACCTGGCAATACTAGGTTTATACCCAGAAGTGAGAACAGTGACATGAAAAGACATCTGCACACTGATTTCATAGCAATATTATTCACAATTGCCAAAAGATGGAAAGAACCCATGTCTATCAACTGACGAAAGGATAAACAAACAGTGGTATATATACACGATGGAATATTACTCAGCTGTAAGAAGACATGAAGTCATGAAGCATATGACAACGTGAATAAACCTGGAGGACTTTATGTTGCATGAAGCAAGCAGGCACCAAAGAATAAATATTGTATGAAATCACTATTATGAAATACATATAATGAGCAAACTCATGGAGTTAATAGCTAGAACATAAGTCATCAGACAGAAGAATGTGGTTAGAGAGTGGAAAGCTGAGGTTTAATCTGTGCAGAATTGGTAAAAAGTTGTTTGTAAAGAAATGGTGAAAGCACATCATAGGATTTGTAATTAGTAGTGCTAACATATGGGTATGATAGCTGTTTGTTTTTTGTTTTGGAGCAATGAAAATGCTCTAATATTGATTGAAGTGATGAATGCACAACTCAGTGATTATACCAAATGCCACTGATTGTACACTTTAGATAAATTACATAGTTTATAAACAAACACAAAAAAATAATAGGGTGGGTTGGGGGGAAATTACACCAAATAAAAGATAGACGGGAAGCGGACGTAGCTCAACTGATGGAGCGTCCGCCTACCATATGGAGGGTCCAGGGTTCGATACCCAGGACCTCCTGACCTGTGTGGTGAGCTGGCCCACATTCAGTGCTGCCACATACAAGGAGTGCTGTGCCACACAGGGGTGCCCCAGCATAGGGGTGCCCATGTGCAGAGTGTGCCCTGTAAGGAGAGCTGCCCCATGTGAAAAAAGTACAGCCCACCTAGGAGTGGCGCCGTACACACAGAGAGATGACACAGCAAGATGATGCAACAAAAAAAAGATGCAGTTTCCCAGTGCCACCGGATAATGCAAGCAGACACAGAAGAACACACAGCGAATTGCCAAAGTGAGCAGGCAACAGGAGGAAGGGGAGAGAGATAAATAAAATAAATCTTAAAAAAACAAAAGATTCCAAACAATGCAGGTGTTTGTGGTGGGGTGATATATGGGAGCCCTGTATGATGTCATGCATGTTTACGTATGACTAACATACCACAATAAAATTTTCTAAAATGAAAAAAAGTTACATTGTTTTGAATCATTATAAGAGAAGGTATATAGAATTTTGTTGTAAATGATTAATCTTCGTAATATAGGCTCTCGCACACGGTTCTCACATGTACCTGTAGCCATTATTGTGTCATCTTTCCCTTGGGTGAAGACTACAATTCGCTGCCTCTTCAAGTTCACCTTTGGCAGAGCTTGTGTCCTTCTGGCTATCTCTTTAATGTCTTCAGTCTATTGACAGAAAGAAGGAAAAATGCTCTCAGAATCATTACAGTAAAGCAAAACTTTACTAGTTGATTAAGGATTTAATGTCTCATAACCAAAATGAGAGACCTGAACATCTATTAAGAGATATTTTTTCAAGAAATTTAGCCATATATAAATGTGGACAGAAAAAGTATAATAAACTTCCAGAAGCCAATAATCACACTGCAACAATTTAAACTTATGACAAATCTTATTTCATTTATACCTTCACTAACTCTGGCTTCCTGATTACTTTGAAGCAACCCCCAGATACTATAGTGATTTATAAGTGTTTTAGAATGTAGCTCTGAAAAAGAACGACTTAAGTAGACATAACCATGTAACTATTACCATTCTTAAAAAATAATAATTCCTTAGTATCAATAAATACTCAGTAATTACAAATTTCTAATTAAAGAGAACTTTTTAAAAAGAGCAATATTTAATTACTTTATATAGCATAATTATTTTATATAGAGCATAATTATGCTGACTTAGGAAATAATACAGTTGCTATAATATCAAATGTTAACCTTCTATTACACAGACTTAATTTTTTAAAAAGTAAACTATTTCAAATTCAGAAAATAAAATAACAGACAAAAGGCAAATTAATGTTATGGAAGCGTTACTCCAAAAAATTCTGTCCAGGCATTTTTATCATACACAATCCTAAAAACAAACTCACTTGTTCCTCCAGTGTTTAGAAAGATACGCAAATGAACACAAATTGGTTAAATGACATGAACAAGGTCTCCGAGTAAATGAAGAATTTGAAGAAAAAAATGCTTAATCATATCTCATAAAACTAAGCCCCGTGTTCTTGTGTTGACCTTTAGCACTGATATAGTATTTTCTTTCCTTTTGCTACAAAAATATTACAATATTATTAACTATACTCTATAAACTACATTAGTTATATTTTTCCTATGTATCACACCATATTTTAAACACCTTATAGTAGATGAACATCCCTGTATTTATATTATTAGCCACAATTTTCATCTATCACCATAATCACTGTTATACAGTCCCTAGATTATCCTCTAGCTGTTCTCCAACTAACATTAACCTCCCTGGGACTACCCATTTCATCCACAGTCACATCCATAAATCAACAGTGTTTGTTATGCTCATTATAATGTGCTACCATCAACTTCATACATTACCACTTATTTACAATTGATCTTATTAAACATTCTGCATACATTGAGTATCAGCTCCTCCTTCTCAACCTACATTCAGTCTCCCACCAACCTATACTCCAAAGTCCAACTCCATTAGTCTACTCATTGTATTTCATTCCTATCAGTGAGACTATACAATAGTGTAGTGACTGGCTTATTTCATTCAACAGAATGTCCTCAATGTTTCTCTATGTTGTCATGTGCTTCCCCAATTCATTTCTTCTTCTAGCTATAGGTTTTTCTCATATATATTTTATCAGATTGAGAAAGTTTCCTTCTAGTCCTATCTTTTAGAATTTTTTTTTTAGTTGAGAAAGGATGTCGTGTGTGGTCCAACGCCTTTTCTGCATCTATTGAAATGATCATGTAATTTTTTTCTTCAATTTATTAATCTGGTGTATTACACTAATTTTCTTGTGTTGAACCACCCTTGCCTACCTGGTATAAAGCCCTCTTGATCGTGATGTGTAATTTTTTAAAATGTGTTTTTGGATTTGGTTAGACTTAATTTTCTGTAAAAGATAAAGTTAAAACATTACAAATTCATTCTAGAAACTTCGATGCTATTTTTCACATAGCATAGGTCATGGCGTTTGTATCATAAATGTTCTGATGTGAAATCTAACTCTTGAGCTAAAGATAGGGCTTTTAGAATCATGTTTTCACCCATTTTAGAGAACTGAAAAATCCCTGTCTGAACTTAGTGGGCCTCTAAAGCTCTCCACAGTTTTGGCTTTGTTGGCAGTTTACTCCTATTGCTGTGCAAAGTTTCAAACAGTTATGGTGAGAGAAACAAATATTAGAGAGAAATTGTATGAGTGATATAAAGGAAGTTAATGAGGATATATAGGATGGAAAAATTTGGGTTAAGCAAAGCAGACAAGTTATAATGGTTATAAGCAACATCAGAAAATATGACGTTTTTAAAGGTAAGACAATCTCTAGTGAAATATTTGTATGTTGTTTGTTCATTAAATACTTAAAAATTTTTCAGATAATATATGAAGTTAAGCTTCTATTACACCTAATATTAATGATTTTCAGAGATCTGTTGTTTCTGAAAAGAATAGTCTTTAGTGGTAGGACAATACCACTGACCTTTCAAATATGCTAACTATTTCACTTTTGTTGCTTATTTTAGAACAGAACTAAGCCTGAACTCTGATAAAATAAGAAAAGAAATCCCCTTAGTTCTTGGGAACAGATTATAGAAATGACCAGTAATACTCAAAAGGACCAAAAAAATAATAATAACGTCTTCACTCATTTAAAGCACACATTTAATTATATCGACTCACTTACATTCTCCCAACTTCTTTAGCACAAAAACGTTTAGCTACTATAGGATTCTTGCTTATGATGATTAATAAAGATGAAAGGTGAAAACTTTAAAACAGATTCACTTTGAGAAACAGATTCACTAGGAAAAGAATCCTAGGCATATATCAGATGTTTCTGAAAAAGAAGTCTTTCTTCAAGGTGGTAAAAGGAATAAATTAAGAATGAGATTTCATGGTTATCTTCTACTGACCCTGTGAGAGGATGTATTGTGTGCATGTGTGGGTGTGTGGCCAAGTAATATATATTTTATTTTATTTTTTCATTAGAAAAGGTGTGAGCTTACAAAACAATTAAGCATAATGTGCAGAGTTCCCATACACCACCTCTCCAACAAAACCTTACATTGCTGTGGAACATTTGTTACAGATTATGAAAAAACGTGATCAGACTATTACCACTAACTATGGTCCATACTGTACACTTGAAATATTTTTCCCATGCACCCCTTATTGACAATATGTATTAGTGGTGTACATTTGTTATCGTTCATATTTTTACTGTTACCACAGACCATCTTCCACCACATGGTTCACTGTGAAATATAGTCACATGCCTCGTACATTCTGTCCAAAGTGTACACTCAGTGGCTCTCACTCTCATCACGGAGTTGTGCAGTCATCACCCCAGTAAACCTTTGAAAGATTTTTTAGTCAAAAAGAAAAAAAATCCCATACCCCTCTATTATTGACTGTTAGCATGATGCAGCACCTTCTTTGACACTGATGCAAGAATATTACAATATTGCTGCTCACTATAGTCCATAAGTTACATTAATTATATTTTTCCCATGCATCACTATATTCTTACCACCTTGTGATAGTGATGTACATTTGTTCTAGTTCGTAGAAGAACATTATTTTATTTGTATTATTAACTATAATAATAGGATGTGTTATTCTATGGGAGTTTTGGTAATCTAATCAAAGAAACATTTCTTAATTAAAACTTATAAAAACAACCTTTCTAAATACACACCATAATCTTTACAGAATGGTTAATGCTTACTCTACATCCACAGTTCATACAAAATCTCTTTGTCACCCAGTCTAGGTTCACTATCAGTAAACACCTAAATTTCTTACTTCACCTTAAGAGCCACTGTTTTGCCTTCAACAGCTGATTCACCATGAAGTACAAAAACTTTTCCAAAAACCTCAGTGTTAACCTCCCAAAACTACAATTTAGATCTACAATTTTTTTCCTGGTAATTTCTTTTTTTTTGCACTTAAACTGACACATCGTAACAGGATGATAAATTTCAAAGGACATTAGATATGACGGTCTGGACTTAAACTATCTTTGTGACCTTGTATAGTACCATTCTGAGGTACTGTTTCCTCATTTAAAAAAAAACTAAGAAAATAATATTTACCTTAGAACACATTGTGAGCAATGTATATTAAAATTAGTGACTAAAAGTTTGAAGAGAAACAAGATATTTTATATAGGCTCAAAGTATCTCCCCATAAGAATAGTTACTACTAGAAACAGTAATTGTACAGGGAAGAAAACTGACAGACATCACCTTAACCCAGTGATCAAGGTTAACCTCACCAGCACTAAGACACAGTGACATCATGTCCCTTCCTGATAGGAATGCACTAAGGACACATCACTTCTGTGGTATTCCTGCCAAAAATGTCCAAACGCAACTTAAACATGAGAAAATATCAAACAGACGCAAATTGAGGGACATTCTACAAAGTAACTGATCAGTACTCTTCAGAAGTATCAAGGTCAAAAATGACAAGGGAAGAGTGAAAAACTGTCATAGATAAGAGGACACTAAGGAGAAGTGTTAACTAAGTGCAGTATGGGAATCATGGGATGGATTCTGGAACTGAAAAAGGAAATTTGAGGAAAACCTGGTGAAATCAGAATAAATCAAGTCTGCAGTTGCGATATTGGTATTGTACCAATGTTAATTTCCTGGTTTTGATCATTAGACCTTGGTTATATAGGATGTTAACATTAGGGAAAGCTGGGTGAAGGGCATATTGCAACTCTATTTTTGCAACTTCTCTAAGTCTAGACTTATTTCAAAATAAAAAGTTAAAAATAGTGGTTGTGAGGATGTACATGCTATGCACTTAGTATGTATTAGTTTCCTTACTTTAATACTCTCATTTTAATATTCTCCAAAACCATGACATCCTGAATTTGCTTGAAAATCTCTAATAATACAAGCTGTTAATAGGCAAAAACACAACCAAAGCAAAATATGGACATTAGTGTAGTAATATATTAACAGTCTTCCAGTAAGGGTAAAATAGTAGGAAATATACTAAGTGAAAGAAACTAGACAAAAGGTACTACATATTGTTTGACTCCATCTATACAAAATATAAATAAATTAGAAAGACAGAAACAGAATAGCAGCTATGTACAGGAGGGGAAGCATAGAGAGATTAAGAGGTGATTATTAAGGGGTAGAGTTTTTTTTAATCTGATTTTTATTTATTATTATTAGAATAATGAAAATGCTTTAATAATGATTGAAGAAATGAATGCATAACTTTGTAATTATACCAAATAGCACTGATGGTACAATTTTGATGGATAGTATGCTTTATTAATAAGTATCAATAAAATTGATTTAAAAACATATCATTAAAAAAAGAATTCAATTTTGGTATCTAATAAGGAAGTAGAAAGACAAAAGGGGGTAGGAGAAGTAGAAGAAAACTCACATCGATTGAATTATGGGACATGTACATAGTTCTAAAATGCTCATTAAATATTAACTACACTGGGCAGCAGGTACTCTTATCACATCCCCACTCTATAGATGAAGAAATCGAGTCACAGAGAAGTAACTTGCCTAAGGTCATAAATAGACTAAGTAGTGGAACCAGAGCTAACCCTCACAGTCTGATCCCAGAGATCACACTCA
Source organism: Dasypus novemcinctus (assembly GCF_030445035.2). NCBI lineage: Eukaryota > Metazoa > Chordata > Mammalia > Cingulata > Dasypodidae > Dasypus > Dasypus novemcinctus. The sequence continues at coordinate 83,613,362 of NC_080678.1, read as the reverse complement.
ATCACTATTCCATGCTACCTACAGATTATTTTGTTTTTATGAATTCTGGCAGTATGCTTTTTGTTATCACAAAACTATAGCATGTTCATTCTAAATCATTTTTTCTGCCACATCCACAAGTCATTCCTGCTGTTGTATTTAAGTTACTATTTTTCTTAATTATATGGGCTTGTATTTTACCCTAGTGAATTTCCATATTTAAATTTCAAGGTATTTCTCATTTTTTCAAAGTCATTCTGAAATCTAATATTATTATAATTTGAAGGAGAGAGCAGTATAATAAAGTACAGTACAGTAAAGAGTACCAGACTGAAAGAAGCAAGCTCTGGTTCTGTCTCTGTTATGTCTTGGCTATGTGACCTTGAACAAGTCATGAAGTCTGTTTTTTAATTGTTGAACTGATATTGCAATACACACCCTACATATCTCCAAAGGTATGTGTGTGAGCATTAAATATATTAATGACATGTAGGAAAAGAGGTTTTATAAGCAGTGAAGTATTTTATGATTGTAAAGTGATGCTTTTATTGCCACTGATCACATAATTTTAGCCCTGCCTTATAACTTAAAGAATATACTCTCTACTTTTAACAAGCTGGTGATACAAATGTTAAACAGTAGTGTGACAATCTACATATTCCTGTGGAATACCAATTGTGGTATTCCCACACATTGCCTCATTTAACTATAACATTTCCAAACTCCTACAATAGTTAATGGTATTCATCTCATGCTTCCCTCCTGCTCATTCACTCCTTCCAGTAACAGCGGCCTTCCCTTAGTTCTTGCAGTACACTATGCTCTTTCTTGGGGGCCTGTATGCTACTGTTTCCTCTGAAATTTGTTTCTCTTTTTGTCTTGTCTTGTTTTTCCCTGTCATGGCTAGACATTTGTATTTTTCAGGTTTTACTTCTTCAGAGAGTCCTTCCATGAACATGATATCTAAAATAGGGCCCCCTCCCACTCTTTCACAATACCCTGTATAGCAGCGTCTACCTTGTCTTTGAGTTTGGCATGCAGTAAGTGTTCTGTAACTATTTGTTGAATGAATAAATGATAAAATGAAGATAATCTGAAGATTATCCTCATTTCCTTAATCTGTTTAAAAACCATCTCCTTTGGGGGCCCAGGCACCTTCGAAAGCAGTATTACACTCTCTTAACCAGTAGGACCCGACTTAGTGAGTGTCTTATTCCCAGAAACTCTGGCTTTGTTGCAAATATAGAATATTATTGCATTTTCTGTATTTGTGAGAAACACAGGAAACTTAGAATCACCTTGAAGAATTCTTTGGGAATGAACACCCCTCTATAGTGCTATTCATGAGACTTTCTGCAATGATGTGTATGTTCTATATCTGCCCTGTCTGACATGGCAGTCACTAGCTACGTATGGCTACGGAGCACTTCAAATGCACCGAGTATGACTGAATAACTGAATTTTAAATTTTATTTAATTTTACCTAATTTTAATTTGGATAGTCACATATGACTAACAATATTGGAGAGCACAATTTTATTTTGTCCTCTCTTAGTGGTATAAGATGATATAGGGAAGTGGATTTGGCCCAACAGATAGGGCAACTGCCTACCACATGGGAGGTCTAAGGTTCAAACCCAGGGCCTCCTGACCCAAGTGATGAGCTGGCCCATGTGCAGTGCTGATGCACGCAAGGAGTGCCAAGCCACACAGGGGTGTCCCTGCGTAGGGGAGCCCCATGCGCAAGGAGTGCGCCCAGTAAAGAGAGCTGCCCAACGAGAAAAAAGTGCAGCCTGCCCAGGAATAGCGCCGCACACATGGAGAGCTGATGCAGCAAGATGATGCAATAAAACAAGATACAGATTCCGGGTGCTGCTAACAAGAATGGAAGCAGACACAGAAGAACACACAGTGCATAGACACAGAAAGCAGACAAGTGGTGGGGAGGGGCAGGGAAGGGGACAGAAATAAATAAGAAAACATACCTTAAAAAAAAAAGATATAATCATTGGTCAAGAATGGAAACAAGTCTGGGATCCTCTAGATAGAGTAGGGGCTGTGGGAAAAGTAGGAAAAAGGAGAAGGATTGCCTTTTCCCCTCTGTGGACAGATATATTATATATCTTAAAGACTAAAATAAGAAAATTAAAATTTGTTGCTTGGAGTAAAAGCAAATAAATAATTCAGCAGAGAAGGTATTAATTTTCTGAATCATTTGGCACATACTCTTGCACAATGGAAATAGAATACGTATATTTAGCTTTTAGGGGTATTTTCTTCATTTTATTTAATTTAAAACAATTTTCAATACTGTTTTTTAAAGTCTTCATAATGAGATATGCTTTTAAGCACCTTATTTTTATTTAGGTTCTAAAAATAAAACCTTTAATTGGTTCAGCTCAAGATGAGGTAGATTTAAAGGCACACTGCTGTCTGAACTGATTTTCCAGAATAATAAAAAGCCTTATGAAACTTTTTACCCCAAGAATTGCCATTTTAAATTCTTAGCAGGTTTGTCATTTAAATCAGACACTATGCAATTTTCCATCACCTACACACACACACATATATATATATATCCCCTCTCCACTGCTTTGTGCTCTGCCCAGCTCCAGTTTTTATCTCATTCTCCAGTGCCCTCTTAAGCTACTGAAAATTGCCCAATTCATTTTAAAGATTAAAGATTCCTTAAAAGAAAGATTATCTAAAAACTGCAGAGAAGCTAACCAGAATATCATAAACAATGCCACTGAGATATTTCCTGATGAATAAACACTGGTTATTTTTAGAGGCATTTGAATTGGTCTTCAACAGACAGATCACCAGTGGCAAAATTCAGTGGCTTTGGGAACTGATTGGGATTTATAATAGAAAAGATAGTAGGACAACAGAGCTGGTGAGAAGGAAAAAAATGCTCACCTTTTTTCCTTTTTAATCTTTTCATTTCTTTCCTCTCATTATGTTCCAAATTTAAAGGTAAAATTAAAGTTGGGAGGGATTAAAATGTAGACTTTGTCTAGTTTGTCACAGAAGACTTGAGCGCATTAATAAATTTCTATAGACAGAAAACTATTAAGATAAAGTGATTTAATCTTATTTGAGTCTTTAAGAATACCAAGTTCTAAACCTATGCTTTCATACTACTATCAAATGAACTAAGGAAACTTTAATGACATTTGAAATCACTGAATTTTCCAAATAGCATTCTATAACATAAAAGTACTGTATTTTATTAATATTATTACTTGAAATTTTCTGACTCATGGCTCATATATATTCTGCAATGTTTCTAATGTCTTAGGGACCCCATGAAGGGACATATTAAGACACTGTGTGCTTAGTCAATATAACATAACACTGTCACTATAACCAAGAGACCAGTTTTGCTCTGTCAGGAGGTAATAAGGTATGTGATTATAATTATCATCACTTTGTTCATACGCTATAATCAATTATGGCAGATTTATAGAAAAAGAAACAATTCAGAAATAAGTAAGTAGGAACTAATGGAGGGAGCAGATGTAGCTCAGGTGGTTGAGCGCCTGCTTCCCATGTAGGAGGTCCTGGGTTCAGTCCCCAGTACTTCCTTAAAAAATAAAAATAAAAACTTACGAAAAGGTTAATATGATGCTAGTTAGCAGAAAAAAGCAAAAATAGTCTGTTACTAAGACTGAATTTAAACCAGGTATAGCCAAAGCATATAGCTCAAATGGGCAACAAAAGTATAAAGTAGTCAGGCAAAACTGTTTTTTAAAAAAGTATTATCTGGTTATTACAGGATTATGTTCATTTGTTATGCAACATGTTACATTTCTACGCATCTGCAAAATTGGTTATTTTATAGAACCAAAATACATTTTCTTATGCTAATAGAGAAAACTGACAGGATACAAATTTATATTCTATAAGCTTTTATCTGTTGAGAATTTTGATACAACAACAGAGGATATAAATTTTTACTAAAATTTTATATCAATGAAATTTTACTTATAATCTCATGATCAAACATTTGACTATTAAACTGAATGTTGCTCTTATTACATTTAGTACTATATATCAATTGTCAGTTTGGGAAATTACAAAGTGAAATGTATATGGGAAAAAAAAAACAGAAAAATCTTTATAACTTTTATATGTGACTCAACCTACAAAACAAACACCCAAAGAACTACCATAGTTCCCAATAATTGAGAATGAGGCAGGGTTTCATGCCCTAAAGTAGTTCTTTCATGGGACATTCAAAGTAGAATACTTATACCACATGCTCATCATCTCACTCTAATGAAGAGGAAAATCTGTCTGGTTGTCAACCCCTATGGCACGGAAAGATGTATGTGTATTACTTTGTTGCTTGATAATGAATCCATCTTTAGTACATTTAAATAACAGTTCTATCACAAATTTACATAACACCTTTCTCTAAAGAGATCAAAGTAGGCTTACTAATTCCATCCAGTCAATGTTCATGTCTAATCGAGATGGTAAAGAACTCTATAAGTAAGCAAGTAAAGAGGGAGCTTCTGTATTCCATTTTCATGCAAGTTAAAATTTATTTTATTACTATCACTAAACATTCCAAGTTGCTGCTTAGAACACAGCATCCTACATAGTACTGGCTTTATAAATGTGATAGTCACAAAAGATTCCAATTCAGCTCATTCTGTCAATTAATCCAGCTTCAGTTACATTAAGTGTTTTAAAAAAATTGATTTGAAGATGGATATTACATATAAGTAAAAACACAATCTTGACTGTTATCTTAATTTAGCCAACGATAACCACATGGAGTTTTGAATCCTGACAGGATAATAATTCTACTAGGAAAATAGAATCAGGGCCTAAATTAAAGCCAATTATTGATATTTAGTTTCAGAAAATTTATGTATATTTTATGCCATGAAAAAAAGAAAAGAACAAAAGGGAGAAGAAAAATGCAAACAGGAAGTTTATATAAGCAAGATCTAAATTAATAGGTTCCTAACAACTGTTAAGTACAACCTTTAGGAAATTAATTTGCATAATGATAATCTACATGTGGTGGCGTTGAAATTCTTTAAACGACATTATATTTCACTATTTAGTCTTGCTCCACCACTGCTTTAGCAGTGAATCCTTATGAAATGTAATGCAGCTAATGAGCTAGCTTTTTAACTGAACAAACTGACAGGCCCCATATCTGCAGAGGCAGCTTGAAACCGTGCCCAACCTCTTGGCTTCCCAAGAGGCTTTTCAAAATTCAATAAATAACATCTGTAGGCGATGTTGGGTGCAGACCTAGCAGAGTGCGTCATAACACTGTGCTGGCAGAACAAAGAAACCATGACGACTGCCAAGTTTCCATGGCAACTGCTGCGAGGCTCTGAGAGTATAATAGCACATCAATCACTGTCCAAAAGAACTTCATTATCAGCTAGAAAAAACCTTTAGGATCTGTTTAGTGTGCAATTGTGGGTTAACTCACCTCAAAGCCTTGCTCTCTAGCAAAAGTGGCAGCTTCCTGAAAAAAAAAAAAAAAGAACAGTTAATTATAAAGTGCTAGGTAATGAAGAAATAATCCATTTTGAAACTCAGTCTTCTTTTTACAAAATTATCTCAATATACCCACATAGTTCAATTTTCATTCTTACACCAAAAAAAAGATTTCTTTTTTTTCTATTGGCATTAAAAAAAAAAGGCAGCCTAATGTCAACACACTTCCCAAGTTGGAATAAAGAGGATGTAGTACATGTTTTTACTGTAGCTGCCTCAGTGAGTTCAGGTGTTTTGACCTGGCAAAGAAAGACAATCATATGGAACCTATGGAACAATCTGGTAGATAGATTTTTATTTAAAATAATATCTCTCAGAAAGCTCTCTTTTAGGTAATGCCTGCTAATAAATGTATAGATTCAGAAACATCACCATTTTGCAAGCCCAGTAATAAAATTGATTCAAGCAAGGATCATCAATGCATGCTAAATTCATTAGGTAAAAGGATATTTCCATTGAATCAAAGTATCACAGATTACATACTGGCCACTGGGAGCAGAGCATAACTTTATAAGGGAAGGATCACCCTGTTATCACCATAACCAGGTGATTGATCTTGTGGGACTGCCAAATATGATGTACCTTCTGTTGTGATGCAATATAAAGTATACATTATCACCTATAAAGTATTCTGTTCTGGTCAAAAACTTTTAACATGAATTACTAAAAACTTTATTTCAACAACTTGCAGTCCATAGGAAATACAGGGAAAGGGGGACAAGTTAAATGATACATTGAGGAAGCACTTAGACAATCCATAAGGTAGGCTGTTCTACAGGACTAGACTGATGCCTTCAACAGGTGAATTTCATGAAAAACTGGGGGAGGCAGAAACAACCCAAAGAAAGGCATGGACCTTATCTGAATCATACTTTTAATAAATCACCTATAAAAAAAACATTTTGGAGACAAGTGTGGAAATTTGCATATGAAATGGGAATTAGGTAAAACTAAGGAATTATCAGTTTTATTGAGTATGATAAAGAAAATGTCCTATTTCTTAGAGATGCCTTCTGAAGTATTTAGGGATCAAATGTCATGGTACGTGTAATTTCCTCTAAAATACTTCAAAAAGAATTAAAATGAAGCAAAACTGACAAAACGTTAACTGATAAATCTAGATATTAATGTATGTAGTAGGTAGAGGTTCAGAATCTTCTTTTTCATATGTTTGAAAATTTCCAAAATAAAACGGTTAAAAAATTTCTCTTTAATATAAAAGACAGTCAGGTAACAAAAGTTAAACATTAAACAAACATGGACCTTTTTTAAGATGCTTAGATATTAAAAATCTTAAGGGCACAATCTGACAAACATTATTATATACCCCAATGCCTTTATAGCAGGTTATCAAATGACCAAGGCATGTCTGTGTAACCAAATCCTTTCTCTTTATTCTTTGCTTTGTGCTTATATTTTAACATTAGGACTGATAGAAAACGGAGGCAATATTATTTTTCAACACTACTTCCCTCCTGAAAATGAAAAAAATTTTCAGACAACTGTCAAGAGCCTCTACATCTTAACTTACATTCCTCCAAAATTATCTTTGCCAAGAGATATTATTAGAAGGATGGGATTTGAGCCTGAGTGGTAAGCAGATCCAACTCAACTGAAATGAACTGCTGCACAAAACCATGTAAGGCAGAAAATAGTCAATGTCTCCAGCACAAATTTGGGTACTATCTACACGTTGGGAAAAACACTGGGAAAAAATGTACGCATGAAGTTATGGGCTAATATATTAATAATATGTATAGTTAGAGAATCATTTCGAAAGTTTGAAAAGGTCAAAATGCGTGTTTAGAGCTGAAAACACTGAAGTTAATAGAAAGAGATAAGCTGAAGGTTCTCTGTTCAGTAGAAAAACATAAAGTTGACTAGGTTGCTAAAAAAAAAATTATCATCATTTTGTACAACCAATAGTCAATAATATTTGTTGGCCTCTATGTCAAGGAAAAGGATAAGGTTCAAAAGATATCAATGTAGTGCTTTTCCAAGCTGTCACATAATTAACCAAGCTATTTTTTTTTTTTTTTATATTAAAAGGACAACCATAAAGCTCTGCTGGAACTATTTATTTATATAAAGTTAAAACAAATTATGTGTAGGACTAAAATTGCACTAAAACCTAATGACTCAAAGTTCATGTACAATAGTTAAATTGGTTTTTAACATCTAGTTTTGCTCACACAAATGTAGTAAGAAATTAACTGTGACCTGTTATGATATACTAGAACTAACTAAAATTAACTGCAAGAAGACACAAATTGGTGTGAAGCTGTTATTTTTTTAAGGAAATTGGGCCCTAGGACACTTCCACATCTGTAAACTATTCTAAGTGTCAACATATTCTGCCTTAGGAAGGACATGCTGAAGAAAAGTCAACTGAATTTTCTGTCTCAGCTCCCCCTCACACAGGTTTTCAGAGCCGTGCCCTATCACTAGAAAAGCCAAGCACTTGTTCTGTGGCTTAAAGAGATCTTATCTCCTGATTTCCTCCCACCTTCCTTTGATCTTGGGCTGGTGCCCCCAAGTCACTCCATTAGAAAAGGCAGCTGGCTCACATCACTGCAGACTTTCCCACAGCTAACCTCTGATCTGGAGGTGTTTGTAGATACAATGATGAAACATTTATTTTTCCCTCTCAGCAAAACAAACAAAACAACATGGGAACAGTTTGACCCAGGAGGAATTTTAAGTAGAACGCTGGTCCTCACATTCACCACATGGGACAGACAGAAAGGGCATTAGGTCAGAAAAAAGGAAGAAAGAAGTGGCATAGACGGTAGGCAGAAGAGTGAGGTAGGTTCCAAATATCAGGGATAATTCCACGCAAACTGATCAGACTAAATTGAAAAGGACTTTTTAGTGTGCCTTTGCAGTAAATGTGAGAAAAGAAAACAAGCAAGTCCCCATCTGTGCTGCCCCAGGGCGCCTCGTACTGAGTTTCACAAATCTAATGAAGCAGTCAGGTTAAAATCCAACCCCAGAGTGGATGTGACATGTGGAGAACAGCTAGGGTTAGCGCAGAGAAGCAGGGCGGTTCCTAATGCAGGTGATTATCCATGTGATAATCATTATATTTACAGGCTTTCCATTTTAGATCTGACATAAAAAATCACAAAGGAGGAGGGATTAAGGAAATAAACAACTGATAGAGGCTTTACTGCTCCCCTGAGAGTGTAGCTCTTTCATTCATGCATGACAAGCAACAAAAGCAAACAGGCCAGGAAAGAGTATTTCTGAGAGGGCTGGATTTCACATTAATACTTCTTTCCATTTTGATAACTTTCACTATTATTCAGTTTCTCAGGCAGGTCACATTTTCAGAATCAGTTCCCATTGTTGTCCATGCTAGAATACAGTATCATTTTTGGTTTACAATGAATGATTCTCACATAATATGTCTTTTACGAAAACAGAGTCATTTTTCCCTTCCTGGAATTGAGTGTTGTGAATAAAATGACATATAATTAAAGTCATCTATACTGTGCCATTTAGGACTTACAGCAGGTTTGCTGCTTCACCAACTAGGCTAAAAGGGTTCTGGTGGAACAACAACCAAGTGAGGTTTTTTAATTAAGGTTTTAAAAAAGGCTGAAAATTCATGGTTAATGAATACTATGGAATACTTACATTAAGAGTTATTTAAAGAGATTAGCAAATCACTATTAATAAGCACAATCTTCAGATTATATAGGAAAGGAAAGAGAAACATGTGCATGTTTGTCTGTATAAAAGACAACTGTTTCCTTTATATTCAATTGAGGAGAAAACTATTTCCTCTGTATTTTATCTGGTAATACCCCAGTTCTTATTTAAACCACAGAATTATCAGGAATCAATATTGAGCTAAAATAAAACTTGTCCACAGCCTTATTTCAATTCTAATTATTCATTATGAGTTTTGCAAAAATACACTTAATTTCCTTATATTGACTTTAAATCCTGAGACCTTGACAAATTTACTTAATTAGTTTGAGTTTTATGGAGATTCTTCAGGGTTTCCTACAGATGATTCCACCTTCTGCGAATAAAGATAGTCGTCAGTATTCTAACTAACATACCCACTCTGCACAGTTCTTTTGAGAAGTAAGAAAGCTAACAATTCACCTCTCTTTTGTCCAGGGTGATCTGAAGGGTGTGATGACCACCACTTCTAGGACAGCTCACAACCCTTGCCCTCCTGACTTCCTGCTCTGCAATACAAGGCACTGAACCCACTTTAGAACTATTAGCTGCCTGCTTATGTCACCAAACTGCTTTTTGATTTGAGACATGAGGGGCCTTGGGTGTAAGTTGAAATGTCATGTCCCGAAACACAAAGGGAGAAGGTACAACATAGGACCAAAGAAGTCCCTTCTGACTATCCAAAGAAAGCAGTTCATCCACCCCAGACAGATTACTTTGTTGCTCCAAGGCAAGGAAGAAGCAGAAGATTCTGAGTATATGATGGTCTGGCTCTCACGGGGAGTCCACAAGGTCTCCCATAATTGAGGGAGTCCAGAACTTTAGGAAAAGCCAAAGGAAAAGGGAGGCTTCAGTGAAACAAAGTTTCTGTTTTACTTTGTCCATCTCTCCATCCAACAAATATCTACCTCCTAAATATGGTTTTAGGTTAATAGCTACAGGATGGTATTTCTTCCTGTCACTGTATATAAAATTCATATCTTTATATGCAAATTTATGTGTATATACTTTCTCTATATGAAAAGTATATACACAAGTACATAAATAACATATATTTGTGTATATGTGTGTATATATAGAGAGACCATCCTCTAGCTATCTATGGAGACTAAGAGAAATTTATATGCAAACAAATTTATATACAAGTAGATGGGTAAGTGGACTTCGCCCAATGGATAGGGTGTCCACCTACCACATGTGAGGTCCGCGGTTCAAATCCTGGGCCTCCTTGACCTGTGTGGAGCTGGCCCATGTGCAGTGCTGATGCGCGCAAGGAGGGCCGTGCCACACAGGGGTGTCCCCCGCGTAGGGCAGCCCCACACACAAGGAGTGCGCCCCCATAAAAAGAAACACAGATTCTCGGTGCCGCTGATAAGGATAGAAGTGGTCACGGAAGAGCATGCAGTGAATGGACACAGAGAGCAGACAACTGGTGGTGGGGGTGGTTTGGGGGGGAGAGGAGAGAAATTAAAAAAAAAAAATTAAAAACAAAACAAATAGATGAATGGTATTTTATATACTATAAATAATTCATAATAAATTTGCTGGCATATCTAAGAGTTTTCACCCATACCAACAGTTTAAGGATTCTAAATATATAAATAAGTCATCACAATTTCATGCCCATAAGGTGCATCTCATTGTAACTTTAACTAAATCCATTAAAATGAAAAGAACTATGGTGCCTAATGCATTAAAAATTTCATGCTGCAACCAAAACAAATTAAAGGTCTTTGGCTACCCATCCTACTTGAAATAAATGGGAGGGAGTTAACTTCCACTAAAGCATGTGCTCTTTTGTGCTTGACACGGCAGCAAAGCAAGAGTTTCTTTTCCAAAGCAGGAGAAAAGTTTGGGCTCTCAATTCATGTATTTTTTTTTCCTTCTGGAAATGTTTCACTACATATGAGGTAACCTCACTACGGTAACAATTGTGAACATTTTAAATTGCCAAAATAATTTCAATAATGTGACCTAAGACTAGGCAAGTTATACATATAAGTGTATGGGTTACATGTCGCCTAAATTAACTCTCCTCAAATAGAAACTACAGGGAAGAGGATGTAGCTCAAGTGATTGGGTTCCCACCTACCGACGGGAGGCCATGGTTCAGTTTCCAGTTCCTCCTAAAGAAGACAGCGAGCTGGCATGACAGGCAGGCACAGCAAGCTGACACAACAAGCTGACTCAACAAGAGATACAAGAAGGAAAACATAAGGAGAGACACAACAAAAAAGCAGGGAGCAGAGGTTACTGGTGCTTCCTAAAGAGGACAGGCAGGATGGCGAGCTGGCACCATGGGCAGGTGCAACAAACTGACGTGACAAGATGATGCAACAAGAGACACAAGAGGAAAAGCATAACGACAGGCACAACGAAGCAGGGAACGAGATGGCTTAAGTGATTAGGTGCCTCCCTCTCACATAGGAGGTCCTAGGTTCAGTTCCCAGAGCCTCCTAAATAAACAAAGAAGACAAACCGATACAATAAGTGCAAACAATGAGGCAGTGGGGAGAGATAAATAAGTAAAATAAATCTTTAAAAAACAAAAAACACTACACAGGAAAGTGGATGTGGCTCAAGTGACTGAGTTCCTGTCTATCACATGGGAGGTCCTGGGTTTGGTTCCCAGTGTTTCCTAAAGAAGATGATCAAGGCAGTGAGCTGACATTACAGTCTGGTGCAGTGAACTGATGCAACAAGATGGCACAACAAGAGACACAAAGAGGAAAACATAATGAGAGACACAACAAAGTAGGGAATGGAGGTGACTCAAGTGATTAAGTGCCTCTCTCCTACATGGGAGGTCCCTGGTTCAGTTCCTGGTGCCTCCTAAAAGGAAGATGAGCACATGATGAACAGACACAGCAAATGCAAACAATGAAGGGATGGGGAAAAATAAATAAAGTCATCTTTAAAACAAACAAACAAAATACAGGGGAGTGGATGTAGCTCAAGTGGTTGAGCGCCTGCTTCTCATGTACGAGATCCAGCACTCGATCCCTGGTACTGCCTAGAAATACCAAACAAACAAATGAAAAAACCAACTCTCAGGGAAGCAGATGTATCTCAGTGGTTGAGTGCCTGCTTCCCATGTACAAGGTCCTGGGTTCAATCTCTGGGACTTCCAAAAAGAACACAAGCAAACAACAGCAACAACAAAAAACAAACAAACAAAACACCCCTGCAGCTTCTGCAAACACAAAATCTACCTCAATAGTAAGGCCAAGGATTTGAAGATAATTAAGAAATGCTCTCTTTGAATGGTGTTAAATGCATGATAGTACTGATTATGAGTACTAGCAAAATGGAAAGTATACAGAGCTTAGAATCAGAAGACCTATATTAAGGCACCAGTTTTACAGCTTATTTGCTATGTAATCTTGAGTAAATTACTCAGTACTCAGCACTGGATAGCTGTTGGGAATAAATGGAATATTTTATATGAAACTACAAAATAATTTTGCCTATGGAATTCAAGTTCTTGGCAGGATCATGGGACCATTTCAAAAATATGGTTTCAGAGAACTCAGAACAGAATTATTTGTCCTACCTGCGGACCATATGTTTAATAGGTAGCTTCAAAGGATCCCCGATTCCTGTTATTCAAACCCTTCCCTCTGGGTGTGAGCTGCACCTAGTGGCTGTCTTTTTCTCTCTCTCTCCTGCATGCACCCACGTTCGCGCTGAGTCTTCGCTCTGGGGAAAACCAGCTGCCATCTTGTGAGTGACCGTGGAGCGGCTCATGGACAACAGCCAGTCAGGCCCTAAGGCTTGCCGACAGCCTTGCGAGTGAGGTGGAAGTCTGCAAGTGGTTCCTCCCTGAGCTGAATTCTGCCCCAGTAGAGCCGTGAGTTGACTACAGCCTTGGATAACACCTTGATGATAGCTGTATGAGAGACCCTGAGTCAGAGGCACCAAACTAAGCTATGCTGGGATTCCATTTCCTCAGGAACTGAGATAACAAATGTTGGTTTGAAGTTTAAGTTTGGAGGTAATTTTTCATGCAGCAGTATGTGTTTTAGGCTTGGAGAAGTCATGAAGTTATGGCTATCACTGGGCACTGAGATGGGCTATTGTAAAAAGAGAGCCAATATTTTCCACTGATCATGCTGAGCACTTATCTATATTTACCTCATGTATTCCTCACAATAACCCTGAGTTACAAACCATTATTTCCATTTGATATATGAAGAATTTAATGCTCAGGAAAATTAAGTAACATGGCCAAATTCAGATAATTTCTTGTTTAGTTAAAATTTACATTTATTTCATTATTCTGAAGTAATGGTTACTTTACTGATACAGTAAGATTTTAAGTCATGCTAGAATCCACCAGTGAGAAAAATATTGAGTCAAAGTCTGATACCATTATAAAGTCTGCAATAGCTTAGCAGTGACATACCTTTACATCATAATGAAGTCTTATGATAAAATATTACCTGTGTGTACTTCTTTGCATACCATACATCATAACATAAAGACATGTTGCTTAAGCCTTTTACTATATCCTCATGCTATCCCTCAAAATATGAATTACCTTTTCTTTATGCTAACTATAAAATTATTTATGTACTTTCTTATGAGACTGTATTAATGTTATATTACTTTTAACTTTATACTATTTCTGATGAGGAAAAGCTTTAATTTGTAAGTAAATTAAATGAAGATAGAGAAAATCTGCAGGTAAAATATGAGCCCAGGAACCTATCTTTAAAAATAAATTTCATTCATGAAAATATCTGTACTGGTTTTTCCAAGGAATATAACATTCAACTTTTTGGAGATTTTCAACCTGTGTGCTGACATTTATTACCATATGCTTCCTGTCTGAGGAATGCTGAACAGAAATATTATTTAACATTTATTGAGTGCCAAAATCTGTGTGGGGCAATACATAGCTATAAAGACAGTCAAGGCCTCTATCCAATAGGTTTATAATAAAAATTAGGTATATAAATTTACCTCAATAAATGTAACTGGAAAAAAAATTGAGGCAGCCAAAACACAGGCCAAAGAATTTAGGCTTAGCTTACAACAGACTTAACCCTTCCACAAAGTGATTTATTAGCTGACCAGTCTGGTCTAGAAAGGAGAGTTATTCATCCCCACCTTTAAGCATATTTAAGGGTGGTAACTAAAAGAAAACAAAGTACTTCATCAAAATTTAAAATTGATGAGCTACTTAGGTTTTGTTTTTCCTTTAGAACAACTCAAATTTTTCAGTTACTTAAGAGAGAAGAGAGAGCTTACAATAAGAAAATTCTCAGGGTACTAGTCCTCTTACTGGGCATTTTATTTTCATTTTAATAAGAAAGCATGTGCTTGGCATAAATGAGGCACTCAAGAAATGTCAATTCTTTTTCTTTATTCCATATGCTCCTCACAAAAATCCTGTAAAATAAGTATTCTTCTCATTTTACAGATGAAGAGCTGAAGGTGCAGAGAGATTAAAATATGTCCAAGACCATATAGTAGGTAATTGGCATAACGGGCTTTTGGATCCGTGGCCTTTTGAATAGACTGTGATAGACCACTAATGGTGAATTCTTTCAGCTTTTAAATGTATGAACAAGTCTACTTTGCTCTTGTTTTTGAGAGATATTTTCACTGGGTATAGAATTCTAGGTTGATAAATTTTTTTCTTTCAGTACTTTAAAGATAATGTTGGGACATGGAGCTGCCCTGGATGGTGCTTCAGGGGCAATCACCGGACATTGTAAATCCTCACAGGGCCCACTGGATGGAATGGGGGAGAGTATGGGCCATGATGTGGACCATTGACCATGAGGTGCAGAGGTGCCCAGGGATGTGCTTACCAAGTGCAATGGATGTGTCATGATGATGGGAAGGAGTGTTGCTGGGTGGGGGAGAGGTGGGGTGGGGGTGGTGGGGTTGAATGGGACCTCATATATATATATTTTTTAATGTAATATTATTACAAAGTCAATAAAATAAATAATAAAGATAATGCTCCAAGTTTAGCTTGCTTTGTTTCCTACAAGACTGCTCTCATTCTTATGCTTGTTCCTTTGTATATAACATGTCTTTTAAGATAAGTAAGATACATCTTTTTTTAAAAGATTTGTTATTATTATTTATTTCCCTTTCGCCCCCTCATCATCTGCTCTCTGTGTCCATTTGCTGCATATTCCTCCGTGTCCACTTGCATTATTGTTAGTGGCACTGGGAATCTGCATCTCCCTTTGCTGTGTCATTTTGTTGCGTCAGCTCTCCACGTGTGCAGTGCCACTCCTGGGCAGTCTGCATTTTTTGTGTGGGGCGGCTCTCCCAACAGGGTGCACCCCCCATACGTCAGGCTCCACCACACGGGGGATACCCCTGCGTGGCACAGCACTCCCTGCATACATCAGCACTGCGCATGGGCCAGCTCACCACACACAGGTCAGGAGGCCCTGGGTTTGAACCCTGGACCTCCCATGTGGTAGGCGGATGCTCTCTCAGTTGAGCCAAATCCGCTTTCTGCAATATATCTTTTTTTTTTTTTAAGATTTATTTATTTATTTATTTATTTATTTATTTATTTATTTATTTATTTCTCTCCCTCCCCCCCCCAGTTGTCTGTTTTCTGTGTCTATTTGCTATGTCTTCTTTGTCCGCTTCTGTTGTTGTCAGCGGCATGGAAATCTGTGTTTCTTTTTGTTGCGTCATCTCGCTGTGTCAGTTCTCCGTGTGCGGCGCCATTCCTGGGCAGGCTGCACTTTCTTTGGCGCTGGGCGGCTCTCCTTACAGGGCACACTTCTTGTGCGTGGGGCTCCCCTACGAGGGGGACACCCCTGCATGGCAGGGCACTCCTTGTGCAGATCAGCCCTGTGCATGGGTCAGCTCCACACGGGTCAAGGAGACCCGGGGTTTGAACCACAGACCTCCCATGTGGTAGACGGACACCCTAACTGGGCCAAGTCTGCCGCCCCCGCAATATATCTTTTGATAGGGCTTATTTCCTTTCTTCACTGGCAAAAGCCTAACACCCAAACCACATTAATAAAGACAGTAAAAGACAAGATAGATAACCAATTCTTATGAGTTTATATACTATTTATAGAGGAGGAGGACAATAAGAAAGCTTAACTGATCAGCATTGAAAGTTAGACGAGGAGATAGGAAGCAGTTTGTGGCTCAACTGATGGAGCATCTGCCTACCATATGGAGGGTCCAGGGTTCGACACCCAGGGCCTCCTGACATGTGTGGTGAGCTGGCCCATGCACAGTGCTGCCGCATGCAAGGAATGCCGTGCCACACAAGGGGTGTCTCCCGCATAGGGATGCCCCACGCGCAAGGAGTGCACCCCGCAAGGAGAGCTGCCCTGCACAACAAAAGCGCAGCCCACCCAGGATTGGCACTGCACACACGGAAAACTGGTGTAGCAAGATGACGCAACAAAAAGAAACCCAACACAGTTTCCTGGTGCCGCATGACAAGAATGCAAATGGACACAGAGGAACACAGCGAATGAACACAGAGAACAGACAACAGGGGGAAGGGGAGAGAAATAAATAAAAAATAAAAACCTTTAAAAAAAAAAAAAAGAAAGATGAGGAGAGGTTTTGGGAAGAGAAAAACCTCAGATGGGGAAAGATCAGCCTCCTAGTTAAGTGGCTTTCTAATAATTCCTTTACTCTCAGTTCAAAAATGCACCAATGTCCTTTATGGTTTCCACATTCTGTGAGCATTCCTAAGATGTCAGGTTGTGATAATCATTGTCACTACAAGTTCCACTCTCCAGAGCCACTGTGACAGCCCGAATTGATGCTATTTTGGAATTTTTGCAAAATTAACTTTCCTAGAAAATATGGTAAAAACAAGTGGAAAGGAAGCAATGTATAAAACATAAATGGATAAGTACACCAGATGCAGTTTTTAAAAAAATATTGTGAAAAAAGGACAAGAGTAAGGTAGGAGATCTGGTAAAGTGATACTGATTTTGAAGACAATAGCAGTTTCTCGTTGTTCTGCCTCTAATTGTAGAGCCTAGCCACAAAGCTCCCCTATTCTTTGGCTCCCCTTGTCTTTTGAGGGAGAAGATGGAATAAAATTGGAAGACCTAGTAACATTTATAGTTCAAAATATTACTGGATTAAATAAAAAAGGAGCCCATAGAACTACCTTGTGCTTATTAACATAATAGAGTGAAAACAAAGTAGTATATAGCCTCCTACCTCTAGTGAAATGTAAAGGTATATTCCCCCTTATCAGAATTTTTACAAATGGATAAGTATATAACACATTATATCCCCAAATAACCAGTATTTTTTCTTCCATTTTGCTAGACAATCCTGTTATTCTGTAAAAAATATATTGCAGGGAAGCAGATGTGACTCAAGTGATAGGGCCTCTGCCTAACATATGGGAGGACCTGGGTTCGATTCCTGGTACCTCCTGGAGAAAAAAAGAAGAGAAAGCATGCCTGCATGGCAATCCAGTGCCCACGTGGCGAGCTGAGTGCCTGTGTGGTGAGCTGAGTGCCTGTGTGGCGAGCTGAGTGCTCGCATGGTGAGCCGAGGTCCCACATGGTGAGCTGTGTGCACGCGCAGCAAGCCGAGTGCCCGTGTGGCAAGCTGCCCACACGAACACCCGTGTGGTAAGCCAGTGCCTGTGCAGCGAACCAGTACCTGCGTGGCAAACCAGTGCCCACGTAGCAAACCAGTGCCCGCATGGTGAGCCGAGAGCCTGTGTGGTGAGCCAGTGCCTGTACAAGTGAGTCACACAGCAAGATGATGATGCAAGAAAAGAGAGACAAAGAAGAGAGTCAAAGTGAATCACAGCAGAGACCAGGAACTGAGGTGGCACAATTGACAGGGAACCTCTCTCTACATGAGAGGTCCCCAGGATTGAATCCCGGTGAATCCTAGAGGAGAAAGATGAGAAGTGAAGACAAAAAGAGAAATAGACATGGAAGACCACACAGCAAATGGACACAGGCAGCAGAACAGCAAGGCAGGGGACGGAGAAGGGCAGGGGACAGGGAACACCATTGCAACACCATGTATTGCAATGCTGTTGTCTTTGAAATGATTCCAATGCACACAAACTCAAAATTTCCACAATGGCCTGTGGGAAGTAGCAAGGATAGTCATGGAAGTAACAGTCAACACAAGTCTCTTAAGGAAAAACCTAAAATCAGAGGAAAAAAAACTAATGCGCATGAAAAGGAAACAGGTCAAATGCACAATTCAGTCTATTAAATTGAAGAAAACCCATAGAAAACATCAATATATCATGTACTAGGTATTTAATAAATAAAAGCATGACTCACCTAGCTTTGCTGTATGAAAAGAAATTGGTTAGAAGAGATAGTGAATACTTCTGAAAAGCTCACATTTCACTTGACACTGAAATGGAAGCCAACCTATTTTGTATTTCATCTACAACACAGAATCAAGATGGGGGTGGTGGGGTTGAATGGGACCTTATATTTTTTGAATGTAATATTTTTAAAAAATGAATTAAAAAAATTAAAAAACAAAACAAAACATAGAATCAAGAAACATGTCTGTCTTTCTGTCTCCCAGATCTCTAGCCAGAATCTGAGAGAAAACATTCAACTCTAGTGCTTGCTTGTGGTATTTTGTAGTCTCCATGACAAATGATGAATTTCTGTAAGATGTCAACAACAATTAGGAATTGAAGGTAATACAGCACAGAGACAGTTACAAAGTAATCATATTTAAAGTGTACTGAGAGAAGCAGATATGGCTCAAGCGACTGGGCTTCTGTCTACCATATGGGTTTGATTCTATGTCTACCAGGGTTCGATTCCCAGAACTTCCTGGTGAAGGCAAGCCAGCCCGCACAGGAAGCTGGCCCGCACAGAGAGCTAGCCTGCGCGGGAATGCTGGCCTGAGTGGAGTGCTGGCCTGCACGGCAAGCTGGCCCGAAGGGAGAGCTGGCACAGCAAGATGATACAACAAAAGAGACACAGAGGAGAGACAATAAGACGCAGAAGACCAGGGAGTTGAGGTGGAGCAAGAGATTGAATGCCTCTCTCCCATTCCAGAAGGTCCCAGGATTGGTTCCCAGTGCTGCCTAAAGAAAAGACAAGCAGACTCAAAAGAATGTACAGCAAATGGACACAGAGAGCAGACAATGAGGGCAGGAGGGGAGAAGGGGGAGATATAAATAAATAAGTCTTTACAAATAAATGTATTGAGAAGTGGATGTGACTTAAGTGACTGAGCTCCCACCTACCACATGAAGGTCCCTGGTTTGGTTCCCAGTGCCTCCTAAAGAAAACAGCATGCTGGCGTAATGGGCAGGCACAGCAAGCTGACAACAAGATCAACAAGCTGATGCAACAAGAGATAGAGGGAAAAAACATAATGAGAGAACAAAAAAGCGGGGAGTGGAGGTTCCCTGTGCCTCCTAAAGAAGATGAGCAAGACAGCAAGCTGATGCGATGGGCAGGTACAGGAATCTGATGCAACAAGACGATGTAACAAGAGATACTAAAAGGAAAAAAATACATAATGAGGATACAACAAAACAGGGAATGGAGGTGGCTCAAGCTATTAGGTGCCTCCTTCCCACATTGGAGGTCCCGGGTTTGGTTCCCAGTGTCTCCTTTTTTTTTAAACATTTTTAATTTATTTCTCCACCTCCCATTCTATTTGCTGTGTTCATTCACTATGCGTTCTTCTGTGTCTGCTTGTATCCTCATTAGGCAGCTCTGGGAACTGATCCTGGGACTTTCCAGAGTGGGAGAGAGGTGATTACTCTCTTGTGCCACCTCAGCTTCCAATTCTGCTGCGTCTTCTTATTTTCTCTCCCCTGTGTCTCTTGTTGTGTCATCTTGCTGCATCAGCTCTCCGTGTGTGTAGTGCCACTCCTGGGCAGGCTGTGATTTTTTTGTGTGGGGCGGCTGTCCTTGCAGGGCACACTCCTTGCACATGGGGCTCCCCTACACCGGGGACACCCTGCGTGGCAGGGCACTCCTTGCGTGCATCAGCACTGCATGTGGGCCAGCTCATCACACAGGTCAGGAGGCCTTGGGTTTGAACCCTGGACCTCCCATATGGTAGGTGGATGCTCTGTCAATTGAACCAAATCTGCTTCCCTGCCATAGTCTCTTAATCAATCTCTGGTACTAGTCTCACCTAATTTGAACTCACTTTTGTTCACCCTTCTAAACACCAGCTTTTATTAGCCTTTGCTCAAAAAGCTACCAACTGGTTCCTCATTAAAATTCCAGTTTCATAGCCTATGTTTCAAAGATCCTCCAAAAAGTGTCCCTAAATTTCCTTCCTAACCTGATCTTTTACTATTCCTTTATCTATGTATCAAAAGCCTCTCAAACTAGAATATTTGCTATTCTCTGAACATGCACTAGGCTTTTCAGCCTTCATGTTGCCTTGCACATGTAGGCCCTAAGTGGATTAGAATATCTACAGCTACCCTAGTCAAAATTCTAGCCTTCCCACCCCAGGGTTAGTCTAACCATCTTCTGCTTAAAGGAAACCTTGAATTGTTCACAGTCTTCTCTTCCTCTACCTCCAGAAGTGATTTTCTACATTCCAGAAGCATTTTGCTCAGGTTGTAAAGGCTTCTCTTGTGGCAATTTTGCACAGATTGGAAATATAGTTATTTGTATAGAGATCTTATATCCATTACTAGTTTATAAAATCTTAAAGCAGAAACTCTTTTTGTCTTTGTATCCTCACAGCATCTAACATATTGCTGAATAGATAATAAATCCTTGTTGATTTATCAAATGAGAAGGACAAAACACTCAAACTACTTTAGCAAAGAAGACAAGAGAAGCTCTCAACTATCTAGGTTTTAGATTTACTTTGATTCCTTCTGGCTCATGCTTTATTTTTGGGATAAAAAATAGATTCTGTTATTTATTATACTTCATTATAATTTATTTACATGGTTTATTTTCTTCACTAATTATTGGCTCCTTGGAAACAAAAGTTTTGTTTCTATCCTAGAACTGTGCTTCATATATAGAATGGAATAAATAAACGTGCACTGTAATGAGTTAGGGTGATTAATTTAATAGAATCTTTACTAAAAAACATAAGAGATCATTCTCCTCAGATGCACTGAGTATTTCAAGAATGAGATCTAAGATTTGGCTAAAAACTTGCAAAAATGCTGGTCTGATGTGATCCTTGAAAGTACTTGTATTGGAGCCATCCCTGCAGTTGTACTACATGGGAAATTACCCTAAAAGATTTTCATATTTGTCTCATTTCCAAGAGTCACACAAATAACAAGGGAAATAGTTTTCCTTGAAAGAATATTTTACTGTGCATTATAATTATATTCTCAAAAATTTATTTAGTCCAGACATTACTAGCAAATAGTAGTTATCAATGAAAACATATAGCACAATAACAAAGTTAAGTGCCAAAGGTTAACTTTAGAAGAAGCAAGAATAGCCAAAATAAAACAAACAACCCCAAAACAAAAACAACCAAACAAAAACCATAAAACAACATTCTAAATATAGACGAAATAACAGAGGTAAATAGGAAGTCCAGACTCAGTTTGAGCACTTGGTAAATTATCAACAAAGAACAATTTTATGACAAGCTATTATTTTATTTTGCTGACACAAATACCATTAGAAAATTTATAGCATGTGGGATAGAAACATAAGTGTAAATGAGCTTATAGCAAGCAATATTCCACTGTGCTACACTTCCACAACTTTAAAATGACACTTTTGTTTCTGCCCCAGTAAACAGACACTAATATATACCCATCGATGTCATTTTTTACTGTCAGTGCATGCATCATTTTAGACACCACCACGTGTAGCTCAAGATGCACTGCTAAATTTTCTTATTTCAGAAGAGACTTCTCGAAGTAAGTTTATCTAAACGAAGTATCCCAAGGGCAAGATCTGATTCAGATAGTGAATGCTTTGAAAATAGAACCTAGGCACTTATGGTAACAGTCTTTAAAACCTTGTTGTGAAAGGAATGATGTGTGTTACAACTTTAATTAACATAAACTGTACCTCACAAACAAGCAAAGTCAATTCTTGATCGACCAAAGCAGATTAGAGATGGTTTAGACACAACAGGGGTCTGAGGTGTGCTCATCAACCTAGTAGAGCCTGGTAATCAGGCAATATTGGATTTCTTAAGAGGGTAAGAGGGTGAAGGAAAGGAGGCTGGATTTAGGCCTGGGCTGCTGTAAGGCAGGGATTCAGGCCTACCCCCACACTTTAAATGGAATAACTTAAGTAACTTACTGTGGATAGCATTCCCCTGGACAGCCAACGTTTAACAGGGGTTTAGTTATTATAGAGTTTATGAATTATCAGTAACATCTCTTTCTCTTATCCCATCTTCACATTATCCCCTGCTAATCAATAGGTGATGGTAATCTATTTTTCTTATCCCGAAATTGTGGTAAGGAAACTCAGGAGTCTCAAGAAAGGAAAGGTTATTCTTGAGAAGAAAACCTGTAAATCATGTATGTGAGAACACCAACAGTCTCAGGGCCTGTTCTATCCAGGGTTTTCAGAAGCACCTTCAATCACTGCGTGTATTACCAGACACAGCATCTGCTAACAGAGCAGCCATCGTCAACAGTTGCGTAGTGAATTGTGTAAGAACAAAAATATGCATTCTCATTAGTACCATCAAAGCAAAATACTGGTATATTCTGTAGGTGGTGAACTAAATTGTGAGATTTGGCAACTGCTAGAGTCAAAGCAGACATTAATAATGACGAATAGCTCCAGCCTCCAAGTGAGCACTGTGATAATGTTCGACACTATTTAATAGTACCAGACAGGCTTCGGACTTGCAGGGCTTCTCTGGATTGTGATAACCTAGGCAGATCTTTTGATCATTTGCTGTGGGAGTAAATGGAGATTAGGAATAACTATCTTCCAGGTGCTTCAAAAATTTTTACCACCCAATTAACATATTAGATACATTTATTACTAAAATTAAATAGCCCTATGTTAGGCTCATCTGATTAAGCAAAAATAAGACAAATTAAGATGAAAGCAACATTTAAAGTCACAATACAGTAGGTTGCCATGAAATTAAAAGAGAACAAAAGAAAAGGCTTTATGGCAGAAGTGGGATATGAGGTAAGTCTAGAAAAATTTGTAAAATTTTAGGTGAAATTGTATATAAGGATGGATACAAAGTTATAGAATATACAAGGTGAGTCTTGAGAATAGCAAGTGGTCCAATTTGGCTGGATCATAAGGGATAAGTACGGAGCAGAGGGCACTAAGATTTGAAAGATAGATTTAAGTCTATAATGAGTTAGGAGATTAGATTTAATTCATTTAACTATGTGGTAGGCAGATGAAAGGGGTGGGAGATATTAAGGTATTTTAGAAGGTAAGTTACATAATTAGAACTATATTTTAGAAAGATTAATTTATTTAGCAGCAGTATGCAGACTAGATGTAACAGGGATGATGGGTGATGAAGATTCCTAGATGGTAAATCAGAAAGCAGATGATAAACACAAAATATGTTAATTCAAATAGGTAAGGACAGAAGCGACAAGTTCTAAGATATTAGCAGTATGATGAACTTTAGGTAAATAATCAGCTTGCTTTTCAAGTTTTATAAGATAATGGTATAAAAAGAAAGAGCTCTTGACTTTGAATCAAGAAACTCTTCCTTTGCTATTACTTTCTAATGTGACTTTGAGGCAACATACAAACTCTCTTCTCTCTTCCTCAGATTCCTCATCTCTAAAATGGGAGGTTTATAACCCTGTCTAAAGCCCTTTCTAACTCCAAATTCAATAGCCATAAAAAACATTTTTTTGAGAGGCCCCTAACAACCATGGACAGACTACTTAGAAGGGTCCCTTTAATGCTGGAGTTGTCCTGCATGATATTGCAGTGAAGGATACTGTCCATTGTATATTTTGTCATAAACTACAAAACTGTGCAGGACAGAGTATAATGTAAACTCTAGTCCATGGTTAGTAGCAGTAGTTCAATATACGTTCATCTGGGAAGCAGATACGGCCCAATGGATAGGGCGTCCGCCTACCACATGGGAGGTCCACAGTTCAAACCCCGGGCCTCCTTGACCCTGTGCAGCTGGCCCATGCGCAGTGCTGATGTGCGTAAGGAGTCCCCTGCCACGCAAGGGTGTCCCCCGCGTCGGGGAGCCCCACGTGCAAGGAGTGCGCCCCGTAAGGAGAGCTGCCCAGCGTGAAAAAAGTGCAGTCTGCCCAGGAATGGTGCTGCCCATACAGTGAGCTAACACAACAAGATGCAACAAAAACGAGACACAGATTCTGGGTGCCGCTGACAAGAATACAGGCAGACAGAGAAGAACACACAGTGAATGGACACAGGGAGCAGACATTTGGGGGTGGGGGAAAGGGGAGAGAAAAATTAAAAATAAATCTTAAAAAAAAAATGTGTTCATCAATTGTGACAGATATAATATACTGATGAAGGATGTTGTTGATGTGGGAAGGTGTGGGAGAGGGACGGAGTGGGGCATATGGGAATCCCTTATATATATATTTTATAAAACATTTATGTCATCTAAAGATTCTTTAAAAATAAAAAAATTAATAATAGAAAAAAAAGGGTCCCTTAAGCAAAAAGTCCAGAGATTTGATTAAAAATGACGGTCCTAAATTGGTGAGCAGTTTTAGATACCTATTGTTTCCTACTGGGTCAAAATTTAAAAACCTTTCTCCTTATTCCTTAAAACAAACAAATTGGAAAATGTGAATCATCACTGGTATTAAAATCCACATTTAATACTTTTGTTTCATTTTAAAAATAAGGCTGAATCCTAACAGGTTTAAGCACAGATTCAATAAGAATTTCTGATTTTATAAATGGCATTTAAATGTGTTCAGAACAAGAAATAAGAACCATCTGATAGAGAAATGTATGTGGGTAAAATGAAAAGGAATGAAAATAAAGACATAAGGAAGCCAAAGGTAAAGGACAGGAAGAATATACAAGAGGCCGAATATGAATTTTTCTTGACCTAAAAGAATGATTCTGTGGCTAAAGTCAGGAGGTAAATGCTCAGAAACTTATCTTTTTTATTATGTGTTTTCTTACTTGATAAGATTTTTAATTCATACTACAATAAAAGATGAGGCACCTGTCATTTCAGAGGCAAAAATTATTGCAGTAGAACTTTGTGCCAAGTTCTTAAGGATTTTTAGAACATATGGAAATATGCAATATACAACTGAAAATAACAATTTGGACTTTATTCCACCAAATTTGGATTTTATTTAACTGTCTTTTAAAAACTTTACACTATTTTAGTTTTTAATCATACTCATTAATCTGAAAAAAAATTACAAGTGGGATCTTTTCCTTCCTAAACATTGTCCTGATCTGAACACTTGTTTAAAATTCACAGTCTCACAGTCTCACAGGTAATTGTTAAACTCTTTAACTCCCTCATTCTGTTGAGGGGGCTAGTGTACAATATTGTTTCATTAACTCAATTAAGCATATGTTAAGGATTGAGTAATGTTTCAGAAGCACTGATGGCGCTACGCTTAATTGTCAGATTTGTGGTTTGACTTTTATGTTCCATCTCCCCCTTTCTGAACCCTTTTAACTTTCACCTAATATTCTGGCTCACAGGACTTTAAAAAGTCCTTAAAATAACCTAGGGTTCCACAAGCTCTATATCCCTGTTTTCTCCATCTCATTAATTCTTAACAATTTTCTTACTTTCTCAGCACCCTCAGGCACAGAAAATGAAGGAAAAGAGTGAAAAGTGGACCTGGAGGGGCCAAGAGAAAATAATCAGGATAGGAAGCTAGAGCCCAGCTAGATCCTGCCCAGGAAGCAGGAGCGCTCTGAACCGTAAGAGCTTGTGTGGTTTAACAGCGGGCATCTCAGCACGGCCAGCGGATAGATTCACTTTGTGTGAGAGCCCTAGGGAAGTAAAGAAAAGCACCCCAAACTGATTTATATTTAATTAACCAGGAAAGAGATTGGATTTCATTTAATTTAAGGAAAACAAGTGACTTTTTTTTTCCCTTTTGGCACATGCAAGTTGAAGGAGGAAGGGCACAAATAATGCAAAATAAGCTTACTTCCAATGCAAAATAACTTAGATACATCAAGTACATTGTAATAAAGTATAGAAATATTGAGAAATATATAACAAAATAGTGAGAAAATTCAAAGAATTCTTAAGAATGGAATAAGATTAATCAGGAAAAGTTTATTAGAGAAAAAGGATTCCTATGTTGGATGTTGAAAAGGCATTCTGGGAAGAAAAAGAGTAAAAGAAAAAAAGCGAAAATATTATTAAATGCTAAAAAATGTAACATGGGATAGTGAAGCATAGTAAAACCTCATGTGAAATATGAATATGGGTAATACTGCATATATAAGACTGCTTTTCTTTGAAACTGAACAAATGTTATGAATGTTAACATTACAAGATGTTAATTTCATATGAAAAAAAACCCACAACATTATGCTAAGTGAAAGAAACCAGACACAAAGTACTATATATTGTATGATTCCATTTATATAAAATGTAAATATAAATCAATTTATAAGGAAGGAATTAGATTAGTGGTTATGTAGGGGTGGGGAAGGATGGAGGGATTGAGAGGTAACTGCTAAGGGGTGTAGAGTTTTTCTTTGTGGAGTAATCAAATTGTTCCAAATTTTTTTTTTTGTGGTGATGAATGCACAACACTGTGATTATACAAAAGCTACTGGCTATACACTTTGGAAGATTACGTGGTATGTAAATATATGTCAATAAAATTGAGTTAAAATAATTTTTGAAAAGATTGGGTCCACGGGCCAAAGAGAACAGATGATATGCCATTAGTTTTCCTGGGCTTGAGAAAACTTCCGGGTTTTAAAAATTAAAGGTAGAATGTAATATAGCATTTTATTTATTCAAGTGGCTCTCTCCAAATAATGTTTTTAAAATTATTATTTAATTAGAGAAGTTGCGGGTTTACAGAACAATCATGCATAAAGTACAGGATTCCCAATTATACCATCCTATTATTAATACCCTGTGTGGTATGTTACGATTGATGAAAGCACATTTTAATATTATTATTAACTGTAGTCCATTGTTTAAATTAGGGTCCACTGTGCTGTGCTGTTCCATGGATTTTTTAGTTTTTCATTCTAGTAACATATATACAATCTTAAATTTCCCCATTAAACTACATTAAAAAATATAATTCAGCACTGATAATTACCTTCGCTATGTAGTCTACTATCACCATCATCCATTAGCAAAATTTCCCCATCAACCCAAATAGAAACACTGTACATTTTAAGCCTTAACTCCTTATTCTCTACCCCTACCTAATTCCCTGGTAATCTATATTCCAGATTTTGACTGTTTGTTTATTTTCATTATTTCATATCAATGAGATCATACAATATGTGTCAGTTTGTGTCTGGCTTATTTCCCTCAACATAATGTCTTCAAGGTTCATCCATGTTGTCACATATATAGGAATATCATTCCTTTTTACAGGTGAATAATATTCCATCTGTGTATGTACCACATTTAGCTTATCCACTCATTGGCAGATGGACACTTGGACTGTTTCCATTTTTTGGCAATTGTGAATAATGCTGCTATATACACCAATCTGCAAATATCTGTTCAAGTCCCTGCATACAATTCTTTTGGGTATATACCTAGAAGTGGGATTGCCAGTCATATGATAAATCATATCATAAATTAACTACCTGAAGAACTCCCAAACTGTCTTCCACAGTGGCTGCACCATTTTACATGCCCAAACAGGAATGAATGAGTGCTCCTGTTTCTCCACATCTTCCCCAACACCTGTAATTTTCCATTTGATTTTTAAGTTAGCCATTCTAGTGAGTGAGGACTTCATTTTTTCCTTCTCCTCCCCCTCCACCACCCTGTTGTTTTTGCTGTCTGTGTCCATTCACCATGTGATCTTCTGTATCTCTTTCTCTTTTTGTCCTCTCTTCTTGTCTTTCTCCTCTAGGATTCATGAGGATTCTATCCTGGAGAACTCTGATGTGGAGAGATTTTCCTGGTAAATTACACCACCTCAGTTCCTGGTCTCTGCTTCATGTCACCTTGACTCTCCCTTCATCTCTTCTTTGTTGCATCGTCATCTTGCTGTGTGACTCACTTGTGCGGGCACCGGCTCATCATGTGGACACTCGGCTCACCACACAGGCACTTGTTCACCG
Organism: Dasypus novemcinctus; assembly: GCF_030445035.2. Taxonomy (NCBI): domain Eukaryota; kingdom Metazoa; phylum Chordata; class Mammalia; order Cingulata; family Dasypodidae; genus Dasypus; species Dasypus novemcinctus. The sequence goes on along the minus strand of NC_080678.1, from coordinate 83,584,992 downwards.
CATGGACCCTTGGCTCACCGTGTGGGCACTCGACTTGCCACATGGGCACTGGCTCACTGCACAGGCACGCTTTCTCTTCTTCTTTTTTACCAGGAGGCCCCAGGGATCGAATCCAGGTCCTCCCATACGGTAGGTGGAGGCCTTTTCATGTGAGCCACACCCACTCCTGAGGACTTCTTTATATATTCTGGATATTAAGCACTTATCAGATAAGTGGTTTCCAAATGTTTTTGCACAGGCTGTCATTTTACTTTCATGATAAAATCCTTTGAGGAATGAAAGATTATAATTTTCAATAGGTCCCATTTATCTATATTCTCTTTACTTGCTTGTGCTTTGTGTTACAGTCCAAGAAACCATTCCCTAACATAAGTCCTGAAAATGCTTCTCTCCATTTTATAATTTTATAATTATAATTCTGGTTTCCATATTTAGGTCTTCAATCCATTAGGAATGAATTTTTTTATACATTGAAAGAGATAGGGGTCACCTTCATTGTTTTGCATATGGACATACATATTCACAGCATCATGTGATGAAGAGACTATTCTTTCCCAAGTGAGTGGCTTTTACCCCCTTGTCAAAAATCAGTAGGTCTTAGGACTTCCAGGAAGATGGCATTGGAATAGGGCACAATTCTCTCACAAAAAATGAGAGGGCAAAAAGTGGTTTGAGGGTCCTGCTTTAGGGGTCTGTAGACCAGGAGAGTGCTGAGAGAGATCCCTTAGAAGGGCGAAGGACAGAAAGACAAAAAAGCCTAAACAAAACTATGAGTTAATAAACCTTGTGGCCGGGAATAGCACCCATTCCCCATCCTCAAGGCAAACAGCTTTGATAAAACTCCTGGCTCATTGTAGCCAACTGAGGGGGGAACAGATGACTTCCTGGGAAGGTGGGTATGGCAGGGGGCATAGTCAGTGAATTTGGCCAGCAGAACCCGCTTTGAATCTCGACTCTGGCCAGACAAGAATCACCAGCAAGTGGAGGTTTAAAGAGTCACTTCTGTGGAAAGATTCCCTGATGAGTGCTACCTGCTGGCCAACTGGGGAACTGCAAGGAGAAAAACCAATTTTAGTTGTCTCTTGCCCCAAACTCCTGGGGGCAGATTTGTGCCCCATTAGTGAGTCATTGACCCTGGTTTTTGCTAACTTACACTGGAAAATTTTAAAGTCTAGAACAAGCTGAACAACAAAAAAAAGAGCCATAGTGAAATAGTCTGACATTGTATCAATAACTAAATAACAGAAATATCCCCAATGACCAGGAAAACCTGAGGGTTCCAAGTGGTGCACCATGCAGTAGAATCTATCACCAACGTAAAAGGATGAGGTTGCTAATTATGAAGTGCTTTGTAAAATTCACATTTACAAAATAATAAAGTCAAGTTCAAACCAAAATTGAAAAACCAAAAACAACAACAGAAAACTAGGCAAGAGAGAAATTGACCATCAGAGTAAATTTACCAACATATTCAGATACCCAGACATTAGCAAAAAATTACAAGCCATACTAAGAAACAGGAACCAGCCAAACAAATCAAAGATCCTGATGAGACATAGGATTTAAGACAACTAATCAATGATAGTCACATAAATCTCCTAAATCAATTCAGGAGTTGGAGGAAAATATGGCTGAAGAGATAAAGGATATTAAGAAGACACTGGGTGAGCATAAAAAACAATTTGAAAGCCTGTAAAGAAAAGTAACAGAGCTTATGGGAATGAAGGACACAGTGTATGAGATTAAAAATATATTGAAGGCATATAAGAGCAGATTTGAATTGGTGGAGGGTAGAATTAGTAAATTGGACAACTAAGCATCTGAACAGAGAAAAGCATGGAAAAAATGGAAGGGTCTCAGGAAACTGAATGATAAGGCAAAATGAAGAAACATACACACTGGTGTCCCAGAGGAGAAGAGAATGGAAAAGGGACAGGAAGAATATTGGAGGAAACAATCATCAAACAGATACATGAACACAAATGTTCACAGTGGCATTATTTACTATTGCCAAAAGTTGGAAGCAACCCTAGAGTCCATCAACAGGTAAAAGGATAAGGAAAACGTAGTGTACACATAGCAATGGCATATTACTCAGCTGTAAGAAGGAATGAAGTATTGACACACATGACAACATGGCTTAATCTCATAGACCTTATGTTGAGTGAAGTAAGCCAGTCACTAAAGGACAAATATTGCCTGAAAGGATAAATATCATATGCTAATTGAGCCCTGAATCTCAGCAGGGTTGCAGCCAACACATACTCTCCAGTTCACTCGACTTGCCCACAACAACTAACAAAAGAATGATGATGGGCAATGTTCTTCCCAAAAAACAGATAGTATTTGCAACTGCAAGCAAGGCAGTTCCATCCATCTGCCCCATGGGATCTAAGCTCCCTCTCAACTGAAAGCAGAGAGTGTATCACTATCCCAAAATCCTCAAGACTGAGGAATGAACAAACATAAGGGGGTGGGAGGGAATGCAACCATGGATCAAAGTACACTTATTATTCTAGTAATGGAAGAACACTGATATAAAGATCGTGGTCACCAGAGGTTCTGGGGGGTAGGGGTGGGGGAGAATAGGTGGCACATGGGGCATTTCTGGGACACTGGAATGGTTCTGCATGTTATTGCAATGACAACTACAGGCCATTATACATTTTGTCAAAACTTATAAGTTTGTATGGTGCAAACTGTAAACCATAACGCAAACTATAGGCCATGGTTAGTAGAGACGCTTCAATATTTGTTCATTCATTGTAACAAATGTATCACACTAATGAAAGGTATTACTAATAAGGGAAAATGTGAGAGGGGAGGGGATGGGGTATATGGGAATCCCCTATATTTTTTAATGTAATTTTTCTTTAAAAATTAAGTAAAAAAAAAATACAGTAGAGGCATACAACAGCAGATTTGAACTGATAGAGGACAGAATTAGTGAATTCAAGGACAGAGCATGTGATCTTGAAAAGACAGGAGAACAGAAAGAGAAAAGAATGGGAAAAATGGAATAGGGTCTCAGGGAAATGAGTGACAATGGGAAACACAAACATAAAGTGTTACACTGATAACACAAACATCAAGTGTTATACTGGAACACTTTTCCAGAAGGGGAAGAGAATGGAAAAGGGGCAAAAAGAATACTTGAGCGAATAATGACCGAAAACTTCCTTTAATGACCAAGACAAAATATCAATATCCAAGAAGGACAACACACCCACAACAGAATAAATCTGAATAGACCTACTCTGAGACACCACTATTCAGAATAACAAATACCAGAGATAAAGGGAGGATTCTGAAAGCAGCAAGAGAAACATTATATACAATGGAATCTCAATAAGACTAAGGCAGATCTCTCATCAGAAACCATGGAGGTGAGAAGAAAGTGGTATTTAAGGTATGGAAAGTGAAAAACTGCCAACCAAGAATTTTTTATCCAGCAAAAATAACCTTTGAAAATAAGGGTGAGTTTAGTCTTCGCAGACAAACAAAAACTGAGAGTATTTTACCAAAAGACCAGAAATACAAGAGCTACTAAAGAAAGTACTACAGCCTGGAAGGAAAAAAATAAGTGTGAGAGACTGGGAGAGGAGTGTAGAAATGAACATTATTAGGAGGGGTAACGTAGTAAGATATGACAATGCAAGGAAAAGGATAAAATGTATGAAGAAATGTCTCTACAGGAATAATACTGAACATTAATGGATTGAATTCCCCAATCAAAAGACATAGATTGACAGAATGGATTTTAAAAACGAGCCATCTATCTGCTATCTACAAGAGACTCACCTCAGATGTAAGGACATAACCTAAGAGAAGAGTTGGAAAAAGATATTACATATGGAGAAACAGTAATCAAAAAAGATCTGGAGTAGTGATACATCAGACAAAACAGATTTTAAATTCAAAATTGTTATAAGACATGACAAAGGTCATTATATATTAATAAAAGGGGCAATTCACCAAGAAGAAATAACCATAATAAATATTTATATACCTAACCTGGGTGCCCCTAGATACATGAGGCACACACTGGCAAAACTGAACGGAGAAGCAGACATCTCTACAATAATAGTTTGACACTTCAATAAATCACTCTCAGCACTGGATAAAACATCTGGACAGAGGATAAATAAGGAAACAGAGAGCCTGCACAATATGATAAATGATCTAGACCTAACAGACATTTATAGAGCATTACACCCCTAACAACAGGATATACATTCTTTTCAAGGGCTCATGGATCCTTCTTCAGGATAAACCGTATGTTGGGTCACAACAGTCTACATAAAAGTAAAAAGACTGAAATTAAATAAAACACTTTCTTTCATCATAATGGAATGAAGCTGGAAATCAGTAACAGACAGAAAAGGGAAAACTCACAAATACATGGAGATTAAACGACACACTTAAATAATCAGTGGGTCAAAGACTAAATTGCAAGAGAAATAAGTAAATATTTTGAGACAATGAAAATGAGAACACAACATATCAAAATCTATGAAACCAAAGAAGAAATACGAATGGTGAAAAAACATATAAAAACATGTTCAACTTCACTAGCAATTAGGGAAATGCAAATCAAAGCTACAACGAGACATATAATTTCACACCTATTGGAATGGCCACTATTATAAAGAAAGAAAACTACAAGTGTTGGAAAGGATGCTGAGAAACAGAAACACTCTTTCACTGTTGGTAGAAATGAAGAATGGTGCAGCCTCTGTGGAAGGCAGTTTGGCAGTACCTCAGGAATCTGAATATAGAACTGCTGTATGATCCAGTAATCCCATTACTAGGAATATATTCAGAAGAACAGAAAGCAAGGAAATGAACTGACATGTGCACACCGATGTTCATAGCAGCATTACTCATTATTGCTAAAATATGGGATCAGCCCAAGCGTCCATCAACTGATGCATGAATAAACTAAATGTGTTATATACATACAGTGGAATGGATATTTCAGTTGTAAGGAGAAATTATATTGGGATGCTTTGACAACATGGATGAACCTTGAGGACAGTATGTCAAGTGAAACAGTACTGGACCTTTACCAGAGGTCCTTACTTCTTTATGCTGCTTTAAACCATTGTCTAGTGCTCTTTCCTTTTAGTCTGAAGAAGTCCTTTTAGCATTGTTTGTAGGGCAGATCTAGTGGTGATGAATTCCCTCAGGTTTTGTTATCTGGGAATGTCTTAACCTCTTCCTCAATTTTGAAAGAAAATCTTACTGAACATAAAATTCTAGAACAGCAATTGTTTTCTTTCAGCACTTTAAGAATCTCAATCCATTGTCTTCTTGCCTCTATGGTTTCTGATGAGAAAATAGCACTTTGGGACTCCCTTGCACATAACACATTGCTTTTGTCTTGAGGTTTTCAAAATTCTCTCCTTGCCTTTGCATTTGACAGTTCACCAGTATGTGACAGGGCATATTTAACTTGACGGTTATCCTGCTTGGTGTTCTCTGGGCTTCTTAGATGTGCATATTCACATCTTTTGCTAAGTTTAGGAAGTTTGCTGTCATTATTTCTTTGCATATTCCTTCTGCCCTTTTTGCTTTTTTTTTTTTTTACTTCTGGGACCCCCATAATGCATATATTGGTATGCTTGACAGTGTCCCATAGGTCTATTAAAATATTTTCACTTTTTAAAATTAGATTTCCTTAAAAATTTTTAAAAAAAATTTACCACTCCCTTCCCCCAGATGGTTTTCTTGTCTGTCTGTTCATTGTTTCCTCGCCTTCTCCAGGAGGCACCAGAAACTGAACCTGGGACCATGAGAGGCTAGTGCCCATGGACTGAGCCCAGATCCACTCCCCATGGGCTGTGGTGTGATGGCTTGTGGCCTCTGCTTGTTGCAGCAGGGGCGGCATCTAGCTGTTACAGTGGGAGGCAGCGTTTAGCTCTGTTGTGGTGGGTGGCATCTAGCTCTATTGTGGCAGGAGGTGGCATCTGATTATCTTCTTTTTTTAGGAGGCACTGGGACCCAAGCCTGGGACCTTCCACGTGGTAGGCAGGCACCAAAGTGGTTGAGCCACATTTGCTTCCCTATTTTCACTTTTTATAATTATTTTTTCTTGTCAGCTTGATTCATTTTAACTGTCTTGTCTTCGAGTCTTTGGATTCTTTCTTTTATTAAGATATAACCATTGACTTTTTTTGTAATAATAAACTTTACTTTTGGAGAAGTTTTAGATTTATGTTTATATAAAAATTATACCAAAAGTATAGGAAATTTCCATATAACCCCTCCCCCTTCCACACACACACAGTTTCCTCAATTATTAACATCTTAGATTAGTGTGGTACATTTGTTACAATTGATGAACCAATATTGAAACTTTACCACTAGCCAAAGTCTGTAGTTTACACTATGGCTTACATTTTGTGCTGTACAGTTCCACAGGCCTTTTCAAATGCATGTCATGTGTCCATCATTGTAATACCATTAACAGAACAATCTCACCATCCCAAATATGCCCTGTGTTCCACCCATTTATTCCTCCCCCTCCTTTCTAAACCCTTCTGTAGTAGTTTGATATCATTGATGAATTTCAAAAAGAAATATTGGATTATGTTTGTAAACTGATCTTCCCCTTTCAGCATATTAGATTATATTGGATTCATAGGTTTACTTGATTAAGTAATCTGCCTCTTGTGCCAGTAGCGCATTGAGTCCCCACCCACCAAAGGGTAAAGAACAGAATTAAGGGCTTTTAATGTTGGAATTCTGATGTTGGAGTTTGACGCTGAAGCCTTAAGCTGGAGCCTTGGAAAGTAAGCTCCGAGAGGAAACAGAAGCAAGCCCCAGGAGGAGAGAAAGGCTGAGCCCAGAATAAAGAAGCCTGAGGAAGGAGGAACCCAGGAAACCTGAACCCTCACAAATGTCAGCAGCCACCTTGCTCCAACACATGGAAATAGACTTTGGTGAGGGAAGTAACCTATGTTTTATGGCCTGGTATCTGCAAGCTCCTACCCCAAATAAATAAACTTTATGAAAACCAACCAATTTCTGGTATTTTGCATCAGCACCCCTTTGGCTGATTAATACACCTTCCAACCATAATCTATATAGCAATGTTATAAGTTCTTCCATTAACACAAGAAAATAACTACAGTTACAATAAATCTATTTTGGTCTGGTTACACTTCCCTCTTATGTTTGCTCATTCCTTAATCTTGAGGGATTTGGGATGATGTGTGTTCTGACTGCTTCATGCTGAGCAGGGACCTAGATATTGTGGGGCAGATGAAAGGAATTGTTTTATTAGTTAAACAAGATATTCCTTGTTTTTTCCTCTTCCTTTGGATAGGCCATCATTTCCTGTTTCTCTGTATTGTAATCTTTTGTTGAACACTGTAATTTTAATATTTAAAAATGGTGACTCTGGGATTTATTCCCTAAGATGTCTGTTTCTTGATTTTGTAACAAGCTGGTAATATGACAGATTTTCTAGTGTGTCAGTTGTCCTATCAGGAAGGTTGGCCCAAGGCGAATGCAAAGTATAGGGTCATCCTTGTCTTTTCTGGGCCTTTGCTTGCTAGAGACCTTAGGAGCTCCCCTGTTTACAGGAGTTTGAAGAACTACTCTCCTTCCCAGGAGCAAACTTTCTCTTCTTCTCCAGGGTGTTCCACTCCAAGCAGGGAAGCCTCTTCCCTGGGCAGTCTGCATCAATTATTTCTTCAATTGTCTGAGGCTGCTTTGGCTTGGAGAGAAAATTCTGGGAGGGGGAGCACACCTGAGAGGAGTTTCCCAAGTCAGTCTTTTCTAGCTGGAACAAGGCCAGGGACCCAAAGGGAGCACTGGCAGCCTTCAGACTGCCCTGAAGAGAGGATTCTGAAGAGGCCTGGAAGGGTGGTGGAACTTCTTCCACGGCTCCTCAAAGCTGCATTTTCTTAATTTGCTCAGCAAATGCAGTGCTTCAGCTCTCCTCTGCAGCTCTGAGGAAGCATACCATTTGTAGGTCTCTTCCTCTGCCTTTGTCTTTGTGGAACAATGGCTGTCCTCACATCTGGGGCCCCATGATCCTAAGTAACTAATAAAAAGCCGTGATCAGCAACTGCCCATGCCCACCCTGGCTCTTTGGAAAGTGGATTTCTATGGACCTTTCTGATAGCAGCAAGCTATGCCAGGACCAGACCTCGCTGCTGTCTTCTGCAAGAAGAGGGCTGGGTGACAGTAACTGCCTTGTGAAGAGAGCAATTTACTGGTATTTACCAAATTTACCAGGCTCTTTGTCCTGCTCTTCCTTGGATACTATATAGTGTTCTACTGGACTCCAAAGTTTTGCAGTAGTTGATTCAGACAGTTCTTGTCTGTTTAATAGTGGTTCTGGTGCAGGGACTGATTTCTGGAGTTTCCTAGTCTGCCATCTTTCCACAGTTCTCCCAGTCCCCCCAATCTTGATGGGTTCATTTAATTTAAATGGTCTTTCTGGGAGGTTTGTGAGATTCCAGCTTTTGACTCTGAGCAAAAGACTGTTAGAAACCAAAGATGAAGAGAACAGAGACTTATCTGGGAAAGTTGAGAAGTGAAAACAGGTTGACATACCTGTTGGGAAATCATTATATAACAGTATTCACACTAAAATAGTGGCTTTCATGATTTCTTGACCACAGCCCACAGTAAGATGCTTGCTTTACTTTGAAACTTGCTATCCACAGACATGTGCATACAAACATTTATATAAATGAACACACGATTTTTATTCTCTTTCATTGAAAATGCTAATTTCCCCCTTACATTAATTTTAAATGTACTAATGAGTTTGTGATCCACTTTGAAGAAGAGTTTTAAAACATTAATTTTGAAGCAGTTTGTGTCACGAATAGGGTGGCAGATTAGTTACCAGGTTGGCTGTGGAAATGGAGAAGAAAACTCAGCCTTTCCTTTTTCAGGTTACCAACAGCATAAGAGGTTGTTTATGAATTAGAATAAAGTGAGATTTGGACTCATAGCAATGTTAGCATGATAATTATAAGGTTGTATGACTTGATATACTCTAAGAAAATTTATGAAATAACTTAACCCTTTGGACCTCAACTTAAGAGAGTGAATTCCATGAGGGCATTTACAGTGAATATAGTAAGTACTCAGCATATTATCCATTCTTTTACATACCAAGCACTGTGCTGGGCACTTGTGCTATAGACGAGATTAAGGGAAATCTAACTGTGATTTGGAGGTATGGCAGAAGAATAAATCTCTGATAGAAGGATATTTAAGTTGAGACTTAGAAAATGAGTAAGTTAACTGGGTAAATACAGCCCCCGAAAATGGGGTAAAAATAGGTCAAGGCAGAGGGAAGAACATGTGCAAAGAACCCAAGGGGACAGGAAAAAGAGCTCAGTGGTTTTGAAAACTGAAAGTAGGCCAGTGAGACTGGAGAAGAGTTTTTAGAGAGATTTTTAAGGATTCTTAAGATTTTTAAGAGTTTTAGTGGCGAGATTTTTAAGGATTCTGAATTTTGTTCTAAGTGAAACAAAACAAAATACCTACAACACAACATAACAAATACAAGGAAGAATTATACTTGTTGAATGTAAAACCAAACGCAGAAAACAAATTTAATTTTGCCCTTGACCTGGTTAACAAGGACAGTTTTAAAGTTACAGAGCATAAACTATAAGGCAAATGTATTTGACACAAAGAACACTGATTTAATTTCTTGCCAAAGCAGGCATTTATTGAAAGCACATGTACTACATTAAAAAGGATCCTAAAATTTTATGTGCCAGATTTGATAAGAGGTCTATTTTATATTCTGGCATTTAACTGGAAGCCCAGATTAGTGATGCAGCAACATAATAAGGATGCCATTTTAATCTGTTTTTTATAGACGTGTAATATTCACTTGGTCACTAGCAATTCCAATTAGTACAAAGTGATGCACTAATTTCAAGTAAAGGTCAGAAACAAGTTAAAACCATCTCTAAAGAAAATGAAGCAAACCGCTAATCAGTGAAAGGATATTTGCCCCAATTCCAATATACCCTCAAGTCTTGAGTCCATTCACAACTCTGAATCTTCATTGGTTTTCTATCTATTTCAATCACCCTAGTTCTGTACCAAGTGCCATAGCTACTTATCTTTAAAAAAGCATCCTCATTACCTTAAAAAAAAGGCATTATTTACTCAAAAGCATTTATAAAACATCTACTATATGTCAGCAATTGTGAAAGGCAGAGAGCCCCTAAAAAAACACCAAACATGCATAATTCTCTTGTAGTTTCCCTATACTTAACACACTAATGCTGGTGTTCTGCTGTCTCATTTTCCTACTAGGCTATCTTGATCACAATTGCATGAAGAGAAATATGTGGCACACAGTAGGCATCTAAATAGTTTTCAAATACATGGTTTTTAGAAACCTAGGCAGTATTGGGGAAATTGCTCACATGCTCCAGAACACTAGCTATAAACAAACACAATACAACTCCACAATCAAATTTAATTTATACTTAACCCTAGACAGTAATATCAGAGGGTGAAAATGAGGGAACAGATGTGGCTCAGGCAGTTGAGTGCCTGCTTCCCACATGGGAGGTCCCAAATTCCATTCTGGTACCTCCTAAAACAAAACAAAACAACAGAAAACAAGCAACAAGTCAGGGAAGCCAGTGTGACTCAGTGGTTGAGAACTGGCTTCCCACATACAAGGTCCTTGGTTCAATCCCCAGCCCCAGTACCTCAAAAAAAATTTTTTTTTAATTAAATTATAAGGCAAAGAGGAAATAGTAATATTGTGTCACAAAGACTTATGAGACTTCTTAGAACATGTCTAAAGGGACACAACTCATTTTCATTCACAATCTTACAAAAGTTTAAGAAATATCCAGATTTTAATTTTGCATCCTAATATTCTTTGTACATGGAAACATATTTCTAGGTGCCGGGATCACTTGAACAGCAATATAAAGTGGCAACTAGTTTAATTGAAGTGGAAAAGGAGAACTTTCAGGGTTCTACTTTCTTAGACAATTCTTATAGGGCTTCAGATGAAAGATTAGTCAACCAAAATATATTCCTAAATGAGATGGTTCCTTTTTTGGTATCAAAAAAATAAAGTTTACAGCCTTTCTGGGCTTTAGATGTTGCACCTGTAAAATGAAGGGATAGATTCAGAAGGCCTTTTAAGGAGACCCTTTAGTTCCAAAGTATTTTATGACCAGTGGCAAAGCATTATACATTGAGTGTGGCTAGGGCTAGTGGAGTATAATTATTAAATAACTGAAAATGATTTGTGGGGTTACCACTTGTAGCGGAAGTGTTTTAGTGAATTAGAATCAAGAAAAGTATTCTTGTTTAAATTACTTCTAAATAACTGTGATGTTTTTGATGTTGATGTATCAACTTGGACAGACTGAACAATCTTCCCAGTTATTCCTTCAAACACTAATCTAGGTGCTGCTGTGAAGAGATTTTGCAGATGCATTTAGAGTCACTAATCAGCTGACTTTAAGTTAATTAAAGGAGAAAAAATACCTAGTGGGCTAGACCTAATCAAGTGAGGCCCTTGACAGAGATTTCAAGCTTGCCCTGAGTTTACAGACTGTCAACCTTCCTGCCCATGGGGTTCTAGCCCTCAGATGATCTTCCATTCCCGAGTGAAACTTGCTTAGCCATCCCCTACAAGTACTTAAGCCAATTCCTTGTAATAAAGCTCAATATCCATATCTCTTTATGTCTATCTTTTTTTTTTTTAAGATTTTTATTTATTTCTCTCCCCTCCCCGCCCTGCTCCCCCCCAGTTGTCTGCTCTCTGTGTCCATTTGCTGTGTGTTCTTTCGTGACCACTTCTATCCTTGCTAGCAGCACTGGGAATGTCTCTCTTTTTGTTGTGTCATCTTGCTGTGTCAGCTCTCCGTGCGCACAGCGCTACTCCTGGGCAGGCTGAGCTTTCTTTCGCGCTGGGCGGCTCTCCTTACAGGGTGCACTTCTTGCGCGTGGGGCTCCCCTACACGGGGGACACCCCTGCGTGGCACGGCACTCCTTGCACGCATCAGCACTGCACGTGGGCCAGCTCCACACGGGTCAAGGACTTTGAACCTTGGACCTCCCATGTGGTAGGCGGATGCCCTATCCATTGGGCCAAGTCCACTTCCCTACCTCTATCTTTATGTGTAACTTCTACTGGCTCTGCTTTTCTGATTATACCTGACTCATGCTAATACAATGATGCTGAAACAGTGAACATCTTTAAACATTTTAACTGTCCCAATCAATTTCAAAGAGGTAAGTGGATGTGGAGATTAGGCACATGTATAGTCAGATGGAACTGTGAGGCATGCAAAGGTTACCTTTGAAGCTTTATGCCCTCAATCATATTATTCATCTTCTCCCTTACCTCGGACTTCTAGTCTTCTCATTATCTTTTCTTCTATAGCCAAAAACTAAGATGAGGAAAGGATCTTAAACTTATCCACACTGTGGTATTGTTGGAAAATATTTAACATGGTAAAATTTTAGAAGATGAAAATTAAATAGGTGTGAAAGCTTTCACACAAAAGACAAAATGGCAATGGTGGAATGTCACACATAAGCAAGAAAATAAGTAGATCTAGGAGACTTAGATGCAGAAACTCTCAGGTGAACACTTACACTACTTACTTGTTAAACTGGCAGCATTAAGTGTTTTTTTTTTAAATAATTTCTTCATTTTACATTTTGGAAATAATTGCAACTAAACTTAGCATCAGTAACATTTCCTTGGTATGTAATCCTGCCACAGAAGAGACTGAAACTTTTTTTAGTTGTTTTGTTTTGCCTTGGTCTGGAGTGAAGTGTGGGTCTTTATACATTGTTTTTTTTTTGGGGGGGTAATGATCATTTGTTTTACTATTTAACTTTTTTTTTTAAGATTTATTTTTTATTTATTTCTCTCCCCTTTGCCCCTGCCCTGCCTTCCCCCATTGTTTGCGCTCTGTGTCCATTCGTTGTGTGTTCTTCCGTGTCCGCTTGGATTCTTGTCAGTGGCACTGGGAATCTGTGTCTCTTTTTGTTGCATCATCTTGTTGTGTCAGTTCTCCATGTACAGCACCACTCCAGGGCAGGCTGTGCTTTTTTTTTGCACGGGGCGGCTCTCCTTGTGGGGCACACTCCTTGCATGTGGTGCTCCATTACACAGGGGACACTCCTGAGTGGCTTGGCACTCCTTGTATGCATCAGCACTGTGTGTGGGCCAGCTCACCATGCAGGTCAGGAGGCCCTGGGTTTGAACCCTGGACCTCTGATACGGTAGATGGACACCAAATCAGCCAAATCCGCTTCCCTACTACTTAACTTTTTTTTTTAAGGATTTATTTATTTTGTATTTATTTCTCTCCCTTCCCTCTGCCCCCCAGTTGTCTGCTCTCTGTGTCCATTCACTGTATGTTCTTCTGTGACCACTTCTATCCTTATCAGTAGCACCGGGAATCTGTGTTTCTATTTGTTGCGACAGTTTTTTTGTGTCAGCTCTCCGCGTGTGCAGCACCACTCCTGGGTAGGCTGCACTTTCTTTCATGCTGGGCAGCTCTCCTTACAGCACTCCTTGTGCATGGGGCTCCCCTACGCGGGGGACACTCCTGTGTGGTACGGCACTCCTTGCGCGCATCAGCACTGTGTGGGGGCCAGCTCTACAGGGGTCAAGGAGGCCCTGGGTTTGAACCCTGGACTTCTCATGTGGTAGGTGGATGCCCTATCCATTGAGCCAAGTCCACTTCCCCCCTACTACTTAACTTTTGATGTGCTTATGCACTTAAGAATTCCACATCTCTCTTTTTCATACAAGAGCTCAGAAATAAAATAGGTACTCAATAAATTTTTATTTTTTTAATAATTTATACAAGTACAATGAGGATTTTAAAAATAATTGTGGTTTGGTTTTTATCTAAAGGAATTTTCTGCTCTGTTTGAAAGCCAGTAGCCATGTCTTTCACAATCATATCATAGCTTGGAGACAAGTACATGTTTTAGCCACAGAGTTAATATTTCTAAATATTAAGATACATAAAATGCTAAATTAACAAAATGTCAGAGTTAAAGAAGTCAAACTGCTTCTGTTACATGTTACTGTTGCATTAAGATGACATTCAGAAGTAGCTCGTAATCATTCTAGAGAATTTGGTCTATTACTTAGCTAAAACATCATTGTTCCAAATATGATTACACACTTCTTAGGTAGTGTATGCAGTCCTGACCCATTATCTAGCAGATGCTCGGTATGCTATAGGCCTCAAATGCTTTTGGATTCTGTATAAGTGAAAGAGGACACTAGATGTGTATGAAATGTATAATATGTTATTAATAAGGTATAAGCCAGAAGCTATAAAGACTAAAAAGTTTGACTACATACAAATTAAAAACTCCCGTATAGCAGAAAACACCAAAAATAAAACCAAAAGACAAAATAGGACCTTTGATATATACCTGTAGTAGTCAGCCAAAGGGGTGCTGCTGCAAATACCAGAAATTGGTTGGTTTTTATAAAAGATATTTATTTGGAGTAGCTGCTTATAGATACCAGGCCATAAAGCATAAGTTGCTTCCCTCACCAAAGTCTATTCTCATGTGTTGGAGCAAGATGGCTGCCGACATCTGTGAGAGTTCAGGCTTCCTGGGTTCCTCCCTTCCTGGGACTTGCTTCTCTTTCCTCCGTGAGCTTACTTTCCAGGGCTCCAGCGTAAGGCTTCAGCATCAAATTCCAACATCAAAACTTCAACATCAAAAACTCTCAACTCTGTCCTTGGCCATGTTTTTTATCTGTGCCCTAATGATGTGGCCCAGTCAAAGCCCTAATCATAACTTAATCATGCCCAGGTACAGATCAGATTACAAACATAATCCAATAGCTATTTTTGGAATTCATAACCGTATCAAACTGCTACAGAAATATACATGGAGATATTAAATTGCTACACTCAACCCTCTGAATTCCAAAAAGACATTACAATATTTGAAAAAACCTTAAATCAGTAACAATGCAAGTACTAAATCTTATCACAATCAATTTAAAGAAATACAGTTTGTTTTGGGGCAAAGTCTTGTCTGCTATTGACCTCTGAAACTTAAAAAACAATTTATCTGTTTCCAATACACAAAAGGACAGAAAAAGGATAAACATTTCTTTACAGTAAGGAGAAATTGGGAGGGAAACATGAGTAACTGATCCTCTCCAATTCAGTAAACCTGCAGGGCATCCTCCATTTGATTTCAGTCTAAGAGTCATTCTTAAGACAATGGTTTCTTCTCTTCGGTGCCTTTTGAGAACCTAGCCTTTCCACAGGCTTGCCCAAGGGCCATTTTCTTGGTTCCACCCTCATCAAGCAGCTGGGTGTCAACCAAGCTCCAGACCTCTCCCTCCAAGAGCCTTGGGGTAATTGCCACACCTTACCCAATCTTTGGGTGAGAGTCCTTTTTTCAAAAAATATATTTATTTCTCTCCCCTCCCGCTACTCAGTTGTCTGCTCTCTCTGTCCATTCCCTGTGTGTTCTTCTGTGACCGCTTCTATCCTTATCAGCGGTACCAGGAATCTGTGTTTCTTTTTGTTGTGTCATGTGTCAGCTCCCCGTGTGTGTGGCGCCATTCCTGGGCAGGCTGCACTTTCTTTTGCACTGGGCGGCTCTCCTTACGGGGCGCACTCCTTGTACATGGGTCTCCCCTATGCGGGGAACACACCTGCATGGCACAGCACTCTTTGTGCGCATCAGCACTGCACATGGGCCAGCTCCCCATGGGTCAGTAGGCCGGGGGTTTGACCCGCAGACCTCCCATGTGGTAGACGGACGCCCTATCCATTGGGCCAAGTCAGCTTCCCAGGGTTAGAGTCTTTACCCCAATGGTATAGTGATGTTAAGAAAACATTCCCCCTAATCTTTGGCACACAGGCCCAACCCTCTCAGAGCAGAGTTGGCCACCTGGCTTTCCCTAACGTTTGGGGGACAGGTCCACCCCTCTCAGACCTGTGGGGTGCTGACCTTAACTGCCTAAATCCTTGAGGAATGTGCTCTACCCTCTCTGTACCCTGGGGCAGCAAACTTTCCCAGAACATCCGGTGGGAACATCCACTCTCTTCAACTGCTGGAGTAAACTCACCCTCTCTGTACACATAGGTGGGGTTCCTCTCTTGACCCAAGGTGTTATCTTAATTCTAGATCTCAGCTTCCATGTTTTTCCTCTTGAAGTCGTTTCCCCTTCAATCTCTCCTTTCCATGTCCCTTTTATTCCAGGTTGACAGTGGTTTTGTTCACACAGTCTCTCAAAAAGTCTGTTGGTGTAGCCTGCAGGAAGCAGGTGTCCAAGCCATCAGACAGTAAGCCTTTCCACAAGTCTTTCTGACATAACTGCATCTTCAATCCTGACTTACAAGTTCCAAGTTAAGTCCTACAGTTTCGAATAATAGTTTCATCATATATTTTTTTTACAGATTTATTTTATTTATTTCTCTTCCCCTCCCCCCGCCATTGTCTACTCTCTGTGTCCATCCACGGCGTGTTCTATTGCGTCTGTTTGGATTATCAGGTGGCACTGGAAATCTGTCCCTCTTTTTGTTGCGTCATCTTGCTGCATCAGCTCTCTGTGTGTGTGGCGCCACTCCTGGACAGGCTGAGTTTGTTCGCATGAGGTGGCTCTCCTTGTGGGGCGCACCCCTAGATGGGTGCGCCCTGCATGGCCCAGCACTCCTTGTGCGCGGCAGCACTGCACGTGGGCCAGTTTACCATCCAGGTCAGGAGGCCCTGGGGTTCGAACCTTGGACCCTCCACATGGCCGATGGACACTCAATCAGTTCAGCGATGTCTGCTTCCCATCATTTACTTCTAACGCATCATAAAAAGTCTTTTTAGCATCCATATTGCTATCAACAGTCTCTTCAAAGCACTGTAGGTCTTTTCTTCCAAGCATCTCACAATTCCTCAAAAAAATATCTCTTACCCATTTATAAAACTGTTCCAGTATTTTGATATTTGCAAAAGCACTTTCCTACTCCTTGGCACCAAATTCTGTATTAGTCAGTCAAAGGGGTCTGATATAAAATACCAGAAATTGGTTGGTTATTATAAAGGGTGTTTATTTGGGGTAGGAGCTTAAGGTACCAGGCCATAAAGCATAAGTTACTTCTGTCACCAAAGTCTATTTTCATGTATGGAGCAAGATAGCTGCTGACATCTGTGAGGGTTCAGGCTTCCTGGGTTCCTCCCTTCCTGGGGCTTGCTTCTCTTTCCTCTGTAAACCGACTTCCCAGGGCTTCAGCTTAAGGCTTCAGCATCAAACTCCAACATCAAATCACCAATATTAAAAACCCTCAACCCTGTCCTTTGCCATGTCTTTTATCTGTGAGTCCCCACCCACCAAGGACTCAATGTCCTAATGACATGGCCCAATCAAAGCCCTAATCATGACTTAATCATGCCCAGGTACAGACTAGATTACAAACATAATTTATTTTTGGAATTCATAACCATATCAAACTGCTACAATGCCCTGTATCATGTTTAGAAAGTTTCCTTATATTCCTTTTTTTGCAGTGTGTTTATCAGGTAAGGGTGCTGTATTTTGTCAAATGCTTTTTCTGCATCTATAGATATCCCACCCATCAGCCATGTGGGATCTAAGCCCCCTCCTGATTTAGAGGTGGAGTGGACATCGCCATCCCAGGGTTCTCAGGATGAAGGAATAAAATAAGGATTAGAGTGGTCTTATTGGTATTCAACTACAGAATTATTGTAACTCTAGAAATGGAAGAAATTATATCACTGATGGGGAGACAGTGGTCATGGGAGTTGCTGAAGGCAGGGAGAGGGAAAAAGAGGTGTAATATAGGGGCATTTTCAGGACTTGGAGTTGTCCCCAATGATATTGCAGGGACAGATGCAGGACATTATATATCCTGCCATAACACACTGAATGGACTGGGAGAGAGTGTAAACTACAACATAAACTATAATCCATTCTGTATAGCAATGCTCCAAAATGTACTCATTAAATGAAATGAATGTACCACACTAATGAAAGAAGTGTTGAAGTGGGAGGAGTGGGGGGTGTGGGGAGTGGGGTATATGGGAACCTCTCATATTTTTTAATGTAACATTTTGTGTGATCTATGCATCTTTCAAAAAAAAGATTAAAAAATGAAAAAAAAATAGAGAACTATGCTTTAAAAAAAAAAGACAAAATGCAAGAAATACAACTTATGAAAGACTTATTTCCCCAATAAACAAAAGGAAAAAAAATAATAGTATGAAAAAAAGGAATCATTTGATCAAAGAATAAATGAACTGACGGAAGATGAAAATATATTAATAAATGGCATATAAACATATGAAAGATGTTGAACTTCAATAATAATTCTAGATATGCAAATTAAAGTAATGAGATGTCATTTTAAACTGGCAATATAATTTGATAGAACCTCTCTTGAGGTTATCAAAATTTAAAATATTTGTTTCCTAAGAACTGGTGATATTACTTCTAGAGATTGATTCTATAGACATATTTTCACAAAGATATTAAACCTATATTCACTGCAGCATTATTTATAATAAACAACCCTAGAAAACAACCCAATGTTTCTCAATAGAACAAACCATGGTGCATCCAGACAATAACACAAGTACTGTAAAAATTATATCAGATAATTTTATACAAACAAGAAAAGAGGTTTTATTAGGTAAAAAAATGCATAACAGCATATGGTTTTTGTGATGGTTAGGCTATTGTGTCAACTCGGCCAGGTAATTGTGCCCAGTTGTTTGGTCAAGTAAGCACTGGGCTAACTGTAATACAAGGGCATTTATGGACTTTAGTCACCATTGACTTTGTGCAATGGTAAATCATAGATAGCTGATTACAATTACTTCAGTCAGGGAGATTGCCATCAGCAATGAGTGATGCTTTAGCCAATCAGTTGAATGCCTTAAAAGGGAAAGTGATTCCAGCATTGCATGAGAATTTCCCAGCTTGTCTTTGGGCAGCCAACATCTCCCAGAACTCCTTTATCGGAATTTCACTGGAGTCCTTGGTTGCAGCCTGTCTGCGGAACCTGGACTTGTGCATTCCCACAGTCATGTGAGAGACTCTTACACCATCGCATACTATTGACAGATATCTCTTGTTGATTGTGTTTCCCTAGACAACCCTGACTAATACAGTTTTATTAAAATGAGTATTTTAATACTTTTATTAATATAATAAAAAATCTAAAATGACTCACACAAAACTAATTAACAGAGGTTATCTCACTATGAGATACGGATGAGATTATGACAGAATTTCCTTCCTGCGTTATCTATTTCTGTAATGTCCAAATTTTAAACAATGATCCAGAAATAAAAAGTAAGTTTCAAGTACAAGATTACAATAACATCTCTGGTCATGTGTTTTGCTTGGTTGCAAATTATTTGGATATAGAAGCATCCAATATTATATAGTTTATGTATTACTGAGTTATATTGTTTTTAAATTATAAAAGGGATGAAAAGGTACACACAAATATACACTCAAGATATATCCTATCAGTAGTAGCCAAACACATATATCTATATGGCTTCCTAAATTTATTAATTGTGTTTGAGGACCTATAATTTCAGTATAGGATATAAGATCATGAAAGACTAAAGCACTGGATTCCTTCAGTTTATGCAGCATAGCTCTTCCTAGTAGTTTCAATACAGAATATTTTAAAATTTTAATGTGGAGGTCCAGTGACAATAGGTATAAGTACAGCCATGAGCTCAAACTGAAATTTATTTTGCTTATTTTATACTTGGTTAGAAACAGTTACACAGTGATAGCATACCTTAATAAGCTATAGCACTTGGGCTGTTTCAAATACCGCAGGGACTATTTTTTTTTCTTGAATTCTGACAGCATAGTGCATACTCTAAAGAATGCAAGGATAAGGCAGATGTGGGGACCTGACAGCACGGATCACAGAAACCTGAAGTCCTTTTCTATAGACACATTATTTTACAGCCTATGCTTAAATCTTACAGAGAAGTAACAATCCTAGAAGGGATCTGATAGCATGCCTCCAGCTCTTTCTGGCATCCTCCTCACCTCAACTTCTAAAAGAGACTTCTATATATTTTTTCCTTGATACATAAAGGAAGACAGTAGTAGAAAAGCTAAGATTGGTCAATATGACTGAGAAAATGTTTCCATAAATGCTATCCCTCCCAACCCCCAATCTCCTTTACGGTAGACAGCCTATAGAAGATATTCAGCTAAATATATAATAGCAGAATCCCTGCTGGTCAAAGCTAGTGAAACTGCTTTGTTGAGTCTGTGGCAAAGGATATAGGCCATAGGAGAGGTTGGAGACTCAAAAGGTACTTACACCAATTTTTACTTTGAAAGTTTTCTAAATCAACGATAAGCTATCTGTACTGAGAAATAGTAGAAGAGCCTCAAGTTGTATATGCAGTACTTATGTAGAAAATAAGCATAGCTCATATGGCATATTGCTGTTCTCTATTTTAGAACTAGCACAGGAACCATGTGATGTGTTCATTGCTATGGTAACTACATTTCAGTAGTGCACAGGAGAGCAAACGGGCATGTAAAACATATATAAGTTGTCAATATATAAGTAATTGGTGCCCTAGAGCTGCAATAACTTAGATTTCCTTTCACATACATTTAAAAAATTTCATTGTTGTACGAATTATTAGAATAAAAGTCTACCCTCCCTTTTCCTTTTTTTAAAGCAAGTTAATAAGGCTTTACTCCCCATAATGTCTTTTCATCCCTATGTTTCAGTATTATTATTAGATATGTAAGTTTCCAAAAAAATACGTGCAGTGTCCTATATGATATAAGGATGGAGTCTCAGTCTTGGTCATTAGAAGAATGTTCTGTCTAATCATCTCCAGAGGTTTGAGTCTACAGTTAGGATCATATAATCAGATTCTGAGGTAGTTAATAGGGGGAGAAATCTCTGATTTGGAATCAGAGTTATTTCAATTTTCTAGGGGCTTTCTGGCCAATACTAGAGATTATCCTTAATTGCTTTTAGATCAATCACTGTTTATCCTGCATTTAATGAGGTATCTATAATATTGTATATTTAAGTTTAAATTTTCTGTATGATGCCATGTAGGAACAGAAAAGAAGCTTCTCTGACAATTCTGTCTGCCTACCCATCCACAATGCTGGCTTATGGGACAGCTAAATGAATCTGATTCCAAAGACTTAAAACTCGAAATAGATTACTGGGAAAAAAAAACAACATAAAAAAACACTCCATGCCAGAATCACGACTTTTATTTATAGTGAAAGTACTAAACTTTACCATATTTTATAACTAGGGTACTAATTTTGCACTGGAAATCATGTTTTCATTGTAATAACTTTCTAACTTAGAAAATATAGTATCATTTTATTGGAACCTGGAGGAAAATTACACATAAATAAAGCACATTACATTTAAAATCAATATACTTTATATGCTTAAGATAATTCAATAGTTGTTTTAACTTATAAAATGTACGTTAGCAGTATTCATGAAGAAAGTAAGTTGGAAAGACGATAAATGTGTAATTGTTTTCAAAAGAATAATTCATACTTTGTGCTGTTTCAGCAGTCAGAATATTTTCTTCAAACTCATTGGTTTAGTGGCACCATATGGAGCATACTGATCTTCAGAAACTAAGAATGTCTCCAAGATACATTTCATTCTAGTGTGTTAAAACTTTCTACCCGGCAGCTGTCATTATAACTATATAATTCATACCCTACTATAAAAATGCAAATCATATAGCTTACTTTGCTTGTAAAAATAGAAGGGATTTCTAATGGTATCTATATTTCTAAGTCATAATTTCAACTCTTTGTTAAAAGCTTTACATACATGTGAAGTCATTGATGATTTTGCTGATTTATGACCGTTATGGGGTTCAAAGGATGAGAAAGAGGGCAAGGGAAAAAGGCGAAAAAACATGGCATATCTCAACAATAGAATATTATATATCAATGGAAATTAATGAACTACAGCCACACACAACATGAATGAATTTTAGAAACATAGTACTAGAAAGCACCAACAAACCAACTTAGAATACAGAATGAGAAAATGACCAAAATACAGAGAAATTAAGATTAGCAGAGGGAGGCGGACTTGGCCCAATGGATAAGGCATCTGCCTACCACATGGGAGGTCCGTGGTTCAAACCCTGGGTCTCCTTGACCCGTGTAGAGCTGGCCCATGCGCAGTGCTGATGCGTGCAAGGAGTGCCATGCCACGCAGGGGTGTCTCCTGCATCGGGGATCCCCACGCGCAAGGAGTGTGCCCCATAAGGAGAACCGCCCAGCAGGAAAGAAAGTGCAGCCTGCCCAGGAATGGCGCCGCACACGCAGAGAGCTGATGCAGCAAGATGACGCAACAAAAAGAAACACAGATTCCCGGTGCTGCTGATGAGGATGGAAGTGGTCACAGAAGAGTACACAGCGAATGGACACAGAGAGCAGAAAACTGGAGGAGGACGGGGGGGTGGGAATAAAAAAATAAATAAATCTAAATCTTAAAAAAAAAAAAAGATTAGCAGAGCTGTTGGATTGGCTTGCAACTGGCTATTATTTACAGCATTAAATTTTTTTTTTACTGAGGTAAACTTTACATAAAATATGATGCAGATCTTAAATGTTCACCCAAAACAAGATAAACAACATTTCCATCATCCTGAAAGTTTTATTTTGCCCCTTAACACTTAATTATTACACCCCCTAACCTAGGAACCCGCTTTCTGATTTCAGTCATATGTATTATTCTGTGAACGTATTCTCTTTTTTTGCTTAAATGTTTTTGAGATTCACCCATATTGTTTGGAGTCTCAGTAGTTTATTCCTTTTTATTGTCTAGTAGTATACTATTATACAACAATACCAATTAGTCGATAAACTGTCCTGTTAATGGACATCTTTATTCTTCTGCTATGACTATTCTTGAACAAGTTTTTTTGTGGACATATGTTTTTGTTATTCTTGAGTAAATGATTTGTTGGGTCTTAGGGTAATATATGATTTACTTTATTTTAAAAATCACCATACAATTTTCCAAATTTGTAGTACTGCTGTATGATCCCATCAAGTGAAGAATGAGAGTTCTAGTTGTTTCATATCCTTGTCAACACTTGGTAGTACTGTCTATTTTAACCATTCAAGCGGGTAAGTAACTGTATCTCACTGTTGTGTCAATTTCTCTAATGGTTAATGACATTGAACCCCTTTTCATGTGCTTATTGGTCATTAGAAAACATCCTTTTGTTAAATGTCCAAGGCCTTTGCTCTATTTCTAAAAATGAATTTATTGGAGTATATCACTCATACAAAAAACATACATAAACAATAAGTGATTAATAATAGTTGTGAACTTACAAAACAAACATATATAACATCATACAGGACTCTCATAATTCACTCTACCACCAATAAACTTGCATTGTTGTTAAACTTTTTAATTAATGTTTAAAGAGCATTGTCATGCTCATGCTCATTGTCATTCCCATGCTTCTTCACTACTAACCAAAGTATTTTTCCCCAACCCAACCTTATTATATCATTTATATATGAACATACATAAACAATTGAGTGTATAGTAAAAGTTGTGAACTTATAAAGCAAACACGCATAACATCATATAGGGGTCCTATACATCACCCACCCATCATCAACACCTTGCATTGTCGTGAGTTGTTTGTTACAAATTATGAAAGAATATTGTCAAAATCTTACTACTAATCATAGTCCTTATCTTATATTTGTTGTGTTTTTCCCCAACCCAACCTATTATTATTTTTAAAATATATTTTTAATAACAGAAGTTGTAAAATTATAAAACAATTACGCACAAATGCAGCATTCCTAACAACACCCCTCCATCAAGACACCACACTGTCGTGGAACATTTGCTACAGAAAAGATAATATCATCTGATTATTACTATGTACATAGTGTACATTTGGCTCACATTTTCCATACTGCCTCATCAACAAAGTACATCTTTCATACGCATGCAAGAATATTATATTATTACTACTATCCACAGTCCATAGGTCACTCCAGCTGTATTTTTCCCATGCTTCTTCACATTCCCAACACCTTGCAGTAGTGATGTACATTTGCTCTAGCTCACTAAGGACACTCTTGTATCTCTACCATCAACCACAATTCTCATCCACCTCTTAGTTTACTGTGCTATTCAGTTCCTAGATTATTCTCTAGCATTTTGTCAATTGGCATTGATATACCTAGACTACCATTGTGAGTCACATCCCCATTTATAAACTAGCTTTTACTCACTATGTGTTACCATCCACTCTATACATTTCCACGCTTTTACAGTAAAGTTTACTAAAACTTATACATACATTAACATCAGTAGTCCATCTCAGTCCTCCTCTTATCTCATTTAAGAATCCATCACCTACCACCAGGTCTTGAAGGTATTTTCCTACAATTTCTTCTAGAAATTTTATGGTTCTTGCTTTTATTTTTAGGTTTTTGATCCATTTTCAATTAATTTCTGGATAAGGTGTGAGATAGGGGTCCTCTTTCCTTCTTTTGGCTATGGATATCCAATTCATTCAGCACCATTTTTTGAATGGATTGTTCTGCCCAAGCTGTGTCTTTTTGTCAAGCTCATCAAAAATCACTTGACCATACATGTGAGGGTATGTTTCTGAATCATCAATTTGGTTCCATTGGGCTATGTGTCTGTCTTTATGCCAGTACCATGCTGTTTTTACCACTATAGCTAGGTAATATGATTTAAAGTCTGGAGATGAGGGTTAGCTTTTCTTTTTTATGATGTTTCTGGCTATTCAGGACTCCATATCTTAAATAAATTTGATGATCATGTTTTCAATTTTTTTTGTCCAATTAATTTTTTTAATGTTACATTAAAAAAATATGAGGTCCCCATATGCCCCCCGCCCCCTTCAATTTTTTTTATAATGCTGGTAGAATTTTTATTGGGATTGCATTGAATCTGTATATCAATTTGAGTAGAAGTGACAACTTAATGATATTTAGTCTTCGAATCCATTAGCATGGAATGTTCTTCCACTTATTTAGGACTTTTAAAATTTCTTTTAAATTGTAGTTTTCAGAATACAAGTGCTTTACATCATTGGTTAAGTTTATTCCTGACTATTTGAGTTTTATCTGTTATATTTTATTTTCACCACTCTTTTGATACTTTTAGTTACTTTTACTGATATAATTGTCATTTCTAGACTCTCTTCCAGGCCTCTCTCTCCTGTCTTTTCTTTTCAGGCTCTAGCACACCCTTTAGTATTTCCTGAAAATCTGGTCTCTTGCTTAGAAATTCTCTCAGTTTCTGTTTATCTGTGACTATTCTAATCTCGCCCTCATTTTTGAATGACAGTCTTGCTGGATATAAGATTCTCGGTTGGAAGTTTTTCTCTTGTAGTATCTTAAATATATCAGACCACTTGTCTTCTTGCCTCCATGGTTTCTGTTGAGAAATAAGCACTTAATCTTATTAGATATCCCTTATATGTTATGCATTGCTTTTCTCTTGCTGTTCTCAGAATTCTCTCTTTGTCTTTGGCATTTGACATTCTGATGAGTATGTTGGTCTATTTTGATATTTTGGATGGGAATATGTTGTGCTTCTTGGAATGGATATTTATGTTCTTCAATAGGGTTGGGAAATTTTCTACCATTATTTCTTCAAATATTCTTTCTGCCCCTTTCCCCTTCTCTTTTCCTTCAGGGACACCCATGACACATATATTTGTATGCCATTTGCTGTCATTTAGTTCCCTGAGACCTAGTTCAGTTTTTTCCATTCTTTTCTTCAACTGTTCTTTTCTATGCTCACTTTCAGAGGCCATTTCTTCAAGCTCACCAGTCCTTTCTTTTGCCTCTTCAAATCTGCTATTAGATGATTCCAATGCTTTTAAAATTTCATGTATGGCACCTTTCATTCCCATAGGATCTGCTATTTTTCTATGCATGCTTTCAAATTCTTCTCTGTGTTCATCCAGTCTCTTCTTAATGTCCTTAATCTCTTTAGTCATCTCATTGAATTTATTAAGGAGATTTGTTTGAACATCTATGAAGAGTTGTTGCAACTCCTTTTTGTCTCTGGAGGCTTATCTTGTTCCTTTAACTGGGCCATAGCTTCCTGTTTCTTGGTGAGGATTGCAATTTTTTGTTGGTGTCTTGGCATCTGGCTTACTAGAATATTTATTCTGGGTGCAGTTTTTCTCTTTACTGTATGGCTTCCTGTCCTTTCTCCCTCACTGGTTGTGCAGTAGGAGCCAAGCATGTAGTTGGTGCTGTAAGCTGTGAAGGCTCAAGCTGTCCTCGTTATACCAAGGACCAATGAAACTTCTTCCAACTTTCTCCTTTGCCAGGGGTAGAAAGAGTCACAGCTGTGTGAAATAATCTAACTCATGCAGTTGTAGACTGTAGTTGCCCAGAGACTGATGAAGCTTCATGCCCCTTTCTCCCCTGCCTGGGGTGGGGATGGTGCTGCAGGTGTGGGCAGCAAGCTATGCAGTATGGGTCCAAGATGACCACAGTTGCCCTGGTAGACTTCTGATTTTCAGTTTGTGCCAGCCAAAGTTACCTGCAGTTACCTGGATAGGCTGGTGCAGGGCCTGCCAGCCTCCTCCCTGCCAGAGGCAGGGCTGCAACCTAGGCTAGGGCTGCAGGCTGATCTGGGTGAAAGAAACCAATTTCTACTATCACTGTGATTTTCAGTCAACCCAGTTTCCACTCAGGCTGGGGGTGGAGTATAAATGGCAGCCACTGGCCTCTTTCTGTCTTGGGCTGATTCACACCCCAGCTGTTCCTAGAGTTATATCTTAGCCAGCCAAGTCTACCAATCACTAGTTGAAATCAGCAGCCAACTGTCTCTTCCTCCCCTGTTTATGGGAAATGGAGCTTCTTACTCCAGCCACAGAATAGTTCCTAAGTGGCTTGTGCTGCCAGAGTAGGATGATCACTGGCCTCCGTGGCTTGGCTGGTAATTTCCTGGAGAGGATGGAGCAGGTCCCTGCTACTTTCTCTTTGCTGGAGGTGGCACTGGGGCCAAGGCTAGAGCTGCAATCTGATCTGGAAAGAAAGAAGCTGGTCCCTATGAGCACTGTGATTTTCAGTCTTCTGCCCCACTTCCCCTTGTGCCAGGTGTGGAGTTAAGATAGCCTCTTTCTGACTTTGACAGATTCAAACTGTAGCTGTTCTCAGGATTATACTTTAGCCCATTGAATTTACTTATCAGTAGCTGAAATTGGTGCCCACCTGTCTCTTCCTCCCATTTTTGGGAAGTGGAGTTTTTAATTCCAGCTGCGGAATAGCTCCTGAGGC
Source organism: Dasypus novemcinctus (assembly GCF_030445035.2). NCBI lineage: Eukaryota > Metazoa > Chordata > Mammalia > Cingulata > Dasypodidae > Dasypus > Dasypus novemcinctus. Next base: position 83,557,661 of record NC_080678.1, on the reverse strand, counting down.
GGCTTGTGCCTTCGGTGGAGGATGGGCACCGGCCTCTGTGGTGTGGAGCTCTCTACTTAGGCATCTTCTCTGCAGATGGGCAGTCTCCTTCCATTCCTTCAAGGATGTTGCAGGATGCTCTTCTGGCCTCCTGGTACACCCAAACAGGTGCTTCAGCTAGCTCTGGATAGCCCTGGGTGTTTACTAACTGCCCTGGAGCAGGAGCTGATTCGAGGAGCTCCTTACTCTGCTGCCATCTTGCGGGTTCTCCCTTAGCTCATTTTTATTGTGCTGTTTTTTTTATTATTGGCTTATAGGAGTTCTTTATATATTCTGAATGTAATCTTTTGTCAGATACATGTATTGTGAATTTTTTCTTCTATCTGTGGTTGGTGTATTCATTATCTTAATGGTGTCCTTAAAAAAACAACAGCTTTATGGAGGTGTAATTTACATAACAAAATTTATTTTCTTTCAGTGCACAAGTCATGATTTTTGTGCATTGTGCAAACAATGGCACAATCCACTTTTAGATTTCCATAACTGCCAAGAAAGAACATTGAGAGATTGAGAGGTGATAATTTTTTGTTTGTTGTTTTTTTAACTCATTGGAATAATGAAAATGCTCTAATAATGACTGAAGTGATGAATGTACAACCTTGCGATTATACCAAATACCACTGATCATACACTTTGGATAGACTGTATGCTTTATTAATATGTATATATATGTATCAATAAAATAGATTTGTTAAAAAAAAAGATTCCTCTGTGCTTGGTTGCAGCCAATCTCACTTGCCACCCCCAGTTTACTATTTCAATTTAGTATTGAAATAATATCTTCTTGTCATTGTTCCAAAATATTACAATATTACTGTTACCTATTACCTATAAAGTTACGTTAGTTGTAATTTTCTATTGTATCACCATATTCTTAGCACTTTATGAAAGAAGAGCATTCTTATATTTATTCTATTAACCACAATCCTAATCCACCACCAAATCAGTTATACATTCCCTAGATTATTCTCTAGTTTCTTTTCAATTTACATTTATGTCCAGAGACTATCCTTTTCAGCCAGAATCACATTTATAAATCAGCACTGTTAACTGTACTCACTGTAATGTGTTACTATCAACTCTATTAATTTCTACACTTTCACAATTAACCTTATGAATAATGCTACATAAATTAATCATCAACTCCCATTCTCAACCTATATTCTATTTCCTAGTAAGCGATACTCTAGAATTTACCTCCATGAGTTTACTCATCGTAATTAGGTCATATTAGTGAGACCATACATCTTTTTGTGTCTGGCTTAGTTCATTCAACATTATATCCTCTAGGTTCATCCACGTTGTCATATACATCCCAAGTTCATTTCTTCTCACAGCTGAATGGTATTCCATTGTATGTATATACCACATGTTGTTTGTCAGTTGATGGATACTTGGGTTGGTTCCGTATTTTAGCAATTATGAATAATATTTAAACTATCTTAGGAAAATGAGACCATCTCAGAAAATGAACCATTTTTATAAAGATAATAATACAAAAACAAAGAAGTACAAAATGTCATAATATCTCAAATAAGAGCTGATAGTGGCTTATAAATTTTTTTTAAAATTTTAAAAACATTATATAGAAGTATATCATTCATACATAAACATACATAAACAATAAGTATATAGTAAAAATTGGAACTTATAAAACAAACATCATACAGGGATCCCAGACATCACCTCACCACAAATACCTTGCATCGTTGTGAAATATTTGTAATATATCATAAAAAGAGCATTGTCAAACTATTACCACTAACTATAGTCCATATGTACACATGGTATATTTTCCCCAAACCCACATTGTTTTTTTCTGGTTCATAAACCATATAATTTATCTGAAAGATACCATCAATGGCACTTGGTATAATCACTGAGTTCTATATTTATCACTTCAATCAATATTAGAGAATTTGGGAAACGGACTTGGCCCAGTGGTTAGGGCGTCCGTCTACCACATGGGAGGTCCGCGGTTCAAACCCCGGGCCTCCTTTACTCGTGTGGAGCTGGAGCTGGCCCATGCACAGTGCTGATGCACGCAAAGAGTGCCCTGCCATGCAGGGGTGTCCCCCACGTATGGGAGCCCAACGTGCAAGGAGTGCACCCCGTAAGGAGAGCCGCCCAGCGCGAAAGAAAGTGCAGCCTGCCCAGGAATGGCGCCGCCCACACTTCCCGTGCCCCTGACGACAACAGAAGCGGACAAAGAAACAAGATGCAGCAAATAGACACAGAGAACAGACAACCGAGGGAGAGAAGGGAATTAAATAAATAAATAAATCTTTAAAAAAAAAAAAATTAGAGAATTTCATTACTCCATAAAAAAAAAAAAGAAAAAAGAAAAAACAAACCACTATCATACCCATATAAAATAATATTTTGATTAGGTATATCCACCATTATCGTTAAAACGTTCTATCAATGTAAAATATTAGTGGAAAGAACTGTTTAGGCAGGATAAATGTGGCATATTTCATGATTGGGTGTGAATTAAGAGGAAGATCTGGGGGAAAATGAAGTTATTCCTATCTCTACAAAGACCCTAAAATGTATTTATGCCATATATATATGAATCTATAAGTCAAGAGTATGTATATTTACTAAGTAAATGCATAAAATCAGAACAAATATGGCCTCAAAATATTTTCTGCCTTTAGTAAAATGGTTTTCCACTCTTAGTATTGGTTATTGTGTAGGGGAAAATTATACATGACCACATTTCCTTCCATTAATCTTCCTTGCTGAACTTTTCATGGTTCTTAACTCTGGCATATACTCTGAAAATTCACTTAAAACCACTCTCTCTCCCACTAGAAAAGTTCTTTCTAAGATTATAAAATGTACAATTGAAGTCACAAAATCTTCTAAGGTTACAAAAATCTTAGAGGTAAAACCTACATTTAGAGAACAAATATATTGTTATAATACAAATAAAATGGTTCATTATATCTTAGTATATATTTATGAGACATAGTTAACTTGTAATGACTATACATTATCCTATTTATGTTTTCTGCCTTTTATGAATGATTAGTGATCACTTTATTTGTTCTTTAGAACTACAACATTGAGAGTACGTGCCTCTAAATTCATTTTAGAGGCTTTCCATTATTTTCAATATTCAAGCATTTTCTCTCATCTAATACTGATTATGAAAACATTAGAATGGAGAAGGTGTATTTATTAATTTAATAGACAATTATAAATCATTACCTTAAAATCATTTTCACAAAGCACAGATTTATCAGTTTGATATTTTACTCTCTAATTTGTGTTTTTAACAATAGTCTTCAAATTGAGATAACTCGATCATTATTTCTAAACACACAATATTTACTTAGATTCTTTGAGTTTAAAAGCCTGAATTGTACATTTTCATTCAAACTTTTAAAGACTGGAGCCCTGAATCATCCTCTTCATAGGCCAACAACTTCCTTTCGCTAAAGGCACAAACCTTTTATTCCTTGGTTCCAAATGGCTTACATCTATGCCAGTTAGAGTTCAACTCTACTCCCTTTCCTCCCATGAAGAAATGGTAGAAAGGAGTGTTTCAGTTGCTTCAGATCACCAATCTACTTAACACTATGTAGCCATGTCAAAGCACAGATCTAGTGATGTTTCCACACTACTTAAAAACTTTCAATATCTTCCTTTTGGTGCTGCAGAGGGAACAAGACCAGGGGTTGAGAATGAAATTATAAGGCTATTGGAATTATCTGGGCAAGAGAGAACGTAGTCACGGATAAAAGGTAGGCATGGAGGTGGTAAGTAGTAGTCAGATTTTCTATATATACTGAAAGCAGAGTTTATTAATAAAAATGACTGTTCTGATTTACTATTTGACGATTTTAGTTTGCTAAGAGTTGCTGGGAGCAATATATCAGAAATGGATTGACTTTTATAATGGGAATTTATAAGGTTAAAAACTTACAGTTTTGAGGCTGTGCAAATGTCCAAATCAAGGCATCATTAGAGATGCTTTCTCTCCAAAGGTCAGCTGCTGGTGATCCTGGACTCCTGCCATGTGGCAAGACACAATGGAGATTCTGCTGGTCTGGGTCTCTGCCTTCTCTAGGCCTTCTTTTCCCCCGAGCTCAGAAGAGGGTAATCAGGCATATGACTCATCTCTCCCTTCTCCTCTGGGCCTCCTCTCTTTCAGCCTCTTAGGGGTCTCTTTCTATGCCTCTGTGCTCTGCTGATTCTAGGTTCTGGCTTCTGGGACCTCTCTCTTGGGCTCTTGAGGTTTCACTGTGTCTGCTGCTTTTCCTCTGTATGTCTGCTGCTTTCAGTCCTCCATTTATAAAGGACTCCAGCAAGAGGACCAAGATACACCCTGGGCCACAACTCACCGAAATAATCCAATCAAAGGCCCCAAAGGAATCTGATCCAATCCAAGGGTTTCACAACCACAGGAATTGATTAGCTTGAAGAAGGTATTTCCTGGGAGGCACAAAAAGCTTCAAACTGTCACCAGTGACAACGCTATCAAAGCTCCCTGACTGCAAATCACTGGACATGTCCCTAACCTACAATTGTCATGAGATTTATGAACGGAGAATGTCAAGTAGGCACAATAAGTGTCTTTAGGATGCTCAAAGAAACCAGAGATAGTTACTTATATCCACATGGCATATCTATAGTTATTAAAGGATCCGTTAAAATTTCAGCAACTCAGTGTGAAAATAATTAATGCCTGTTATATAAAAAAAACTAAAGGAGACTAAAGTAAATCTTAAAACCCTCTTTCCTCAAAGAATTTATAATCAAATATATAAACCAAACTGTCAATATAAAAGATAAAAATACAATGAAGTGTAAGAACCAAGTGTGAAAGCCCAAAGAATGTTCTAAAATCTCAGGGTGGAAATTAATGAATGAAGATTTCATAGACGAGAAGGACCTGTCATCCCTGACACAACACCATCCTACTTTTGACTGGGTCAGGTTTTTTTTTTTTCTTTCAAATTTCTCGTAACATCCATTGGCTTTATTTTTTAAATTATTATTTATCCCCTCTCCCCCCATTCCCCTCCTCCTGCCTGGCTGTTTTTACTATTTGTGTTGTCTTCTCATTTTCTCTCCTCTAGCATTCACTGGGATAGGATCCTGGAGACTCCTGATGCGGAAACAGCTTCCTTGTCAATTGAGCCAACTCAGTTCCTGGTCTCTGCTGCACTTCACCTTGACTCTTCCCTTGTCTGTCTTTTGTTGCATCATCATCTTGCTGCGAGACTCACTTGTGCAGGCACTGGTTCACCAAGCAGGTACTTGTGTGGGCGCTTGTGCTCCATGCAGGCACGCTTTCTCTTTTTTTTCACCAGGAGGCCCCAGGGATCAAACCTAGCTCCTCCCATGTGGTAGGTGGAAGCTCTATCACTTTAGCCACATCTGCTTCCCTTGGTCAGGCTTTTTTGATAAAGTACCCTCATTCTATATTATTTTAGAATAAAACACATTTCCCTCACAATATTCAGTTTGTAATTATGTCTTAACAAGTATCTTAATAATATCTAGCTCTCCCACTAGACTGTAAAAGCCACAAAGGTATGGACCATGTCTTTTCTTGTTCACCAATGTATCCCCAACAGGATACATAGAAGCCACTTAATAAATTGTTAGGAAAAAAATGAATAAAGGTAGGAAGGAAGTTCAAATTCTTCCACCTCATTTAACATGCTCACAGAAATTTGATCCTTATCTGCTTAGGACAGGTAACTTTTGTTACAAAAAGCCTGATTTTAATTAAAGGGCAATTTCTTCTATTCATTCAGCAAATATTTTAGTGCTTATAATACGCAGGCACTGTTTAAGGGGTTTGGGATACAACAGTGAATGATACAAGGTTATTTTACTAGAACCTATTTCACACAAACTATGATTATTCTTGCTTTGGTTCTAACGGCATTCCTTCTGTGTGAAATCATCCTCTCTCCTCCCTGCCATCACATCTACCCATACCATTTCATGAATACTCAACCTCTGCTATGATTGCCAGATAAAATACAGGGGGTCCAGTTAAACTGAAATTTCAGATTGGTCATGCAATATTTGGGACATACTTATACTAAAAAATTATTTGTTGTTTATCTGAAATTCAAATTTAAGCAGACATCTGTACTTTCCTTTGCTAAATTTGGCAACATTATTACCTAGTAATTTATCCCTTTTCCAAATTTCCATTCTGATTATATTCAGAATCACAAAGATCCTCTTCTGAAGGATTTTTGCTGTTTTTGATCCTTGTTATAAGCACTTAACAAATATTTGATAGATGAACTCAGATATTAAAATTACCATGAAGATTTATTTGCAAAGATGTACTTCTTAACTGTATTTTCAACTGTAATAGTTGAAAAAATTGAAATAGTAAAATGCCCAACAATAGATTTATAAAAATATAGTATACTGTCATACAAAATGATAGCCTCACAATTAATATTGAGAGATAGATAAGGGGGAAGGGAGTGTGTGCACACAAATGCAAGAAAGCAAATGAGGCAAATGTTAATTGGTAAACTGGTGAAAAGCACAGGGGAGATCTTTGTGCTTGTCTTACAACTGTTCTCTAAGTTGGAAATAATTTCAAAATAAAAAGTTTAAAGTAGTGGGTGTAGTGCAGTGGTTGAGCACCAGCTTCCCATGGACAAGGTTGTGGGTTCAAGTCCCCCTACCTCCTTAAAAGTTTAAAAACACATCTGGGAAAAGCATTGCAAGGAAACACATGAAAAATATTTAGAGTAATTAATGCTTAATGATATGGCAAATGATGATTTTACTTTTTTTCTTGCATGATTCTGTATTTTTCAGTCCATATGATGGAGATTCATTATTATTATAAGAAAAATTTTAAAAAGCATTCAAAAGTACTTTGATAAAATATATAATCCATGACCCTGTAATTTGTTAAATTAATCTATTTTGATATCTCATATTGGTAGAGATGTTATAAACCTCCAGGAGAAGAAACTATTTTTAACATTTTATTAAATTATCATTATAAAATAAATTCTCAACATTTCATTTTTTTTCTCAACCGACTACATTCCCAGTTATTTTCCTAAGAATGACAGTTACCAAAAGATGAGTATCAAATCACACTGTCCCTGAATCATCTATATATCTACTCCACTATCCAGGGCATTCTACTGGCTTACAATACAATTAATTTTTAAAAGCTCTAACTAGAAATTAATCTAGATAGTAGCATCCTTTACAGAAATATTTCAATTTCTCATTTTACCTAGTTACTCCCTATTATACCCAGAGATGAAGGGAATTTGATAACTAAATCAGTGGTATCTCATAATATTTTCACATTTTTTAGAAGAAAAAGAAATGAAAATCCAGAGCTTAGTTAATATAAATCAAAAGTAAGAGAACTAAAGAAATAGAGATGAGAATATTTCTAGAAAAGGGCTATATCTTATCATGCTGTGCCACAGTAATTATTAACACATTAAAATGACATTTTTAAAGACAAGCCAGTCTCATAAATCTTAAGTGTCTTCCACTTGTTATTTTAAAAATAGTAATAATAATGAAGAACACATACATAATTCACTCCTGAATTAAATACCATCCTGTTGTGCTAATATTTCTTGACAGCACATTTTATATTTTTTAAACATATATTTTGTAGCAGCCTAAATGTCCTCAGCAACAAGCAAAACTCTGGAAATTTATTTTTCAGTATTCTTGTGGTACATTTCTGGGTTCCACAAAACAAGAAAGATAAACTTTGACCTCAGCATAATGGATGTGAAGCTTAATTATGGAGGGGTAAATAAATTCACCTCCTAACCAGCATTCCCCTGCTGGAGGAGGTAGGAAGTGAAGAAGTCATTTTTGCATTAATACCATATTGAGAGAAAGAAAACTTGTGTTTTCTCATGTTGTAAGAAATTTTCTTTCCACAAACTATCAATCTAAGTTGGCTTGGTGCTGGAATAAAAGTATTCTATTTATCAAATTAAGAATTCTAACTTAGTTCAAACAAATCAGTACTAATACCCATTCTATTAACTAACATCTCCATATTTAATATTTAGTTTTAGTCAGATCAAAAATTGAATATATACATTGCATCTCAAATGAATTGTTCATTACAGCTCAAAAGGAACAATAATTTAACAATAAAAACAATAACTTAATAGAAAAACCATATCCATTTGGTCTTGAAAATAATGAACACAAATCCTATGGAATGTCATATTTCTGAATGAAAATTATAACACCTTTCCAAGGCAAATGTTAAAATCAATTTATAATTTAATAAATTTGAAATCATGGTTTCAAAGAACTAAAGCGAACTTTATTTTTCTTTAAAATGTTCTGATCTGTCAAGCAGTATCCCATTTTTAACTGTACCACCAAATTACTATTCTAATGTGATTGAAGGGCTACTCAACAGAAACAGCTACACCAACAAACTCCAGAATTTTTTCCACTGTTTTATAATCCATTTGTTGATAAGCTAGATATTTCTTTTAAAGGTTATATTGCCACTTAGGATAGAAAGAATAATTTCAATTTTCCTGGTCTCTACTGGAAATTTTTAATACACTGAATCATCTGTGAGGTCAATAGGTTTAAAATGGGATTTCCTATAAGAAAGTGTCCATTGTGGGAATTTTGCCAGCAAAAGAACTGAATATACAGAGCTACATGTTATCTTTATAACTTGTAATCATCTATGAGGTTCAAAATACTAGGCCAGTGAGGGGGAGGCTGATCTAAAATATATCATTCCAAATCCATATAAAAATTAAACTGAGTACTTCTGCCAGGTTTCAAGCAGTATTTTATTATTTAAACTATTTTAGAAAGCATTGTATGGGTGACATGAAGTTTCACTGTGGAATTAAGTGATAACTCTCGACAAAGCAGTTATTATCGCCAGATAATTGACCTTATTTGAGAGTTAAGCATCCTGAGGCAAAGTTGAGTATACTTAATCCTGGCAGGTTAATTATCTAATGATTATGGAGCTCTGAACAACATTATTCTTAAGAACCATTTGCAAAACACTATTTTAAAAAAACTTCTTAATAAAAATGAAAACTAAAAATCATCAAGTTCTTTGGTCATGTATCGTTAGACAATGAACAAAGCAGCTTGCAATAGCAGGTATTGATGGATATAATTACCTGCATGTCGAATATCCATTATTAAGATTATTACATATAAGTCTAGTTAACATATGATGTTACTGAAGGGAAAATGTTTTGGTTGTACACAGTGAAGATGTCAGAAACAAATTAAAAATATAATGTTGCACTTAAAGAGCATATTTTGGCCCAGTGGTTAGGGCGTCCGTCTACCATATGGGAGGTCCGCGGTTCAAACCCCGGGCCTCCTTGACCCGTGTGGAGCTGGCCATGCGCAGTGCTGATGCGCGCAAGGAGTGCCGTGCCACGCAAGGGTGTCCCCCGCGTGGGGGAGCCCCACGCGCAAGGAGTGCGCCCATGAGGAAAGCCGCCCAGCGTGAAAAGAAAGAGCAGCCTGCCCAGGAATGGCGCCGCCCACACTTCCCGTGCCGCTGATGACAACAGAAGCGGACAAAGAAACAAGACGCAGCAAATAGACACCAAGAACAGACAACCAGGGGAGGGGGGGAAATTAATTAAATAAATCTTTAAAAAAAAAAAAAAAAAAGAGCATATATATTCGTTTCAAAACTACCTTAATAAGAATAACCAATCACAATTTGGATGCATAATTTTAAAGTACAAAACACAATTGTAGCAGGTGACCAGGGATTTTGAATTAAGGAAAAATAGGTGCTATAGTTAAGCTTGTTACACTAACAAAAAAGAATAACTTCGTAAAATTAATATGCTAGGCATTATAATATTTTTAGGTTTCAGAACAAAGACTTTATCTGCTGATTTAAAAATAGAACTAGTCAGTTACTGAATATTAGAATGTTGTAGAAAATGATCTTTAGTTTCATAACATTGTTTTAAAGGTTTTATTTTTTATTTCTCTCCCATTCCCCACTCCCCCCGCCATTGTCTGCTCTGTGTCCATTCGCTGTGTTTTTTTTTTTAAGATTTATTTTATTTCTCTTCCCTTTCGCCGCCCCCCCCCCCCAGTTGTCTGTTCTCTGTGTCCATTTGCTACGTGTTCTTGTCCGCTTCTGTTGTTCTCAGCGGCACGGGAATCTGTGTCTCTTTCTGTTGCATCATCTTGCTGTGTCAGCTCTCCGTGTAGGCGGTGCCATTCCTGGGCAGGCTGCACTTTCTTTCGCGCTGGGCGGCTCTCCTTACGGGGTGCACTCCTTGTGCGTGGGGCTCCTCTACGCGGGGGACACCCTGTGTGGCACAGCACTCCTTGTGGCATCAGCACTGAGCATATGGGCCAGCTCCACACGGGTCAAGGAGGCCCGGGGTTTGAACCGTGGACCTCCCATGTGGTAGACGGACGCCCTAACCATTGGGCCAAGTCTGCTTCCCCACTGTGTGTTCTTCTGTGTCCACTTGCATTCTTGTCAGCAACACTGGGAATCTGTGTCTCTTTTTATTGCGTCATCTTGCTGTGTCAGCTCTGTCTGTGTGGTACCACTCCTGGGCAGGCTGTGCTTTTTTTGCGTGGGGCAGCTCTCCTTATGGGCGCACTACTTGCGTGTGGCGTTCCCCTACGCAGGGCAGACCCCTGTATGGCAAGGCACTCCTTGTGTGTATCAGCATTGTGCGTGGGTCAGCTCACCACACAGGTCAGGAGGTCCTGGGTTTGAACCCTGGACCTCCCATGTGGTAGGCGGACACTCTATCAGTTTACCCAAATCTGCTTCCCAGTTTCAAAACATTTTTTTGGTTTTTTATTTTATTTTTTAATAAAACTTTTAAAATTAAAGTTAATAGATCACATAGAACATTACATTAAAAAAACATGAGATTCCCATATAACTCACACCCCCCTCCCCCACCCCAACCATTTTTGTAAATTGTATTCTTTAAAGACACATACATCACAAAAAAGGTTATATTATAAAAAACATAAGAGGTTCCCATATACCCCCCCATCATCCCACCCCACTCCTCCCACCCCAACAACCTCCCCCATCATTGTGGCACACTCATCACACTTGGTGAACACATTTGGAGCACTGCTGTACCATGTGGATAATAGTTTACTCTGTGGTTCACACTCGCCCGGTACATTCAGTGGGTTATGGCAGGATATATAATGTCCAGCATCTGATGCTGCAATATCACTTAGGACAACTCAAAGTCCCAAAAATGCCCCCTCATCACATCTCTTCTTCCTACTCCCTGCCCTCAGCAACTACTGTGGCCACTTTCTCCCTGTCAATGATACAATTTCTTCTATAGTAGTCACAAAAGTTTTATAGTAGAATATCAGTAAGTCCACTCTAATCCATATTTTATTCTTCGTAACATTTTTTAAGCTATAAGAAAAAATTCCATACAAATTCTCTCACCTTATGGATGAGGAAATTGAAGGAATAGTAGTTGATTAATAAATTGTCAAGTTAATGAAGATATCAAAAATAACAAACATTTTATTTTAATATATAAAGATACATGATAGATTTGCCATGTGACTGGGCAATATTACTACTAGTTATATACCCAGAAGAATTGACAGCAGTGACACGAACAGTGTTCATAATGACATTATTCACAATCACCAAAAGATGGAAACAATCTAAATGTCCATCAACCAATGAATGGATAAACAATTGTGGTGTATACACATACAGAATATTATGAAGATGTAAGAACAAATGAAGTCGTGAAGCATATAAAATGGATGAACCAGGAGGACATTATGTTGAGTGAAGCAAGCCAGACACAAAAGGATAAATACTGTACGATTATGCTATTACGGATACTTAACATATTATGTAAACTCATGGAGTTAATAACTAGAATATGTCATCAGAAAATAGAATGAGATTAGAGAGCAGAAAGCTAAGGTTTAATCTGTACAGGATGGTTAAAAAGGTCGTTTGGAAATGAGTAGAAATGGTGAATGCACGTCATAGTGTTTGTAACTAAAAGAGCTATTATATGGGTATGACAGCGGTTGAAAGGGAAAGTCTAAGGGCATGTATTTCACTAGAAGGGAAGTTAAAAATGTAACATGGGACTGTATAACATAGTGAAATTCATGTGAAATATGAATGTGGGTAATATTGCATATATAAGACTTTCTGACAAACTAGAGATGGAAACAGAATAGCAGCTATGTACAGCAGGGGAAGCATAGATTGAGAGGGGATTAGTTTTTTGTCTGTTTTTTATTATTATTATTGGAATAATAAAAATGCTCTAATAATGATTGAAATACTGAAGCTACAATTATGTGATTATACTAAATACAAGTGATTATACACTTTGGATGGATTGTATGCTTTATTAATATATATCAAAAACATTTGTTAAAAAAAGATAAATTCAACACTATGGACCATGGTTGGTGGTAATAATGATGATATTATCTCATAATCTGTAACAAATATTCCACCACATTGTGGTGTGTTGGGGAAGGGGTATTGTATGGGAATTCTACACATGTGAATAATTGTTTCTTAAGTTCACAACCTCTGTAATAAAAATACATTTTGAAAAAATATACATTCACTTACTTACATTTAAAGTAGGGTCAAAACTTCTGAACATGGGTCTGCTCACTGATGTTCTAGAATCTTTCTTATAGAACTAGATCCATAAATCATAGTTTATGAAGATTCCTATGAAGCACTTGGAGTACATATTCCTTCTAGAATTTTTACAATTATTTTCTTCCTTTCATCTTTTCTTTTTAAAAAGATTTACTTATTTTACCTTATTTATTTATTTATCCCCTTCCCACCTGTTGTTTGGGCTCGCTGTCTGCTGTCACTCTCCATGATGGCATGGGCCAGCTTGCCTTTATCAGGAGGCCCTGGGAATGGCACGCAGGGCCTCCCATGTGGGAGCCCAACCACTTGAGTTACATCTGTTTCCCCCTCCTTTCATCCTTCACATTTTTCATTCCCACATCTAATTTGATGACAATTTTTAAAAGCAATTGTCCTTATTGAGTTTCCTTAAATTTTTTTTTTTTATTTTTAAAGGCGAGATTACATAAACGTTACAAAAAAATATAGAGGATTCCCATATACCCCACCCTTTCCCCCTCCCACAATTTCCCATTAACAACATCTTTCATCAGTGTGGTACATTTGTTACAAATGATGAACACTAACCATGGACTGTAGTTACATTTTTACACGTTGCACCACATAATTTTACAGGTTTTAACAAAATGTACAATGGCTGGTATCTGTCATTGTAATATCCTACAAAGTGATTCCAATGTTTCAAAAATGCCCCATGTTACACCTATTGATCCTTCTTCCTTTCCTCAGAACCTGTGGTGATCACAGTCTTTATATCAGTATTACAAGTTCTTCCATTACTAAAATAATAATGTAAGTCTACTTTAGTCTATAGTTGCCTTACTCCCTTACATTTGTTCATTCTTCTATTTTGAGGATCTAGGGATGGTGGTGCACAACTCTGCTTCTGACTGAGAGGAGTCTTAGATCTCATGGGGCAGATGGATGGAACTGTCTTGCTTGCAATTGAAGATACTCTTGGGTTGGGTATCGTCCAAAATCATCCTCTTGTTAGTTGTCTTGGGTAAGTCTGATGAACTGAAGGGTAGGTTTTGGTTGCAAATCTGGAGACTCGAGGCTCACCCGGCATATGAACAGCTGGAAGATTTAAGTCTTTAGGACATATATTTAACAGGTATAGTGCTAATTATAGGTTCAAATAAATGGGACAGAAGAACCATGTGTAGAAAAATTATAAAAGTTTAACTCTGATACATTGGGGGAGATGGGTTATCACATATTCCAAGGTCAGGCCCACTGATGAGATGCCAATTTCCTGGGGTTATCTGCCCTGCCTATAGTGTCCCGATGTATCTGGATAACCCAAGAGCACCCCCCCCGCCCCCTTTGAGCAGACAGTGAGAGCCGCCTGAGACATGCATAAGCGTAACCTCTGGAATGACTGCTCGACTCTCTTAGCCATAAAAACTCATTTGCATTTACTATTTCCCCCTTTTGGTCTAGGCATTTCTCCAAATGCATCATTAATTGGTGCTTGGTATTAATTACTTAGTGCCAGGGTGGCTCAATATAACTCATTAAACACTCACATTTTATCAGTTTATATAATACTTTATTGAATAGTTATAATGAATACAAATTCTGATAAAAGGGTTAGGAACAAACAAAACTGGACCTTCGTAGGCAAATAACTTGTTGGAAACAGAAGATCATATACCAGAAAGTACCCTGATAGCCACATTTTCCCTCATTCACTTTACTGCTGGTCACATTTTACCAAAGTAAGGAAGAGTATAGGTTATCCAAGCCAAGCAAGACAGTTAAGCAAAATAAGATAGTAATATAACCACTCCTTTTAACACTACCACCAATACCACCTAATACTAAGTACTTTCTTTGTGCCAAGTACTATGTAGAAACTTTATGTGCATTAGGTAAATAGCCACACTTTTTTCCAGAATTGGTATGATGAAAAGATGGTTTTTGTAAGTTAAACAGTTTTCAGCTTGTATTTAGCTGAAAAAATCTTTATTTTACCTTTGTCCTCTAAAAGCTATTTTCATCAGCTATGGAATTACTATACCAATTAGGTAAGGTATAATATTGACAGAATTTTTCTTTAATTACTTTAAAGACGTTGTTCCACAGTCTTTGGGTTGTATAGATTTATTTTTAAATTTTGTTAAAAGCATCCTTTCTAAAAAAATTTTACTGTGGATCTATTTATATATATAGAGAAAATAAATTTAGCCATTTTAACCATTTTTAAGTGTACAGCTCAGTAGCTTTAATTACATTGATATTGTGTAAACTTCACCGTTAACTATTTCCAAAATTTTTCATCACCACAAACAGAAACTATTGAACAATAACTCCCAATTTCTCTTCTCCCCAGTTTCTAGTAATCTCTATTTTACATTTTGTCTCTATGAATTCGTCTATTCTAGATAACTCATATAACATGTGAAATCATATAACATGTGAGCTCTTTGTGTTGGCTATTTTACTTAGAAAAATATTAATAATTTCAAGGGTTAACCATATTGTAGCATGTATCCGAACTTTATTCCTTTCTATGGATGAATAAAATTCCATTGTCTATTCATGCCACATTTTGTTTATCCAGTCATCTGTTGATGGACACTTGGGTTGTTTCTACCTTTTGGATATTATGAATAATGCTGCTATGAACATAGGTATACAAATATTTGAGTGCCTGTTTTCAATTTTTGGGGGGTATTGAAATTAAGTGGGTAATGAATATGAGTAGAATTGCTAGGTCAAGTGGTAATTCTATGGTTAACTTTTTCAGGAACTGCTAAACCTGTTTTTCAAAAGTACTGCACTATTTTACATTCCTAGCAGCAAAATGAGGGTTCCAATTTCACCACATCTCACCAACACTTGTTATTGTTCTTATCAAAATAACAGACACTCTAGTGTGTGTGAAGTGGTATTGGTTTTGCTTTGCATTTCCCTAATGACTAATGATATTGAGGGTTGTATTGCTGTTGAAGAGAAATCTGCAGTCATCCTTATATTGGTTTCTGTGTATGTAGCTGCTTTTTTTTTTTTAAAGATTTCTTTTTTTCTCCCCCCCTCCCCACCCCAGTTGTCTGCTCTCTGTGTCCATTCACTGTGCGTTCTTCTGTGACCACTTCTATCCTTATCAGCGGCACCGGAGATCTGTGTTTCTTTTTTTGTTGTGTCATCTTGTTGTGTATGTCTCCATGTGTGCAGCACCGTTCTTTGGACAGGTTGCACTTTCTTTTTGCGCTGAGTGGCTCTCCTTATGGGGTGTACTCCTTGCACGTGGGGCTCCCCTATGCGGGGGCCACCCCTGCGCGGCACGGCATTCCTTGTGCACGTCAGCACTGCACATGGGCCAGCTCCACATCAGTCAAGGAGGCCCGGGATTTGAACCACAGACCTCCCATGTGGTAGGTGGACGCCCTATCCATTGTGCCAAGTCTGCTTCCCGTAACTGTTTTTCTTGTCACTGTTGTTAAGTAATTTGATTATTATGTTCTGTAGCAGTTTGATATTGTTTATGAATTCCAAAAACAGATATTGGATTGTGTTTATAAACTGGTCTATTCCTCTGGGCATATTAGATTGTATTAACTTCAGAAGTTTCACTTTTACTTGATTAAATTATGATTAGGGCTTTGATTGGGCCATGTCAGAAGAACGTTGAGTCCCGTTCCCTTGGTGGGGGGGGACTCACAGAGAAAATGACATGGCAGAGGAGAGAGGTAGAGTTTTGGTATTGGAGCCCAGGGAAGTAAACACAGGAGAAGAATACAGAGGAATAGAGATGGCTCAATAGGCAGAGGCCTAGGGACGAGAGAGCCTGATAGTCTACAGCCGACCTTGTGGAGAGACCAGAGCAGCTGAGCCCAGAAAGGTACAAGCCCTGGGAGAGAGAAGAGACTTATACTAGCCTGCAGCTGATATTGGAAGAAGCTGGGACTATAGAGCCTTAGAGAACAGGAAGGCTGAACCCTCGCAGACGTCAGGAGCCATCTTGCTCCAACACATGGCAAAAGGCTGTGGTGAGGGAATTAACTTACATTTATAGCCTGGTAACTATAAGCTTCTACCCTAAATAAACATCCTTTATAAAAACCCAACAGATGGTACTTTGCATCAGCACCTCTTTGGTTGACTAATACATGTACCATGGTGTAGTCTACTACTTATTTCTTGATCTTGGGGTTCGTTAAATTTCTTGGAACTGAGAGCTTATAGTTTTCATCAAATTTGAAAATTTTTCAGCTGTTATTTCTTCAAATGTATTTTCTGTTCCCTCCTCATTTACTTCTACATGTCTTCTATTGTGACTTCAATTACAAAAGGCCACTTCAACTGCTTACATACACGCTTTTCATTTTTTCTAGTCTATGTTCTCTCTGTGCTTTATTACAGGGACATTCTTTTGCTATGACATTTTTTACAATGTTTACTCTATTAATTCTCATTTGTATATTTTTCACAGTAGATATATTATACATGTCTTGACGTTTGTTTTGGGTCTTTTTTATGTTTCCCATCCTCTCTCTCATTACCATGCTTATGCTTTCCTTTATCTTCTGGAATATGAAGTATATTTATAAAGCTGTTTTAATGCTGTTGTCTTTTGATTCTAGAATATGTGTTATTTCTGGGTTGGCTTCAACTGATTGATTTTTCTCCTTATTATGAATCATATTTTCCTGTTTCTATGGTAATCTTTGATTGGCTGCTGGGCATTTTGAATTTTATTTTCTTGAGTGGACATTTTTTATCTTCCTATACATGTTGTAACTGAGGGTTAAGAATTAACAAATAATCATGATTACTAAATCATTACAGAGATGCCATTTCACTTCAGAAAATTATAAAATAGCCAAAGGTTGATATCTGAAATTACTGAAACTGGCTAGACTGACTTTACCCTTTATATGTGGCAATTTCCGATTAAAAACCTGCCATTGTAATTATTATTCAAGCTGGACCTAACCCTTGACTATGGCCACTTGTACCTACTATTATAATGATCGTTCCAGATGGATCTTACCTTTATATATGAACATTTTTATTGAAAGGATGACCACTCCACCTTCCTGTTTGATATTCATATGAAAAACCTTGTATTAATAACTTAGTTTTCGGTTTACCCCTCTCCCATATGCCTTGATCTCTGATAATGACTGTAACTTTGTGACTCACCTCGGTTTGGTACCCACTCCCCTCCTGTTCAGCCCCTTAATGTTTCTTAATGAAAGAAACTGCAAACTCCATAACAATTACTCCTTAGCATCCTGATGCTATAAAATATTAGAATTTCTGCAAATCGAGGAGGCAGTTTTTGAGTCATCTAAGGCAACTGCCCACCTTTGTTCCTGCTAACGAACTGTTTCTCTCTTTGAAACCCTGCTGTCTCAGAAACCAGTCTTTATAGAGCGACGGGGAGAAGGAACTTGCAATTGCTCAGTATCAGTATCTTTAAACTTTATTCTGCAGCATAGTTAAGTTAGTTGAAAATAGTTTGATCCTTCAGGTCTTGCTTTTTAGCTTAATTAGGAAGGACCAGAGCAGCTGTTAGTCTGGAGCTAATTATATTCCACTACTGAGGCAAAATGCTTGTGAATCCCCATGGCTTAAACGAGATTTTTCCAATCCGGCTGGTGGTAACAGAACAGTCACAGACCCTAGGGGCACTTTGAGGAATGCTCCCTCTAATCCTTTCAGGTGGTTCTTTCCCAAGCTTCCTGAGTGTCTTCACAAAAGGCACCAATCAGTACTAAGCTTAAGAAATTTCCCATAATCTCTCTCTGTGCAGCTCTTTCCTGTCTGGTACTCTTACTTGAAGACTAGTTGTCTAGTATTCAGTTCTTTTCTGTTGGTACTCTGACTTGCAAACTCCTTGAATTTCCAGCAAAATCTTCTCAATTCAGAGAGACAGCCAGGCTTTACCTCAGTTCCCCTTCCTTGTGCTGCAGCCTGGAAATTCTCTGGGCAGTAAGCCTGGGCAACCACAGGCCTTACTTCATTTCTTTCCTGTTTCACAGTGATTTCCATCCTTCATTGCCTATGAAGAGATAGCCTTAGTGGACAAGGAATTCTTTATACAGAGGTTATCTGGAAAGTTGTAAAGCTTCCTTTTTAGAACACACCCCTTTGGGAAACAGAAGGTAGCATCAGGAAGAAAACAAGGGCCCAGTGTGTTTGGCTTTGATAAATGCTGACATTTTAGTAATGTATAATAAGTACATGGATTTAATTTTTTTTAGACCTATGAGACAGACATTCAGCTTATGTAATATTTATCACAATGTTGCATTATTTCCTTTTTTCTGCATTTACATTATCTGCAAATATAGCTTTAACCAAGTCATTGCTAGTTCGCTTTAGCAAAGTTAAGGGTAAACCATGACACACGACACAAGAAATCTATTTATTTATCAGCACCCCTAATTCTAATTTTAATTGTGCTGTACCTTTTATTATTCTATAATATGCATCATGACAGATCTTCTGAAATTCAAGATCTATCCACTGTCTATTGGGCTGCTATAATAGGTACTAAATAAGTATCTGTTGAATTAAATTCAAGTGAATAGTAACCATATCAAAAGAAAAAAGTCTATCTTGACATGACCTACAGTCATGTGGCAGCTTGTAGTATTACCACTTCCTCTTCTAAATGGGCAAAAATAATTCCTTTAATAATCTATACTAATCCCTAAGCAAAAGTTAAGCTTACGGGTTTGTAAAATCAATCTTTTTTGAAAAGTAAAGACTATTTTGATATCATCTGCATTTCTATGAACCTAACTCTTCTCAGGCTTCTATTCTTTCTTTCGTTGTTTTTTTTTAAAGAATTATTTATTTCGCCCCCACCTTATTGTTTTGCACTCATTGTCTGCTTTCTGTATCCATTTGCTGGTGTTCCTCTGTGTCTGCTTATCTTCTCTTTAGGTGGCATGGGGAACCAATCCTGGGACTTTCCAGAGAGGGAGAGAGGTGCTCAGTCTTCTGGATCACCTCAGCTCTCTGGCCCGCTGTGCATCTTATTGTCTTTCCTCTATGTCTTTTTCTGTTGTGTCATCTTGCTGCACCAGCTCTTTGCACGGGTTCGTACTCTGCATGGGCCAGCACTCCGTGCGGGCCAGCACTCCACTCTGGCTAGCTTGTTGGCATGAGCCAGCTTGCCTTCACCAGAAGGCCCCAGGAATGGAACCCTGGACCTCCTGTATTGTAGACAGGAGCCCAAATGCTTGAGAAATATCCACTTCCCTCTATTCTGTCTTATTCTCCTAAATCCGCCAAACTTTTAGCATTCTTCTTTGGTTCTGTAAATGCTTTCTATCTTTTTTATGTGTCTTTTGCAAATATAAACATTTATTAAAGAGCTCTCTGTGTGTTCTGTAATGTTTTTTAAGGCCCTTCCACATTTTCTTCCTAATTAAGGTTATTTGAGTATATTCAGGGTTGCATTTTTAAAGCATATTTAATCATCTCAAGCGTCTTTACTTCCAAAGTCTTATTCTTTGGAATCATAGTTATCATTTTTAAATGTTTTGAAATTTATGTTCTCCCCCTTCCCCCCATGGCTCTGTCTGTCTGCGTGACTTCTTTAGGAGGCACAAGAAAACAAACTTGGGACCCCCCCCCCATGTGGGAGGCGGGTGCCCAACCACTTGAGCCATATCCACTTCCTGCTTGTTGTCTCTGTTAGTTTGTCAGCTCATTGTGTCTGCTTGCCTTCTTCAGGCGGCATCCTAAAGAACCTGGGACCTCCTATGTGGAACGCAGGCACCCAATTGCTTGAGCAACATCCACTCCTGAAATTTATCTTCTTAAAGTCCACAGCACATAATTAGTATTGCCAGTCTGATTCTCCCTGACTATAAAATAAACTCTGAGATCAAATATCAATTTTCCACAAGGATTCTGAGACTGCTATATACGATACAACAAATTCTTCAGTGTTATCCAAAGGGCTAGACTATTACTTTCCCTAGTTATTTCCTTTACCCTTCAGAAAATTAAAGTGTCAATAAGGTAAATCTAAAACTTAAACCTCCCTCAGATGCTCTGATTTTAGTCAAATGAGATTTCCAGCACATATCTAGCAGTTGAAAGTTTCAATTACCACTATACTTGCTTTCATGTCAGTTTGTCAAATGGCAAGAATGTAGGATTTTAAGCGGTTACTGCCTTTGCAGATCCTCACACATGTTATATTTCTACAAATTGGCCCCTCAGTCCTCACACAGGTGATCTCATAAATTAATTCCAGCCTGAATTTTATGTTATTCTAGGCAGATAGCAGTTATCTTACTTAGACATAAAACCAATAAATATAATCAAACTATGTTGAAACCACAAAATGAGCATCATAATGGACTTCTGGGATGATTATTATAATACTTTCATTTTTATACATAAAAAAACCTGAGATGAAGGAAAGTTAAGTGACTTGGCCAAGGTCATATGAAAATATACTGAAGGCTTCAAATTTTCTATTTCATGGATTTTTTTTTTTCTTTCTCCAGGGGCCAGGGATTGAACTCAGGACCTCATATGTAGGAAGCTGGTGCTTAACCACCGAGGCATACTGGCTCCTCTGAGTTGCTTTCCTTGTTGTTTGTTTTTTCTTGGAGGCACCAGGAACCAAATCTGGGACCTCCCACCTGCCTTCCCATGTGGGAAGCAGACACTCAACTGCTTAAGCCACATCTGCTCCCCTATTTCATGGATTTTTAAAGTCTACAGACAAAAAATAAAGAAAAAAAGGAAAAAAAAAAAAAGAGAAAGAAAAAAAGGTCTACAGAGTAAACATGATATAAAAACAAAGACATCAGTATCCATTAATTTAGAATGAAAGGAAGTACATTCTTGTAAAAAGCAAAAGTTGTAACAGTTCAAATGAAATTCTATCTTATTTCCCTCAACTATAACAAGGAAATATTAGTAAAAATGGCACTATTACAGAAATTTAACTCAAATTTATATCATACCAACATTTACTCATAATTTAGTAAATTAAAATTAAATACACAAAATGTAAAAAAATAATTAAGTTCATAAGATATTTATTTTAGGCTAAGAGGTCCCTGACCTTAATCTATGAAAATTTCAGTGGAAAACATTATTTTACTGATCAGAAGACAGAGCAGTAGATGTCAAGAGCTGGGTTTGAGGGGAAGGTTTGGGGATGATGAGAATATGCTTTATCTTGATTGAGGTTGTGGTTCCATGTTATGTATGCATTGGTAAAAACTTTTAGAAATGTACACTAAAAATAGTAAATTTTTATTATATGTAAATTATACCTCAATAAACCTTTTTTTTAAAAAACAAAATTTTTACTAAATAAGAAGGAAATAATGAAAATACTGAAGAAAAAAATGAAAATACTGAATTAGAGTGGTCAGAATTGAGGTGTTTTCTGTATAATTCTCAAGTATGTATATCAGATATTTAGATTTTAATTTATATATTTTAAACAGAATCAAAAAAAGAGGTAACTCACCGTCTCATTTCCAAAAAGTATGTCAACATAAGGCATAACTTTCATCAATGGTTCCTTGTAGAACTGGCTAATAAATGGTGCAGACAGATTCAAAGTGAAAATTCTGTTGTTTTCAGAAGCATAGTGAGCCACTTTTAATATTGATTCTGGGGAAACTGTAAGAAAAAAGCCCTGGATAAAGAAAAAGGAGGGAAAATTAGAAATCCCATTTCCAGAATCACTCACAGTGAAACCAAATGAAATCTATACAAAATACAAAAGCCTACAAAAAAATACAGTTATAAAATGGAATGCAGTAAATAGGAACATATGACAAGAAGAAAAGTTCATCTTATGAATACTATATGCTTGATATATGCCACTACCTCAGAGTATAAAATATTATTTCTGTATGAGATTTATATACTCAAAACTAAAAGTTTTCTGTGAATCTACATTAAAAAAATATTTGAAAAGTTTCACTCAGGCCATAATTACATTTAAATTAGATAAATAGTAGTGAAAAGTTTTGATCCATCTATCTTGTTATAAAGAGTTTGAAATCTTACAAGCGACGAGGTATTTATTAAGAAACAGATTATTTTTAAAAATTATCTGTTTAATCATTGGCTGTTAGGGAAATGCAAATCCAAGCCCCAATGAGATATCATTTCACACCTATTAGAATGACTACTATTGAAAAAACAGAACACTACAAGTGTTATAGAGGATGTGGAGAGATAGGAACACTTATCACTGTTGGTGGGAATGTAGAATAGTACAGCCACTGCGGAGGACTGTTTGACCATTCCTAGGGAAGTTATATATAGATCTGCCATGTGACCCTGCAATACCTCTACTAGGTATATACCAGAAGTACTGAGAGCAGTTACATGTATGACATCTGCACACAGATGTTCACAGTGACATTATTCACAAATGCCAAAGGATGGAAACAATCCAGGTGTCCATCAACTGATGAATAAACAAACATACTGTGGTATACACACACAATGGACTTTTATTCAGCTTTAAGAAGAAATGAAGTTGTGAAGCATATGACAGTGTGGATGAACCTGGAGGACATTGTGTTGAGTGAAGCAAGCCAGGTGCAAAGGAGAGATATTGTACGATTTTGCTATTATGAATTACCTATAATGGAGTTAATAGTCACCAGAGAACAGAATGTGGTTAAAGAATGGAAAGCTGAGGTTTAATCTGTGTAGAATTGGTAAAAAGTTGTTTGGAAATGTTTGGAAATGAACAGAAATGGTTAATGCATATCATAGGATTTGTAATTAGTAGTGCTAATTCTGCCCCCGCCCCCCAATGGCTCCCTCGTCAGTTTGTTCATTGTTTTTGCTCATTTCTTATTGTTGTCTGCTTGTTGTTTTTGCTTGATGTCTGCTCATTGTTTGTCTTCTTTAGGAGGCATCGGGAACTGAACCCGGGACCTCCTATTTGGGAGGCAGGCACTCAACTATTTGAACCATATCTGCTCCCCAATGGTTTTTTTATTGTTTTTCCTCTTTTTTTGAGTAACAAAAATGCCGTAATATTGATCGAAGTGATGAATGCACAAATCTGTGATTATACCAAATGCCAATGATTGTATATTTTAGATAAATCATATAGTTTATGAAAAAAAATAATAGGGTAGGTTGAGGGAGATAGACCAAATGTAAGACATTGGCTAGTTAGCAGTAATGTTTTAATGATGTTCTTTCATAATTTGTTACAAAAGTTTCACAACAATGCAAGGTATTATTGGTGTGGTAATATATGGGAGTTCTGTATATTCTGCATGTTTGTTTTATAAGTTCACAACTTTTACTATACATGTACTGTTTATGTATGCTCTTGTACGAATGATACAATAAATATTTTTAAATTAAAAAAATAATTTGTTTACTAAGATTATAGTTTGTTACCTTATGAATTTTAGAAGAAGATTTGGAATTATAATTTATAAATTATGGGAAAGTAACTCAGTATTGCAATATGAAAATACATTAATTAAAAATTCCTGCCAGAAAACCTATATTTAAAATCATATTCATCTTTATCTTTAAACTTAGTAAAACTCTTTAAAAATTATATTTATGCTTTCCTAAATGGAAGAAAGTTATGGGCAAAGATGACATGGATTATGTAGGAAATTGATCTGGATGGAGCACAAGTGTGTGAAGGACCATACAGAGGGGGCAGTAATAGAAGATGAAGCTGGAAAGGTTAGTTGAGTTAAAAATAAAAAGGGCCTTCAAGAGGCAAGTTAGAGTTCCTTTGGTAGGCAATGTAGGGGTAGGGTGGGGATAGATGTCGGGTAATGAAGTTTTCCTTGAGGGAAAGGAACAGCTGTTTACAGGAAAATTTGAAGGAAAGTTAATTGGGATAGCAATAATTCATCAAGTTAATAAAACCCTGCATTTGACTGTGTAAAAGAAAACCATATTGGTAGTATTACATACAGGACTAGGTGTTTGTTTAAGATGTGGAAGGCAATGGAGAAGAGTCAAAAGACCGACAAAGGATTTCTAAATAAAAAGTTTTAAAAATCCAGAAACAATAAGATGACAGACACTTTGAATCTGGTTCTACCATTAATAGAAAAAAAAAAAAATCGAAAATAAGACCGGCTTAAATGTTAAAGAGAGGCTGTTCATGTATTCATACTAAAGTGAGGTGCTAAGGGATCTCCAAATATTTATCAGACAGTTGGACTAAGAGTAATGCCATGGAAGAAGCTGATAGTAAAACAGGGTTTGTAATTTCTGAGGAAGAGAACATAGAAAGAGAAGAGGACAAAGGGTGGAATAAAGAAGAAAAAATATTAGGAGACAGAAGAAAGAAAAAAGTCAAAGGAAAGAATAAGAGGAAGGCAAATGAAGAGAGCAAAAATTATAGACAAATCCAAGAAGGGAATTTCTAGAAGGTGCTAAAGGTACTATGCTATAGTGAAGTAGAAAAAGAAAGGTCAGAGCAAAAAAAAGCCATAGGGTTTGATGATTAGGAGAAAGCACTTTCAATATGAAGGTAAAAACAGTTGTTGCTCCAATACTGATTGAACTGATGAATGCACAACTCTGTGATTATACCAAATACCACTATTTGTACACTTGAGATTGATTGTATAGTTTATGAATATATTTCAATAACATTGATAAAAAATAGACAGTTGTTGAAGGATTGGTGAGAACTTAAGGGTAAGGATTATGAATTATTTTGAGAGCTTTATCAATGAATGATAATAAAATAATTTGATATTTACTGAGCATTTCCTCTGTGCCAGGTACTGTTCTAAAAGGTATATGTACACTAACTCATTTATTATCATATTTTCTTTACATCAAACCTATGAGGTGGATACTATTATTATTGCAATTTTATAAAGAAAGCAAGATAAAGAAGAAATACCCCCAGGTCATACAGCTTATTGGATTCAAGTGACTCAAGAGACCATGCCCTTAGAGTAGATAATACAGAAGGAAAGGGAAGGTTTTTTTTGTTGATGTTATTGTTTTTGTTCTTATCTGGGGGTGAGAGGGACAATTGTTTTTAAGAATAGGTAAGGTTTGGGTAGTTTTGCTTTTCAAAGAAAAGGATATAATGGAAAAAGAGAAGAACGAAGCAGCATAGGAAGGAGGATAACTAGAGCAAAGTAGTGGGCTCAAAGGAAACCAAGAGGGAAGAAATGCTGTTTATAGAGGAAATAACCTTGAAAATTAAAAAGAAACTTACAAAAGTTACAAAACTGTGGTTGAAATATTTACTTATGACTCAGGGACTAAACACTTCCATCATGCAAACTTTTGTAAGTTTAAAAAGAATGAAAAGATTTTTTATTACTTTCATATTTCAGTATTGAGTAAAAGAATTAATTTTGTTGTAGGAGTCACGTGTACTGGGATCCATCTTTGAAGACTTTTCTGCCCTGTAAATTCTGAGATATTAAGAGAGACTTTTAAATAATACTTTTGCAATATAACAATATTAATATTTTCTTGTCCCGTAAAAATTCATAGCTACTAATTTGATCATAGAAAACATTATTGTTTAAATATTTCCATCTTGTTTTTTTCCCCCCACAAAATGCCATGTCACTTACAAACTATGAGCATCCAAGCTGCTCCTTTGCTATTTCTGTCATTTGTAGAATTAAAACGAACAGTTTATGCAGCATCTTGTCTCCATAGTAATATGCATGTTCTTCCTTTTAGTCTTCCATTTAATGAGAAGAGTTTAAAGCTTTTCCCTATTTCTCCTCAAAATGTTGTTACAGGTTGAAATAAAAACATCCCAGAGCTAGCATTCTGCCAGCTGTTTTAACCACAGACATCTACAGAATGGTCTACATAAATAGTAACCTGGTCAAATAATTAGGCTTCTCACCAATTTTAGACTGAAAATTCGATCTGTTCTAAAAATACATCTGATTGTAATTTAAGGTGCAGAACAGTATGTCCCTGGAGTCAAAATCTGGCCTCATTCCAACGTGTGTATGTTGTATGTGAGGTTTACTTTAAAACGCAAAGCAAGAATATTGTGATGTGGACAGTATAACGTCCATTTTGTTAATTTTTAAAGAATATACAAAAACATACTAGCTATTTAATAAGGCAAATTCACAATTTAAATTAATTCCAGTTTTGAATGGTCTCTTGCTTTTTTAAAAATAAATATTTAGTGTTCAAATAATTTTTGACTTGTGCTCTGTGAGACTATAAAGACTAAAATTGATGCCAACCATAATTTTTCTTCCTTGATTTATATCCTTGCTTGGCCACATGTTCCAGATTATAGAATCACCAAAAATAAAAGCAGTGGTGTTAGAGAAAAAAAATTTTCAAGTATTGAGTTTGCAATACAAGCAGGCTAATAATTTATACTGCTTAAGTTTAGGAAAATAGTCTACATAACCAAGAAGATTCTGTTCTTTTCTAATTAGGGATTTCAGTCTATACCAGAGTTAACCCTGTTGAGTCTTTGTTCCTATAAGCAACCAAAAATAAAGTAGATTCTAACACTTAGAAGTTGGATAATACTAATGAACAATGAAAGTGAAATGGGATGTTTTAGTTCATAAAAATGGAACACAGAAACAAAACAAAAAGGCCGAGGTCAGTGGGATGGGCAAAAACTAAGGCAGCGCCAGACTTAACGCTTGGAAATCTCAAATACTTAGGACTGTCATTCAATACTCTCTCTTAAAGATTTCTCAGGGTAAGTTAAACATGTGGGAATGTTAGAAACTAAGCTGTTATTAAGGAAAGGAATTGAGCTTTTTACTTTTTTCATGTGTTTACTTTAGTTCAGGGTGATCATTTGGGTTCTTTTTTCTATCTTAGAGTACAAACTCTTATTATTTCCATTAGCAGTTATCTGTGGAACAGATATGTATGTGTGTACATACAAACCTATGTAAGGTTTAGGGATTTATAACTCTCAAAAGTATAATTCTATTGTAATACAAAAGGAAATAAAACTATCGAGAGGAACCATATATATAATTGTCAATTGTGGAAAAAGTGATATAGAAAAAAAAGTCCTATGTTTTTGTTTAGAATTATACTCTGATCTGAATGTAACAGTACAGAAATAGATCTTTTATTTTGAAACATTCAGACCAGTGGTTCTTCAACCTATTTGAGCCACCAAACTCCCACCTAATTACACATATGCATAAAACTGCATATGTACATGTGTGTGTTGGGTAGGGAGGTATCTGCAACCCCCTGAAGTTCATCTATAAACAATGAATTAACATCTGTATTTGACTGAAGGTTAAGAATTTTTAATTTAGTTTTTTTTTTCTCACAAACACATAACATACAAATTCCAGTTTGGTTAAAGAGTTAAGTTAAAACAAGAACAAAATGCAGAAAACCTGTCATAAAACAGAAGTAAATATCAAACTTCTGGAGTGGGAGTGACTTTCAAACCCAAGGAGAAAAAATTAAATATTTGCTACATAAAAATGTAATTTCAGTTAATTCTTTTCCATTCCTGAAAGGGGGTAAAAAGCAAAGGATCATAAAAATATATTATGGTAAATATAATTAAAAGAGTTAATAACTTTAATCTATAATGAACTTGAACAAATAGATGAAAACAAACACACTTTGGGGAACCAGTATATAAATGAGCCAAGAACATTAAAAAGCATTCTATTAAAAGAGAAATACACTAGTCAATAACTATATAGACAAATACTCCTTCTCAAGCAATTAAAGAAACCACATGGTAATAATGATGAGTAAAGTTTGGTAAAATTGATATATTAGCACTGCTGGTGGGAATGCAATGGACAGAAAATAATTTTAAAATATATATGAAGAACCATACAATATTCATATTCTTTGACTGAATAATTCTACTTCTGAGACTCTGTTTTAAGGAGATAATATGAAAATATGGGAAAACAATTTTATTTAAAACCTGAAAACTGTAAATATCTAGCAACTGAGGAATAAATGGTCAAATAAGAATTGCTGGCTACTTATTACTTAAATAGTTGCTAGTGTAACTGAGCCCTACATATTAAAAAACTGAAGCAGTGTAAAATATTTCTTTAACACAACGTTTTTGTTTTGGTAGGACTATACTTCAGATTGACCACTGAAAATTTAGGGGTTATTGAATTGAGATGTGCTATAAACTGTAAAATACAAATCAAATTTCAAAGACTTAATGTGAAAAAAAGAATGTTAAAATATCATTTTTATATGATTAACATGTTGAAGTGATACATATTTTAGCTATATTAGAGTAAATAAAATATATTACTAATATAAATTGTACCTTATTTTAAGCCTTTTTTATGTGGGTACTAGAAAATTTTAAATAACATTTGGGGCTCCTATTATATTTCTATTGGATAGCACTGCTACAAAGAATATTCTGAAGAAATTGTAAAAGCTGATTATGAAAAAAGTCATAAAGTGGGAAATGTTTATGGTACAAAATGTTAAATGAAATACAAGATATACAAATAGTGTGTACAGTGTGATTACCAACTAAATTAAATCAACAGAAATAAAAGACTAGAGGAAATATACAACAAAACTTAAATCTGGGTAGAAAAATTATGGATGACTTTAATAGTTCCTTTATTTTTTAAATTTTTGCTGAGGTAGGTAGATTACTTTAATGATAAAATTGTTTAAAACATAAAAGTATCTTATTCACTTGAAGTAAATTTCTAAACGAGACATTTATAAATAATGAGAAGTTTAACTCAATAGATTTTATTGAATAAACGATAAACAATAAGCAGATAAATAGTTGGGAGTAAGCCTACATTATGTCTTTGAATATACAGAAGACTCAAAAAGGAACAGGCTGAATGTAGGATTAGTGACATTAGGGAGTATAAAGCGCTATTGGTAGAAGCAAAAGGGAAAATAAGGAAGGATGTGTGATACCAGAAAAATATTTTGACAACTAGAGAGCGCCCCACCAAGGTGGCACTGATGAGGAAGGCTGAAAGTACCAGATGCTTGTGTCTTAAGACGTACCACTATCGTCTATTCTAAAGAACGTAATTAGCCTGTTTTCCACGCTACAACTAAGATGACATAGTAACACTAGTCAGAAAACAGGTTGAAAAAAAGAATAAATTAGAAACCAAGAATAACAAATAGAATAATCCTACAGCATTCTTTTCTTCCTCGTAATAAGTTCTCCATGTTTTGTGATTTTCCCAGAGACTGTAAAATATATTTCTTTGTAAAAGTAGGAGGATCCAATAAGAATGATGACAAAGCGTATTTCCTATCTTCTTGTAAGGAAAATTCTGACTTTGACAACAATTAAGATAATGCATAAATCATATACAATTACAATGTAATTACTAATGACAGCAACAGAATCTGTAAAAGAAGAAAACTAAGACAAATAAAGTAATGAATGCTATAGAAGAAATGAAGTTGTAAAGTATACGATAACATGGATGAACCTAAAGGACATTATGTTGAGTGAAGCAAACCAGACACAAAAGGACAAATATATAGTAGTACACTACATGGAATTAATAACTTGAATATGGGTCACCAGAAAACAGAATGAGGTTAGAGAATAGAAAGCTGATGGTTAACTTGTGCAAAATTGGTAAAAAGGATGTGTGTTAATCTTGGAATCAATAGAAAAGGTGAAAGCACAACATAATCTGTGTAACTAGCCATACTATCACATGGGTATGAGAGTGGTTTAAAGGGAATGTCTAAGGAAATGTATATTACTAAAAGTAAAGCTAAAAAACGTTAACACGGGAGTGTATAGCATAGTAAAACCTCACATTTGGGAAGCGGACATTGCTCAACTGATAGAGCGTTGGTCTACCATATTGAGGGTTCACTCCCCAGGGCCTCCTGACCCATGTAGTAAGCTAGCCCACGCGCAGTGCTGCTGTTACGTGCAAGGAGTGCCAAGCCACGCAGGGATGTCCCCGTGTAGGGGTCCCCCATGTGCAATGAGTGTGCCCTGCAAGGAGAGCCGCCCCACGTGAAAAAAGTGCAGCCTGCCCAGAAGTGGCACCACACACATGGAGAGCTGACGCAGCAAGATGATGCAATAAAAAAAGAGACACAGTTTCCCAGTACTATAGGATAATGCAAGCAGACGCAGAACAACACACAGCAAATGGACATAGGAGACAACGGGAGGGAAGGGGAGAGGAATAAATAAAAAATAAATCTTAAAAAAAAAAAACCTCACATGAAATATAAATATCTGAAATATTGCATATATAAGACCATTTTTCTTTGAAATTGTACGAATGTATTTTTATATTACAAGATGTTACTATCAGACAAAAAAAAACCCTATTATGCTAAGTGAAAGAAACCAGACACAAAATACTACATATTATATGATTCCATTTACATAAAATGTAAATATAAAAAAAATTTATAAAGATAAAATTAGTTTAGTGGTTATGCAGGGCTAGGGAAGGATAGAGGGATTGAGAGGTGACCGTTAAGGGGTGTGAAGTTTTTCTTTTGGAAATCATGAAATTCTAAAATTTTTTGTGGTGATGAATACACATTGTTATTATGTTGAAGGAATCCCCTTCCCCTTCCTTCTTTCCGTTGTGCAATGCTGAAACAAGCTGCTTTCTGATAATGCTGCCCTTGGGTGTGTGTGTGCTGTGGGCTGCAGGGTGGGCACCTGTAAGAGCTTGATTGTGAGAGTCAGCAGGCTAATCTGGGCCAGCAGCCATTGCCTCAGCCTGTGTCCCTTTATCTTAGCTGACAGCAAAATTTGCTTCTGTACTCCCACTTGCTTCCTGCCCTCTATATAAGCCTCTGAAAACCACAGCTTGGGGTCCAGAATTTGGAGACCAAACTCTCCTCTGGGTCCATGCACGCAATAAACCTGAGTTCCTCCATCTCTCCGAGTGTCACTTGGGTTTTTCTGACGGACCTAGACTTGTTTGGCAATAATTATACTAAAAGCTATTGCTTATAAATTTTGGGAAAACTGTATGGTATGTGACTATATCTCAATAAAACTCCTTAAAAAAAAAATGTGTAAGAATAGCCAGAAATAGCTGCTATGTACAGCAGGGGAAGCATAGAGAGATGGAGAGATGATGAATTTTCTTGTTTTTTGTTTATTACTGTTATTGAAATAATGAAAATGCTCTAATAATGATTGAAGTGATGAATGATCAGACATGTTGGGTGAACTGTATGCTTTATTAATATGTATCAATAAAAGTGATTTGTTTAAAAAAAAAGTTGATCTCACCACTGACTGAATATAATGCACCGACGGAAAAGAAAAGAATAATTCACCTAGATATTCCTGCCTATGTGGCTCCTTTTGGAAACACAAATGAGATCACCTATTCCAAATATATTTAATATTTTTAAGGATTAAAATACCTGCACTCTTAACAATAGCATGAATGTAGATGTCAGCTTTTATTCCATCCCATAAAACCCCCTCAAAAAAATATATGAGGGATACGATGTGGCTCAAGCGAAAAGGCTTCTGCCTAGCATATGGGAGGACCCAGGTTGGATTCCTGAAGCCTCCTGGTAAAAAAGAAGAGAAAGCGTGGCTGCGTGGCTAGCCAGTGCCCATGTGGTGAGCCAATGCCTGCACAAGTGAGTCATGTAGCAGATGCTGACGCAACAAAGAGAGAGACAAAGGGGAGAGTCAAGGTTAAGCGCAGCAGAAACCAGGAACTGAGGTGGTGCAGCTAACAGGGAAACTCCACATCAGAGGTCCCCAGGTGAATCCTAGAGGAGAAAAATGAGAAGAGAACACCAAAAGAGAATAGATAAAGAAGATCACACGGCGAATGGATACAGACAGCAAAAACAGCAGGGCAGGGGGGAGTTGGGAGGGGAGGGGTAGGAGAGAAAATAAATAAATAAATCTTTGAATAAATATATATATATATGATAGGAGGTAGCACAGTGGAGTAGAAAGAAGACGGGTATTAGGGGGACAAGCAGAAGGATATTTATCACTGCTTTGCTGTAGGTAAAAGGGAGTATGAGGCACTCCAGAAGTCCATTTCTAGGGGAAAAGATAAGGGACTTGTGGTGAATATACACTATTAATAGAGTTTAAAAGAACTAGAAATACATACATCAAATTGGAATTGTGTCCATGTTCACACACACTTAACCCAACATATTATTTTAACCATTTACCAATCTGCCAACTTATTAACTATGTTACTTTGAGCTAATTCCTAGGCATCATTGCTGAGATCAGCTTAGTGATAGGCTGGCTCAAAGGGAAGGCAACGCAAACTTTATGCAATAAAGGACAGAGAGAAAGACACAAGAGAGGAGATAAAGGTGGGGCCAGGGGACTCACAGCTTCTGAAAACTGAGAGCCTCGCCCTGGTTTCCACATCATATTTATTAGGAACTCCAAAGCAGCTGTTCCTCATTAACACAGCAACATTTACAATCATTGGGGACAAGTGCAACAAATAGGGAACAGGTAAGCCAGCTGCCCACATTTCCCCGTTTTTGTTTTTGTAAAGCAACAAAGGCAGATTTGGTGGTTTCTTGCTGCTTCATATCCCGAAGGGCTCCTTGTGTGTTTCTGAGGGCTAAGTTCAAAAGAAACAAAGACAAACAAGCAACATTTCTCCCAGAATATCTCCTCCCCAACTTTTCCCCTAAGTCATAGGGTTTAGTGACTGTAGTTCATCTGCAATTCCAGCCATTATTTAAGTAACAATTTCAGATCAGCATTCTGAATACCCATTACATCAGCTTGCAACTGGACTATTATTATAAACATGTGGGGTTACACAAAAGTTAGATACATTCCAATCACATGTTAATCTCAGTTGGGTATTTACATTTTGTAATTTTTCTTCCAAGTTTAGAACAGCGTTTTATACATAATCCATAACTACAGGAGATTATACAAACTTCCAACTAGCGATGGCTTATTTCTCATGGGCTTAAGATTTCCTACCAGCAAGGCTATATATAGGCCAGTCCTCAATCAAAAATGACCTCATTTCCCCCGATTTGTATAGTTTGAGGCATAGACAATGACAAATTATTGTTATTTTCCCATTTTGGGCTGTGGGACAGCTGGAAGTTTATTACATAATTTCAATGGCTTCCTTGGTCCTGCTCTTAGCATCTTCACTGGACCTGGGGCCACAACTCAGTGCTGAATTTAAACTTAGGTAATAATATAAATGTTTATTTCATTTTTGGCCATTTAAATAGAGCTCTTTCAGAACCTTTTATTTATCAAATTGTATCACCATCCAGAGGTATCAAAATATACAGTGACAATTCTTTCCTTCCTTCTCCTTCCTTTCTTCCTTCTCTTTCTTTTCTTTTTTTCCTTCCTTTCTCTCCCTTTCTTTTTCCTTTTTTCCTACCTTTTTTCTTTTTCTTTCCTTTCTTCTATTTTTCCTTTTCTCTCTTTTTCCTACCTTTCTCTCTTTCTTTTCCCTTCCTTTCTTTTTCCTTCCATTCTTTTTCTTTCTTTTTCCTTCATTTTTCCTTTTTTTTTTTACTTCCTCTCTCTCTTTTTTGATTACACACACTGAAACAATTACAACACACACTGACATTGAAAAAACAAACACAAAAGTGGTTCCAAATCTATTAATCTAGAATTTCTTCATTGCTTCTTTCTATAATTCAACATTTCTTTTCCAGTTCTCCTCCTCTCAATTTCTTTCTGTCAAGCATACTTGCTTTATGATGCCATGCTTGAACAAATTCTGTAGTTTAGATACTTTGATGTAAAGCCATTCTAGTCTTCGGAATGAGACCCAGCCTTGCAGTTTCCAGCATCTATCTCTCCATCTGCATGACCAGAGGTTCTGGGTTCCACAGGAACTTTTACCATCTCTTGGTGTTCAAGGTATGGCGTTATCCGATGAGCTGGTACCCATACAGGACATTCTCTGTCTCCTGGGGAAATACAAGCAAACCCTCGAGGACTTCGAAGGCTTTCCAAACCATTCGGGGTTCTGTGTTACAACCACTTTAATTTCGCTTGAAGAGATCCTTCTTCCCTTCAAGTCCCTGTTAAGGTGCCAGTTGATGAGTTTCCCTTTGCGTCCCATGTTGGGCACCAGTTGCTGAGCTTCCCTTTGGGCCCCACATTGGGCACCAGTTGCTGAGCTTCACTTTGGGCCCCACGTTGGGCATCAGTAGCTGAGATCAGCTCAGAGATAGATTGGCTCAAAGGAAGGCAATGCAGAACTTTACGAAATAAAGGACAGAGAGAAAGACACAAGAGAGGAGATAAAGGTGGGACCAGGGAACTCACAGCTTCTGGAAACTGAGAGCCTCGACCCTAGTTTCTGCATCATTTTTATTAGGAACTCCAAAGCAGCTGTTCCTCATCAGTATGGCAACATTTACAATCACTGGGGACAAGTGCAACAAATAGGGAACAGGTAAGCCAGTTTCCCACAATACATCATTATCCTTATTTGAAAAAAGGTAACTGAGTTCTTTAAAATTAACTTTACTAAAATGTATTCATAAACCATAAGGGCCATCTAATGTGTACAATCAATGGTATGAGGTATAATCACAGAGTTGAATATTTATCACTTCAATCAATATTAGAGTACTTTCATTACTCCAAAAAATAAACAACAAAATAAATGGAAAAAAAATCCCTATCCCTTAGTAGTCACTTCTCAATCACTCTATCCTTCTGCCATACATAAACTGTTAATCTATTTCTGTCTCTATAATTTATTTGTATTGTAAAAAGGTAATTGTGAGAATTAAATGAGAACTTAACACAGGTGCTGGCATGTAGTATATATTCCATACATATTCACATTTTATTAACATTATTGATAATGATTACTGTACCAATATCAAGAACATTAAAACGTTCTCAATTTCCAGGAATAGTGAATTCTACAGCTGCTTTAATGCATAATAAAAGTATGCTTTTGAACTGTGTGATCTACAGTTAGGTATTTTCTTTGAATACAAACACATAAAACAAAATTCATCATTCCCTTTCCAAAAGTTCTCCCTTTTTTCTTGATTTAATCACCCTATATATCCCTAACAGATTAATTACTCACTCTTCTTTGCTAGTGAATTAAGTCTAAGTGGCTCACACCCCAGCATTCAAAACTCTCCACAATAGTACTCTGACTTACACAGTAAACCAGCTATAAGCGCCTATTACTCCACAACATATGCCCTTGCTTCAATAGAAAGAATGATTTGGTTCTCCCAAAACAAATCTTCTGAGTCATTCTGTATGTTCCTGCTATCTGATGTGTTATGTATGTACCTTCTGTCTGAAGTGTTGACTATCTTCCCTCCCTACCAGCTGACATTTTACCCCTTCTTTTGAAATCTGCCTTTCATCTCCCAAACTGTATCAAGCCACCACTGAGGACTCAGCAGCCCCACCCCCCCGGAGCCTTTTTGCTGTCTGAAGCCTCCACCCACTGCCCTTCTCCTGCCGCCTTCTTCCATGTGCCCTCTCCACCGAGGAAGAGGAAATCAAATTGTCTATCCACTGTCAAGAAACTCCACTTTTTCCACCCTTTGCTGATGCAATTAAGAGTGATGACTTGCTTCCTGCTGGGACCAAGGGCTATATCCATATAAGAATTCAACCAAGAAACGGCAGGAAGACACTCACCACTGCCAAAGGATTGCTGATGGTTACCATAAGAAGAAACTAGTGAAAGCGTTTAAGAAGTCTGCCTGTAATGGTACTGTCATGGAGCACCAAGAACATTATGGAGAAGTGATTCAGCTACAGGGTGACCAGTGCAAGAACATATGCCCGTTCCTAGTAGAGACTGGACTGACTAGGGAAGACCAGCTGAAGGTTCATGGGTTTTAAGTGCTTGTGGTTCACTGAAGGTTAAGTGAGGATTTCCTTGCAATGAGTAGAAAATTTCCCTTATGTACCCTGTCACAAGTTTAAAAACCTCCAGCTTGTATAATGTAACCATTTGAGGTCTGCTTTTAACTTGAGTCATGTAACTCCTTCAAGCAAAAACTGAAAAGAGAGGAAAAAAAAGCCTTTCAGCATTCTTACTATCAGATGTACACATTCCTCTTTGAATCTCCATATCATGTAATGTTATGAAATAAATACTCATGGCTATTTATGTTGCTTAATATTAGCAACCTGCGTATGCCTTACCTCCCTCACTTGATTGTACATGTAAGCGCAAGAGGACACCTCCTTATTTTTATGTTTTCTACAGCACAAAGCACAATATAGAGATAACTTTAAAATATCTGATGAATTAAGTTTTTACTGAGACTATACATCAATTTCTTTGTATCAGAAATGAAAAAAGAAAAAGAAAAGACTGCAGCCTTTTCACATGCTAAGGGAAGAGTGAGCATACTTATTTTCATCTGGACAATTCTCGAGTTCAGAGGATCCAAATTACCTCAGTTCACTACACACTTAAAATGCAAGTAAATTTTTCATGGTGCCCTAAGAAATATCTAACAATTCTGTTTTTTAACAGGTATGAACAACTCACTAAGTACTTAATAACCACATAATAAACATAAACTAAAATATTTACTCCATTGAAAAATGGGAAGCAGATTTGGCTCAATGGATAGAGCATCCTCCTACCACATGGGAGGTCCAGGGTTCAAACCCCGGGCCTCCTGACCCATGTGATGAGCTGGCCCATGCGCAGTGCTGATGTGCGCAAGGAGTGTTGTGCGACGCAGGGGTGTGCCCACGTAGGTGAGCCCCACGCACAAGGAGTGCCCCGTAAGGAGAGCTGCCCAGTGCAAAAATAGTGCAGACTGCCCAGGAGTGGCACTGCACACATGGAGAGCTGATGCAGCAAGATGACGCAAGAAAAAGCGACACAAATTCCTGGTGCCGCTGACAAGAATACAAGCAGACACAGAAGAACACACAGTGAATGGACACAGAGAGCAGACAACTGGGGGGGGGGGTAGGGAAGGGGAGAGAAATAAAAACAAACAAACAAAAATACTTACTAATGGGATAAGTGTGCTTATGGGGTACTGTACAACTTTTAAAACTTCGGATTCCAAATGGATACTGCCATCCTCATTTCCTGTTCTGCATTGTTTTGTTTTTTTTAACCAGGTATTTGCTTTTTAAAATATTTATATATATTTTTTTAATCACAGCTACCATTCATCATCCCACAGGAATAAGCACAAACAATGGAACTGTGAACTACCGTGAGGGAAAATATCCTGTAAAACCCCTGTGGGTTTGGCTGCAGCAACCCCAGGTATCTCAGTGCAAAGTTTGGGAACTGTGGCACTAGCTGTTAAGTCTTTTTATTTAAGAGAGCTAAAGCACTTCCTGGGCATGGTTCAGAGTGCTTAGAAAATGGAGGCAATTTACTCTGCATGAGGTAGTATAAGTAAATATGGATGTCAGGGTGGCATTTTGAAGAGCAGAGGAGATAGGATTTTATTGAGAGAAAGACCCTGACAAGATGATAACAGCTGGGTGCCCTGAAGGTAAAATATAGTGAATGAGAAATTGCCTATGACAGGGGTGATCTAACATTAGTTGTTACTAGATACCTAGTCATCAACTTTGACTTGCTTCCTACCCTATGTTGTGCTATAATCCCTCTGTTAACAAACCTTTGGTAAAAATTAGCTCATCGGTCCCCCAAACAAACAAATATGTGTATGTCTTGATAATAAATATTTTTCCATTCTTTCTGTTTAATGAATTTTGAATCTAAAATTTATTATCTCTTTTGCCCCACACCTCAATTATCTAATGTCTTCTCCTTTTTAATTCCATAGTAACTCTTGCAACTATGCCATTTTTCCCAAAATACTGCTTTCGTTGATAATCTTCATTACTTTGTAAAATTGCAACAGCATTCTGTTTTAGCAAATTTCCTTTGCTCAAAAACCATATATAGCTCATTTCCTAAACAATATAGCTCAAGTTCCTGATATAGCATTGAAAATCCTCTAAAACTGACATTAATTTATCTTTCCTATGTTGTCTCCCACTATTCACTTTTCATGAAGCTTTTACTCTGACGACGTGGAGTACATATTCTATGCCTTCCCATAGCTTTTCCTTTGCTAGTGATATTTATTCACTATCTAGAATCTGTTCTTTACCTTCTGCTTGGTAAACTAAAACAGGAGTCCTCAAACATTTCCTGTAAAAGGCCAATAGTAAATAACTTAGGTTTGTGGGCCATATGGTCTCTGTGGCAACTACTCAATTTTGCCATTGCACCTTGAAAGTTGTCACAGAGTATGCAAAAATGCATGAGCAAGGCTGTGTTCCCATAAAACTTTATTTATAAAAAATCGTAAGTAGGCTGGATTTGGCCCATGGGTTTATTTTGCTGACCCATAAACTGAAGGAAAAGGAAGAAATACATACTACTAAGTGGATATTTAAAAAAAAACAAAAAACATCCAGATGAAAAGAATGTTGCATAGAAATATTAACAGGAAATCCAAAGTAGGGTGCTGACAATAATAGTGCGCTATCTCTCACTATTGAAATTGAACATTACAGTAGGTTTAGAGAGAGAAAAGGAAACCGTACAATAATTACATTTCTTAATGCCCTCTCTTGAAACGAGGACATTTAACAATTTTCTGACGCTAGTGCCAAATCAACGTATGTTCCTTCATGTGAGTATAACATCCACTTTCCAGAGACTATGATAGTATTTCGCTTTAGTTGCTGCGGCTCTCCATCTTTTCCTCAACCTCACTCAACCTACTCCTGGATGCCTCTGAAAACAACTTTGTTGAAAGCAGATCTTCTAGCTTCTAAAAGTAGGGCAAAAGCAATCATTCATGAAATTATTGTGCTCTCTGAGTGTCCTTATCCATTGCAAGAAGCTAAAAATTGTCTAGTTATGGAATGTGCTAATAAAATTGACCGATTTTTAAAAACTCTTTTATTCCCCTACAATGAAATCAAGTTTTGAATTTTTATAATCAGATGGTAGAAGTTTGGGGTTGATAAACCAGCATATGTGGACTAGAATTAAAATATAAGGTGCCTTCTCTAATTGAGAAGGTATTGCAAATTACTCTGATAAACACCCTCTATATGTCTCCCTCTCTTTAAAATAAGTGGTACAAAGGAATATGTTTCTTTGTCTTTGTTTTCAGGTAAAATTTATACTTGGGATACTAGCAAGAGATAATCAATATTTAATAAGATGAAAAAGGAAAAAATAACCACTTGGCTAGGAATGCAGATACTCAAATTCTGATCTGGGTTTTGCGTCTGCTACTTTGTAATACTGAGCAATATAGTCAATCTTGAAGAGCTTCAGTTTCTTCATTTGCAAAAAATAGATATTAGAGATGGAGAGTGGGCTGGATGAACTTGAGAATCCCTTCCATCTCAAAAACTCTAAAAGTAAGTTATGTTTTCAATGCTATGTTTTACATGATATTTTTTGAATAACAAAAAAACATGTACATATCAAAAGTGCAGTATAAAAAAAGATTTAAAGGGATGTCTGAAGAGAGAACCCCCTTTTATCCAGAAACTGACAAATCTTAGTACAGTAGAAATGCAACTAATTTTAACTTCTGATTTGTGAAGTTAATTAATTGAGGTTTTGGTGAAAATTTTAAAAACCCCAGTTCTAAGAGGAATATATATGTATATACATACATACATAATGTACATATATTCATATATAACATACACATGGAAAATTTAATAAATACACAGGTCAGGCTTTGAAGAAAAGTAATACAGAACACAAATGAACTTTAAGTTCTTACAATGAGATGACTGTTCTTTGGGGCCATATTTTATCTTGAAGTAAACCTAAGTAGTTACTTAATGGAACATGAAACAGAGATTTCTCCCCAGATACTACCAGACACAGTTGTTTTAAATCTGAGTTCCAAAATGGCAAAAATGCAACTATTTTTCTGAGCAATTGTTTTGGCTTTCTAGAGTCTGCATTGTTTATTTTATGAAAGTATCATGTAATAACTAGAAAATGACTAATCTGAAAATTATTGCTTTATCATTTTAAGTGGCCTGTTTTTTTGTTTTGATAAAAAACAAATTTCAAACTGTTTTCTGTAACAGAGGAAAGAGTCAAATTGTCATTAAAAGTACTTACATAGATCCAGGCATTTTCTTCTCAGATGCTACCAGCAGGTCAAAGGAGAAGGATTGCTTTTAGACTTGAAGAATTTCTTTATTGCTGAAACAAACCCTAATTACTGATTGCTGATTGCTAAAACAGTAGCACAAGAATCAAAAAGATATAGATAGCCCTTGATGTTAGATATGAAAACTTTAAACCAGGTTTCTCCACTTTACTTCATGACAATGGATGTTTTGCATGGCAATTAAAAATCATTTTTCAGGTATTATATATTACTTAGATATTGTCCTCTGGCTATCCATTAAGTTATACGATTTGACATAATTTTAAAATTAAGAAAAGTGGTCAAAATGTGTTTTAACACTGATTTAGGGCAGCACTTTATGAGCAATTTCAGCATCACCTCAAAAGGAGTTAAAAATGTAAATTCTTGGGCCTCACCTCAGACCTACTGAGTCAGAAACTGTGTGGGTGGGAAACAGCAATCAGTGTTTTTATAAGTGCTCCAGGTGATTTTGATAAATGTTAAAACAATGAAAACCACTGATGTAGAATAATGAAATATTCATTTATTATATTTAAGAATTTCATCTATCTTAGAGAGGCTCAAAATCTTCATGAAGATGGCAAAAAAGAGTCCCCTCCAAAATAGAAGATTTGTTTGCAGTAGAGTAGTAAAGGTCATTTCTCTGTTTCAAAAGCAATTCTAATATTATCTGGCTCAAAATCAGAATGAGTATCCCTACAACTACGTATCCACCTGACATTCCAAATGAGATTCTGCACATATAAACACCAAATTCAAAGCATCTAATCCTGGTTTCAAAATGTATTCAGGAAAGAAAGCAAGTGTGTGGAATGCCCTGCCTACTTCATCCTTTTGAGCCAATCTTTCTTAGCCAACTACAGCAGCTCTGCTATTATTTGGTTTATACACTGGGCTTCCAAGTTATTTCTTATGAAAACAGCCTTCTGCAAGTTAAAATATTGTATCTATTAAATATCTCATTTTGCAGATGAGGAAATAAAGCCCAAAGAGGTTGCCTGACTTGCCCATGGGCAGACAACAAATGATTTGGGGAGATAATAGAATTCCATTCTACTGACCAAAGAATCTACTCACTTGCCCAGGTCCACAATTAACAAGACAGTGAGAAAGAAAGAGAAGAAAGAGAAGAGAAGAAAGAAAAGAAAGAAGAGAGAGAAAG
Source organism: Dasypus novemcinctus (assembly GCF_030445035.2). Lineage (NCBI taxonomy): Eukaryota > Metazoa > Chordata > Mammalia > Cingulata > Dasypodidae > Dasypus > Dasypus novemcinctus. The sequence continues at coordinate 83,515,746 of NC_080678.1, read as the reverse complement.
AGAAAGAGAGGATCAGGGAAAATTTAACTAAGATTAAGAAAGGGATAAGATATAGGGAGAAAAAGATATACAGGGTACAGTGATCTTCAGTTAGCTCTAAATATGGTCCTAAGTTTCTTTTCAGATTAAGTAAAAAGTGAGACATGTCCCATTACCTTGTTTTCATTCTTAAAGAAACTGAAAATACCTTTTTTGTTTTTTCCTCTTGTTTTTATACCTTTTCCTTATGAGAAATATTTGAAAATAAATTACTAAGCAGCTTAATATATTGAACACTGATTAATGCATAAAACTATGCTGTCGTCAACAACATCCCAACAACAAATTCAGAACAGATTTCATAATATTTAGTGCAGCATTCTTCAATGAGAGAATAAGGCCTTGCTTCCAAGACAACTTAATGAAAGCAAGGCAGATGGGGGTAAAGACCAAGTAAATAGTTTTCTAATGATCCAAGACTGTAATTCGGAGTTTCTATAGAAAAGAATAGACTATATGTTCCTCACATATTCTTCTATAAATATCAGTTCTCTAAAGCAGGGTGAGAAAAGAGTTGAACAGTATACAATCTGAGGTTGTACTTTCTGCAAAAGTCTTTTCTCATCTAGTACACATTACTGTCTGCCCTACTACAGAGGCTTTAGAATTAATTGATTTACTCATCATGGAACCCTGACCAGTGGTAAAAACATTTATGATTTGCATAAGGTAAACGCTAATATAAGGAGATGTATATTACTGTCCTGTAATGCAATTTGCTCAAATATCACTTCTTCAGTGAGGTCTTCCTCAGTTATCCTATTGTAGATAGGACCACACACCTCCCCACACGGGTTATTTTTATCTAACTTTATTTACTTGTTCTTTTAGACACAGCATTCATTATTACCTAATATTATATTATATATTCATATATTTATTTGTTTATTCATTGCCTCTATCACTGGAATCTAATACATGAGGGCAGGGACGTATGTTTTGTTCATTATTATATCTCCAGGACTGGAAGCAATTCCTTGAACTTAGTGGGCATTCATTAAATATATTTTTTTAATGAATGGATCTGCTGAGGGTCCAGAGAGAGGCAGAAGAAAAGATAGTGTTTAAAGTTGAAACAAATTAAGTGGAGGACTTCTGAGTAGCAGTGATTGCCATCTAAGTCTTCGTTTACTTCCAAATCAATATAGAAGAATGGAAAAATTAATAAAAAATACCATGACCTCAGTATAGAAGACAAAAAGAATGCATAAACTTCAAAAGAGAAAAATCATCAAATACTATTGCAAGACTGCTTACGCTTATACTCTACTCCTGCCATACCCCAAGGCTTTATGGTGAGCAAAGATGTTTTGAGAAAAACGTTTGGGAAGAGGGCCTTACAAGCACACAAAATTTGAAGGGACACAATTTGAAATGCATAGTTTCTGGGGAAGAAAAAAGGCAAAAAGGAGGGGGAAAGTCCCTTTGGCAATTGAGTCAGGAAGGGGGAAAAAGAAGCAAAGGAGGAAATTCAGGGTTCTAACAACAGCCACAAGGTTGGAGAACTCATAACCCCTACTCTTGCCACTCCCCACCAAAACAAATTCCTTAAGGAATCTTCACTTTGATGTACTGACGGAATAGGATACCATTAAACAAGGGATCGTTTAAAGCGCCACAATATACCAAAAATATGAACAAGAGAAAAAGTAACAGATAACTAATGTAAACATCATTGAAAATGAACACATAACTGTGGAAAATTGTTACAGAAAAAAACAACCACAAAGCAGAAGAAAATGATTGGACAACATCACAAATGGAATTAAATATACTCAATCAAGCATTTAAAAATATGAAAACTCATATGAAGGTGAAATTCAAAAACTAACAATAGAAATAAAACAGCAAAAAGAATTGGATGAACTCAAGAAAGAAATGGAAGACAAAAATAAATTTATCTCTGAAGTGAAAAATAAATTACAAGGTACCCAAGGGAATATAAACTCAAATGAAAATTTAATAAGGGGCAGTGAAGAAAGTCAGGAATATGAAAGAGAATGAAAATGAGATAAGAAATAAAAGGATCAGAGAAAAAATAATTGAAATGGAAGACAGGCAAAGGAATAATAACATTCATATTATTTGAGTCCCAAAGAAGAAAAATAATATGAAGGAATAGAACTAACAAAACGATATCAGGAGAATTGGAGAGGAAAAAAAGGCAAAATTTATGTGTGTAATAGAGTTAAATATTCATCTTATCATAATAGGGAGTACAATAAGTAAATCTAAAATGGATAGAGTGGAAAATAGAAATATGGAAGTAAGTAAATAACAGAAAACAGCTAAAAAGGGCATCAGAGTATTGCTTTTTTCCACTGTAAACCCGTAAGCATAAACTGAGTTAACAATGTGCATTTACCTTTTTAAATAACTTTCTAAAATTATAAGAATAAAATAACCATAAAAATTTTCATTTCACCATTTAATGTATTGAACCAAAACTTAATGTATTATGCCTCAATCATAATATTTATTTAATGATTACATTAAAACAAGAATTTTAAATACTGTATATATGATGGGAAGTCCAATGTAAATTGATTTTCTGCACAGATTATCAAAGACTACATAAATTACCTAAGGGTAAATGAAAATGATACAGAAGTGATAGTTATTAGTTCTAACCTCACCTCTGACCCCACCAAAAATCAAGTAAAACTAAAACATTCAAGGTGGGGAAGACAAGACATATTTGATATTTTAACATTTCTTATGGCCCTTTAAAGATCTTTAAACTTAGGTCTCTTTATCTGTCATGTACATACTTTCATAATTGAAATTATAAAACTAGTATTATAGAGTCTACTATGTCATAAAGCATTGTGTTCCATCAAGAGCATTTATCTTATCAAGACTACACTACATTAATTGGATTTTTTTTCTTCTTTATTTTCTTTTATAGTTGGATATTATTATTCCTATTTTACAGATGGAAAAATTGAGGTTGCATGTCAACTAAAATATGCAGAAAAAATAATAGAATTAAAAAATCACTATTATACAATTCCCAATTGCCACAGTAATAACTATTTCCAACAAGAATTAACAATGTATATCAAAACTAGCGTGTGAACATTTGACAAGAAATAGGATATTTACCTAGTCTCCAAGTATACTGTCAGAAGATACATATTACAAAGGGAAAATATTAACTTTATGATGGGGAAATTTAAAAAATATCATTTTAACTAAGTAATCAAAGGTAACATCACCAGAATGGGACAAATAGATATCCTGTATTTCCTGATACAACGCACAAAATGAAGACACCACCACATCTGTGGTAGTCTACCAAAAATTCACAACCTAAATCTAATTGTGAGGAAACATTAAAAAAAAAAACAACCCAAAACCTAAATTAAGGTACATTCTGCAAAACAGCCTGTATTTTTGAAAAATATTAAAGTCATGAAAGACAAAGTAAAATGAAAGGAGACTAAAGAGACGATGGCATTTAAAGGCAACTTGTGATTTTGTATTGAATCCAAGAATGATATATTTTTTCTTTTACCATAAAGGACATTAGTGGCAAGTTGGGAAAAATTGGGTGAGGTCTCTAGACAAAACAATAATACTTTATCAATGTTAATTTACTGTTTTTGATTGTTATATTGTAGCTATGTAAGAAATGTCCATTTTTGGTAAATACATACTGAAGTATTTGCAGGTAAAGAAGCATTTCTGCAACTTACTCAAATGGTTTAGGAAAAAAACTATACAGATGATAAATCAAATATGGTAAAATATTATATGGGAATACATTAAAAATTTTTTGCAACTTTTGAGGATATGAATTTATTTCAAAATTAAATATTAACAAAACACACACCAGAAAAAGAAAAAAGTAAAACAACAACAAAAAAGCACACCCTGAGGCTGAAAGGACTTATATGTCCTGTTCACATCCAAATTTGAGCTGAGATTCCCAGCTCCAAATCCTCATACTCTTAACACATACTACTTACTATTGTTACTATCATAAGTTAGAATGGGAGGAGGGATAGAACGACATTAGAATGATAAAAATTCAAAGAATTCAAATAAACCCAGACCCTTACTTATCTATTTGGTTACTAAGGACAAATTGAAAATGAAAGAGCATTTATCAAATTAATGGTAAGACATATCAAATATATAGTCAATTGTTAGAAAGATGAAAGGAGATTTGGCTTGTTGCCTATTGGTTTGTGTCAAAAATTAAAACTGCTTTCTTTAAAATATGTAGGGTCAAGTATTTGAAAGCAAATCCTTCAATGGAAAAAAAAATTTTAAACAGATTAAGGCAAGTGTGGCAAAACCTTAAAATGTTGAATCTGAGCAATTTGTATATGGGATTCATTATACCATTTTTCTACTTTTATGTATGTTTTGAACACTTTCATAATAAAATAAGATTTTAAGAAAATGGGATGCACAAGGTAAAGACATTTTATTCACTCAACAAACAGTGAATATCTTCTCGATAAAAGGCACTGTGAATAAAAAAGATGAGCAAGGTATAATTTTCCTTTCCAATTACAATTACCTAGATCTTTATAAGGATAAGTGGCCTAAGTGATTGGCCACTATATCATATTTTTGAGAATTGATCACAGATATCTATGGATGTAAATCTGATCCAATACCTGGAACTGGGGTGTATACATTACTATTTCCATCCTGGGAAGCAATCTGTAAGTTTCTAAATTATTAAGGGAAAAAAATCCATAGACTTTTCAAGTCAGAAGAGGCTTGTGGGATCATCTTGTTGGATTCTTCTATGGAAAAACAAGACAAAGATGAATTAACTGACTTGCGTAAGGATTAAAAAAAAAAGCTTAAAAAACTCCACAAAAACCTTTGTTATCAGGCAGAGATGAATGGTGATGAAGTCTTAGGACTTCTGATTCATTTAAATTAGAAAATCTAAGCTGATACACTGGGTCAAAGGGTTTTCTTTTATTTACTAGCACTATGGAAATAACTATTAGAGCTAAATAAGCTCTAAAGTTTTGTTTTAATTGTGGCATTGCATTCTGGGAGTATATATACTGCATAGGGATGGATACAATATCTCTGATACCATCTAGATATAGAGAGGCTGCAAAAAGACAAAAGTGCATTTTGAACTGCAATTTTTTCCCCTTCTGTATAATTAAATTTGTGGCTGTTAGTAAATCCCTGGCAATATTTTGTGGGCTAACATAGTTCTACACTATCATTAATTACATAACATATAACATTTACCATATGTTAAATCTATTCAAAGTTAGAAGTATCTTTACAGAAACACATTGATAACATCAATATAGCAATGAATGCACAAAGAAGTTTTTATTTCCCGAAATAATTTGGAAAACTGTTCCTAAATATTTTAAAACTATACATACTTTCTTCCTTATTGAAATATTTTCCAAAATCAGATGCCATGGATTTGGGAAGAAGGAATAAAGGGAAGGTATTTTAAAGTATATAAAGATGGCCATAATAGTTCATTTTCAGAAATACTGTTTAAATTCTGTAATGCTTTAAAAAATATGGGTTTAAACATTATTACATTAAAAATAAAATTGATATGGCTATTTGTGAGTCAAAAAGATTATAAAAACTCAAATCATTTTACATTATTTTAAAGACTTTAAGAAAGCATTCCAAACTCCAGTATATTGTTCCTACTTACATGAGACACTTTTTCTCCATGTTACTTGGTGGTTTCAGTGAATTAGAATAATAATGTGTCTTAGGTCTTAAAAAAAAAAAGTTTGCGCATTCTATTTTAACTGGAAAAGCTGGAAATTGGCTTAATTCTGTGAGTTAGCATTTAATAGTTACACAGACCTTGGGTTGAGCCAACATAATGTGATCTGGTAGGAGAATAATCAGAAAATTATCCCATATTGTTCTGAGTCTGGCACAATAATAGCATTTTCAGGAGTAGGTATGTCCCTGTTTCAAAGAATGCCTTGGGCAAAAAAGGCTATCAGAAACAGGATGCAGATGGAAAATGAACTCTTAAAATCAGAATGTAATTAAAATCTAAGCATTAAAAAAAAAATGATTTTTTTTTTAACATACATACCCACACACACAAGCAGTTTATCCACTGGATATACAACCGGTGGCCTTATTTAAGCCATTATCCCTGGTAGGAATAAACCTCCTTTCTTCAGTTCTCTAAGCTGTAGCCAAACCATAAGACCTTCCTTTGTCCATCCAGCCCTCTCTTCTCTGAATTTCTCTAGACAGGATATTATTTTTATATTTATTACAAAAACTCTCTGCTAATTATATCCTTATGTATCTCTTGAGATGAAATCTGCCTAACCCTAAGAGATACGCACTTTTATAACTCCATTTGACATGAGTACATTGAAGCACAGATATGTTAAATGACGCCTGTGTTCAAGATCCTCTAATAAAATAAATGAATGAAAACTAAATAAATCCAGGAGGCCATGTTGATGTAAGCAATGGCTGAATAAAGAAGTGGGAGAAAAGGGACAAATTTTCTTTAAAAAAGAATTCCAATTAATAAATGTAGAAGGAATGAAATAAATAGAAAATTATCAATGGGCAAAACTATAAAAAGAAACAGGACATTTCCATAGTTTCAAAGTATCTCCCCCCAAATATTTATTAATTACTATGGCGGCTTTAATCTGTATCCAAATTCTTTGATACTCCTAACTCCGGGATGTGGAGCTTAATTCTCTTTCCCCTGCTTGTTGGCTGGACTTGGTGAATCATTTCTAAGGAACAAGTATAGAAAGGGAAAAAGAGTACCTTTGCAGTAGAGAAACTGGGCAGACACTAGCTTAACAAAGTGATTAAAGTTACCAACACCAGTAATAAATCAGGTTGATATTTCATATGTCTTGATGTGATACAATGAGAAAGCAACATCAACTCTTTGGCATTCTTCTCCAAATCCATAATCTCAGTTTTACCACAAGAAAATGTCAGAAAACCCAAACTGAAGGATATTGTGCAAAATACCTAACCATTATTTTTCACCACGTCAAGGTCATAAACAACAAGGAAAGACTAAGGAAATGCCAAAGATAGGAAAAGACTAAGAAAACATGACTACTAAATAAGTAGTATCCTGGAACAGAAAAAAGGACATTAGTTCAAAAACGGAGGAAATAAATTCTGTAGTTCAGTCAACAGTATTATACCAAACACACAGTTATATAAGATGTTAGCAGTACGAGAACTGCTAAACTGGATGAAAGGTATATGAGATTTCTCTGCAATAATAATCTTGTTTTTTAGTGCTGATCTTTTTTTTTTTTAGAGAAGTTATGAGTTTTCAAAACAATCATGCATAACAAACAGGATTTCCCATATATCGCCCCACCACCAGCACCTTGCATTGTTGTGGAAGATTTGTTACTAATGATGAAAGAATATCCTTAAAACATTAATGCTACCTTTAAGTCTATAGCTTACAGTTGGTGTATTTTCCCCACAAACCACACTCTTATTAACACCCTGTATTAGCACTGTGTATTTGTTATAGTCCATGAGAGAACATTCTCATATATGTCCTGTTAACCGCCATCCATCATCCACCACAGGGTTCACAGTGTTATGGAGTCCCATGTATTGCACAATCTACCCAAAGTGTACACCAGTGGTTCTCAGTCTCATCACAGAGCTGTGCTGTCACCAGATGAGACAATTTTAGAACATTTTTATTACTCTTTTGGAAATCTAAAAATATTTCAAATTAAAACTACTGAAGAATAAATACTCATGAGACATCCATTAGAGTTGGTTAAAATTAGAAAATCTGACAATACCCCATGTAGCAGTTCTATATTATCGATGAATTCCAAAAAGAAATATTGGATTATGTTTATAAATTGATCTTCTCCTCTGGGCATATTAGATTATATTAGATTCATAGGTTTACTTGATTAAGGAATTATGTAAACCTCTTGTACCAGTAGGGCCTCTTGTACCACCCCTTTGGTGGGTGGGGACTCACAGATAAAAGGCAAGGCGAAGAAGAGAGTTGAGGGCTTTTAATGTTAGAGTTTTGATGTTGGAGTTTGATGCTGAAGCTGGAGCCCCAGGGAGTGAGACAGAGCTGTTTGTCTGATAGTCTATAGCTGACCCTGTGGAGAAAACAGAGGAGCTGAGCAGAGGAACCCAGGAAGCCTGAACCCTTGCAAACATTAGCAGCCATCTTGCGCCAGCATGTGAAAATAGACTTTGGAAAGGGAAGTAACTTATGCTTTATGGCCTGGCATCTGTAAGCTCTTACCCCAAATAAATACCCTTTATAAAAACCAACCAATTTCTGGTATTTTGCATCAGCTCTCCTTTGGCTAACTAATACACCCCACAGTGGTACAGAGACAACTAGATATGAATATAGAACATAACAGAATAGAACAGAATAGAATAGAATATAGAATATGAAAAAAGAAAAAATAGTATCAGGAAAAGACAAAAATGCATCAGTTCCTTATACGCTATCACTTTCTGTGATGATGGAAATGTTTCTCTTCACTGCCCAATATGGTAACCACTAGCAAAATATGGCTACGAAGCACTTGAAATGTGGCTAGTGTGACAGAAGAATTTAATTTAAAAAAATTTAAATGCAAATAGCCATATGTAGCTAGTGGCTACCATATTGGATAATGCAGCTCTAGCTCTTAATGGGAAATGCAGAACAAGGAAGCACTGAACCATTCAGAGTATAGAACATTACAGGACAAATTACCTGCCTTTTCTGGCAAACCAATGGGAATGGCATGGAGGATAAAGAGGGGCAGGGGGCACTGTAGGAGAAAAGATCCATTACAGAATAAAGATCTCAAAACTGGATGATATATATATATGTGTGTATATACACATACATACATACATATATACATATATAAATATTTTGTCAGGATTATTGTTTGAACAAAACAAAACAAGCCATGATTACTGTAATGATATGGGAAATTTTAACATAGAATTGGCATTAGAAGATATTAAAGGATTACCATTTGTATTAGTCAGCCAAAGGGGTGCTGATGCCAAATACCAGAAACTGGTTGGTTTTTAATAAAGGGTTTTTATTTGGGGTAGGAGCTTACAGATACCAGGCCATAAAGCATAAGTTACTCCCCTCACTGAAGTCTCTTTTCATATGTTGGAGCAAGATGGCTGCAGATGTCTGTGAGGGTTCAGGCTTCCTGCATTCCTCTGTGCTCAGCTCCTCTGTTTTCTCCACAACGTTAACTGTAGACTATGAGGCTCTCTAGGCTTTGCCTCTCTCCACAAGGTTAGCTGTAGATTATTAGGCAAAACGGCTCTCTCTCTCTCCGTGGGGCTCCAGCTTCAGGATCAAACTCCAACATTAAAAGCCCTTAACTCTGTCCTTTGCCATGTCTTTTATCTGTGAGTCCCCAGCCACCAAAGGGGGGGGATTCAATGTCCTACTGGCACATAAGAGGTTTTACATAATTCCTTAATCAAGTAAACCTATGAATCCAACAGAATCTAATATGCCCAGAAGAAAAGATCAGTTTACAAACATAATCCAATATTTCTTTTTGGAATTCATCAATAATATCAAACTGCTACACCATTAATGAAACATTATTAAACTTGCACACAATATAAATTAGAGGCAAACTATCCCTAACAATATTTAAAACCTAATTTGCCATTTAATGTTCTATCCACTACATGATATTGACACTTTCATAAAATTTCTACTAATCAGCACAGGTTATAAATTTTACTGATTGTCTCTATAGCTAGTTAAAATACTAAAAAGCATTCCACGAAAAATTTTCATTAAAAAGCGACATGACTGCATAGAATATTTGAAAGGATCACTAGAAATTACTTATGAAAGATTGGAGAATAAAAGTTTTGTTTTGGTTTTTAAACTAGAAAAGTAAAGGAGCTTTTTAGGGAAGTAGATTTGGCTCAACTGATAGAGCATCTGCCTACCACAGGGGAGGCCCACAGTTCAAACCCAGGGCCTCCTGACCCATGTGGTGAGCTGGCCCATGCGCAGTGCTGATGCACGCAAGGAGTGCCGTACCACACAGGGATGTCCCCTGCATAGGGGAGCACCTTGTGCAAGGAGTGCGCCCCAAAGGAGAGCCACCCAGCTCGAAGGAAAGTGCAGCCTGCCCAGGAATGGCACCGCACACACCTCCAGAGAGCTGACACAACAAGATGACGCAACAAAAAGAAACACAGATTCCTGGTGCTGCTGATAAGGATAGAAGCGGTCACAGAAGAACACACAGTGAATGGACACAGAGAGCAGACAACTGGGAGGGGGGGGGTGGGAAGGGGAGAGAAATAAATAAAAAATAAATCTTTTTAAAAAAAGTAAAGGAGCTTTTGATTCAATTTAAGTTTGAGTTCCTGATCTCAACAACATGAGAAACAGTCCCAAAGATGTCCCTAAAGGGCAGTCTCAAAAGTAAGTGTGGCATTAGGATCAGCTAAGGCACAGTCTTTGTCTTGAGGAGGAAGGGGGAAGAAGGCTCTCTTTAAATGAAGAAACCGTAGGAATCTACATTCCTAAGTGCCTTTTAATACCTCTAGCCACACCACCACTTTCTCCCTCTTTTCCAATCAGAATCATTGCCCACCTGGGACCTTTGAATAGAAACAGTACTGAATGGTCACTGGCACTTGAGAAGTATGGCTGTACTTTAAAAGTGTAATAAAATACTAAAAGTTTAGAGGAGGAAATTACCTATAGAGTGTAGTGAGAACTGATGAGGAAGTGTGTTATAAAGGAAAAAGGGGACCTGGGTTTGAGAAATGGCTGTCATTGATTATGATATGTGATCTCTCTATATCCAATTCTCCAAAGATATTACCTGAGTTAATAGAAATGAATTATGACTGCAAACTGAAATATCATGCAAAAATAACATTTTATATCCATTGTGATTCCAGGCACTATAAGAGTAGTTAATGTTCAGTATATAATTCTAAACAAGTAAAACATGAAAACTAGTATTTTCCTTATGAAAAGAAATATGTTTGTCATGAGAAAATCAAATAGAGAAATACATAGAAAGTGAAAAGTCCTCTATAATCTCACTTCCTAGAAAAAAAAAGTTTTACTATTAATTTTCAAACTATCATAAAAAACAAAAGATTTCATATATTACTATTCTACTCTGACATTATCTGGATAATTTCCATGAAAACTTTTTATTATAATGTAGCACTAAATTTAATAAGTCACAAAATTTTATCTCATTCCTTTGGTTCTCTAAGTATTAATAAATTGGGCAATCTGGACTGTGAAATCAAAGACCCAAGGAAATCCCTGGAGAAATAAATTATCTATAACTTCGGGGTAACACATGTTGTGGCTTTTTGTAGTATCACTTCAAGGTAGAGGAATGGCAGTTTATTGTTTTTAACAGAACTAAGTCTAATATGAATTACCCTAGTAATTCACAGTTCTTTGATACAGGTTAACAACAGTGATATAGTGCTAGAAGGTTATTCTGTTATAAAGAGAACAGTAAAAGCATCCACAAATTTTTGTTTTAATGCTAAAAGATGTTACTGTCCTTCCTTTGAAGTCATTTTTACCTATACTGTAATAGTGTAACAGTTACAATAATTGGAAAAAAAGGGGGTAATTATGCCACTGCATCAATAAACTACACTCAAAAAAAAGAGAAAACTTTGTTTATATATTTCAATTCCATATTATCTGAAAATGTGTAAAATGAATCATTAAAAACATATAAATGGCAACAACACATATTTATTAATAATCTTTTGAGAATTTGATCATGTTTTGCAAAGTATCCCATTGTGTCATAAAATAAAAACTTGGAACCTGTAATCTAGAAACATTCTAAAGTGAAAAACAAAGTAATTCTCCTAAATTAGAAAATTAAACAATGAGAGGTTCAGTTACCAAAAGCTCTTGTTGGGAAGAGCTGCAATTTTACAAATTAATTTCTTTATCTACATTTGTTAACTTAGATTGAGGATTCTATTTATAACAAGTAAATACTACTAAATCACTAACAGTCTTGGGTAACAGATATTAAATGAAGACATGACATTTCAGCTAATGAAGCAAAGCCATTTATCTTGAAATTTTCTTGCCATGGTAAGAGAAACCTTTACAAGTGGCCTTAAGTTTGCAAAAATCAGCAACTTTAATCTATCCACTTTCCTTTGACCTTTATACATGCAACCTCAAAAAAATGTTCAGCAACATGAATTCAATCTCAAAAGATTGCTACAGGTCTCATTTGCTGCTGTTTTTCCATTAGGTATTTATGGGACTTGCTAGTGTTACAAGGGACTAGTAAAACGCCAAAGTAATCCTGCAGTTCCTGTGTATGAATTCAGCCTTTCCCTTGGAGATAACTTTTTTCTCCTTGCCAAGGCCTTTTCAGATTCAAGTGTAAAACTAAGACTATAGGAGTAATGTTCTTTATCAAGAGGTAGGGATGGGTGAGTTGGGACTGAGGGCAGGGGGAAAGAACATTAACCAGATTTAGCAGTTCAACTATAGAAACAAAATAATTTTTTAAGCCATTAAAGAAGCTTGTTACACATTTCCACTAATTGAAATCACAGCTTGCCTACACCGGATAGAAACTGAATCCAATGAGTTCTGAAGTTTGAAGATCTCAGCTGTGTGCATGCCTCCTCTTAACTGCACAGGAAACCAGCTGCTTCCATTTATGAACTGTATTGAACACATGTGCTCTAGTATACCCAGGACATAACTTGTAACATTATACTTTCAAACAAGTTTGCCAAAAAGGTGGGGGTGGGGGAAGATTACAAATATGTCACCGAGACAAAAAACATCATATATGTGTATTTTTATTTAACATTAGTAAGGGGGAGGGGGGAAACTTCAAGTTACATATCCATTCACAGCTTTATATAACCCATTATAAAATACAAATAAATGGGAAGCAGACTTGGCCCAATGATAGGGCATCCACCTACCACATGGGAAGTCCGCGGTTCAAACCCCGGACCTCCTTGACCCGTGTGGAGCTGGCCCATGCGCACTGCTGATGCACGCAAGAAGTGCCCTGCCATGCAGGGGTGTCCCCTGCGTAGGGGAGCCCCACGCACAATGAGTGCACCCCATAAGGAGAGCCACCCAGCGCAAAAGAAAGTGCAGCCTACCCAAGAATGGTGCTGCACACGTGGAGAGCTGACATAACAAGATGATGCAACAAAAAGAAACACAGATTCCTGGTGCCACTGATAAGGATAGAAGTGGTCACAGAAAAACACACAGTGAATGGAAACAGAGAGCAGACAACTGGGAGGGAGGGGAGAGAAATAAATAAAAAATAAATAAATAAAATATAAATAATGACACTGACAAATTTAAGAAGCAGAAACCAATTCATTCATTATAAACATAGGTGTTTAACAAAGTCTAATCAAGTCCAGGACAAAGAAAAATATGAAATTAGTCAATATCTATCACTTATCCAACTATGGACAAAGGTACCGTATTGGGCATAGGATATTTGGCAATGATAAAAAAAAAGTGTATAATTTATATAAAACTAGACAAATTTATCCCAGTTTTCCCTATCTTATTTAAGGGAAGTTCCATTTTGACCTACTTCTTTCTCTCACACCCTACACTTCTAATCTAAAAGAAAATTCTATTGTATCTACCTGTGAACAATATCCAGAATCTTATATTTCTCACCACCTCCATTGGCAACACTTTAGCCCAAATCATCGTCTCTTCAACCAAGATTACCGCAATGGCCTTCAAATTGATCTCCCTATTTCTAACTTTGCCCTATTTGGTTCCTTCTCAACATAGCACCCAGAATAATCCTACATAGAATGTAAGTCATGTTATTTTCCTCTTCTGAAGAAAATCCACTAAAGGCTTTTTCTCTCATTCAGGGGAAAGAGCAAACTCTACAATGGCCTATAAAGGTCTAATTCAATATGCCCTCTCCCACTCTTTCCTCTAAAACTACATCTCCCACTATTTTTCCCATTGATCATTCCATATATGAGCCTCATTGCTGTTTCTCATACATGTTATACTCCTGACCAAAAGCCTTTGTACTTGTTGTTCATTCCTTGTGTCTAAATCGTTTTCCCCCTAATATGGCCATGACTTGCTCTCTTAACTTCCTGAAATTTTTATTTAAATATTACTTTCTTGGTGAGATTTTCCCTAGTGACCCTATTTGAAAGTAAACTCCTTTCCACTGTCGAAGGACTACTTCACCTCCTTTCCTGATTTATTTTTCTCCATGGTTTTCATTACCATCTATCTAACATACTATCGATTTTATTTAAAGTCTTTATCCTCTAGAATATAAACTCATTGAAGGGAGCAAATTTTGTTTTAGCACTTCTGTATTTTTAGCCCTTAGAAAAGTACCAGACACATGGTAGTAAGTGTTTAATAGGAATGAATGATTCCCTACAAAACAACATTTAATTTTAGGTACATTTCCAAAAGCAAGGTATCTTTTGAACTTCTGATTCTAAATCTCTTGAAGAAAAATAATTAAAACTTTATGAAATATCCTTTCAAGTTATAAGGGAAAAGGATATAATAAAACTTAAAAACAATATCATTCCATGAATCATTTATAGGCTCTTATTTTAATAGACTAAGAGGACACCCACATGCTATTCTTAACAAAGATGAAAATTTCCAGAAACCAGAACACAAAGAACATAGAAAAATGTGTATTGCTGAGACTTTTCTTGGAAGTCAATGTTCATTTGTACAGATGCTTAAAGATCCCATGTATAATTCTGGTAGCATACAAGTAACACATGTGATGAGAAATCTAGGATATACACTAATTCAGGATAACCATAAAAGAAACACAGTCCTTTCTAATTGGGTAAAACTCAATTTAAGAAGTTTTGCAGGAACTGACATGGCTCAAGTGACTGGGCTCCTGTCTGCCATACAGGAGATTCAGGGTTTGATTCCCGGGCCCTCCTGGTGAAGGCAAGCTGGCCTGTATGGCAAGATGGCCTGAGCGGAGAGCTGGCCTGCACAGGAGTGCTGGCCCACATGGAGAGCTGGCGTAGCAAGATGATGCAACAAAAAGAGACACAGAGGAGAAAAAACAAGAAACGCAGCAGACCAGAGAGCTAAGGTGGTGCAAGAGATTGAGTGCCTCTCTCCTACTCTGGAAGGTCCCAGGATTGGTTCCTGGTGCTGCCTAAAGAGAAGGCAAGGAGACACAAAAGAACACACAATAAATGGACACAGAAAGCAGACAAAGAGCGCAAAACAGTGGGGGTAGGGGTTAAATAAATCTCTTCTTTAAAAAAAGTTTTGCTTATGATGTTTTTTATAAAGACGTATTTAGGATCTGTTTTAAAATATTGATCCCATTTTCCTAAGAACATTTTCTTAAATCTTTGTAGTTATTTTACTTAAACCTTACCTAGCTCCTAATAAGAATTAACGGGCCTTAGAAGGATGTAAAAAAGACAAGATACAACAAATAAAAGTTGGTGGAAACAGAAAATAACCCTTAAATGTATGCCATAATCTATACAACACAGATATGCTTTTAGCCTTCTGTCAACCAATGGGGAAAAAGGAAATAGTGATACAACTGAAAATGTATGAAAGATTGGTGAAACGGGGTAAAGAATATAGCATTTTCATAATTTCTCTAATTATTTCCTTCCAAAAGTTTTAAAAGATGTACAACTAAAAAAAAATAATCACTAGCTTGGAAAAAATACAATTTTGGAATTAACACTGGATGGATATTTCTATGTTTATTGTTAAAATTTGAATCATTACTACCTGAGAATTCCAGAAGACAGCACTGAGATCTTCAAAAATCCTTAAATACCTTAACTATGCAGATGCTAATTAAAACTTGTTTTTATTCTAAATTTTAAGTGTTATCTTTCTTCTATGTTTATACTTAAACCAAAAATTACGAAGCAAGTATAGCTCAGGGGCTGAATGCCTACTTCTCATGTATGAGGTCCTGGGTTCAATCCTGGATACCTCCTAAAAAAAAAAAAAAAGAAACTAAAAGTTAAATAACTTTTTACCCTTACTATAGTTTTCTCACCTCATTTAAAGGCTTTTTGTTTTGTTTTGTTTTTTAAGGAAACAAACTTCTTATTGATCAAATGCATACTTGATAAGCTATACATGACAATAAACATGTCCTGCAGTGCATGATTAGACTCATTCACTACCTAAGGTCACAATAAATTTGAGTCAAACTATGAATGCTAAATCTGTGAATACCAAGGGACTATTTTGTTATCTCATTTCGAAGTAGATGATTCAATTCTGACTAAACTATAGGACTCTACTGGGTATCTGGAACACAAACACTAAATTTTTAAAATTATGTAGGAAACATATGTTATATTTATTTATTTATTTTTAGGAGGTACTGGGTATTGAACCCAGGACCTCATATATGTGAGGGTTAGCATTAGGGTTAGGGATAGGGTTAGGGTTAGGATTAGACCTTAACCACAGAGCTATACCCGATCCACTATTGAATAACTTTTGAAAACCAGAGATTCTAGAAGAGAACAGCGCCTATAATTAAACATTTTTTTCCTATACTTTCAAACACTTTTCTCTGTAGACTGATCTATGGAATTTTAGAAAAGCTCTTAAAATGTAGTCTTAAGAATAAGTTTTATTTTTCCTAAGTGTGCCAGGATGAAAGATTTCTCTCTTAAGCTGTTGTATAATTTTTGGTAATTTTTCCAAATTATTAAAATGTTTTTTTTTTATGGTACCTACAATAGTTCAATAATTTAGAGACTTTATCTAATTTAAAGATATTTTAATGATATTTGCTGCTGCTTAGGTTTTGGAGCTCTGGTAAAAACAAAAACAAACACAAATAAAGAAAAAGTCACACAAAAAAAGAGATTAGAGACTATCCTCAAAACCTGTAAGGAATTTATACAAGATTTAAAACAGACATGCTTTTAAAGTCAATAACTTTCAAATGCAACAGTTAATCCACATAATAATTCAACAACCAGCATAGGTTCACAGTTCTAACAGATACCATATGCAACCTGTAATAAAAACTGAATTAAGATATTTCAGGCCACAGGATAATTTCATTTTCCATTTCAAATACTCATTTATTTTTAGTTAACAGGCTATAATGTAGCACATGAAAATGATGTAATTATTGTACAATAAAATCCTAGTACAGATAAGATGTTTTATTATTATGTACGATTCTACAATTTGGAAATATTGCAAAAATGTTTTTCTAAGTTTACTTTAGAAGATATACCATGAATTTACCATTACCTAAACAAAGTATTAAAGTCTAATACCTGTTAAGCAAAGTCTAGCTAAGAAAGTAGAGCAAACAGCAGAGGTTATATTTAACTTACAAAATACATATGAGTTCATAATCATCATTAACCATACTGAACACCTACTATGTGTAAAGCTCTATGTAAGTTATAAAGGGAGTATATATTTGTAAGACTTTATGCTAAATAGAAAAATAGTATTATTTATGAGATAGAGAAGAGTTGGGGATATTTCTAAAATATCCCACATTTTAAATCAGAACAAAACAATGAAATGAAATGTAAATAGTATGGCCAAGACAGTCTGCTAAAACAAAGAATCAAAGTCTTTGCTCTGACAATGATAATAATATAGAGCTACATAAGCCATTCATTCTAGGAAGGTGAGAAAATTTTGAAACAGAATCAATGTGCAGATAAAAACAGATGTTATTTGAGTAAAGAAAGAAATCACATTTATTGTTATTTGCTAAGATTATTTTTAGACAAAGGAACAAGTATATAACAGATGAACCAATTGGGGATGTGAATGTAAATGACATTATCAAAAGGACATGTTTTCTATTTCTGGCTTCTCAAGTTTATATTCTACTGGTTACTCTAAAGGACTTGCTTTAAGTAAGTATTCGGTACTTCAATTACAGAAGATGCACTGTAAATTTAAAGACAGAAAACCGGTAACCCCTATGAGCAGTATTTGAATTTTACAATAGTGTCTTTTATTAGAAAATCAGTGCTCCTTATTCATTGATCTGTAAGACAGAATTTCCTGGCTACAAGTCCATTGTGATGACATAATCTGACAAAGGAATATTGAGTAAAATGGAAACTGGCAGGACTAATCATTACAGTTTTATCATAAATATCTATATCTATCTATATATATATATAAATTGCTATTTTTATTTATAAATAGTCCATATGACCTGGGATTCAGTAATGGATTCTTAGACAGGACACCAAAAGCACAAGCAACAATAGGTAAATCAAATTCATCAAAATGGAAAACTTTTGTGCAAAGGACATTATCAAAAAAGTGAAAAGACAACCTACAGAATGGGAGAAAATAACTGCTAAACATATATATGATAAGGGTTTAATATCTAGAATATATAAAGAACTGCTAAAACTCAACAACAAAAAGACAAATAATCCTATTTAAAAATGGACAAAGGACCTGAGTAGGCATTTCTCTAAAAAGATACACAAAATGGCCAATAAGCATATGAAAAGATGCTCAACATCATTAGGCTTTAGGGAAATGAGATACTACTTCACACCCACAAGGATGGTTATTATTTAAAAAATGGAAAGTAACAAGTGTTGGACATGAGGTGGAGAAATGATAACTCTAGTGCATTGTGGGTGGGAATGTAAAATAGTATATAGCTAGATGGAAAACAAATACGGTGTTTCTCCAAAAAAGTTAAATATAGAATTAACATATAATAGCAATACCACATGTGGTATATACCCAAAGAAAGTAAAAACAGGCTCTCAGATACTTGTACATCAATATTTAGCAGCATTAATCATAGAAGTCAAAAGGCAGAAACAACCCAAGTGTTCATCAACTAAATGAATGCATAATCAAGATGTGGTACATACACACAATAGAATATTATTCAGCCAAAAGAAAGAATAGAGTTATGAGATACGCAGGAACATGGAAGAATCTTGAAAACATTATACTGAGTGAAATAAAAAGATACATAAGGACAAATATTATATGATGCCACTTATGAGCGATGTTAAGAAACTGCAAATTTACAGAAAATAGATTAGAGATTACTAGGGGATTGGGAATTTTTGGAGAAAAAAATCAAACCAACAAATTGGATATACTTTAGTATGAAATTTCAGTTTCAGAACAGCACACTCATAAACACTAAAAATAAACATATTCTCCCTACCCCATACCATCAAAATCATTTAATTTACCATGTGTGTGGATCAGCATCACATACTTTCTATGCACAAAGAGATTATTTTGATATGGAGTTTTTATGTGCCTGTGTTTTTTTCAGCCATTAAAAACTGCTTTATCTAGGGTAAGCTTGGGAGGAGCATGCTTCAAAGAGCATTCAATGGCAGTTCTTTCACCATATTTTTCCCTTGGGGTGGAATAACAGTTAGTCAAAGATAGAAACAAGCTTCCAAACTTAAGTCTCTTCCTGATTTGAAATTTGAAGAGAAAGCAGAGTCTTCTATTTCATAAACTGTGATGTAATTCTGGGCAGAATTGCTCTTACAGGGAAGCTATAAAGAAAGAAGAGATCATGGGCACACTGGGGAGTCGGGCTGGGGACATATTTGGATACTTTTTTCTTTTTTAAATCATTCAGAGACAAGCAAGAGCCAATAAAGGCTGATATGGCAATTAAGCAAGGAGAAAAAAAAACGTTCTTCTTTTAGCAGTGAAAATGTTTTACTCTTGAGAGTTGCTTCTTTGTACTAATATTTCCTAAACTGTGTCCTGCTGAACTCTAGGGTCCCTTGAGATGTAAAAAGATGTTCTGTGAAAAAAGGGTTCTGTTCCTTAGTAAGAAAATCTGCTCAATTTTTGTCTAGCCTTACCTTTTACAGTGTATTTGGAAATGAAACTCCCTTTTCATAGAACATAATTTGGCAAAAAATGCTTTTTACCATATGTTAGAGAAGAGAATATGTGTGTATGTTTAAAGAAAAAAAACTAATATTAATCAAAGTTTTGGGAAATTATTTCTTGTTCTTTCTCATATTAAATCTTATCTGATCAAAAGAAATCTATGATCAGGGAAGAAAGAGTAGGTGGTCTGTGGCCTAGTCTTAAATGCAAGTCAGATGAGTATTTCAGAAATAAATGGTACAGAAAGAAAGCTATTTACTTTTGTTTGTTGTTTCTGAGGCTGAGACAAGTGGGAGTTGGTAAGATGGGTATTGTATATAGAACGGTTTATAACAGACCAGATCAGTATCACTTTACTAGAACTACAGGTAAATAATAAAATTTCCAAAGCCAAATTGAATAATGTAGAACTTTTCTTTGGAATAGGTTTCAGAACATCCATTCCTGCCAGAAAAGAGGGGTAATTTCAAACTGGCGGAATGGTGGGGGGTGGGCAATGTGAGGGAACTGAGAGGCAAACCTGAGGTTATAATTTCTTGGATATTTATTTTTTTAAATCATGGGAATTTTTCCCCTTCCCCATTTATTATTGATTTCCAGTTTCATACCATTATGGCCTGAGAAGGTGCTTTCTATATTTTTTTATTTATTGAGAGCTGCCTTGTGACCCAGCCTATGGTCTTTCCTGGAGAAAGATCCATGAGCACTTGAGAAGAATGGATGACCTGTTGATTTGGGATGCCATGTTCTGTGTATGTCTGTTAGGTCTACCTCATTTACCATATTGTTCAAGTTCTTTGTTTCCTTGTTCATCTTCTGTCTAGTTGTTCTATCTATTGATGTATGTTGTGTGAAATATGAATATGGGTAATATTGCACATATAAGACTATTTTTCTTGGAAACTCAACAAATGTATGTTAATATTATAAGATGTTAATATCAGGCAAAATATATATATAAAATAAAAAATAAAAGAGAGAAAAAAACTCCCAGTAGGGTTAAAAAAAAAAAAAAGGAAATATACTAAGAGAAAGAAACTAGACACAAGATACCATAATATTACTTGCCTCTATTTATACAAAATACAAAAACAAACGATAGAGACAGAAACAGAATAGCACCTACGTACCAGAGGGGAAGCTTAGAGAGATGGAGAGGTGATGAGTTGTGTTTTTTTGTTTTTTAATATTATTATTGGAAAAATGAAAATGGTCTATCATGAATAAATAAATGAATATAAAACTATGTGATTATCAAAAACCACTGTACACTTTGGATGGATTGTATGCTTTATTAAATATATCTATAAACTGATCTGTTTTAAAAATTAATGGGAATTTCACATTAACATATTTTATAAAGAGGACAAATTAAATGTAGCTGGGATATGTATATTCTTATTAAAATAGATAGGGGCACTTGAACTGAGCTCTAACAAAACATACATTAGTAATGACTTCTACTTAGTTATTTGTTTCTGCCTTCCTTTATCCCATACCCTTTTCCACCCCTTTTAAGACTTAGCTAGTGAATCTTATTTCACATATACTTTTTGGTTTGTGAAGCAGCAGTTAAGGGTACAAGGACAGACATGGGAATACTTATGTAAATATGCCTTCAATCACCACACTGCGCTGAAGAGTGAGTAGTATTTTCTATCAGCTTTGCCGTACTGACATGAATCATTTGAGAGAAATCATTCAGATTTTATTTTTGTATCTGTGGCAACAAAACATTAACCAAAAAGTTTTGTTTGGAAGTCTTCACCTAACCCCAAGCTATTTGCTCACACTAACAAAGTGCTGACGCATAATTCACTCTTTACCTGTATACTAAAAACAGTGTTGTACTGATTTTCTTTAATAGCCCTTTTAACCTGTGTTAAAATATATGTATATATATATATACATGAGTGTATGATATACATTTTAGTTAACTTTTTTATAGTTTCTAATATTTATGATCAATTTAGTCATTGCTTTAAGATGTACCATGTAAACATAAACACATCCGACCATCTTCTGGGGAGGGGTGAACAAAGCTGTAGGAAGGAGATGGCTCTTCCACCAAAAAATCCCATCACCTGCAACTTAAGTTTTATTTTATTTTTCCTATTTTTTTTAATGCTACATTAAAAAAATATAAGAGGTCCCCATATATTCCCACCCCCCTCACCCCACTTCTTCCACATCATCAACCTCTTTCATCATCATGGGACATTCATTGCATTTGGTGAATACATTTTGGAGCACTGCTGCACCACATGGATAATGGTTTAAGTTGTAGTTTATACTCTCCCCCAGTCCACTCAGTGGGCCACGGCAGAACATACAATGTCCAGCATCTGTCCCTGCAGTACCACCCAGGACAACTCCAAGTCCTGAAAATGTCCCGATAGCATATCTCTTCTTCCCTCTCCCTACCCTCAGCAGCTACTGTGGCCACTTTCTCCATATCAGTGCTACAATTCCTTCCATTACTAATCACAATAGTTCCACAGTAGAATATCAGTAAGTCCACTCTAATCCATACTCTATTCCTCCATCCTGTGGACCCTGGGATGGTTATGTCCACCCTCCTCTATATTGAGATGGGGCTTAAATTCCACATGGATGATGGATGCAATTCTCCTGCTTGCAGTTGTAGGGACTCCTGGCTCCCTGGTGTGGTGGTTGACCTTCTTCACCTCCCGGTTAGCTGGCCGGGGTAACTCCAATAATCCAAAGGGCAGCAGTTGCAAATCTTCTGAGGCTCAGAGCCTGGCTGTCACATGGACAGTCCAGAGATTCAGGTCTCCTGAGTATACACCAACCCCAGAGCAAACCACAGGTTCAGTTAAAGTGACAGAAGAGGCATAACATTTTATTTTAAGTATATATCTGATATTTAGAGCTAAAATAAGTATGAGAAGATTCAAACATTAAGAGGAAGAAAAAGTGCAACTTCCCAGGGCCGCCCCTCCCTTCTGTGTGTGTCCCAAGGCCGCAGCTTCGCTGGCGCCTGTGGCTGAGCTCGTGGCTGCCCTTGGTCTTTGAGTCACTGTTGGCGCCAAGATCGCCACAATCATGGTGAATTTACTTCAGATTGTATGGGACTACTGGGTTCATATACTTGTCCCTATGGGATTTGTCTTCGGATATTATTTAGACAGAAAGAATGATGAAAAGTTAACTGCTTTCTGGAACAAGAGCATATTATTTGAAAGGGAATTGAGACCCAATGAAGAAGCTACCTGGAAGTAGAGACTGTGGATGAATTACAGAATGTTTCTATTTTACAAACTATGGGAAGGGAGCAGATAGAGCTCAGTGGTGGAGCACCTGCTTCCCATGTACAAGGTCCTGGGTTCAAACCCTGGTACCTCCTGAAAAAAAGATTCAAAATTATTAAACAAAAAAAATTGTGGGAGAAATAAAATACTTTGACCATTTGGGAAAAAAAAAATCCTATCAGGTACAAAATTTTAATGTAAAAATTTGAAAATACAGTCAAGAAGATATAACATATTTCCTGATATTTTAAAAGCCAGTCTAGAAGTCAAGGGCTTAGGTAAGCCAAGAGTATAATTAATTAAAAAAAAGTTTGTTTATTTGCTTTTGTCATGAAAATAATGCATTGATCTGGGCCAGAGAGGTCAGTCATTCAACAAATATATACTGATCAGTGCTATGTACTAACCACTATTTCTAGGGCCACAAAACATTCTTTCCCTCACACACCTCAATTCTCTCCCCACTCACAAAGGCTTACTTGTTCCTTGAAAACACAAAACATGTAAACTTTCTGTTCCCTCTACTGGGATACAAGTAATCCAGGTACATGATGTGCTCCCTCATTAATTTCTGCCTCTGTTAACAGTCCCTTCCGTAAAGATATCACCCATGAACACACATTCAAAAGAGACCATCTCCCCATTCATGTCAGTGGATCTCTCACTCATTTCCCTGGTTTATTTTTCCACGAAGTACTTACTGCCACCTGACCTACTGTATATCTGTTTATTGTGTCCTTTTCCCCCTGCCACTTAGGAATGTAAGATTCCTGGAAGCAGGGACTTTTGTTTCAGTGGTATTCCTGGTACCTAATGTAAATGGTATGGATTCATTGAACATTTGTAACTGAATCTGTGACTGTCACATGGACTTATGAAAGAGAGAATATTAAGTGGAACTGACCAAGTCAGAAAGTGAAGACTGACATGAAATCTGATGGAAATGTCAAGTTAACTAGGTAAAGGAAGATAGGTAGATGAGAGAGCTGCCCTAGCAGAAAAGGATCAAAACTGAAAGAAGGCAAGAGTAGCTGGGGCTCAGAGAACGTTATGTGAAGACAGGTAAGAGAGGCAGGTAAAACCACACAAGAAAGGACATTTTTTAGAAGTTGAAAAGATTCCAAAATTCCTCCTCAAAGGTTTGCTTAGAGGAATAGTTTTGTGTGTCTTAAGTCCAGGTTACTAAAATGCACAATAAAAATTGTTTCAGAAATACTCATTAAATTTAGGTGAGGTAACAATTTATAAAAAAAAAAGATTAAGTGTTTCCAATTTTACATGAATGAAAGTCACTTGAGTAAAGAAATCAAACATGGAGCTTCTGATCATATTGTTTGAATTAATAAACCACTTTATTTCTTATATAATTGAGGAAGTCAACACTGTAAGCTGCTTCTGAATAGCCAAGAAATAAGCAGAAGGTATTTACTCAATTTTATTCAAACATAAAAGAAAAAGTTAGGCATTCTGAAATGAATTTGTATATGGGTCTATTCCAATGAAGAACAAAAACAATCTATTTTTTCTGGTGTAAAGAAACACAACTGATTTTTTGCACGTTGATCTTGTACCCTGCTACTACGCTGAATTCATTTTTAAAAAAGATTTATTTTTCTTTACTTATCCCCCCTACCCCAGATGGTTTCCTTGTCTGTTTGCTCATTGTTCGCTTGCCTTCCCCAAGAGGCACCGGGAACCAAACCCAGGACCTCCCACATGAGAGGCACGTATCCAATGGCCTGAGCCACATCTGTTTCCCATAGGCCGTGGTGTCTGCTGTCTTGTAGCATCTGCTTGTTGCGGCAGGATCGGCATCTGCTCATCTTCTTTTAGAAGGCACTAGAACCTGAACCCGGGACCTCCCATGTGGCAGGTAGGGGCCCAACTAGTTGAGCCACATCCATTTCCCTGAATTCATTTTTTAACTTTAGTAAGCTTTCTTGTGGATTCTTTGGAAATTTTTTTTTTTTTTAAGATTTATTTATTTATTTAATTCCCCCCCCCCCCTCCCCTGGTTGTCTGTTCTTGGTGTCTATTTGCTGCGTCTTTGTTCCTTTGTTCTTTGGAAATTTTAATAATAGGATCATGTCATTTGCAAATAAGGAAAGTTTTACTTTTTCTTTTCCAATATGGATGCCTTTTCTTTCTTTTTTTTCTTAACCAACAACACTGGTTACAAATTCCAATGCAATGATGAATAGCAGTGCTAAAGGCAGACATCCTTGTCTTGTTCTTGAACTTAGGGGGGATGCTTTCTGAATATGTTAGATGTGGTTTTCTCATATATGCCCTCAATCATGATGAGAAAGTTACCTTTTATTCCTAGTTTTATGAGTGTTTTAATCAAGAAAAGGTATTGAATTTTGTCAAATGCCTTTTTTTAAATTCAGATGAGCATGTGTATTTTCCCCTTTGTTCTATTAATGTGGTGTATTACACTGATTGCTTTACATTGAACCACCATTGCGTTCCTGGGATAAATCCTATTGATCATAGTGTACAATCCTTATAATGTACTGTTGGTTTTGGTTTGTTAATATTTTGTTGGGGATTTTTGCTTCCGTATTCCTAGGGGTATTGGTCTGTAATTTTCTTTACTTGTAATGTCTTTATTTGGCTTTGGTACTGGGTAATGCTGGCCTTATGGTGAGTTAGGAAGTGTTCCCTCCTCTTCAAATTTTTGGAAGAGTTTGAGAAAGACCGGTATTAATTCTTTGAATGTTTGGTTAAAATTGAATGATGAGGTCCTCTGGTCATGGACTTTTCTTTATTGCAAGGTATTTGATTACTATTGCAATTTTATTCATCTGTTGATGTCTTCTATTTCTAATTAAATCAGTTTAGGTAACTTGTATACATCTAGGAATTTGCCCATTTCATATGAATGATCTAGTTTATTGGCATACAATTGTTCACAATATCTTCTTATAATTCATTGTATTTCTGTAAAGGTGGCAGTAATGTCCCATTTTCATTTCTCATGTTAGTTATTTGCATCTTCTCTTTTTATCTTTCTCAGTTTAGATAAATGTTTGTCAACTTTATTCATATTTTCAAAAAACAATCTTACTTTTGTTAATTCTAGTTTTTTTCTAGTCTCTATTTCATTTAATTCTGCTCTTATTATTTCCTTCCCTCTGCTAACTTTGGGTTTAACTTGCCCTTGTTTTCCTAGTTGTTTAAGATGTGAAGTTAATGATTTAAGATCTTTCTTCTTTTACCTTATATAAATGAGATATACACAGATATAAATTTCCCCCGAGCACTGCCTTTTCTGCATCCCATTGTTTTGACATGTTGTGTTTTCACTGTCTCTATGCATTTTCTTTTTTCTTTCCCCAAAGATTTTATTTATTTCTCCCTACCCCCTCATTGTTTGTACTTGCTATGTCTGTTCATCTTCCTTATTTCTTTAGGAGCACTGGGAAATGAACCCGGGACCTCTGATATGGGAGGGAAGCACCTAATTGCTTGAGTCACCTCCATTCCCTGCTTTTGCTGTGTCTCTCATTGTTTTTCTTCTTGTGTCTCCTGTTGTGCCATCTTGTGTGAGCTTGCCGCACCTGCCCATTGGGTCTGCCTGCTGTCTTGCTCATCTTCTTTAGGAGGCAGCGGGAGCCTCTGCTCCTTGCTTTGTTATGTCTCTCATTATGTTTTTTTTTCTTGTGTTTCTTGGTTTTTGTTTGTTTGTTTGTTTTTGTTTTTTAAGGTTTATTTTTTTATTTATTTCTCTTCCCGTCCCCGCTCCTTCTTGTGTTTCTTGTTGAGTCATCTTGTGTCAGCTTACAGTGCCTGCCTGTTGCACCAGTTCGCTGTCTTCTTTAGGAGGCACTGGGAAGTGAACCGTGAATCTCCCATGTGGTAAGCAGGCACTCAATCGCTTGAGCCACATCTGATTCCCTCTACGCATTTTCTAATTTCCCTTGTGCTTTCTTTCACCCATTAAGAGTGTGTTTAATTTCCATGTATTTGTGAATTTCCAGTCTTCCTTCTGTCATTGCTTTCAGCTTCATTCTCTTGTGTTTGGAAACGATATCTTATATGAATTCAATACTTTTTAATTTAATAAGCTGTATTTAGGATGTAACATATGATCTATTCTAAAGAATGATTCATGTGCAACTTGAGAATATATAGTCTGCTCTTTTGAATGAAGTGTTCTAGAAGTCTGTTAAGACTATTTGGTTTATAGTGTTGTTCCAAGTATCCTCTATTTCCTTTCTGATCATCTACCTAGATGTTCTACCTAATACTGAAAGTGGTGCATTAAAATCTTCTACAATTAATATAGGACTGTTTATTTCTCCCTTCAAATATATAAATGTTTGTTCATATATTTGGTGGCTCTGTTGTCAGGTGCATATGTATTTATAATTGTCATATCTTCTTGCTGAATTAATCCTTTTATCAATATTTAATGTTTCTTGCCCCTTGTAACAGTTTTTTACTTAAAATATATTTTGTATGATAGTTGTATAGCCACCCTTGCTCTCTTTTGGGTGCTATCTGTATTGAATATTTTCCTCCCATCCTTTTGCTTTCAACCTATTTGCATCTTTGAATTTAAGTGAGTCTTTTGTAAATAGCATATAGGTGGACCATCCTTTTTTATCCATTCTGATAATGCTGCCTTTTGATTGGCTAGTTTAATCCATTTATATTTAAAGTAATTACTGATAATGCAGGCTTTCTATCATTTTGCTGATTCCTGTCTATCTTATACGGCTTTTGTCCCTTATTTCCTCCATTATTGCCACCTTTTGTATTTTTCCCTCTGTACAATAAACATTATACAGAAATTTTAGATTGCATAAGTCACCTCTCCTTTTGTACTTAACTGATTTTTTGTAGTGAACCATTTGAACACCTTCTCATTTCTATTTATACATATATATTTAAGATTTTTTTTAGTTATCATGAGGCTTACATTTAACATCATAAATCTAAAATAATTTTGT
The DNA here is from genome assembly GCF_030445035.2 of Dasypus novemcinctus. NCBI lineage: Eukaryota > Metazoa > Chordata > Mammalia > Cingulata > Dasypodidae > Dasypus > Dasypus novemcinctus. The sequence continues at coordinate 83,487,580 of NC_080678.1, read as the reverse complement.
CTGAATGGATACCAATTTAATTTCAATAGCATGCACAAAGTAAATTCCTAAACCCACTTGGTCCCCGCTTTTGTTGTTCTTGTCACAAATTACTTTATAGACTGTGTATCCAAAACATAAATTTATAATTATTTTATATGCATCTGAATTTTAAATCATATAAGAAATAAAAAAGTGGAGTTACAAACCAAAACCACACAACTCTGGCATTTATATTTATATACCTTGAACAGAGCTCTTTATTTTTTCATAGAGTTTTGAGTTACTGTCTAGTATTCTTTCCTTCATTCTGAGGGACTCCCTTTAGAATTTCTCGTAAGGCAGGTCTAATGGTTGCAAACTCCCTCAGCTTTTTTTTTTTTAATCTGATCTGAAAATATCTCAAATTTTCCCATATCTTTTGAAAGAGTTTTGCAGAATGTAGGAAGTCTTGGTTGAAAGCTTATTTTTTTTCCCTTTCAGCACTATATATATGTCATCCCCCTAAATCCAGTTTCTGATGAAAATTAGCTGTTAATCTTGTTGAGAAATCCATGCATGTGGCCTGTTACTTCTCTCTTTCTGCTTTAAGGATTTTCTCCTTGTCTTTAACATTTGGCAGTTTAACTATAATGGGTTGTGGTGTGGATCTCTTTGAGTTTATGCTATTTGGAGGTTTTTTTTACTCTCTTGGATGTGTATCTTCAAGTCATTTGTCAAATTTGGGAAGTTTTTAGCCATTATATTTTCAAAAATTCTATGTGCCTCTTTCCCTCTTCTTTTCCTTCTGGGACTGCCCTAATGTATACCAGTATATTTGATTGTGTCCCATGGATCCCTTAGGTTCTGTTTACTTTTCTTCATTATTTCATCATTCTGTTCCAAAGACTGGATAATCTCAATTGTTCTATCTTCAAGTTCACAGATTATTTCTTTCACCAGCTCAAATCCTGCTATTGAACCTCTCTGGGGAATTTTTAATTTCAATTATTATACTTTTCAGCTCCAGAATTTGTTTGACTCCTTTTAATTTTTTCTTTATTGTAATTTTCATCTTAGTCATATATTGTTTCTCTGCTTTCCTTTGGTCTTTTTGTCCATGCTCTCCTTTAACTCTTTGATTATATTTAATACAGTTTTTTAAAGTCTTATAAGTTCAATGTCTGGGCAATCTTTTCCTGTTTTTTTGAATGCCCTGTGATTTTGGTTGAAATCTGGACATTTGAATATTTTAATGTGCCAACTCTGGAAATCAGAACACCCCATTCTCCAGTGTTTACTAATTTGTTGTTGTTGTTTTTAATTGTTAAAGACAGTAGTAGTCTATTTATTTGGTGATTTTATAAATTCTTTATGCAAAGATTATATTCCTGTGTGGTCACTGAAATCTCTGTTCCATTAATTTGGAGTCATCTAGTGTTACTACAAAGATTTGCTTGAATATCCAGAGCTAACAAAAAATAACAAACAAAAATGCAGTAAAAGACCATCTCTTTCAATCTTTGTGCTAGGGGTCTCCTTCAGTGCTCATCCAACATTCACTGAGAATAGAGAATGGCCCGAGGTTCCTCTTAGGTTTTTTTTCAGAGCACTGCTTTGGGCATGTTGTGGTCATATAAATTCCCCTGTGTACATAGATACTCCAAATGCCCCACTTTTCCCAGGAAATTCTTCGCAGCCTTTCCTCTTGGACCCCAGGCACTTTACTGTATTTCTCAACTGTAACCTTTTGCCCCAGTGGCTATGCTTTGATTGTTCCCTCATCGCACAGTGTTTTAGTGGCCATATCAGCCACTTCTCTATCCAGAACAAGTTCTGTGATAGTTTAGATGGGGACAAGCACTTTAGATCATTCCTTCAGGAAGCCACCAGAGGGGTCGGAACAAGCTTATATACACACCCATATGAGAATAACAGATTCTCTGCTCCCTCTGGAACCTGGAACAAGGGACCCACACTGACAGTACAAGCTATTGTTGCACTAAGCTGGGGGGGCGGGGGGGGGGGGGGGAGTGAAGGAAGTAGGTCTAGTCTAAGTGCCACAGGCTTTCCTACAATTTTTAAGTTTGTTTGTTCTTTAAAATTTTTATTTAGCATTCTATTGGTTGGTGCTAACCTTTGACTGTTTTCCAGAGTTCTCAGAAAGTCTGTTCAGTTTTTACTTGTGTTTCAATGTTTCTCTTGGCAATGGGATTTTGTGATATCTTATTCACAATCTTGCTAACATCACTCTGTCTTTATCCTTATACAGTAGGACCTTATTTTACATAAACACATGAATCCAGGTATATATGATTGGCAATCAAATAAAATAAAGGCGGGAAGCAGATGTGGCTCAAGCAATTGGGCGCCTACCTACCACATGGGAGGTCTTGGGTTCAGTTCCCAGTGCTTACTAAAGAAGATGAGCAAGGCAGTGAGCTGATATGATGGGCTGGAGCAGTAAACTGACACAAGATGACACAACAAAGAAACACAAGGAGGAAAACACAATGAGAGACACAACAAGCTAGGAGCGGAGGTGGCTCAAGCAATTGGACACCTCCCTCCCACATGGGAGGCCCCAGGTTCGGTTCCTGGTGCCTCCTTAAAAAAAAAAAAAAAGAAGATGAGCACACAAAGAATAAACACAGAGAATAGACAGTGAGTGCAAACAATGAGGTGAGGGGGAGAAAAAAAGGAATAAATCTTTGAACAAAAAAATAAAGGCAGAGAGAAATAAAAATTTAATTCTATGTTCAATTTTGTTTACTTATTGTTACTAGAGTGTCTATTTGCCTTATTTATAAAAGAAGTATAGCAAGAAACATGTATGGGGCTCACAATTATGCACAAATTTCAATTTATGCAAAGGGTAAATCTACATATTGGTTGCATAAAATGAGGTCCTCCTTAACTGTCGGTCTCTTATGCCAAATAAACTATTTGCCAAAGATGCTATTTCTTTTATATACAAATTTTCTTTTTATTGGGATCCAACTTCTCTCTCTGACATTCTTCACTTAACTATAGAATAAAGAAACTCATTGGGGAATATGAAATTTACAAGAGTTGAAAGAGCTTCTTAAATCATAAAAAGTAAGTAGAAGAGAACATTTGGGAAATAAGACCATTATCAGAAGGCTGTACAGCTTTTGGATTTGGAGTATGACATATCTGAGTTCAAATCCTTGGCTATACATCCTGCTAGTTGTGTGATTCTGGATAAGTTTAATAACTTCTCTGAGCCCTCTGTAATAGGGATTCAAATAATAACATGCACTTATTAGTTACTTTTGATGATTAAAGCAGATAGTATATATACAACATTTAACATACAGCTTGTCAGATAATAAAAATTAAAATATCTTTATAGCAAGCATTTAGTGAGTATTTATTATAGATCAGGCACTGTTCTACACATACTTATAGTCTCATTTTATCCTTATTAGGTTGGTATTATTAGCACCCACATTTTACAGATGAAGCAAGTAAGGTTCAGAAGTTAACTTGCCTAAGATTACAGCTATTAAGTAGTAGAACTCAGATTTATATCCTGATAGGTTAATGCTTTTTTTTTTAGGTACCAGGGGCCAGGGATTGAACAAAGGATCTCACATGTCAGTGCTCAACGTCAGAGCCACATTGGCTTCCCTGAGATGTTTTTTTCATTTTTCTGCTTGTGGGTTTTTTGTTTCGTTTTGTTTTGTTTCAGGAGGCACCAGGAACCAAACCTGGGCCCTTCCATGTAGGAGGCAGGAGTCACAACTGCTGGAGACACATTTGCTCCTCATCTTATCTACTTAGCTATTAATAATACACTGTATGTGCTATACTATAGAGTTCTTAATAAATATTTGTTTTTCTTTTTATATCTAAAAGTTTTTAAATTATAAAAACACCATGAATGATTGCATAAATGAATATGACTTTTTCATATCTTCACTGCAATACTTTAAAACTTTTCCAAGTCACCTTGACTGTGAGTACTAACGGTTTTTTCAAAATAATCAAGTAACCTAATGAAACAATGGAATGAAGTAGTGAATGAAACTATGCCACTGACATATACTAAGAAAACAAACTTAAAAACTATTTTTAGAATAGAGAAGGAATAGAGAAATGGTAGCAATGATTCCCACATACAAGTGAAGTAAAAAGATTATAACCTGATTAATGCTGTGGCATTCCTAATGACTTGAGTGACCTTTGTTTAACACTCTCATTTCTGATGTGCTAGAAGAATATCCATTTACTGGAAAAGTTAAAGAACCAACACAGGGAACAGATGTGGCTCAAGTGGTTGAGCGCCTATTTCCCACAAGGGAGGCCCCAGGTTTGGTCCCCAGTGCCTCAAAAAAAAAAAAAAAAAAAAAAAAAAAAAAAAACAAGCAAAATAAACCAACTCAGGGGAGCCGATTTGGTTCAGTGGTTGAGCACCGGCTTCCCACATATGGGGTCCCAGGTTCAATTCCTGGTCCCAGTCCCTTAAAAACAAACAAACAAACAAACAAACCCAACAATACTATGTACCTCTGTAGGCTATGAGAAAATTTTGTTATTAGTGAAGTTCCAATTTAGAAAGACTATACTCTCTCACTAAAAAAAGGAAATGCTTAGAATGTATGTATGCTTTTTCAGCCAATGCTAAATAACTTATAGATTCAATTCTTGTCATTATTCTCCAAATTATTATTGATTCCATCAGGAATATATATAAGCTTAAAACAAACCTGCTCTTATAAAACAAAACCAAAATTTCACTATTCCTTTAAAATTGTGTTAATTAAAATATTAAGATTTACTAACTTACAAGTTTGTAAATTGTTACTTGCTATGAAATCAATCAATGATATGGTTGCTTTAAACCTTTTTTCTAGACTTTTATAGTTGGGAAGGGGAGAGAAAAGAGAGGGAAAGGAAATAATCATAAAATGATGAATAATTTTTAAAAGCAAAATCACTGAAACACCTCTAATAATTTAAAGTGAAATGCCATATAAAACCTTTTAATTGCCTTAAATTTGTGAAAAACTACCCAGGAGACCAACAAAATTCACATCAATGAACTGCATTCTACTAAAAAGAGACCCCTGGCCTCAAGCCAGGGAGAACAAACAGAATAAACCATTCTCACATGGCTGCAAATTATCCAAAAGGAAGAGAAAGAGACAGTCTAAGCAACATATTTGTATGGTGAGAAAAAGATCAAATATTGATCAGGCTAAGCTGAGGTAATTAAAGCCATTGTCAAGGAGATAGGATGCATAGTTTCAGTCCTACAGAAATGCATCTTTGCCTGAAATGTTGAGCAAATTAGCCATTCACTGTTTGGACTTTTGTTAAAAAAAAAAAAAAAAGAAATATCTGGAAGGTACCAGATTTTAAAATTTGATAACTTCTTGACCCTTTGTAACAAATCATTTAATTCATGAGATTTTCAGAAAGATCTATAAAAATATGCTTGAATTTTAGTTAAACATATCTCTATCACCACTAGACTAATTTATGTCAAACTGTGAACTGCTCAAATAACCAGGGCGAGAAATTATTGCAAAATGAGGCTAATTTAAAAATTAGTACATCTGATTAAGTATGTATAAATATCTGTTAAGAATGAAGCTTATATAAGTTCTTAATTTTATTATAGTAAAACAGGAAAATTTTTTTTTTTTTGAGGATATTACCACTGAGCATTGCTGAAAACTTTAGAGATTATAGTAACATAGAGTGGTAAAAAGTTCTTATAGTCTGTGGCAGGAAGCAAACCAGAAAATTGCTCATCACATTGTACTTGTTTACCATGAATCCTTTAACAGCTGTTCTAGTTATAATCACTAAGTGTACATGGTAGTTGAAATCACAAAAACTTGTGATCAGTCATGAGACAAGTTAGAATCAATATGAAAATGCTGACCAAGAATTAACTTGCCATGAAAGATTGTTTTTTAACATATTGGTTGAGAATTCTTATATTATTATTTCTGTAGCAATACGAGGCTCCCATTTATAAACTTCCTGATATATATCAAAAGGACTGGGTTTCTAAATCTATTTATAAATTCAAGGTTTTATAATGTTAAAATAAAAAAGAAAGTGTGTACATCATCTAAGCTCCTTTCTTTCTACCACATTTATGTGTGTTGATCAATTAGAGACTAACATCAAAAATTCTGCAAGAAACAGCAAATCATTAACAGCTGTGAAGTAGGGAGCACCACAACGCTTTATACCATAATTCAGTTCTAGAGAAGCTATTGACAAGTAGAATGAATGCCTATTTCCACATTCTAGCCAATGACATTATCCAAATGCAGATAAAATTCTAGGTTATTTTGAAATTTAAAAATTGATTTATCTAAGATACATAATTCATGTTCTTTTTCAACCAAAAGTCTTATTTCTTTGTTGCAAACTTACTAAAAAAAACACAACTATTTACTCAAGGTAAGGTATATCTTTCTTTTAATGCATGATTATATGGAGCTTGATTTTTGTGTAACAGTATGTCTACACTCTGAACAATCAATTATAAGGCCTTCCATTATGAGGAAGCAAAACAGGAAATTGGAATATTTAATCACATATATGATTATCTACCTCTTTCAAGTTTCTTTTCCCCAAATACTAAATAAAGGAAAGAGTAAGCAAATATTTATTTATATAATTATTCTTTCATATTAAGAATATTGCTACTGTTCTTTTAAAAATACTATATTATGTTTTCTTCTGTTCACTTGTTCTGGCATTTTACTCCATTTTAAGACGATTTTGTTCTATCATTCACTTCTTTGTAAAATGAGAATGAATTACATATTTGTGCCAAATTCTTACTCCCTGTGAAGCTTTGACAGATGGAATGAAACACTCCAATAGTCACTTCAGTAGCTTTGCTATATTATAGCCCTCCCACCCCCACCTTTTTTTCTGAATAGCTAGCAAAAGTGGATCGGGTTATCTGATGAAAATGCACTGCAAGTGATGATGTCACCTTAGAAAATAGGTTTCATTTCTAAATTTTAAGTGACATTTCAAGCAAAAGAAAGTATTCTCCTCTTTCACTAGCATTTTTCATTATATCTATAATCATCTGATAAAAAGCTACCACTACTCCCTAAGAAAGCATAGTTAGCAAATTGTTCCAGTGGAACACTGCTTTTATTGTCTCTTGGTGGCGGGGTGGGGGGAAGTGGGAAAGTAAAATACACTGCTTTGCGTTTTGTTACCTAGTTTACAGACAACTTTACTACCTAGAAGAAACAATAAGGCAATGTTTATCTTTCTAATAAAATCACTAAAAAGCCATCAGGTTAGGATACTTTTTACTCCTTCCCCCTCCCCACATGGAAATCTTCATGACACTCGTTAGCTGACTAAAATCAAGAAAAACTGAAAAGAAAATTATGAAATAAGTAGAACTATTATTTTACTTTTGTCAAAAAATCCCAGGCAAAATTCCTTTATTAATGAAGATAGTAAAAAGCAGAGGAACCAGGATTCCTACAAATTTTAATCATGAAAAGGAAACTAGTTTTTGACATTTTTCTAATACTTAATTAGAAGTGTAGAAACACAGTTGCAGAGCAGGTACAGCTCAGTGGTTGAGACCTGCTTGGCAGGGATAAGATACCAAGTTAAGTTCCTGGTGCCTCCTAAAATACACGATATATTTCAAATATTTTGGTTTCTCTTCTCAGTCTCAAGTGACAAACATTAAAAACTAACTTTGAATTTTTTCTGTATGTTATTTTTAATTGATTCAGCAAGCAATATCTATTAAGTATCTGGTTCAATACAAAGCAAAAAAGCACTGAGAAAAGCATCCAAAATTGCACAATAATTCTTGCCATCAAAGGGTTTACATTCTTGTGTGGGAGAGTGTGTGTTAGAAAATGATTTCATCTAATTTTGAAATTGGGACTATAACGATTTTTAATACTTGTTCAGATATGGTGCTTTTGACTCTAACCAGATCTGGATGCATATGATGGAACCCACTATAAAATAGATAGGATTTAAATTATGCTTTTGGTCATTAACTTAATCTACTTAACAAACACTTGTTTACCACCTTTTTTCTACATATTGTGCCAGAACATGGAGATACAAGGCTAAATAACATACATTAAAGTCCACAGTCTAGTTGAATCCTTGATATTTTCAGTTTTTTATCCTCTTAGTCACCACACATATTCTTCTCTCAATCCATTACTAATCACACTCCAGAACACAATGCACCTTCATTTCCATTCATCTAAATCATATTTATCATTCAGGTTCTAGCTCTTCTGTCAATCCTTAATCAATGATTTCAGGAAAAATATTTGTAAGAACTTCAAGATGTTAAGATCTGAAAAGAATTTAAGATATCTTTTTTGTTTCCTTTATACTCCACTATGTATATAACAGGTTTTCAAAAAATAAAATAGAATGCTATAATATGAACAATTCTTTAAAGACCAAATACCTTGAACTTGCTATTCCAAAAAATTTATCCTCTGTGACAACATCGCTAGGCTACAGACTCTAATTCTTCAATCTAAGTGTTCCTGTGAAGGTATTTCACAGCTGAATAAGCTGGAAGGCCTTGGGAGCATGGCTGAAGTTTCCCTGACAGAAAGAAGAAATTCCACCTATGCGTAACAGCTTCAACCTGTGCCCGGGGAGTTCTAGGCTACTGTTAATCTCCCCTGGCTGTTTAGTGAGCCCCTACAATCACAAAACCCAATTCCTTGTGATCAATTTCTCTTCCTCTAGTTCTACTCCTCTGGTTGAATCCCGACTGATAAAACCTGATTATTCCATATTATAGTATGAATTTTCAAGGAACATATTCCTCTGGTCTTTACTTGAAAAAGAGAGCAATTTGTTTATTAAGAAAGCCTATATATGTTCGTGTATGTGTGTATACAAAATAAGATGTCAATGCAAGTTTGAACTGAGGTGAATACAAGAACTAGTATTGATATAAATTAGGGATTCTTAAAAATTCCTTGCTAAACTTTGCTTTTCAATTAAAGGGGCACAGTTATAGAGAAAAACTGAAGAGAAGTTCTTTTAAACAGTAAGTAGGGAAACGGACTTTGGCCCAGTGGTTAGGGCGTCCGTCTACCACATGGGAGGTCCGCGGTTCAAACCCCGGGCCTCCTCGACCCGTGTGGAGCGGGCCAAGCGCAGTGCTGATGCGCGCAAGGAGTGCCCTGCCACGCAAGGGTGACCCCGCGTGGGGGACCCCACGCGCAAGGAGTGCGCCCGTGAGGAAAGCCGCCCAGCGTGAAAAGAAAGAGCAGCCTGCCCAGGAATGGCGCCGCCCACACTTCCCGTGCCGCTGACTACAACAGAAGCGGACAAAGAAACAAGACGCAGCAAATAGACACCAAGAACAGACAACCAGGGGAGGGGGGGAAATTAAATAAATAAAAATAAATCTTTAAAAAACAAAAAAAACAGTAAGTATATGTCAACATACACTTTGTGTAACTTTACACAGAGGTAGGCAATGAGCAGTGTCACAGAGTAAAGATGGCATGGTTTCATGTGAAAGTTACTTATCCCGTGGCAAGTTGGAAAGCCTAGAAAGTCTGTCTAGAAAGAGGATATAAGAGGTAGCGGATATATACTGCCTCATTTAATCCCCATAATAATCTAATGAAATAGATATTATTATTCCTGTTTCACAGATGTGAAAGCTGGGGCTTAGAGTTGTCCAAGGTCACATACTTAATAGGTGGCAGAATTAGAATTCAAATGCAAACCTATCTAATTCCATAGCCCCAACTCTTTCTTCTATACTATAAACTCTGAAGGAAATGATTCCCTAACTGTATAATGATTCTTTCATTGCGCACTTACTATGTGCTTTGTGGTACTTCAGGTCACTGTATTAAGCACTTTTATGTCTCTTTTAAATTGATTTTTTACAACCCTTTGAAGTAAGTGCTATCATGATCTCCATTTTATAGATGAAGGAACTAAGATGGGAAACTGACACAGAGTGGCAGGGTATTGGAGGAAAAGAATATGTCATTAGCCAAGGCTTTGGAATAATCTGCATTCAGCACTGTAGTATTGGGAAGTATTCCTTAGTCACTCTTCCCCACTTACATGGCAGAGTGCGGGCAGGGTATTTAAGAAAATATAGCAAATAGCACAGTTGCTAATTTAATAATCAGCCTACAGATATTAAAAGAAGACAGTTGATAGAAATAATTACTGGAAAGGGTAAAGATTTGAAATGCTTTGGGTAAAGCATTAAGAAAGCAGAACAAAATTGTTAAATTCCTAAATGAAAATCAGTGAGTGAGGACAATAGGGGGCTTTAGAGACTAATCAAATAAGTTTTGGCCTACGAAATCAATGTAAAAAGTTTGTTTAAAATCACTGTGGTATACAAAGTAGAGCAAATAATGTTGATGGGTTTACAATTGTCTCTTAACATTTCCAATCTCTAAAAACAAGAAAAGAAACTGAAGAATAGCTGATCATCTTTGATTTCTATACTTTATTCACTTTACGTATCTGGGAACCATGAACATAAAGGGTTAAATGCTAGTGGCCAATTAATTCTCACTAGTATTGTTCCTAAATGCTTAAAAAGATTTTATGGTTCCCAACTGCTTACAGAGTTTACACTCCTTAGCCTTAAAGTCCTTCTGCCCTCTATCTACTCTTCTACCTTCATCACCCACTTTCCCACACAAAACCTAGCTTAGTATTTAGCAAACTGTTCTACAGGAGAGGTTGAAAAGCTCTCTTGGAAAAAAGGCTTGAGTGACAAATAAGAGTTTTTAAAGCTGCATATATCATCTATCTCTTGAAAAATTCACAATGAACATCAGCATATTAAAAGATTGGGGGGTTGAAAGGATTGTTGAGAAAGTGAGTAACTTAACCAAGGGTTACATAGTGGCAGAGCAACAACAAAAATCACAGTCAAGTTATTATGAGTACAGAGATAAATTATCAATCTTAAATCAGTGTAAAATAAAAAAGTTACAGCATATTCATTTTTAGCATTTACCTGGCAGGATCTGTCCCAACTTATTCATTGGGTTTTGGTTAATCTACTATTTAAGTGTAAGAAAAAACTATTTAACCTGTATGCTTCAATTATTTCTAAATCACTACTGAAGTAACTAAAATCAAAATACTATATATATTCATTTATGTATATATATATAAAAGATAGATTCATGATAGAATTTCAATGCATGAACTGCAGTTCCTTTGAGGGAGGAGAGCAGTTATAACTCCTTAATTTATACTTGACATTTTCCATTAGCCTTTCTTAGAATTCTCAGTAAACAATTACTTGCACTCACTTTATGATTTAGGTAAGACTCAACAGTCACTTCCTCTAAATAAGGAAACCAAGGTTAAGAGAGGTTAAATGCCTCAGAGCAGATCAGAGGTGGAACTAGCTATATAACTGTGGGGTTCTCAGGAAATAATTTACTCTTTCCTTCAAGCAGGTGAAAACATACTAAGATGTGATATTAGAGACAATTCCAAACAATTCCATGTTGCTTCATTTACATTTCTACTACTTTCCTTCACCCAAAGGACTTAAAAAATACGATATAATAACAAATTATATAAAAGAATGTTTATGAAAGCATGTTATAAACAAAGGAGGCAATTACTAATAGCATCAAACTTTATTCTTTATGTGCCTTTATTAAATAAAAATTATATATATAATTGCCACAGTTATAAACTAGAAAATCTTTCCTTCAGTTGAGGAATGAATAATAAGCATAAGGTGCTAACACTGAAATTAATTATAGATACATTAATGACATTCACACTTGCTATTAACATGTTAATCATTAGTTACTCAAGATATGTCAAGCTATGGGAACTGATTTTAACAGAAGGTCTTTTCAACAGAAGCTGTATAAAATGTATAAATTTCATTTCAGAATGGCAAGATAAAAGGAATTTTTTTTTGAAAAACACCTGGGCCAGTAGTTAAAAAATAAATGTGCATGTAATGAATTGATTCTTTATGAAAATATTGAACAATCTATTAATAAACCATTGTTAATGTTTGTTATTGTAAATTAGTGATTATGACATTAAAAATATACATCAAGATGTTTATTTTCAATGTCTTCTGACTGCTTCTTTTCTAACCCGTATCTTCAATCCTCTGTGTGTATGTGACACTATAATCAGACATTGTGAAAATTATTATACTGTCACAGAAAATGGATTTTGTGATTTCTGGTGGGAAATATAGCAGTCAGACAAATGAACCACCATGAGAAGAAAATCTTTTTTCAAAAATAAAAAGTAATGGATCAAGATATTAATAACCATCACTCCTGAACTCACTGCTAGCTCCTAAAGAAAAAGTATCTAAATCCCCTCAACTCTGGACTAACAAAAAATGCCTTCCTTAAAAGACCAAACTCTCCTTTTCCATGTTCCATAAATTATATATCTTTATTATTGTCGTAGGAGAGAGATGCTGCCAGAGGAAGAAGCTGCCTTAGAGTATGCCAACTCTCCCCAGCCCCCCAGCTACAAAGTAATGACTTCCCTTATCTACAAATTATCATAAACATTTCAAAATTACTCTAGAAAGTGTGAATCATTTCAGGGAAGGTTTGAGAACAATTCAAAGATATTGATGCTTAAAAAAGAAAAAGGTTCAAATCTGTTCTATGATATGGATCAAGCAGGAGATGAGCAAGTCTACTAAGATCCAATTATGTGTTTATCACAAAACAGACAAATCTGCCCCACTTAAAATTCAAAATCTGGGGCCAGGATCAATCCTCAGGAATGAGAAGTTTCTTTCTTCCTTTTCACTGCAGGTTTCCTCCTTTTTTCCTAATTAATGCTTCAATTTAACTTCAGTAAGGGAAAAGCATGCACGGATTATTGTGGGAAATTAACCAGTATTTGTATATGAGGTTATTTTGTGGACAAATGCACTTTAAGTTACAAGTTAACTTAGAGCAGCTTGCTCATTTGCGCACACTGGATAGTCTAGCGAAGGACTGACCAATGTGCCAAAGATACTAGCAGGTAGGTCAGTTGATGTAACTGCAAGAGATAGAACTAACGATCTATCAAGTTCTGATATCACTTCTTCCACACTTGCTTACCAACACGTGAGTTTTATTCTAAATACTACAATCTATTTATCCAATAGGGACTACAGTGTAATGAATACATTAACACCATCACAGTATTAACGTATTCATTAATGTCTTATTCACATTTCAACGAAAATAAGAAATAAAATAGCAGTAATAACACTTTTACAAGATACATTTCTTTGCGGTATTACATGCCTTTCCCTCTATAATTCTATGCCTTTACTGGAAATAAATTTACTTGTTAATATGAATCTCTTTGGATGCTCTGTTCCTAGGTGTGCCATGTGATCTAAGCAGTCTAAAAGTTCTTTTAACATCTTTTTAAAGCAATAACTTTTTTTTATTGATTTTGTAAAAATATTACATTAAAAAAATATGAGGTCCCATTCAACCCTACCACCCCCACCCCACCACTCCCCCCCCCAGCAACCCTCACTCCCATCATCATGACTCATCCATTGCACCTGGTAAGTACATCTCTGGGCATCTCTGCACCCCATGGCCAATGGTCTATATCATGGCCCATACTCTCCCACATTCCATCCAGTGGACCCTGGATTTACAATGTCCAGTGATTGCCCCTGAAGCACCATCCAGGGCAACTCTAAGTCCCAAAGGCGCCTCCACCTCTCATCTCTTCCTGCCATTCCCCATACACATCAGCCACCATGTCCACTTTTCCCACTCCAATGCCACCTTTTCTCTGTGGACCTTGGATTGGTTGTGTCCGTTGCACCTCTATGTCAAGAGGAGGCTCAGATTCCACATCGATACTGGATGCAATCCTCTTGCTTTCAGTTGTAGGCCCTCTAGACTCCATGGTGTGGTGGTTGTCCTTCTTCAACTCCATCTTAGCTGAGTGAGGTGAGTCCAGTAAATCAGATTGTAGGAGCCGAAGTCTGTTGGGGCTCAGGGCCTGGCTATCATATTGTCAGTCCAGAGATTCAAATCCCCTAAATATATCTTAAACCCCAACACCAACTACAATTCCAGTAAAGTAGCATGAAAGTCTTGTGCAAAGAGATCCCATCTGAGTCCAGCTCCATCACGCAGAAACACCGGCTCCAAAGAAGGGCCATTTGCCATGACCATAGAACCCGTGGGTCTCTTTAGCCCTCAAAGGAACGAATACCTGGGGTTGTATCTACTTTATCTGTCTCTTAGACTCTAAAGCAATAACTTTTATTGAGATATAATTCACATAGAATTCATCCATATGAAGTATCCAATTCAATGGGTTTTAGTATATCCACAGAGACGTACAATTACATGATCAATCACAGAACATTTTCCTAACCCCCCAAAAAAAATCTTGTATCAATTAGCACTCACTCCCTACTTCCCCATATATTCTCATCACTAGGCAACCATCTAGCTACTTTCTGTCTCTACAGATTTGCATATTATTGACATTTCATATAAATGGAATCATACAATGTGTCCCTTTATAAATGGCTTCTTTCACTCAGCATGATGATCTTTTTTTTTTTATTATTGATTTTGTAAAAATATTACATTAAAAAAATATGAGGTCCCATTCAACCCCACCACCCTCACCGCACCCCTCCCCCCCCAGCAACACTCATTCCCATCATCATGACACATCCATTGCATTTGGTAAGTACATCTCTGGGTATCTCTGCACCTCATGGTCATTGGTCCACATCATGGCCCACACTCTCCCCCATTCCATCCAGTGAGCCCTGGGAGGATTAACAATCAGCATGATGATCTTAAGGTGCATCCATTTTGTAGCATGTATCAGAACTTTGTTCTTTTTTACGGTTGAATAATATTCCATTGTATGGTTATACCACATTTTATTTATCCATTAATAAACCGATGGATATTTGGGTTGTTTCCATTTCGGGTTAATATGAATAATGCTATCAGAATTTGTGTACCAGTTTTTAAAATAGATACATGTTTTGATCTCTTGGGAATATACCTAGGAGTAAACTGCTGAGTAATATGGTAACTCTATGTTTAGACCTTTGAGAAACTGCCAGAATGCTTTCCAAAGCAGCTGCTTTACTTTACATTCTACCAGAAGTATGTGAGGATTCCAATTTCACATTTTTGTCAACACTTGTTAATATCTTTTTTATTACAGCCATCCTAGTTGATGTGAAATTGTATCTCGTGGATTTAATTTGCATTTTCTTGATGGCTGATGATGTTGAACATCTTTTCAAATACTTATTAATATCTCTTGTTTTGTGTGTATCTGTTTTCAGAAGGTAGAAGAAAGGCCCTGAGTTTGTTGCTGCAATTAGTATTCAGGTGATAAAACTACAGTTAACTTATATTTGGACCTTAGCGGAGGAGACCCTCAGATACATTAAGGAAAGTCAGTTCTTCTTTCAGTTCCTAGATTATTTTACAGTGCTTACACTTCTTTTTGGCACTCATCACAATAGGTATTATCCTTCTAGAAGGCTGAGAATTTATAAAAACAGCACCCATGTTTTCTTCATCTTTGTACCTGTCACAGTGCTTAAAAAGGTATATTCAGTAGGCAGACTCAATGAATGTTGGTTAAATGAATACATTTGAAATCACATTACCTTCACAATGCTCTCTAGGATTGAAAAGAATGTTACTATTCAGTTCACAATTGAGAAATGATGATCATATGCAATTATGCACTGATTTAATGACGCTAACACCTAATTCCAAATGTCCTGAGATTTTTCATGTACAGATTGGAGATAGAGATGATACAGGTTTTAAAACATTAATATCTATAATAAGATAATGTCATCATTTTTGTTTGTGAACATGAATAGATCACTTATTTTTAAATAAACAAAACAAAAAACTACCTATAATATTGTTTATTGGAATATTTTGTTCCTCTCAAGTATAAGGGGCAGAATTGGGGAATGGCTGCTTATTTCCAAGAACTTTCAGTATAATGGCTATAAACGTGGGCTCTGGTATTAGAGGACCTGAGTGCCAGTCCCAAATCTACCACTTACTGAAGTAAGTTACTACTATTCAAGGAAATACCACAAATATATCCATTGTGGAATCAACTTTTAAATTAAAGAATTCTTTAACCTATACCAAGCTATCAGCATTAATCTAAATGTCCAAGCTTGGGTGGAGAAATAGAAGACAAGGAGGGAGAAAAGATGAATTTGTACCTTTTGAATTATGTATCATTTGCAAGTATTATATACTCAAAATAAGTTAGCAAAAGACATGCATAACCAAGTAACTTTTACCATATGACTATTAAAAGGAATATTTTGTTATGAGAAATCTATTTCTACATATGACCTAATAATTAAGATGGACTACTAATACCAAACATAGATGGTAATATTAGAGACGTTTATATGTTGAAATTTTGTTTGTACTGCAATTTTCTGGCTACTTCAGATTGAGACAAGTGGAACATTAAAATGAACATAAAATAGAGATTTAATTTTATGCCATGCCTACAGTATTTTTGTTTAATTTACTGAACTTGGCAAATTAAAAAGACCTGAAAACCATATTTTCTGATTTAAGTAAACGTTTTCAATATGAAAGGGGGCCTTCTTTAGGAAGCCACAACAGATTATAATCCATTAACATATCTTTCAACAAAAAGGATGAAATCTTTCACTGGTTAGGCTGATAAACTCTTTCGTGTCAAAACTAAGCCTCTTTATCATGATAACCCAGAATAATGGTTGGCTGCTCTAGGCACTTTATCTACTTTACAGATGAAAAATCAGTCCTACTTTCATGGAATTAGATTAATGCCATAACAGGAAATACTTCTGGGGCTGAACTTGCTTCATGCCTTCAAAGCTGCCTATAAATTTAAAGTACTTCCTGAACTCAAAAGATAAGACAGGAGAAGGAAAAAGAAAGACAGTACAATGACCCTTTTACTGAAGGAAAATATTGCTTCCTGAAAAAGCTGTTGAAAGGTACTTGCTAAGGGCATTATGCACCAGAAAGACTAGGGCAAGTCTGGTATAGTTGAACATGGAGATTCTGCTCATATATCAGACAGTAGCTATAAATCTGTTCTTTCTATAATCCTTTTTGATAAAATTTTTAAACTTATCTCGGTAAAAGCTAAAGAAATAACTTTCTCAGCTTTTAGAATGTATTAAACAAAAAAGTTACTCACTGTTTTACATATAACATTTTATAAAGTGTTACAATTTAAAAACTTGCAAAAATGCTGACCCCAACTTCCAGAATTAAATCATGGTTCAGAACATGGACCGTAAGCAACAAATCCACTTGACATTTTCTTAGGCAGTCTAATTTAACATAAAGGTATAAGAGGCGGTAGCTATGACACTGAAGATAAGAATTTGTATATAGAAGACATACAATTAGAGAACAAACAGTATTAACTAAGGGTATGCATTTCAACATGCCCACATGAAATTTAAGACATACAATGAAAAAAGTGATAATATAACGAATAAAAAGAAAAGAAATAGGCCCACTATGAAAATGACAAAAAATTAAGAGATATACAACATCCACCAATTTATATATATCAGATATCAGACCACTTTGAATTTAGCACTGTGGACTATGCAGAAAAAATAAGATTCAACAAATACATATCAAGCGTACATTAAATCTAGTAACTATAATAATTACTATAATGTAGTTAATAAGACAGAAAAGGATCTTTCCTTCTCATGGAGGTGGCATTTTAGGAGGGATTAGATGGTTATACATGGTATTTCCTTATTATATCTCTGATTTCTGTAAGGCTGTTAGTGATGTCCTTTCTTTCATTTCTGATTTTAGTAATCTGAGTTTTCTTTCACTTGTCCTCATCATTCTAGTTAAAGTTTTCTCAATCTGATCTTTTCAAAGATTTATTGATTTTTTCCTATTGTATTTCTATTCTCTTCAATTTATTTGTTCTACTATTTATCATTTCCTTTCTTCTGCTGGCTTTGGATCTAGTTTATTCTTTATATTATCTAGTTTCCTAAGGTGGAAGGTTAGGGTTAATACTTTTTGATCTTTATTCTTTTCAAATAGAGGCAATAGCAAGTGTAAATTTCCATCTAAGCACTGCTTTAGCTCCATCCCATACCAAGTTTTGGTATATTGTGTCTTCATTTTCATTAATCTTAAAGTATTTTCTAATTTCCTCTGTGATTTCTTTTTTGACCTATTGGTTATTTAGGACTATGTTGTTTAATTTCCACATATTTGTGAATTTTCCAGTCTCCTTTCTGTTAAGGGTTTCTAGCTTCATTTTGTTGTGATTGGAGAAGATACTGTTACTTAAATCTGCTTAAATATTGAACTATTAAGTTTTTTGGGTTTTGTTTGTTTGTTTTGAGGTACTGGGGGCAGGGATTAAACCTGGGATCTTGTATGTGGGAAGCTGGCACTCAACCACTGAGCCACGTTGGTTTTCCTGAGTTGGTTTTCTCATTATTGCTGAATTGTCTGTCTCTTCAGTTCTGTCAACTTTTGGTTCATAAATTTGGGAGCTCTTTTATTAGGTAGGAATGTTTATAACTGTTAAATCTTCCAAATAAATTGTACTTTTTATCATTATTAAATATCAGTCTATCTCTACTAACAGTTTTTTTGTTTTAAAGTTTATACTGTCTGACATTAGCACAGCCATTCCAACTCTTTTATTGTTCCTGCTTGCATGAATATCTTTTACTGTTCTTTTACTTTCAACCTATTTATATCTTTGACTCTAATTGTGGCTGATGTAGACAGCATACAGTGGGATCTTGCTTTTTTATCAGTCTGACAATCTCTGACCTTTTGAGTGCATTGGTTAATGTATTCATATTTAATGCTATTATTGCTATAACTGGATTTACATCTGCTATTTTGATTTTTAAAAATTTCTACGGGTCTCATGTCTTTGTTGTTCCTTTTTCCTTCCTTTACAGCTTTCTTTGCATTATGTGGTTATTTTCTAGGATATTATAATATCACAACCAGGCTATTGACTTTGATACAATCCACCAAAGTTATTCATATTTTCTCACTTGCACATGTACTTGTGTGTATGTTATATGTGTACAATAACTTATATATATACACCCAGTTGTATAAAGTTTTATCACCTGCTTAGTTTAGGATATCACCACCACAGTCAAGATAGTGAATAGCTGCAACACCAAGGATCCCTAATATCGCTCTTTATTATCATGTTCACATTCCTCTCACTCTCCTTCACTCAACCCCTATTCCCTGCAACTACTAATCTGTCCTTCTAAAATTTTGTATCAAAAATGTTCCACAAATGAAATCAAATAATATGTCACCTTTTGGGATTGCCATTTTTTTGCTCAGCAGAATTCCCTGTAATTTCATCTAAGTTGTTTTTGTGTATCAATAGTCTGTTTGCTTTTATAAAAGTATTATTTCGGGAAGCAGCTGTGGTTCAATCAGTCGGGTTTCCGTATACCATGTCGAGGCCCTGGGTTCATATCCCGGGCCTCCTTGTGAAGGCAGGCTTGCTCGCATGCTGTGGAGAGCCACCCGGCCTGCAAGCACTGCCGAGAGCCAACTCAGCAAGGTGATGCAACAACAACAAAAAAAGGGAGACAAGCAAAAAAAACAAAACAAAACACAGAAGACCGTGCAGTAAATGGATACAGAGAGCAGACAGCAAGCAAGATGCAAGGGAGGAGAGGAAATAAAAGAAATACAACACAGAAGAACGCAGTATGAGTTATCCAGACTCTCTGCAACCTGACCAGCATTTGCTATTTTCACTATTTTAAAATTTTTAGTCATTCTGACAGGTACACAGTGATACCTTAGTTCATTTTTAATTTTCATTTTCCTAATGGCTAAAGATGTTGAACATCTTTTCATGTGCTAATTTTCCTTCAGTATATCTACTTCAATGAAATGTCTGTTCATGTCTTTTGCCCATTTTCTAATTGTGTTGCCTGCTTTTGTACTATTTTTTTTAAAGATTTATTTTATTTATTTCCCTCCCCTTCCCCCGACCCCCGCCCCAGTTGTCTGTTCTCTGTGTCCATTTGCAGTGTGTTCTTTTTGTCCGCTTCTTTTGTTGTCAGCGGCATGGGAATCTGTGTTTCTTTTTGTTGCATCGTCTTGCTGCATCACCTCTCCGTGTGTGTGGCACCATTCTTGAGCAGGCTGCACTTTCTTTTGCGCTGGGCGGCTCTCCTTACGGGGCACACTCTTGCGTGTGGGGGTTCCCTACACGGGGGGCACCCCTGCATGGCACAGCACTCCTTGCGCACATCAGCACTGTGCATGGGCCAGCTCTACACGGGTCAAGGAGGCCCAAGGTTTGAACCGCAGACCTCCCATGTGGTAGACGGACGCCCTATCCACTGGGCTACGTCCACTTCCCATGCTTTTGTACTATTGAATTTTGAGATTTCTTTAAATATTCTAGCTGCCAATCCTTCATCAGATAAGGAGCTTGTAAATACTTTCTCCTAGTCTGTACTTCGTATTTTCATCATCTTCATATAGACTTTCAGAGAGAAAAAAGTTTTAATATATAAATTTTTCCTTTTAAGTATTGAGTTTTATTGTCAAGTCCAAGAACTCTTTGCCTACACCCAGATTCGTAAAATTTTCTCCCTTGATTTTTTTCTAATAGTATTATAGTTTATAATATTATAGTTTACATCTTGCATTTAAGCCTGTGATCCATTTTAAGGAGAATTTTGTATAAGATGTGATATTTAGGTCAAAGTTCATTTATTGCCTAAGGATGCCCAATTGCTGTATGAACATTTTGGAAAGGCTACCCTTTCCTTCCTCCATTTAATATCCTGTCAAAAATCAGCTGAGCATATTTATATGGGACCTGTAACAACTTTTTATCCTTTAATGACTTTTAACTATATTTCTAAGATTTTTTCTAATTGGTTGTACTATGGCTAACCATATATACCTTGACTTACTAGACTCTACTTCAGA
Source organism: Dasypus novemcinctus (assembly GCF_030445035.2). Lineage (NCBI taxonomy): Eukaryota > Metazoa > Chordata > Mammalia > Cingulata > Dasypodidae > Dasypus > Dasypus novemcinctus. Next base: position 83,466,596 of record NC_080678.1, on the reverse strand, counting down.
TTATTCTAACTTAATTCCAGTGAGCTAAAGAACCTTTACTGCCAGATAGCCCTAGACTCTCCCGACTTTGGGGCTACTATTAAATATATTAACTATATATGCCACACAGTCATCAATACATTGTTAAACTTATTATTTTATACATATTTTTTGTCTTTTTAAGAAGGTGAGAGAAGACAAGGGAACAAGGGAAATTTATAGCATTTGTTATATTAACCTTCTTATTTACCATTCCAGTCCTCTTATTTCTTCCGCTGATTTAGGTTACCATCTGGGCACATTTCCTTACTTTAACACACCTCCTCCTTTGTGCTATTATTGTCATAATATATTACATTACATTCCAATACGCTTATTCTTTTTTTTTCTCCTTTATTATTATTTTTTTAAATTATTTATTTATTTTTTAAAATTACATTAAAAAAATATGAGGTCCCATTTAACCCCACCGCCCCCACCCCCCACTCCCCCCACAGCAACACTCGCTCCCATCATCGTGACACATCCATTGCACCTGGTAAGTACATCTCTGAGCATCACTGGACCCCATAGTCAATGATCCACATCATAGCCCACACTCTCCCACGTTCCATCCAGTGGGCCCTGGGGGGATCTACAATGTCCCGTAATTGTCCGTGAAACACCACCCAGGACAACTCGACGTCCCGAAACCGGCTCCACATCTCATCTCTTCCTCCCATTCCCCAAACCAGCAGCCACCATGGCTACCCTTCCCACACCCATTCCACATTTTCTCTGTGGACATTGGATTAGTTGTGTCCATTGAACATCCATGTCAAGTGGGGGCTTAGATTCCATATGGATACTGGATGCACTCCTCCTGCTTTCAGTTGTAGACACTCTAGGCTACATCCAATATGCTTATTCTTAATTTCTGTATCTATCTCATTCCAGACTAGAAGCAAATATTTATCAGACCATACTTTGCTCTAGTCAATTATATTTTACTGTCACCAGTGGTATAATCACCAAATCCATTAGTTGTTTTACTCAGTTACAAAATCCTGTCTTTCAGAACTGTCCTTTTCTACCTCCTCTGTTGGTTTTAAAACTATCTGTTTCCACTTAGAAAGCATTCTCAAGATGTTACTTTTGGTATTCTTTTTATATTCTATCTCCTGGTAATTGCAATACTCTGAAGGCTTTACCAAATTCATCATTATGGCTGTCCCCCAAATCTGCACCTACAGCTATTACTTCCCAAGATTCAGAGTTGAATTTGGACTTGGCATATACTGTTGGCATTTATATTGTAACAAGGCCTGAAGCAAACTAATTCTATACCTAGACAATCATCTCTTCCATTGGGTTTATTAACGGAGCCGTGATTCACTCAAGTTACGCAAAAGGATAACATCTAACTCATTTTATTCTAATACACAAAAACATTCCTTTCCAACACCTTGCATCACTCTACGGCTTTCTTACTGTTATCTTAGGTAAGACTCTTAAACTCTTTGGCCTAGACCTAATCTCTCACACCTCCAGTTTAAGACAAACCAGATCAGGTTATAACTTCCGGCGGAGTTTTGATCCTATAATTTTCCTTCCTACTTAAAAATTTTTAATACTGCTTAGTTGCTAAAGTCCTCCATGATAAGGCACAAATTTTACCTTTATCTGCTGCTTTCATATGAATCAATTTAGACAAGTCAACAATCCCCTTAACATATATCTAGCAATTGTGAACATCAGTAAACAGCTACTATATGAATGACTGACTTAACTGATCAAAATATGTGGATATAAAATAAAAGTAAAAGTAAAAAATGCACTATTTACTGTTTATATTATAATTATATGCATTTATATTGCTATTCATCTTTTACTACAAGCATTTCATAACCCAAGCTATTTTCACAAGTCTAATAATATTGCTGCTAGTGTTACTCTTGGATGAAACACACTCTAGCCTCCTGCTGCTACTGAGAGATGCATTTAAGCAGGTCACATGGTTTTCCTCATGTCAACAAATGATGGCTCAATTAGGCAGATAAGTATCTACAACTCTCAGCAGATTTTTCAGTCCATTCTCAGCAGTTTAGAAAAGCACTGTGGTTAGCATTAGAGCTAAGGAAAGGAACACTTAAAATTCTTTAAGCATTCAAATAAATTTTTAAATTCAAGACTGGCTATTGAATGTTTTCAAACACAAACAGTGTGGAAGTAGACTTCCATCATGAATATGTACTCTAAAATCTATTGTGTATGTAAATTTCTTAATGAAATGAGCTTATGAGACTCTGATGTGCTATTTGCAATATAAACACTTATTGATGATCCATTTTGCTAATTTTATCAATGCAATAATTCTATGTTAGGTTGATAACTAGGTAAGAGTATTTGCTTTCATAGAGTCAAAGGAGCTACCAACTAAAAGACACATATGACCTAATGCTGACTCACCTGGCAAAGTAAAACCTTACACGAACTGAAATCTGAGGAATGCAGACTACATACAGGAACAAGAAGCAGAAAAGGTCCAAGAAAAACCAAATGCTAAAAACTTAGCCTTTGATACTTTGTCTCTCTTCCAAAACTTATTAGCTAGATTTTTCACTTTCCAAGAAAACAGAAAGTATGAGTATAATCCTGAGTCATGAAGAAAAATTAAATTATATTCATAGAATTGAATAGGAAAGATGATTATGAATTCGAACATATCTTCATAGCTTTATTTATGTATCTGAAATATAAAACTTTAAAGTGGGTTTCCCTCAGTGTTTCCTTTGTTTAAGATTCACTTATTTCCTTGGCAATTCTAGGTAAATAATATACCACTTAACTCAGTTTCAATAATATCTACCACAGTACTACATTTATCCAAGTAAAAAAATTTGTCTATAATCATATATCATTGTTGTATCAGTCAGAATTCTCTTTGGAAACAGAACTGACAGAAGATATCTGTAAATATTACTAGATTTTATAAAAATTGTCCCATACGACCATGGGGATGCATGAGTCCAAATTCCGTAGGGCAGGCTGCAACTAGGAACTCAGATGAAGGTTCTCCATGAACTCCCTGGGAGAAGCTGGCTGTCTGAAGTAGAGATGGGGATTCTCTCTCTGAGTGCTGAAATCACTTCTCCTTTTAAGGCCGTCAACTGACTGGATGAATTTCATTACTGAAGGCAATCTCCTCAGTTGATTATATATGTAGTCAGCCATAGATACAGTCAAATCACTGATTTAAATCCATGAAATGTGATCACAGTACAATGAGGCCAGTGCTTGCTTGACCAAACAGCTAGGCACCATTACCTGGCCAAAATGACATATGAGCTTAACCATCACACCTAATGTCAGCATAAGAACACAATGACAGGCATCCTCAAAGAAATGGAAATCAGGAATAGTAACTCTGCCTTTTAGCCAACCATAAACTAAATAAAGCAGAAAAGGATGTAACATATCCTGTTTGAATATATTAACAGATCTAGAGAAAGAATGTGTTGGGAGTACGAGTGGCATTGGTGTTGAAAGTTAAGAAAGAAGGATAAATGATACTACTACCTAAAAAAAGTATATCAGGAGGCCTAAAAAAGTAATTTAGGAGGCCTAAATCCACAGGCTTTGGCTTTTTATATTTTATATTTCTGGCATAAATATGCCTTGTTCAGATGATATTAAATCACCTTATTCTGATTCTATGTTTACCATAAAAAAATATTTAGCTTCCAGTGCAAGTTTGCCTACAGATAAGGAATTTTTGGGTCATGTACATATACACATTTTGATACATGTGACAATTATATGTCCTACGATATAAAAAAATAAGGTGACATATTACCTTTTATTTATCCCTCCCCCCGCAGCTTGCTTGCTGTCTGCTCTCTGTGTCCATTTGCTGTGCATTCTTCCGTGTGTTTGTATTTATTTTTATTTATTTCCCCCCGTTGCAGCTTGCTTGCTGTCTGCTCTCTGTATCCATTCGCTGCGTGCCCCTCTGTGTTTTTACTTGTCTCCCTTTTTGTTGTGTCACCTTGTTGAGTCGGCTCTCCACGGCGCTTGCAGGCCAGCAGCTCTCCGCAGCGTGTGGGTGAGACTGCCTTCACAAGGAGGCCCCGGGACACGAACCCAGGGCCTCCCATATGCTAGATGGGAGTCTGACTGATTGAGCCACAGCCGCTTCCCAACATATTACTTTTTATATATCATTCTCATGAACCGGGTAAATTGAGTCACCCTTACCTCCTCTTTTTCTATCAAATCGAACAACCAACCTATGAAAAATTTTTGTGAGAAAAGGATTGGACCAAGGTGGCAGCATAAGACGCTCCAGGGTGCCCTTTCCCCACAGAACCTTTGAACATCAAGCAAATCTGGCAGAGCCATCTTCCTTAAAACTAAGGAAAACAGTTAAAGTGTTGCAATAATTGTGTAAATGGTGAATCACAAAAACACAACTTTAAAAAGCTCCTGGCTGGTGCCTTCTCTAACTCCTTCCCAACATGGAGTAGAGCCTGCCCTCACTCCCATTGTGGGCCCCTGGCTGTGTTCAGAGGGAATAAAATAAACCTTATGAGCATATACACTGGTGATGATACGTTGGTGCCAATCTCTCAGGTGAACCAGGATAATCATATCTGACTTGCCTCCCAGAACTTGTCCTGTAGGCAAAAACAGCTTGCAGATAGCTAAAGCAGTGTAAGAAACAATTAAATTAAACCAGTCTGGGGCAAAAGATTACCTGTTTTAAGACATTCAAAGTGCAGGGGCAGGATGCAAAGACTGTGAACAGACCTTTTTTATTGGTTTGTTTGATTTTTTAGCTACTGGCACTCAAAGAATCTATGTCATAACTGGATACAAACTTAAGAAATGGACAGTTCAGGGACTAAATCCCAGAGTTAACATATTAAAAAATGTACAGTGTACAACAAAAGATACAAGACAAAGAAAGAAAAAGAAAATGACAGCCCACCCAAAGTAACAAGGTAAAAATTTGGAAATAATCAAAGAAGAAGAACAGACTATGGACAAAACCTTTTACAAAATGATCTTCAGTATACTCAAAGAAATAAAGGGAAAAAAACATGAAGAAAGAAAGTGAAGTAAGTCAGAAACAAAAGGGCAAATACTCTGTTCTCAGTAATACGAACTAAAATAATGAGTAAACTCATGGGAGGTAAACTCCAGAGTACAGGTTACTAGGAAATTGAATGTGGGTTGAAAATGGGAGCTGATGCTTAATTTATATAGAATTTTTTAAAAAAGATTTTATTTATTTCTCCCTGCCCCCCCCGTCGTTATTTGTGTGCACTGTCTGCTTTCTTGCGTCTGTTGGTTGTGTGCTTGTCTTCTTTTTATAGGAGGCACTGGGAATTGAACCCAGGACCTCCCATGTGGGAAGGAGGTGTCCAATGGCTTGAGCCACCTCCACTCCTACTTGTGTCTCTCATTGTGTTTGCTTTTTGTGTCTCTTTGTTGTGTCACCTTGTTGCATCAGCTCACCACACCAGCCAGTCATGTCAGCTTGCTGTCTTGCTTGTCTCCTTTAGGAGGCACTGGGAACTGAACCCAGGATCTTTAGTGTGATAGGCGGGTGCCCAACTGCTTGAGCCACATCTGCTTCCCTATGTAGAATTCTTAATAAGATTTGTTTTAAATGTTTGGAAATGAATAGAGTTGTTTGGTAATACATTATAGTGAGTATAACTAACACTGCTGATTTATAAATATAATTGAGGCTGAAAGGGGGAGTCTGTGGCTGTAATATTTCAATTGAAAGGAAGCTAGAGAATTGTAGGTACTGTATAACAGTAATTTTGGTGGTGGATGAAGATTGTGGTTAACTGTATAAGGATGTTCTTCCTTTACAAAGTGTTAAGTATATAAGTATACAGTGATACACGGGAAAATAACAACTAATGTAACTTATGGATTATAGTTAACAGTAATATTGTAATATTTTTACAGCAATGGCAAAGAAGATATTACATCAATTCTAAGGGACAACAATGCAGGCAGTGTAAGGGGGTATGGGATTTTTCCTTTTGGAGTAATGAATGCATTCTAAAATTGACTGAGGTGATGACAGTACAACTCTGTGATAAAAATGAGGGCCACTGAGTATACACTTTGAATGGATAGTACAAAGCATGGGACTGTGTAACACAAAGAATCCTGTGGTGTAAGATGGACTATGGTTAACAGGATAAATATGAGAACTATAACAAATATATAATACTAATACAGGGTGTCATTAACCGGGTGGTTTGGGGAAAAAATACACCAAATGTAAGATATTGGCTATGGTTAGTAGTAATGTTTTAACAATGCTCTTTCATAGTTGTGACAATTGTTTCACAACAATGCGAGGTGTTAGTGGTGCATAATGTATGGGAGCCCTATATGATGACATGCATGTTTGTTTTGTAAGTTCATAACTTATCTATACACTTCTTGTTTATGGATATTCATGTATGAAGGATAAATTTCAACTTTTAAAAAAGTGAAAAAAAGAAAGAAATCAAAGATAACTTGATACTATAAACCTAAGAATAAGATGAATCAATATTCAAAGAGAAGCACTTAAAATTAGAATAAAGAGTGGCATTTTTTAAAAAAGGAAAGTATTCATTGTTTAGCAAGGTTAATGATTGTCCTATATAATAAAATAAAGTAGAATAAAAGTAAAAAAAAAAAAAATACAGTGTATAACAAAAGATTACAAAACAACAAAGAAAAAGAAAACCATGGCCCATCCAAAGGAACAAGGTAAAAATTTGGAAACAATGAAGACCAGACTATGTATATGCTGGACAAAGACATTTAAAAAATGATCTTCAATAAGCTGAAAGAAATAAAGGAAAAAGAACTTGAAGAAAGAACTAAAGACTGACAGGAAAACAATAAATGCATAACATTAGAATTTCAATAAAGAGAGAAATTTTAAAAAGGAGCTAAATGGAAATACTGGAGTTAAAGAACATAATAATTGAAATGAAAAACTAACTTAAGTGGGAAGCAGCTGTAGCTCAATTGGTTGGGCTCCCGTCTACCATATGAGAGGCCCTGGGATGCCATATGAGAGGCCCTGGGATCCTTGTGAAGGCAGGCTGGACTGTGCACTGTGGAGACCTGGTGCAGCAAGATGACGCAGCAATGGGAGACAAACAGATACAGAAAAAATGCACAGCAAATGGACAAAGAGAAGAGACAGCAAAGAATGGAACAAGCTGCGGGGGGGGGGAGGAGGGGAGTAAATAAATAAATAAATAAATCTTTTTTTAAAAATTAACAAGGGTTTCAATAGGGGATTGGAACTGGTAGAATAAAGAATAAGAACTTGAAGATAAGGCAATTAAAATGATTACGATTGAGAAGCAGATAGAAAAAAGAAAGAAAACTAATGAAAAGAGACTAAGACACCTGTGATACACAATTAAGCATTCTAATATATGCATTATGGGAGTCCCAGAAGGAGAAGAATGAGATAAAGACGGATACAAATTATTGAAAGAAATAATGACAGAAAAAGATATGAATATACACATTCAAGAAGCCCAGGGAACCTCAAACTGTTGAATGCCAAGGACAAGTAGCAAGTTCTAAAAGTTGCAAGAGAAAAGTAATGTGCTATGCCAATGACTCCCTAGTAAGAAAGATTAAGTGGCAATTTCTCATCAGAAACCATGGAGACCAAAAGGCAGTGGGAAAAAATATTTAAAGTGCTGAAAGAAAACAACTGCCAGTCAAGAATATTATATCTGGTGGGGCTTTCATTAAAAAATAAGTAAACAATTAGGACATTCCCACACAAACAAAAGCAGAGGGAGTTTGTCACCACTAGACCAGTCCTACAAGCAATGATAAAGGGAGTTCTTCAGACTGAAAAGAAAGAACACAAGCCAGTGGATCAAGGAGGGATAAAGTAATAACTCCAGTAAAGGTAACCATATGCATAATTATAAATGACAATACTATTGCATTGCATTTTTTGGTATATAATTCCCTTTTTTACTTCTTAAAGATTCTTAAATGAAAATGCATAAAAATACTGGAAAAAAATTTATGGCTTTAGACATAAAATATATAAAGATACAATTTGTAACAAGTAGAACAAAAAGGTGGGAAGATGGAGAGTTACAGGAATAGTGTTTGTGTATGCTACTGAAGTTAAGCGGGTATCAAAAGGAACATTATTGGTATAGATTTAGGATTTTAAATCTAAGCCTCATGGTAACCAAAAAGAAAATATCTCAAAAATACAGAGAAGGAAATAAGAGAGACAAAGTGTACACTACAAAAAATCATTTAAATATGAAGGTAGGCATTAATGGGAGACTACAAGAACAAAAAAGGTGTAAGACTTACTAAGACCAAAAAGCAAAATGGTAGAAGAAAGTCATGCATTATCAGTAGTTACATTAAATGTAAATGGATTAAACTCTCCAGTCAAAAGTCAGAAATTGGCAGAATGGATAAAAAGCATGACCCAGCTATATGCTGCTTACAAGAGACTTACCTTCAAATCAAAAACACAGTAGGTTCAAAGTAAAAGGATGGAAGAAGTACAGCTTGTAATAGTAAACAAAAGAGAGCTGGGGTAGCTGTACTAATATCAGAAAAAATAGACTCCAAGTAAAAATCTGTTAGGAGGAACAAAGAAGGTCATGACATACTGATAAAGGTATCATTTCAACAAGTTGACAGGGCTATTATAATAGACCATATGTTAGGTTGCAAACAAGTCTCAATTAAAATAAAAATATGAAAAATATAAAATTATATTCTCCAATAACAAAGAAATGAAGTTAGAAATTAATAATGGAGGGAAAGGTAGAAAATCCACAAATATGTGAAAATATTATTCAGCTGTAAGAAGAAAAGAAGTTGTGAAGCACATGACAAGGTTGGTGAACCTGGAGGACATTATGTTGAGTGAAATAAGCCAGGCACAAGCATTGTATGATTTCGCAGATCATGAGCAAACTCATGGAGTTAATAGATAGAATATAAAGTCACCAGAAAGTAGGATGTGGTTAGAGAATGGAAAGTTGAGGTTTAATTTATGCAGAACTGGTAAAAAGTTGTCTGGAAATGTTTGGAAATGAATAGAAATGATGAAAGCACATCACAGGATTTGTAATTAGTAGGGCTAACTTACGGGTATGTTAGTGATTTTTGTTTTTTAGTAATGAAAATGCTCTAATATTGACTGAAGTATGAATACACCATTTGGTGATTATACAAAATGCCATGATTGTACATTTTAGATAAATTATGTGGTTTATGAACAAAAAAATAATAAGGTGGGTTGGGGGGAAAATATACCAAATGTAAGATATGGACTACAGTAACTAGTAATACATTGATGATATTCTTCATAATTTGTTACAAATGTTTCACAAGAATTTAAGGTACTTGTGGGGAGGTGATGTATGGGAGCCCTGTACAATGCTATGCATGTTTGTTTTGTAAGTTCACAACTTTTACTATCTCTTATTTTTTCTGTATGTTCATGTCTGAATGAAACACTCCAATAAATTGTTTTTAAAATGGAAAAAAAAAATGGAGGGAAAAGTGGAAAATTCACAAATATGTAGAATTAAACAAGACATTCTTAACCAATGCACCACTAGGAAATATCTGGAAATGAACGAAAATGAAAACACAACATACGAAAACTTACAGGATACAGCAAAGGTAGAGCAGGGAGGGAAATTTATACCTCTAAATGCTTACATTAGACAAGAAGAATGATCTCAAACCAGCAAACACAAAGGAGCAGGAGGAAGGAAACACAAAAAAGAGTGGAGATTAATGGAATACAGAATTAAAGAAAAATAGGGAGAAGATCGACAAAATAGACAAATCTTTAGTTAAGACTGATGATGAAAAAAGAGAAATGACACAATAACTAAAATAAAAAATAAAAGGGGGACATTCTTACCACCACACCACACAGAAATAAAAAGGATTTTAACAGGATACTATGAACAAATGTATGTCAAACAATTAGAAAACCTAGATGAAATGGACAAATTCCTCGAACTGCACAAACTACCTACACTGACTGAAGAAGATATAGAAGAGCTTGGCAAGATTTACAGCAAGTAAAGGTACTGAATTGGTAATCAAAAACCTCCTAAGAAAGAAAAGTTCAGGACCAGATGGCTTCCCTGGTGAATACTATTACACATTCCAGGAAGAATTAAAACCCATCCTTGGGAGCCGATGTGGCTCAAGCAGTTGAGTGCCCACCTCCCACATGGGAGGCCCTGGGTTTGGTTCCTGGTGCCTCCTGAAAAAGCAAAAGCAAACAACAAGTGAAACAGATAAAAAACCAACTCAGGAAAGCTGATGTGGCTCAGTGGTTGAGTGCCAGCTTCTCACACATGAGGTCCCAGGTTCATTCCCAGTACCTCAAAAAAAAAAAAAAAAGAGAAAAACCTTATTCAAACTCATCTAAAAAATTGAAGTGGAGGGAAAACTACATAATTAATTCTATGAGGCCAACATCACCCAAATACAAAAGCCAAGTAAAGATACCACATGAAAAGAAAATTACAGACTAATATCTGTGCAAAAAATCTCAACAAAATACTAACAAACAAAATCCTATAGAACATGAATTGAATTATACACTATGATCAGGTAGGATTATTCCAGGTATGCAATGGTGGTTCAACATAAGAAAATTAAATAATGTAATATACCACATTAATAGAATATGGTGGGGGGGGAACTGTATGATCATCTCAATTTACACAGAAAAATCAAATGATAAAATTCAGCATCCCTTCTTGGTAAAAACATTCAGAAAAATAGGAACAGAAGGAAACTTCCTCAACATGATAAAAGGCATTCATGAAAAACCCACAGGTAATATCATATTCAATGTTAAAGGACTAAAATCTTTCTCCTTAAGATCAAGAACAAGATTATCACCACTGCTATTCAGCATTATGCTGAAAATTCTAGACAGAGCAATTAGACAAGAAAAAGAAAGAAAAAGCATCTAAATTGGAAAAGAGGTAAAACTCTCCCTATTTGCAAATGATAAGATTGTATATACAGAAAATCTGGAAAAATCTGCAACAAAGCAACTAGTACTAATAAATGAATTCCGTCAAGTGGCAGGGTAGGAGATCAACATGCAAAAATCAATAGTGTTCAAATTCCAAACTCAGCAGGTGTATAATTATTGTTTGTGGGAGAGTTATCCCAACCAAACTACTCTGCCATTACCAGAATTCAGAAGCCCTTTTCAAACATTTTAAAAAAGCATTCAACTTACAAAGAGCTCACAGGGAGTGAGTGGCCCAGGTACGGTATATCCTAAGAATGTGGTTTCAGAAACAATCAAGTTTCATTAAGAGCAATATAAAAATATAGAAATATAAAGCTTTATGGGAAAATCATATTTATCTCTATGTGATGCATATAAGTTTTATTTTAATTAATCAATTAATTAATTAAATGTACCAGGGCTGGGATTGAAACCAGGACCTGGTATGTGGGAAGTTGGCACTCAACCACTAAGCCACATCGGCTCCCCATATAATAGTTTTAGAAAGAGAAGAAAACTGAAAAAGAACTAAGTAATTAAACTGTTATGCCAAATCAGAAATTCAGTCTTGTTTATAAAAGACTAACAATGAAGAGACTGATGCATACTGCTACATGTAATTCAAAGTCTGCAATTTTAATAAGATTCTCCCAAATTGCGGTCAAATGCTATGTTAGATATCTGCTATTGATCCCAAACCACCCAAATTAGCTACAGCTATAAATGACAAACAACAAACACCCCTGAGACTGTGGCTAGAGAAGCTGAACAGAGCTAATGAGGCTGAGGATGGCTGGTATAGAAAGTGATCTCACAGACTCCAGGCCCCAGCTGCTGGCAGAAGCAGCAGCATATCTAAGATTGGCTTGTTTGATGAGCAGAGGTCATGACTGATTTTGTCACTACAGAAACAAACAAAAATGTTAACAGAAATGTTAAAAGCTCACTCTTCAAAGGAACATAACAAAATCCACTCTCTACAATATAACCTTCATTATGACCAGGATCCATTCAAAAGTCACTAGAGGAAAGTAGGTGGAGCTCAATGGTTGAGGGCCAGCTTCCTGGGTACAAGGTCCTGGATTCAATCTCCAGTAGCTCCTAAAAACAAAACAAATAAAAGCAACAAACAAAAAAACCTACTCTCATTGGGGAGCAGATGTAGCTCAGTGGTTGAGCACCTGCTTCCCAAGTATAAAGTCCTGGTTCATTCCTAGGTACCTCCTAAAAAACCACAGACATACACAGTAACAGGAAAATATGACCCATATTCAGGGGGAAAAAAAGAATCTGAGATGATATAGATATTATTGCAATAAACAGACAAAACTTTAAACCAACCTTTATAAATCTATGAATATTCTAAAACCATCACATTGTATACTTTAAAAGAATGAATTGTATGGTATATGAATTATATCAATAAAGCTGATACCAAAAAAGTCAGCAGTGTTGTTCTCTACTAGCAATGGACAACCTCTTTTTAAATCTGAAGGGGAAATCAAGAAAAAAATGTCATTTATAATAGTAACTAAAAGAATAGATATCTGGGAATAAATTTAAACAAGGATGTAAATTAAGATTTGTACAAATAAAACTATAAACACTGCTAACAGAAATCAAAGAAAACCTAAATAAATGGAAGGACATTCAGTGTTCATGTTTTGAAGACTAAATATTGGTAGGATGTGAATTCTACCCAAAGCAATTTACAGATACAACACAATCCCAACAAACGTCCCCAGCCTTCTGTGAAGAAAAGGGGAAGCAAATCAAATTTCCTCTGGGAAGTTTGGCAGTTTGGTACAGTTTATGAATTCCAAAAATAGATAATGGATTGTGTTTGTAAACTGGTCTGTTCCTCTGGGCATATTAAACTGTAGTAAATTCCGAAGTTTTACTTTTACTTGGTTAAATTATGATTAGGGTTTTGATTCAGCCATATGAGTAGGACATGGTAGGGGCTCACAGAGAAAACAACAGAGCAAAGGGGAGAGTTTGAGTTTTTAATGCTTGAGACTGGGGATGTAAATACACTGGAGAGGAACACAGAGGAATAGACACAGCTCCATAAACACAGCAGAGGCCCTGGGAAGAGAATGAGTCTGATAGCTTACAGCTGCAGGTGAGCCTGGAGAGAAATGAGCCTGGGGAGACTTATTACAGCCTACAGCTGAGATTGGAATAAGCTGGGACCACAGAACCTTAAGAGGAAGGGGAAGAGGACGGCTAAACATTCGCAGACATCGCCTACCATCTTGCTCAACACATGAAAAATGACTTTGGGTGAGAAAGTAGCACTTACGGTACTTTCAGTTGGACTCTTTAGGGCTTGGTAGCTATAAGCTTCTACTCCAAATAGCCTTTATAAAACCCAACAGAGGGAAGTGGACATGGCTCAACAGAGAGAGCCTCTGCCAACTATATGGGTAGATCCAGGGTTCGATACCCAGGGCCTCCTGACCTGTGTGGTGAGCTGGCCCACGTGCAGAGCTGCTGCCCTCAAGGAATGCTGTGCCTTGCAGGGGCGCCCCCGCTTGGGTATGCCCCACGTGCAAGGAGTGCTCTCTGCAAGGAGAGCCACCAAGTGTGAAAAAAGCATAGCCTGCCCAGGAGTGATGCCACACACATGGAGAGCTGACACAGCAGGATGACACAAGAAAAAAGAGATGCAGTTTCCCAGTGCCACTGAGGGTACAAAGGGACACAGAAGAACACAGAGTGAATGGACACAGAGAGCAGACAACGGTGGGGGGGAGGTGGGGGGAAGGGGAGAGAAATAAATAAAATAAATCTTAAAAAACAAAAACAAAACCCAACAGATTTACAGTACTTTGCATCAGCAGCCCTTTGGCTGACTAATACAGTAAATGGCACCAAATAGCCAAAACCATCTTGAAAAAGAACCAAGTTGGAGGAATCACATAAGGTACAGTGATGAAAATCATGTGTTACTGGCACAAGACAGATATATAGACCAATGCAATCAAACTGAGAGTTCAGAAATAAACCGTGACATCTATGGCTAACTGATTTTTGACAAGGGTGCCTCATTGGGGAAAGAATAATCTCTTCAACAAATGGCGCTGGGAGAACTGGATATCCAAATGCAAAGGAATTTTTCCCTCATACCATATACAAAATTAACTTAAAATTGATCAATCAAAAGCATAAATATAAGAATCCAAAACTATACAACTCCCAGAAGAAAACACAGGGAAGTTATCTTTAGGACCTCGCAGTAGGCAATGGTTTCTAAACTTTATGCCCAAAGCACAAACAACAAAAGAAAATATAGATAAATAGGGCTTCATCCAAATTTTGAAAACTTTTGTGCAAAGGACTTCATCATGAAAACAAAAAACAATCTACAGAACAGGAGAAAATATTTAGAAACTGTATATCCAATGAGGGATATATCAGATTATATAAAGAAGCCCTGAAACTCAACAACGAAAAGACAAACAACCCAATTTAAAAAATGGGCAAAAGATTTGAATAGACAGCTCTCCAAGATATACAAATAGCCAACAAGCACATGAAAACATCATTAGTCATTAAGGAAATACAAATCAAAAGCACAATGAGCTATCATTTCATACCTCTAGAATGGCTACTACTTAGTGGGAAATAGCTTCGTTTGATAACAGAGATAGGGAACATATTCATATATATTCACATACACATACATACAAATACATGCACATGCAAATAAATACACATGCACACACATTTACAGAAATACCTCCAATCCAATCCATCCTACACTATTCTTCCTAGCCTTTCCCCATTCCATATCTCTAGGTCCCTTCTTCCACAGAGAGAACCTGGGCTTCTATATATCAACTTATTTATTCATTGGCTCAAAATTTCAGAATTGCCTCACTCATACCATGACAATAAATAAACCTACTAAAAAGAGTTCAGGATTTTTTTGCAATTCTTTCCACTTCTCTTACTCTGCCCCAAACTGAAGGTATATAGTCTAATACTGTGCTCATAAATTAGTTGGATTAGTCCCCTCTTCCCCACTTCTTCCCATTTTAACCTTCTTCACTGTGGACACAGTATTCGTCTGACTTTTGACAAACAAGTTTGTTAGTTTCAGTTTGCCTACAATTTTAGGTACCCCATCCAGCCTTTACCATTTTTATTTTACTTTTTGAATATATAAGATATTAACATGTTCTCAATGTTCAAAACTATACCAAGAAATTATACTACACAAAGTGCTAGTCCCTCCTGTATCTCTTCTACCTCACTTTCCACTCTACCACTTGTACGTAACTGAGCTGTTTTTTTTTTCCTCTTTATCCTTCCTGCATATGAGCATATTTTATTTTTCCTTTTTCTTACATAAAAGGTAGCATAATATATATCCTTTTTTGTGCCTTCCTCTTCACATAATACATCCTGGAAATCACTCCATATCTGTTTAAAGAAAAACTAGAGTATTCCAGTTCATTGAAAGCTGTATAGCACTCTGTTGTGCGTATGTACCATAGTTTATTCAAGCAATCTCCTATGCTTAGTCATTTGCATAGTTTTTAACAATTTGCTATTATTAATAATACTGTAATGAACAGCCTTAGCAAAAGATTATTCCTGGATTATAATACGGATTTCTAATTCCTATCTGCCTGTTTTGATCTTTACTTTCACATGTAATTTGGGGGAGGGACATATTTATATAGGAATATTTAATATATTCATTAGATATTACTAACAAAAACATAAAATAGTAGATATAGTATGATTCACAAATTACATAAATACTCAAAGAGATATTCATGTATATGCATATAAAAGAAGTATGTGATGGAATTATGGGTGATTTTAATATTCTCTGTACTTTTTAATATTTTTCAAGTCAGATATACTTATTATGCATTAATTTTACAATTAAATTCAATCCCATAAAGTACATTTTCCCACAAAAAGGACTTCTATTTCTGGCAGTAAGCTGGATAAGGTACCCTAACACAACCCTTTTGCTGAAAACAAATGCTGGGTCCAAATAAAAAGAATCTTAAAAAAAAAATTTGCTGTATTGGCACAGAATACCCAGAAACCTAAAACAAAGTACAAATGGAAATCTAGAGAGGTAAGCAAACACCCAAACCTTTCATCCTGGGGGATATGCCACACCCTCTGAACTGAGCTTCAGATTTCACAGCCATGTGCAGAGCTGGCAGTGGTATGTCATAGCTGGCTTGCAAATGGCTCATGAGAGCTACCTGCACCTATCTTTTCCCAACTTTCTGATCAATGACTTTTATGTTGGTGGCTTGAAATCAACCAGAGTGTGGAATCAGTAAATGGTACAAATCAAGAGCTTCATTTTCCCAAAAGCTAGTTCCTCATTATTTCCTACCACACTACTGAGCACAAGGTTTAGAGATAATTCTTGGAGTACATCAAAGATGAAGAGTCTAATTCCAGATTGCCACATAAAGCTGGGACCACAAAGAGCTACATGCTTAGTGTAGGAGTGAAAAAGTAAGTCAGCCCTTCAGAACTAGTCAGTAAGGAAGTCTGCCAGTTTCAAACTTGATTCTGGGTGGAGGTAAAAATATCATCCCTGAAAATTTAAGTACAAGCCCACCCTCGTGAAAGTTTATGGATCTGAAACTCATGATACCTGTGCAGCTCACAAAACTTTAAATCCAAATTCTCCCAGGTTGACCATGTCCAGTGGAAGATTCAAATGTGAATCTTCTCTTTGGAAACATACCTTCATCTCAGCCACAAAAATTACCACAAATAAAGAATATAAGCTAACAGTATATATATAGAAGAATCATAGAACACACAAGAAAATAAGGCAGCTTGAGGAAGAGCCAGTGAAAACATTTCAATATTACTCTGAGCACAAAATAGAAAACAAGTAAATTTAAAATATTTAAGGAAATGAGAGGACTGTAAATATGAGAAGGAAGTGATAATCTATTAAATAATGAAACAAGCAGAAGATTTGAGAGAAACAATAACTTCTGGAAATGAAAAATAAGGTAATGGTTATTAAAGTCAGTTTATATGAGAATCCCTTATACTTTAGATGTAACTTTTCTATAATCTTAAGCCTCTTTAAAAATAAAGTTTATTAGATGGAAAAAAAGAAAAGAAAAAAAAGTCAATGGACAGGTAAAACAGAGTTTAAGACATTCTGAAGACAGAAAAATTGGAAGGCAGATCTGAAGAAATTATATAGAATGTAGAAAGAAGACAAAGAAAGGGAAACAATGGATAAGAGGTTAAGATATACAGTAGAATGATTTGGGATACATATGTGGTAAACCTATAAAGAAAAGCATGGGAATAATCATAAAAGTCAAGATAATGGTTACCTGTGGGGTGGACAGTTATGGGATTACAAGGGACACATAGAAATTAAAAGAAACTGATAAAAAAAGAAATTGGTAATATTTTATTTCTTAAGATGGGTGGTGAGTACATGGGAGTTTTAGTGTATGTTTTAAGTTCATTTTTATTTGGGAATTTTAGATCAACAGAAAAATTGCAAATATAATACAGAGAATCCCCATATACCCTTATCCAGTTTCCTCTAATGTTAACATCTTACATTACCAAGATACATCTGTCAAAACTAAGAAACAGGGAAGCGGACATGACTCAACTAATAGAGTGTCCACCTACAATTTGGAGGGTCCAGGGTTCAATACCCAGGGCCTCCTGACCTGTGTGGTGAGCTGGCCCACGTGCAGTGCTGCAGTGCACAAGGAGTGCTGTGCCACGCAAGGGAGCCCCCGCGTAGGGGTGCCCCATGGGCAAGGAGTGCACCCCACGAGGAGAGCTGCCCTGCGTGATAAAAACGCAGCCCACCCAGGGGTGGCGCCATACACATGGAGAGTTGGCACAGGAAAATGACACAACAAAAAAAGAGACGCAGTTTCCCAGTGCCCCCTGATAATGCAAGCGGACACAGAAGAACACATGACGAATGGGCACAGAGAGCAGACAATGGGGGGGAAGGGGAAAAAATAAACAAAATAAATCTTTAAAAAAACAAAAAAACAAAACTAAAAAACAAACATTGATATATTACTATTAACTAAACTCCAGAATTCATCTGTTTTTTATACTAAGTATCTTTTTTCTGTTTGGGGTTTTAATACAAAAAAAATCATTACATTTAATTGTCATGTCTTCTTCTCCTCTTGTTTGTGAACAATTTCTTAGTCTTAGTTTGTTTTTTATGACCTTGGCAGTTTTGAGGAATACTGTTTAGCTATTTTGTAGAATGCATCTCAGTTTGGATTTGTCTGATGTTTTTCTCAGGATTAGACTGTGGCTATAGGTTGGAGGAAAATAACCAAGAGGTGAAGTTTCCTCTAACCTGTGAGCACAAGGTTAGAAAGTACATGATACTTTTCAACTGTGATATTAGCCTTAATCATTTGTTTTTGGTAGCTATTTGTCAGATTTCTCTACTGGAAACAATAATAGTAAAGTGACTGGATGTAAATCTCTAAATCCAGCCTATACTCAAGGGAGGGTCATCAAGCTCCACACCCTAGAGAAGGGGAGGATCCTATATTATTATTTTTATTATTTTTTTATATTATTCAATAGGAAGATTTATCTCTTCTCCTGATTTATTTATTTATTTAATTATGAACTCATGTATATTTATCTTATAACTTGGACTTAATCCAATATTATGTGATTTGTTTTGTTGCTCAGATTGTTCTAGCTCTGGCCATTGGAAAGTCATGTTGGCTCGTGTCTTTTTTATATCCTCCACCTTTTTCTTTTCTGAGTACTTTCTTGCTTTCTGGCACCACAAGATACTCCATGCTCATGTTATATTTTCCCTGCCCCAGCCCTAGAATCCTCCAGATCTGGGTTTGAGGTATGATTGTTAATACTGGATGTTTTGCTTCTAGGCCCTCTCAGTAGACAGAGCTAGGAAATATATGTATGTATTTAAACCCATATATACACACATAGCTGCAATTATTTCTGTAATTATTATTTCATCCACCATCCACTTATCTGTTCAACCTCAGTATATATGCAAAGCAGGTTCAGAATTGTCAACCCATATCCCTGTGAAAAACAAATTTACCAATTAGAATACAGTGTTTATATAGTGTTCCTTTGTCTTTAACTTAATTTTACAATCAAACATCACTTTCAAAAGTAGTGACCTAAGCTTACTTATTACTTAGGTCAGCTCCTTTTATCCCCACCCCTTCAGTGAGGTTATGCCATACATTCATAATACAGTTAATATTTATTTGTTACAGTCTGCACTCCATCCTGGGATCCCCGCCATTTAAAAATATTTTGCATACTTTAATCAAGTTAATTCTTTATAATATATAGTTCTATGGCTTCAACAAATGTAGAGTCAGGTATTCACCATTCTAATACCACAGAGAAGAGATCCATTATCTTAAAAATTGCCCTCTGTGCCCCTTTGTAGACAACTACTCTTCTCCCCCAGTCTACGTATTTTTAATATTTTAACTAATTAAAGAAATCAGAGAGAGGTTGTAATATACCAATTTAGAGTTCTAGACTGGAGAAAACACACCTGAGTTCTTTAATTAGCTATAGCATGGAATTATTCTGTAACATGTGAGATTGTGAGATCAACTTTGATAAGAGACTTGGGTTTTGATCCCAAGCACCTATTTTCCGCATGTATAAAATATTCTTCCAAGAATCTACAAGCTATACACACAAATATTTGAGGCTGAATTTTCAATTATTACTAGAGAGATATTAAACAAAAATACACGATAAAAAAAATACACTGTGGCAACAACAAACTGGAAAACTACCTGTGGTGGTTTGGAGCTACATATCCCTAAAAAACATGTTCTTAATCTTAATCCATTTCTGTGGGTTGCAACTATTGTAAATAGGAACTTCTGATGAGGTTACTTCTGTTAAAGTGTGGCCCAACTTAATAGGGCCTTAATCCTATTCCTGGAGCCCTTTTTATAAGAAGAACGAAATTCAGATACAGGGAAAGCCACAGGACAATGCCAGAGAGCCAGCCAGGAGAGGCCACCATGTGCAGTGTCATGTGACAGAAAAGCCAAAGACCAAGCATCTTGGGCAGGAGCCCCACTTTCATGATGTCTTGATTTTGGACTTCTAGCCTCAAAACAATAAATTCTTGTTTAAACCAATATATTGCATGGCATTTGTTTTAGCAACTAGGAATCTAAAACACTACCTTAGGAGCTATTCAATTTGCTATATCAGTTACGTGATTATTTGGTTTTCATAGAAGACATATGATAGATGCTCAGTTTTATAGTTCTAAAGTACATTCATCTTCAGAAGAATAGCTCCTCACATAGATTGGGAGATAAAAGAAAAATAAAAATCTTCAGTTTGCTTACTTATACTCTCTCTCCCTTAAAAAATCACTAGGATATGGAAGTTTTTATTTTAATTTACATTTAAATAGTGTGTTAAATCTACATAGAGTTCACTTAAATTTGAGAATCATGTCTCCAAAGGTAGGGTCATCTGGGGAAAGTGGTTAGCTATATAGGTTTAAGCAGCAAAATCTATTTGTTGGTAGTATCATTATCAGTTGAGACATTTAAGTTTTTAGCTTCTTCCCCCTGGTGGTAGTGCCTGGTTTGATAACTTTTTTTTTTTTTTAATATTCAGATACTATCTTCTTAAGGTTTATGGGTGCTATAGTTAATTATGGGTAGGCAACTGGGGAATAGAAGCAGATTTAAATGAAATAGAAGCCGATTTTAAAACTTCTAATGGAAGCGCTTGCCTCCTATAGTTCCTCTTTTATTTTTTTTCCAAAATGCAATTACAACCATTACATCATTGTAAATTACATGCTGGGGTTATCTCAGTAGGTATCTGCCAAATGTAAAACTTACAGAAGGTCTTCAATGTAATAATGATGTTTTATCATTTTAATTACGAACACTTTAAAAAACTCCCTAAAGTGTACCAATTGGGGTGGTCCAAATTAACAGTATCTTGGTAGCCCAAGGGTAGCAAAAATAGATTGAACTACCAAATTTCATCATACTTATAGCAGCTGTCTTCCTGCCTCTAGGAAGCTAAGTATTTAACAAAGCAGACAGCTTGGCATTGGCATCTGATTAGCAGTGTGTGTATTGTCAGATAGAATGTGCTTGGCTCTTTTGTTCCCGGGTTTGATTAGAAATCTGGAGAGCAGTAGCATCATGTAACTTTATTCTAAAGGCTTCTGAAAGGTAAATAAACTGTGAAGCTTCCTCTGGTATTTGTTCATGAAAGAATGATCTATACTTTTCTGGTAATATGCTTTATCAAATGCTAGAAAACTTAAATAAAGGAATTTTTAAAAAGCATCCCATATGTTTGAGTAAAACAAGCAGATCTTAAAATCGCTTTAGTTAAATATTTTATATATTAAACATATTTCTGCAACAGAGTGCTTTGATTCATATTGACTCCTGTAATTAAAATATGGTTGTGGGGAGGTAGACTGGTCACTTTGAAGCATATAAATACAAGATCCTACTCCTAAAAATATCAGCAGTCTTCTAAATGAAGAGTCAGAATATTTTTCCTAAACTCATGTGACAATTTTACTGGGAAAAAAGCAAGCTATCATATAAGAATAATATTATTTTGATGCAGGTACCCAAATATTAAATTATAAAAGGGTGGATGTCATTATCTTCTCTCCACAGATTTCTTTGAAATTTTATTACAAATGATTGTGCTTATTGGCAGAGTCCAAAATCAGTAGAGTTCATGCAAACAATCTACTTCAATGAGAAGTACATTCTTTTACTCTATCAAATCCATTGGAGGTAATCAGACTGGATGTTTTATTCAACAGGGCTGAAGAAAATTGTTCTACAATAGGTTAATTCAAAATGGCAGCATAGAAAATGCATCTGTCAGTGGGGATCAAATTACAGGGCAAGCTCCTCTCAATGCTTAGAAAAACAAGTCTGCAGTTCTGCAGATTATGTGCCTGTGTGTGTTTAAAGGGGTGGGAAAGGAGCTAAATATCTGAGCTAACCTCCAATTAAAGTCAATCATAAAAACAGCCAATTTAATGAGTGCGGATTTCTTTGGGTAATTATAACACCAACCACTTTTTTCTCTTTTAAATCTGTAATTCTGCCTTCTTGTTATTGCTTGCTTTGTCATTAATCGCCTCAGGACCTTGATTTCCTAGCAACAGACTGCCACCAAACATTTGGCTCCTGTTCAACATTTTCTTTGTGAAAAATGGCACTGCTGTTGCCGCCCGGGCTGCTGCAGCTAGACTGGCTGTGTAAGTGCTCTAATAATGTATTCCACCCAAGAAAAAAAAATCACATGATACGGGGTGCAATGACTGAGCTCAGTTAATTACTGAGCTGGGAAGTTTATCTATAATCTAAAGGCTGGTTTTGGGAGAAAGGAAATATAAGGATTAAAAAGGTGCTCCTTCCATTATCAGTAATTTGCAGGTGAGAATTTACAAAGAAATATTTTATTCTTGGGTTGACAGATTTCTGTTTAACTTTATTTAGGAAAGGGTACAAAGGCCAATGTCCCCCAAATGTTGCTTGATAAATTCTCTCTCCACTAAACAGCCTCAAACGCACAAAAGAATCACAGAACAGTTTGCTGCAATGTTAAAAAGCAAATTAACCTATATATCTGTCAGCTGTTTCTTTTCCACTTAAGGCAAAAATCATTTGTGATTGTAAATATGGTATAAAACATGGCAGAATGAAGTTGTTGTTCATAACATGAACATGAGGCACTAAAAAATAGTGATTCAAAATATTGTGTTTTGATATATTGTGTACTTAGATAAATACTTTATAATCCATGATAAGAAAAAGAGGATGCTTATCATTTTTGAAATGATTCAAGTAGGATTGAAGGAAATCAGGTCTCATGATTAGAAAAGTTGATACTTGCTATCTTAGTGGATTTATTGAGATTCTCCATGCCTAGAAACACTACCACTCTTGGTAATGCTAGTTATGGAAATTAACATGGTTTGTCATACAAAGTTTGCTGATGTTCTCAGAAACATGACTTTATAAGAATGGTGTGTTTCAGGATTGCTGTTTGGTTATGATAATTTAATATACCCAAGAGTACACTAAGTATTATAAAATCATCTGTGAAACTAAGAATGAGTGGATATTCTGAGTTTTACTAATGTTTACATACTATATAACAAACCTCCCACAAAGTATAGTCTGAATTTAGCTCATCTGAGGAAGTGAAAATGCTATAGTATACCTTAAAACATCACAATCACCACCTTGGCAGCCTGAAATAAAAATAACATTGGAGGGAAGCGGATGTGGCTCAATTAATAAAGGATCCACCTACCATATAGGAGGTCCAGGGTTCAATACCCAGGGCCTCCTAGCCCATGTGGTAAGCTGTCCCATGTGCAGTGCTACCACGTGCAAGGAGTGCTATGTAATGCAGGGGATCCCCTGCGTACGGGAGCCGCCTGTGCAAGGCGTGTACCCCAGAAGGAGAGCTGCCCTGCATGAAAAAAAGCACAGCCCACCCAGGAATGGTGCTGCACACACACAGAGCTGACACAGCAAGATGACGCAACAAAAAGAGACATAGATTCCTGGTGCTGCCTGACAAGAATGCAAGCGGACACAAAAGAAGACACCGTGAATGGACACAGAGAGCAGACAATAGGAGGATGGGGAGAGAAATAAATAAAAAATAAATCTTCAAAAAAAAGTGACACTAGGGAATATTTATAAAGAAGAACTAGGTACTAAAAGGTCTCAGGGGGAAAAAAAGGTCTTTGGTTATATTCATGTAGTTAAAAAATACAGATATTTTTACAAGAAAATAAATTAAAATTCTTTGAATGATTTTAAAGAACACTGCTTATTGCTGGCATTAAACCACATTATTTTACTATTGAATCTGTTTGCCCACTTTAATATACTTTTGCAAAACCAGTTCTTGCCTGATGTAAGAAAGCAAATATATATCCACAGTAAGAAAAGTTCTAGAAATCCAGAATGGACAACTCTCTAATATGGAACTATAGGTAGAGTTACATATCAATTTAAATCACTACTTAATATAATAGGGGTTCTTGATCTGGACTCTAAGAATTAGCAAAAACTCATTTAAAATCTATGAACCTGGGAAGCGAACTTGGCCCAGTGGTTAGGGCGTCCGTCTACCACATGGGAGGTCCACAGTTTGAACCCCGGGTCTCTTTGACCTGTGTGGAGCTGGCCCATGTTTAGTGCTGATGTGCACAAGGAGTGCCCTGCCATGCAGGGGTGTCCCCCACGTAGGGGAGCCCCACGCTCAAGGAGTGTGCCCCGTAAGGAGAGCCGCCCAGTGCGAAAGAAAGTGCAGCCTGCCCAGGAACGGCAGCTAACAGCAAGATGACACAACAAAAAGAAGCACAGATTCCTGTTCTGCTGACAACAACAGAAGCGGACAAAGAAGAACACGCAGCAAATAGAAAACAGACAACTGGGGTGGGGGGGGAGAAATAAAATAAAATAAATAAATCTTAAAAAAAAAAAAATCTATGAACTTCCGAAAATTGTATGAGTAAATGAATTTTTCCGGGAAGGTTCAGAGCTGAAAAACTACTACACAAGGACAAATAGTGTAGGAATGGGGCAAAAATGCTTAAAGTGTATAGTTTCTATTTGGTTTGATGGAAAAGCTTTGGTAATGAAAGCTGGTGAATAGCACATTATCGTGAACATAATTAACAGCCCTGAATTATATATTTAAATTTGATTAAAAGGGGGAATTGTAGTTTGTATCTATGCTGCTAGAAGAAAAATAAAAAATATTATATATCACAGTGATCCCTAATGTAAACCACAGACTATAGTTAATAATACAAATATAAAGATGTTCTTTCATGAATTGTAACAAATGTACCATACTAATACAAGGTATTAATAATAGAAGTACATGGGAGCTCTGTATTTTATGCATGATTTTCCTGTAAACCTACAACCTCCTTTAAAAGAGAAACAATTTAAAAAAAGTCATTACTAAGCATATCAATATACCTGGGAAATGTTATTTGACATTCATGAATTCCCACATGCTATCCACTCAAATCAGAAAAAAAAAATTAATTGACATTTCAAATTTAATTGACTCCAAAATGTAGTGGCTTTATATCAGGAAGAAATAAAAGGAAACACAAATTTAAAAGAGCCTTTTTAGTATGCCTATGATAGAGAAAAAGCTAAGAGCAAGAGATCAGAAAAGAATTATCGTGACTTTCGTTATTTTCTTAATTTAGGAAAATGTATATATTTTTTAGTCATAACACCTGAATATTGCTGAAATTACTGAGTGATGTGGATATAAGATTCAATGAAAAAAGAAAAGATTAGATCCAGGTGCATGAGGATTAATTACTAATGGACATGAAGTTTCTTTTTGTGGTGATGCAATGTTCTGAAGTTAGATTATAGTAATGGCTGCAGAACCCTGTACATATACTAAAAACCAGTGATTGTATACTTTAAACATGTGAACTTTATGACATATAAATTATATCTCAATAAAATCCTTTAAAAAGATTAAATCCAATTTTATTTATCTGGGTGGATAGGTACAACAGAACATACAGGCTAAATAAAACTAACTTATAAAGATTATATTACGTTGTTCAGTATTCAAACTGGAAAACAAATATACTTCTATAGAAAATAGACTATGTCCATTTTATATATAATTTCAAAGATATGATAACTAGCATACAAAAATGAATAGTTATCAATGTTGATAAATATTCCCTGACATAATCATGTTTAGTAAAGAGATTTAGAAATTTTCATTTTCTCAAGCAATTGCTGATTGGCCTGAAATACAAGTGGAAAAAATTCAGTAGATGGTCTGTTAATTAATTTGAGGCCCTGTAAAAGGGCCTACTGTCTCAACAATTAAAATGCTATACATGTTTATTTTGTTGCATTCTTAGGCAATTAGCACATAATATAGTTTCCATCTCACATAAAATTCCAAGACACAAACACACACACACACAAATTCCAGGACACAAAAACTTCCAAACTTTATTTACAGGGAGCTAAGGTTCCATAATGAAAACGCTCCTACTTCTTCTAGGTATGTAAATAGATTATTCTGATTAAAGAAAAATAACATTAATATTTCCAAAGATTTCTCTCCCTCTTTATAGATAGTTTTACTTTTGATAGCAGGCAAAAATAGTAGGCCTTCCATTAAAACTTAAGAAAAATTACAGGGATAAGGGGAATAAAGTACCCAACTTGGAGAAAATATTTATCTACAAAAATACAAGCTCAGCCTCTAAGAAAATGATAGTGGTAAAATTTAACCTACTCAGAAAGAAGAATTCTAGAGAAATTGAAAATAAACACAAATAGGATTCTGTTGTGACAGGTTAGCATAGGAAATAAGGGAAGGCAGGCAGATGGAGAACAAAGCTGTAACCATCACAGGTGAAACCCTGCCAAGAACCTGGTCATGAGGTCCCATTTGAAAGTCCTGGCTGAGAAAGCCCCAGAGGGCCCTAAACAGGAAGGGCCCCTTATTGGTCCCCAGAAACCGATGGGTAGATAAAGGGGGCTACATTATAGGCCAATGGGAAGCCCAGAAAGGAGCCCATCCAAAACACTGGGGTCACAATCCCTACTGAGCATACAGGAAGAAGGAGGACGAAAAGCAACCTTAATAACGCCTAACCCCAGCCCCAGCTTGCACATCTCGCCATTGAGCATGCCTGTACTCTAAGATATCTCAAGTCTATACTCTTTCTTTTGCTTCTCATTAAATTCTTATACTTGCCTGCTTAAAATATGGTGTGTCCTTGCATTCTTTCTCCCAACGTCCGCAAGAACCTGGAGGCCCACCCTGGCAACACTGTAATAATACTTTCATTTGAAAAAAATTTTCTAGTAAGAATCAAAGGTTGCCTTTATTCAGGACGAATCATTTGTGTAACTCACTAAACATCAATAACATGGAATATGAAAAAATAAAAAATTGAGCTATAATATTAATGCTTAAAAAGCAACATAATTAAGTGAGTCTTAAAACTATATATTGCTTCCAGGTTAAACAAAGACGTCTTGAATAGTTTTGGGCTTTATATGAAGGAATGTCAACTCGGAACATCAAAGTCTAAACACCTGAATAACAAATATTCATATGTATTAAGTGTCAGGAATTATATACAAACATGAATAGCTCTAGAAAGAAGAAATAACCCCACATTTCTTCTCATTTTATTCTTTGAATTTACAAAGGTAGTTAAGGTCACCTGTGAGGATATTTTCTAACAAAGGTTTAAAACTTCATAATTGATTCCTAAAGAAGTTAATAAAGCAATCCAGAATGGAACAGGTAAAAATTTTGAGCTAAAAACAAGAATAAAGCCATATGATGATCACTGATTAAACCAAAACATGGTAGTTACAATACATAAGAATTCAAAAACTGGGAGGTGGACTTGGCTCAAGTGATGGAGTGTCCACCTTACCATATGGGAGGTCCAGTGTTCAAACCTAGGACATCCTGACCCGTGTGGTGAGCTGGCCCAAGCACAGTACTGGTACGCGCAAGGAGTGCCCTGCCATGCAGGGATGTCCCGTGTAGGGGAGCCCTACGTGCAAGGAATGCACCCTGCAAGGAGAGCTGCCCCGCGCGAAAAAAGCGCAGCCTGCCCAGGAGTGGCGCCACACACACAGAGAGCTGACACAGCAAGATGTTGCAACAAAAAGAGACAGATTTCCTGGTGCCACTCACAAGAATGCAAGTGGATACAGAAGAGCACACAGCGAACAGACACAGAGAGCAGACAATGGGGAGTGGGGGGAGGGAGAGAAATAATAAGTGAAATCTTAAAAATAAATAAATAAATGCCTGAAAGCATCTACTTACAGTCCAGATTATATTAAAAAATAAAAATAAAAAACTGCATTTGAAAGCAATGATAAAAATAAAGCTGGAAGTAGTTCAACAATCCCTCTTCCTTAACTAATAATCTCAGGAGAATAGTATAAAGACTAATTAACAAACTAGAGTGCTTTGAACTCGATTTAAATGCTTTATAAATATACAGAACTATGACATTATTAAATTAACTGTCATTCATAGAATAGTTTAAATTCTTTTTAAAAGGACCCATTAGTTCACTTACTCTGCTACTGTATATATATTAAAATTACATAGGTTTCAAAACATGTCACAAAGGCTTTTTCTATTGTCTAATAGGCTTTATGGCAATTTAATTACCAATAAATTAGTGAAACTTTTTTTTATCTTCAACTGTCCAATTTTTAAAAATGCAAATCTCAAACATATATGTTAAAGCAATGATTGTTTCCTTTAAATTTTATATCTATCTGGTTACCATTATTTAAAAAATTTTTTTCAGTATAACCTTCATTTTCAACCATATTTTTCATGACAGAGCCAGGAATATTGCAAGTACATTCTAAAATTACATAATTAATCAAAATGATCAAAGTTTCTTATGTTTTATACAATCTTATCTTTTAGTATAAATACTGATACCAAGCAAAAGCAGGTACCAATGCATCTGTAAAGCCAATTCCTGAGACAATGGGGTTTCAAAGAGAGAAAGAGTTTTTATTGGTTGCATAAGCAATGGAATACAGAGGCTTTCTGGCCCAAAACTGCCTCCCTGGTCTGTAGAAATACGAATATTTTATAACTTAGGGGTACTAATGAATAACTGGAGTGAAGCTGAACAGAGGTTCCTTCATTAAAAAACATGAAGGGGCTGAACAGGCCTGGGGTAGCAAACCAGGGTCAGTCACAGGGACCTGAGACAGGGCTGTACAGAACAAGGTCAGTTACTAGGTCTTCCATGCGGATTTAAACAGAGGTGGGTGCAGTGGCACCAGGAATCCAATGTGGGACCTCCCATGTGGGATGCAGATGCTCTACTGCTTGAGCCACATCCACTCCCTTGATCATTTTTTGATAATCAGGTCAAGGAAAGAAAAAATAAAATTTAGGCACAGGGAAAGAAAGAAATGACTGGGTTAACTGAGAAGTAAACCTGAAGTTTAAAACAAATATCACATTTTAGGAAAAGTCAGTATAGAACAATGAACACAGAAATATATCCTGATTAAGTTATTAATGGGCTCAAATAAAAACAAAATATTATTTAGGCAACCTTGCAGAAAAAGCAAGTCACCTAAAAAAGGGAAAAATCAAAATCAATCTGGGACTTCTGCTGCCAACCAAGAAGGAGTATAACTCTACCATAAACAGCTGAATAAATGGAAAGCTGTTTTCAGACAATTATTCTGACCTAGTCCCTAGAGAGACTTTCTAGGCTGCAGTTCAGTGGGGGACACCTAAATAGAGCATGGTAATCTCCAATGTTGAGGAAGGCTAAGGTGGCCTTCACATGGGCAGAACACCAAGAGAAGAAAGCTGCTCAGAGGAGAAAGAGTTACAAAAGGAGAGACCTCTGGAGATCTTCAGAGATTTCCCTTCATGTCTTCAGTACACGTATATGAGGAAACAATTCAAGGCCAAGGTAAGACCCAGAATAAACATACATGAGAATTACTATACAAGGACATTAAAACAGTTCTTATAACTTTATTTCATAAGCTAATAATGGCAGAAGATAAAATGATCATTTTGAATGGAGACATGGCAGCAGTAAAAAAGGCCCACATTGAACTTGAAGAGATGAAAATGATAATGTCTGAGATTAAAATACAGTGGAGGGAGACAACCAGCAAGATGGTAGCAGAGTAAGGTGCTCCTAGAGTCAGCTCATGCCACAGGGCAGGTAGTAATCACCAGAGCACCTGTTAGTGGGCTCGAGGAGACCAGAACAGCATCCTGAAACATCTTTGAAGAAATGGAAGAAGAGATTGCCCATCTGTAGAGAAGATTCATAAGGACAGCCCTCCCCACCACGGAGGCTGGTGCCCAACCTCCACTGGAGGAACAAGCTGCTTCGGGAGCTATTCCGCAGCTCAAATTAGAAGCTCTACTTCACAAAAATGGGGGGGGGGAAGAAATGGTTGGGCACCACCTTCAGCTACAGATTAGTAAATGTGGCAGGCTAAAGTATAATCTTAAGAACGGCCAAAATTTGAACCTGTTCAAGTCAGAAAGAGGCCAGTAGCTGCCACCTTAACTCTGCCCCTGGCACAAGGGATAGCGGGATGGACTGTAAATCACAGTGTGGTAGGCGCCAGCTTCTTTCCATCCAGGTCACACTGCAGCCCTACCCTAAGCCCCACCCCACGTCCATCAGGGACAAAGCTGGGGGGACCTGCGCCAGCCTTTCATGGAAAATACAGGCCAAGCCGCGGAGGCCAGGAATCATCATATTCTGGTGGCACAAACCGCACCGGGAGCTGTTCCGGGGCTCGAGTTAGAAGCTCCATTTCCTAAAAACAGGGGAGGAAGAGATGGTTGGCCAACGACTTCAGCTACTGATTAGTAAATGTGGCTGGCTAAAGTATAACCCTAAGAAGAGCTAAAGTTTGAACCTGTCCAAGTTGGAAAGAGACTGGTAGCCACCATTTTGACTCCACCCCCAGCATGAGGGGAAGCCAGGCTGACTGAAAATCACAGTGATGGTAGAGACCCATTTCTTTCACTCAGATCGGACTATAGCCCTAGCCAAGGCTTCGGTCCTACCTCTAACAGAGAGGAAGCTGGTGAGCCCTGCACCAGCTGCTCTGGGTAACTGCAGGAATATTTGGCTGGCACAGACTGAATACTCAGAAATCTACCGGGGCAACTGTGGTCATTTTGGACCAGCACAGCATAAATTGCTGCCCACACCTGCAGCTCCATCCCCACTCCAGGTAAGGGAGAGAGAAGCATGAGGCTTTGTCAGTCTCTCTGGGTAACTATACTCTAGTCCTGCATAACTTGGATTATTACACATAACTGTGGCTCTGTCTCTACCCCTGGGAAAGGAGAAAGTTAGGAGACGCTTCTCAGTCCCTGGGGCAATGAGGGTACCTTGAGCCTCCACAGCCTGCAGCACCAACTACATCCTTAGCTCCTATTACACAACCAGCAAGGGAGAAAGGGAAAGAAAGCTCTAAATTAAAGACAGAAACTGCACCCAGAATAAATATATCTAGTAAGCCAGATGCCAAGATACCAACAAAAAAATTACAATGCACACCAAGAAACAGGACGATATGGCCCAGTTAAAGGAACAAGATAAACCTCCAGATGACATAAAAGAGTAGAGATAACTAATCATAGATGTTCAAGCAAATCTCCTTAATAAATTCAATGAGATGACTAAAGAGATAAAGGCTATTAAGAAGAAATTGAATAAGCACAAAGAAGAATTTGAAAGCATACATAGAAAAAATAGCAGGTCTTATGGGAATGAAAGGTACAGTAAATGAAATAAAAAATACACTGGAATCATATACTAGCAGACTTGAGGTGACAGAAGAAAGAATTGGTGAGCTTGAAGAAATGGCCTCTGAATGCAAACATACAAAAAACAGATGAAGAAAAGCATGGAAAAAATTGAGCAAGGTCTCCAGGAAATAAACGACATCAAGAGACGTGCCAACATTCTATGTCATAGGGGTCCCAGAAAGAGAAGAGAAGGGAAAAGGGGCAGAAAGAATATGTGAAGAAATAATGGGAGAAAATTTCCCAAACCTATTGAAGGGCACAGATATCCATGTCCAAGAAACACAACATACTCCCATCCAAATGAATCTAAACAGACCAATTCCAAGACACATGCTAATCAGAATGTCAAATGCCAAAGACAGAGAATTCTGAAAGCAGCAAAAGAATAGCAATGCATAACATATAAGGGATACCCAATAAGATTAAGTGCCGATTTCTCATCAGAAACCATGGAGGCAAGAAGATAGTGGTGTGATATATTTAAGATAATGTAAAAGAAAAACTTCCAGTCAAGAATCTTATATCCAGAAAGACTGTCTTTCATAAAAAATGAGGGTGAATTTTGAGTATTTACAGATAAATAGAAACTGAGAGAGTTTTAACCAAGAGAACATCTTTGCAAGAAATACTAAAAGGTATACTACAGTGTGAAAAGAAAAGACAGAAGAATCTTGGAAAACAGTCAAGAAATAAAGATTACATCAGTAAAAGTAATTAAAAGTGTCAAAAGAATGGTGAAAATAAAATATGACAGATAAAACCCAAATATTTTGGAGTAAAGTTAATGAGCAATATAAACACTTGTATTCAGAAAATTACAACTCTTCATTAGAAGAAATAAAAAAGACCTAAATAATTGGAAGACCATTCCATGCTTACAGATTGGAAGACTAAATATCATTAAGATGTCAATGCTACTCGAATTGATACAGATTCAATGCAATCCTGATGAAAGTTCTACCAGTATTTTTTAAATAAAAGGAAAACATGATTATCAAATTTATATGGAAGGATAAGGTGCCCTGAATAGCCAGAAACATCTTAAAAAGGAAAAGCAAAGATGGAGAACTCTCACTTCTGGACTTTAAATCATATTATCTAGCTATAGTGGTAAAAACAGCATGGTCCTGGCATGAAAACAGACACACAGATCAATGGAACTGAATTGACGGTTCAGAAACAGATCCTCACATCTATGGTCAAGTGATTTTTGACTAGCCTGTCAAACCCACTCAGCTTGGGCAGAATAGCCCATTGCATAACTGGTGCTAAGAGAACTGGATATCCATAGACAAAGGAAGGAAAAAGGATCCCTGTCTCACACTTTATACAAAAATTAATTCAAAATGGATCAAAAACCTAAATACAAAAGCAAGAACCATAAAGCTTCTAGAAGAAAATGTAAGAAAATATCTTCAAGACTTGATGGTAGGTGGTGGATTCTTAAAGGAGATAAGAGGAGGGCTGAAATGGACTACTGATGCTTAACATATGTAGAAGTTTTAATTAATTTGACTGTAAAAGTGTGGAAATGTATAAAGTTGATGGAAGAGCTGGTGAGTAACAGTTTATAAATAGGAATATGGATGAAAAGAGCAGTCTAAGGATGTAAATAACAATTGAAAGAAAGCTAGAGAATAATCTAGGGACTAACACAGTAAATTCAGAGGTGGATAAGAACTGTGGTTGAGGTAGAGATACAAGAGTGTCCTTTGTGAGCTAAAGCAGATGTACATCACTATTGCAGGGTGGTGTGAATGTGGAGATGCATGGGAAAAATACATCTGGAGTGACCTATGAACTGTGATTAACAGTGATAATGTAATATTAATGCATCTATGCCAAAGATGTACTGTGTTGATAATGGGGGAGTATGGAAAAGTGTGCCAAATGTACGCTATGGACCTGATAATAGTCTGATGATATTATCTCATGATCTGTAACAAATGTTCTACCACGGTGTGGTATGCTGTGTTGACAGATATATGTTGTATGGGAATTCTGTATGTGTGCATGATTGTTTTTTAAGTTTACATCTTCTGTCACAAAAATATATTTAGTAAGATTGTGTCAATATTCTTTCATAATTTGTAACAAACATCTCACAGCAATGCATGGTATTGGTGGTGGGTTGATGTATGGGACCCATTTGATGTTATGCATGTTTGCTTTGTAAGTTCACAACTTTTACTACACACTTATTTTTTATGTATTCATGTCTAAATGATATAGTAATAATCGTAATAGTAATAATAGGTTGGGTTGGGGGAAAAGTACACCAAATGTAAGATACTTTGTTTAGTAGTAATATTTTGAGGATGCTCTTTAATCATTAGTTAAAAAAATGTTTTACAATGATGCAAGATATTGGTGGTAGGGTGAGGTGAGGTATGAGAACAATGCATGATGTTATGTATGTTTGTTTTATAAGTTCACAACTATCACTATACACTTACTATTTATGTATATTTATGTTTATGCATGAGTGATATACTTCAATAAATTTTTAAAAGAAAGTGAAAAAAAAAATACAGTGGAGGGGAGTGAATGTAGCTCAGGTGATTGAGTGTCTGCTTCCCTTGTATGAGGTCCCAGGTTTGATCTCTGGTACCTCCTGAAAACAAACAAACAAACAAACAAAAAACCCCAAAACAACAAAGAAATGAGAAAACCAGCTGTCATTGGGGAGCAGATGTAGCTCAATGGTTGAGTGCCTGCTTCCCACATACGAGGTCATGGGTTCCATCCCTGCTACCTCCTAAAAAAAAGGAAAAATACACTGGACAGGATTAATAGACGATTACACACTGCAGAAGACAGATCAGTAAATATGAAGACATTCTAATAGCAACTATTCAAAATGAAAGCTGCAGAAAGAACCCTTAAGTCACTCTTGAGGATTCAAGAGAATATTGATCCCCCAAGGACAAGGGCAAAGACCAGTGAAGAAGGACGGTCCAGTGATGGGCCCTTGATACTAATGACTATGCTTATAAGCCTATGTTCTTGAAATTTCAACTAGGCCTAAAGCTGCAAAGTGCCTAAGAATTATCTCCTGAGAGCCTCCATGTTGCTCAAATGTGGCCACTCTCTAAGCCAAACTCGGCATGTAAATGCATTACCTAATCCCCAGAGTGGGACATGACTCCTGAGGATGAACCTCCCTGGTTCCAAGTGATTACTACCAATCACCAGCTGGTGATGCAACTAGAAAAAGACCTTGAATAAAAGGGGGAAATGGTAAAGACAAATGAGTTTATATGGCTAAGAGACTTCAAAATGAGTCAGGAGGTCATCAGAGGGGTCACGCTTACACACGTCTCAGCAGGATCCCAAAGACAGCCAAAATAGATACAACCCCAGGTACTGGTGCTCCTGAGGGCTACGGAGACACCCAGGTTCTATGGTCATGGCAGATGGCTCTTGAGTTCAGTGCCTTGCCAATGGGCCCAACTTTGGAATTTGTGCTCCTGAGTGTGATGGAATTAGACTCAGATGTGACCGCTCTACATTTGCTTCTTCTGTCACTTTTACTGAAACTGTGTTTGGCACTGGGATTGGTGTATGCTTAGGAGACTTGAATCTCTCCACTGTCCATGTGCCAGCTGGGTCCTGAGCCTCAGCAGAGTTGCAGCACCTACTCTCCGGTTCATTGGACTTACCCAGGTCAGCTAATAGGGAGATGAAGATGGTCAACCACCACACCAGGGAACCGAGAGAGTCTACAACTATAAGCAGGAGAATCGCATCCATCAGCCATGTGGTATCTAAGCCCCCTCTCAATTTTGAGGTGGAGTGGACATCACCATCCCAAGGTCCACAGGATGGAGGAATAAAATATGGATTAGAGTGGACTTACTGGCATTCTACTATAGAACTGTTGTGACTCTAGCAATGGAAGAAACTATCACTGATGTGGAGGCAGTGGCCTTGGGAGTTGCTGAGAGCAGGGAGAGGGAAGAAGAGGTGTGATATGGGGGCATTTTCAGGACTTGGCATTGTCCTCAATGATACTGCAGGGACAGATGCAGGACATTATATATCCACTGATATATAACCCACTGAATGAACTGGGGGGAGTGGAAACTACAACGTAAACTATAATCAATGCAGTGTAGTAGTGGCTCCAAAATGTATTCACCAAATGCAATGAATGTGCCACAATGATGAAAGAGGTTGTTGATATGGGAGTAGTGGGGAGGAGGCGAGTGGGGTATATGGGAATCTCTTATATTTTTTAATGTAACATTTTGTGTGATCTATGTATCTTTTAAAAAAAGACAAAAATTTGCTTAAAAAAAAAAAAAGAGAATAGTGATCAGTGCCTGGGAAAGAACCATTTGAAACTATAAGAGTAAAAAGTATTTAGAGGTAGAATTTAGAGGGAATTGTGCCTGGGGTATACATATGGCAAATAGTGTCCCCACCACCTAGATTGGAAAAACTCATTATTCACGAGGCATTGCATTGAGTACTCAGGAAAGTCTTGCCTAGCAGTAGGGAACAGACCAGGGTTTCTCAACCTTCACTCTACTGTTATTTTGGAATGTATAATTCTTCATTGTTAGGGGCTGTTCTGTGCACTGTAGGATGTTTAGCATTACCCCTGGAATCCAGTAGCAACCCTCAAGTCATCATAATTAAAAATTTCTCTCAAGAAAGATAAAAAAGATCTCAACTTGCCTGCTTGGGAAGTCTCACATACACACCTAGAGGCCATCTCCAACACCATGCCTACACCCATCCTTTTCCATTTTTTCAATATGTTTCAATTGTACAGCAAGGATGGGGGGGCGGTAGGGAGCAGGGGGTGTTAGGTCTAATAGAGCAGCCTGATCATATCTGAAACTTGAAACAAACAGCTCTAGCTGCTTGATAGTGTCAGAAATCTATACAAAGGTCGCTTGATACATGCTTTATAACCTCAGTGACAAGGCCCCGCCCCATGAGGTATAAATACTCAACATACCAACAATACATGCCACGTGGTCTCTGTTCTCCAAGGAAAAGGGAGGTGTGTGGATTGGCCATCCAGAGACACTGACCCAAGCAACTGGCCTCCCTGGGAGATCAGCCATGATGGGATCTCTTTTCCTGCTCTTTTGGACCCACTATACTATATAAGTAATAAAGAGATCATTTGCTAAAAGATTCTGTTGTGCTTGAGCCTGTGTTCCCAAGATAACACACCATCCAGTAACTTGCTCCACATACCCATATTCAATTTCAGCTTTTTATCAGGGAAGTTTTTGATGTAAAATTCTACATTGTAGATTCATTGCATTATGTGACAAAGAAAATAACTACAATAGTAATAAAGAAAAAAATGCTCATGATGCTTGGCATTATGTTTTTTTCCATAAACTTACAGAACAGTGGCAAGAAAAGCCAAGTAGATAGATCTAGTTTATTTTATGCAATGCAAAGAGATGTCTTAATTGTTTGTTGAATAGATTTACGCCGTTCTTCTTTATATCAACATTTTTCTAATTAAAGAGTTTAGAAAATCAAAACTTGTTAAACAGAAATAGTTTATAAGATTAATGTTTGAGACTGCTAACCTAAAGCAACTGAAAGAATGGGGGCAATAGGACCTCTGCTGATTTGTCAAAATAGGTAGAGATATATCTACTCAACATAATTCGTGTGTTAAGCAAATATAAGAAATGGCTATATTAGGCAATATCTCAATTTTTAGTCGTCTAAGCTCAAAGGGAATTAAAGACTTAAAGGAAGTGCAGAATTACTCTATGGAAATAACATTACATTTCAGAAGAGAGTTCATATGTTTGAATGAATAAGAATTATTCTTTGTTATCAAAATAAATATTTGTTGAATGTCCACCAAGAATACACAACATCCCTGGTATCCAATATGAGGTTATTTTTCAAGCCAATTTGAAATAGCCAGACTCTGAGAAAAGTATAGATTTACCTGGAAATATGAAAGAATATACTTTTTAATGAAATTACTGAAATAGAACCTAAGAACTCACAGCAGGAATATCAACTGGAATTGATTTTTATATTTACTCTGGCTGAATATTCCATGAAAGTTTCAATAATAATTCAATCTTCTTTATTAATTTGATCAAAACTGATCACTGAATACTTCTAGGCCTTGTATAAAATTGCACTTTGTATAAATCATTAATACTGCTATAAAAATTCCATTTACTCAAAAATGGCTAGATACATTATAGTATATAATTATTAAAACTATGGGTTATTTGCAAGTTGGGTGCTCATAATTTGGGGCCAACTACTATATATTGAACTAAAGAGAACTGTAATTGTCAAGTTAAAAAAGCACTTAGCAAAATATATTGCCATATTTCACAATATAAATATGTAATATAACATATTATGCCTTAAACTATGTATTACTTGACTTGAAAGAGTACATAAACCCCCGCTAAAGAATTACACTACCAAAACATGCCACCAAGACATTAGTGAAAACTGAGACCATTTGAGAAATAAAATAACACTGATATAAAGATAGTGATTGTCAGGGGTTTAGAAGCGAGGGGAACGGATGAATGACTGGAACAGAGGGCATATTTAGGGCAGTGAAATTGTTATATGTGATACTCCAATGACGAACACATGATATTACATATATGTCAAAGCTTGTAAAACTGTACAGCACAAAGTAAAAACCATAATGTAAACTACAGGCTTTGGTTAGTAGCAATGCTTCAATATTGGTTCATCAGTTGTAAGACATATATCACACTAATGTAAGATGTTAATAATCAGGGTGACTGTGTATGGGGGTATGGAGTATGGGAATTCCCTATAGTTTCAGTGCAAGTTTTCTGTAAATATAAATCTAAAAATTCTGTGAAAATAGTTTATTACAAAAATAAAAAGTAAAATAAAATATAACATACTTAAGGGGGAAAATCTTGAATTTTTGCAATGCAAGAGAGATAGCATGACTTTCCTTTATATCATCTTCTCAATGGAAACATTTTTTGACAGTTTTAAAGGGATAGGATTTGCTATACAGATGAATCAATAACAACCTTGTAAAGCCTACAGCAATGCACATAAATATGCTGTAGAAGGCATTAACACTAGACTGAAAGAAATAATTATATTTCCAATAAACATGTTTCTACTGGATAATCAATTTTTTACACTTTGTTACCAGCTGTTCCACACAGCTCAGGTAGTGGAATGGCAACAGCTGTTATAACAAAACCACATATTATATGCATATGAGGTGCACTTAATTTTTCTTAGGTATCTACTTATTTGTGATCAGCCACATTTAACACATATTAAATAAAAACAAGCTCATCAAAGAGTGATTAATTCAGATGGATTCTGAATACAGTCCTACTTTAGAAATGAATTCTTAACCAATTATTTTTATGTCAGAAGATTTAATAATTCAGATTGCATGCTGCCCTCATTCTCAGATTTAAGAGATTTGTCGTTATCAATGTTTCTGAAATATTAAATTAAAAGCTGTCATGGTAATTACTATGGAATAAATAGCAATTAGGATTTTTTAGGCAAATAAACTGAGCTTGCAGTGAGTACTTATGCTAATAGTATTTTTCCACACAATGCATATATCATTCACAAGTGGCCTAAAAACGTAAAATGTAAATTTGCAGATTTCAAAAGACCTTTAAGAAACTGATTTAATACATAATTCTGTGTTTTGATAGACGAACCTATCTATAGACACAGAACTGAAGGTAAACAGTACTAATTATGTTACTGTAGAATGTTCCTATTTTGTTCTGTATTTATAGTAGTGAACCTAACATACGCTTTGAGGCAGGTAAATAATTTTGACAATTATGAAAAAATGCACAAAAGGCAACAACTATAATCTGTAGTGTCAATAAGTGCCAGAAACATGAATTAAGTAAATACTTACTGCTATATAACAAACTCTTGCTTTCTCTACCAACATCCAGTTTTTCTCCAGATCAAGATGTTTTTCCTTTTTATAACAATTGGCAGCGGCAAGATTAGCTATAAGGGATCTAAACCAAAGAAAAAAGCAAGTAGATTTTACTTTTACCATAGCCAAATTTACCATGTTTATGCACACAGTTAATTCTGAGTATTTTTTGAAACTTTTTTGTTTTATAACATTTCAATTCTTATTCCTCAAAAATGCTGTATATTTATTTTTAATAAAATATGAAATTTTGCTTTGAGAACATTTTGAGATTTCTGTGTTGCCTTTGAGTAAACAGAGACACTATGTTAATCCTTGTTCTAAGCCTCACCTGGTATTCTGAGAAACTGGCATTTAAGTATACTTTTGGTACTAATATGATAAGATTACCTACTTTAAAATGTCAGTTCAAAATACAGACAAGAAATAAAGGCATTATGTTGTTACACAAAACATAACAAAACAAAAAACAAAAAACCCACACACCTATGCTACTATAGCAATAAAAATACCTTTATAAAAATAAGCATCAGTATACTATATATATTCTATTTACTTTAATGTTGAAACACATAGAAATGTGGACCATATTTACTATGAGAAGTTAATTTGCAAACCATTTACATTTGAAGAACAGGAATCAATTAAAATTAGTTTCTATAGTTGCTAACTGCCAGTTTCGCAGTTGGTAAATCTAAGCAGGAAACTGCACTTAAAATCTTGCTAGAAGTGCACATAGATCTTTTATTTATTGCCTAATAAATAAAAATAATGAAATAAATATTTACATTACTTATAAATTAATATACTTTTCTTTCTCATTCTGACCCAAAATTCAGAAAATAATTTTGCCAATTGTTCTCATTTTCTAAACAAATGTTAACAGTCATGGGTTATATTTTTTTCTTTAAAGCATATCCTTTCCTTACTTAAGACAAAGGTCTAAATAAATATATTTCAATGTTTCCATGGTTTAGCATTTAAAACACAAATAGATGGAAGGATTATTGGAAACTGAAAATCATTAAGTCCAACATATCAAGAAATGGCTCTGGTGCCCTTATTATTCTTGGAAGTTATATTTTGTTATTTAAAGGAGAGAAGGAAAGGTAAAGGAAAGAAGGAGACAGAGTAGAAAGGGCAGATTTTAAACATTTCTAACTATGAGAGAGGCAAAATTTCTAGTGATTCATTATTCACAAAGATAATCTTTGATGATTCTAACAATATAATAGTTGGGAAAGATATTTTGTTTTTCCCTTGCAAAGAAGAAAAAAGCTTCTGTCAATTAACAACATGGTAGAACAATGTTAGCAATGGATGAATGTACTGAAGGAATAACTCCATATAGCTACAAAAGAAACAAATACATCAAGCATGGAAGAACTTGACAGATACATTCAACTTCATGTAAAGATTTTTTCTAATAAGCAAAATTGTATAGAAATGTAACAAATTGTTTCTTAAACAGGACATTACCCATAACTGGAGTTTTTAATATAGATAAATGAGTACTTACGAAAATGCCTTAGATGAGCTAATTCATAGAAAACTGGATGTCATGTCGTATTTTATATAAAGAACATAGATTTTACATATATGTGTGTGTGCATATATAATATATATATATTATTTTTAACATTCCAATCTCAGGATATGGTGAAAATATCCAAATCACAGCTCAGTAACAAACTAGGTACAAGAAATTGAGTAGAATATTTTCCTTTTCTAACTAGAAAATGTTAAACTTCCATTCCATGTCTACAATCCTATTATGAACCCTGACGATAACAAGAGTCTCAAAAGAGATCAATTAAAAAAATAAAGGAGAAAGGAAATAAGGGTTTATGAAACATTAAAAGCAATTATAAATGGGAGGTTCAAATTTCAAATTCAGATTGGAATTCAGATTTTACCAGTGTATATATATTCAATTAATATAGTGTTTCCCTTGGAATTACACTGACCTGTTGTCACCAGTGATGCAAGCAGCGCAAGTTCCTGTTGGCTGTTCATTCTGCTCATAGTAATGAGCATCCACATTGGCTTCAGCAGCTTTTCGCTTCAGGATTTCCCCAAACTTATCAATTCCAATGCACCCAAAAAATGTTGCTGCTTTGTGTGGTTGCTGAATCATCCACTGAAAAAGAGGAACATAAATTATTAATGGGTTGGAAAAATGGTACACATAGCTCAATATTCTGCCATGAACAGTGGCAAAAAAGGATGCTTTGTGAGAAGTTGTGGCTGTTATGAATGGAATTTCAATTTTGTACTCTCACCTATGGTAACAAGTTTGGTATGTTATTTAAAAAACATGTTAAATCTTATTATACTACATCAAGGGAGAGAAACAGAGCATGGTAGTTAAGCTCAAAATCTAAACTCACAGAGACATCGGGTCAAATGATGGTTTGATCTAGGAAAATAATAATGAGTCCCAATAAAGATATTACAGTACTGTCATAAAGAGCCTAAACTTCTTTATTTAGGACTGCTTGGGTTCAAATCTTGGCTCTACAACTTTTCAGGTATGTAGGAGCAAATCATTTAATTGTCTCTGTGCCTCACTTTCCTCTTATGGAAATTGTGTAAAATGAGGATAATAATTATAAATATCTCTTAAGGTTGTTGAGGATCAAATGAAACAATATGAATTAAAATATAACTTAATGTATACACATAACTTAGCATAAAAGTATACACGAACTGTTATTTCCACTATTATTGTCATACTTATTGCCATTATTCATATGTAAATTAAGTTAGTATATGCTTATGCCCAGTAAATTCTTTTAAAAACTCAAATAAGAAAGGTTAAGAATTCTAATTACAAATATCTGTTTTCATAAGGTATCTCACAGACGTTAATTTCTTTGCTATAAATTAATGAGGGAAGCGGACTTGGCCCAGTGGTTAGGGCATCCACTGAACACACGGAAGGTCCGCAGTTCAAACCAGGGGCCTCCTTGACCCATGTGGAGCTGGCCCATGGCAGTGCTGATGCGCGCAAGGAGTGTCCTGCCACGCAGGGGTGTCCCCCGCTTAAGGGAGCCCCATGCGCAAGTAGTGCGTCCCGTAAGGAGAGCCGCCCAGCAGGAAAGAAAGTGCAGCCTGCCCAAGAACGGCACCGCATACACGGAGAGCTGACACAACAAGATGATGCAACAAAAAGAAACACAGATTCCCCATGCTGCTGATAAGGATAGAGGTGGTCACAGAAGAACACGCAGCAAGTGACACAGAGAGCAGACAACTGGGGGCAGGGGGGAGAAATTAAAAAAAAAAAAATTAATCTTTAAAAAAAAAATTGATACCAGATTTCTTATGAAATGCATACTTTTCACTGATTTGAAATACCTTCACTGAAATCCCTTCAAGTCCCTTTTGTAATACTTTTATTAGCTGTTCTAAAACCACCACCTACTTTGTTTCAAACACTTATAGGAAGCAAAATACTTCATATTTAAAGTCAAAAGATGTAAAAAACTCATCATATTCTCAAATATTTGGAGGATAAAAGAAATGCATGTACATGTCAGAGGTAAAGCAATGAGGAGATAAGCAATAAGTAACAAAAGGAACACTGTAGGATTAAGATGTGGTAACTACCCAATAACCTAACAAATTTAGTTCTAGGAATTTACCCTGAAAATACATGTCTACAAATAAGAAACACCATATATATATAAGTAGTCATAGAGACATTATTTGTAATGGCAAAGTATTGGAAACAACTCAAATGCCCATCCATAAATAAACTATTTATGTCTACAAACAAACTATGATAAATCTACTCAATGTACCACACATCCAATTAAAAAAAAAAAAAGAATTAAAGACAAGCTCTGTGAAATGATATGGAGTAATATTCAGGGTATTTCGTTAAATGAAAAAAGCAAGGTTCTAAAGACACAATCTACCAAAAGTTACACAAGGAGAAGTAGATGATCTGAATAGGCTTTTACTACTAAAGAAGCTGAATCAATAATTAAGTACCTTCCAAAACAAAAAGCACCAGGCCCAGATGGTTTTATTAGTGAATTTGACCCAACATTTAAAGAAGATATGATACCAATTCAATACAATCCTTTCCAGAAAACAGAAGACAGAATAATTTCTAACTCATATGAGACCATTACTCTAATATCAAAAGAAAAGATATTACAAAAAAGGAAAATTACAGACCAATATCTCTCAAGAACAGAGATGCAAAAACCTCTACAAAATGATAGCAAATCAACCCAATAATGAATTTTAAAAGTTATATACCAAAACCAAGTGGGATTTAGGCCAGGTATGCCAGGCTGGTTCAACATTAAAAACCAATTAATGTAATCCATCATATCAAAGGCGAAAAAAGAAAAATCATATGATCAAAGGATGCAGAAAAAGCATTTGACAAAAAAAAAAAACAACAAGCTTCTAGAATATATATGCTATGTGTTAAGAATGATTAAGGGAGGTCCAGCAAGATGGCATCGGCTTAGTTGGTGCTGGAATTGGTAGGTAGATGTCCAAGAGACTTGAATCTTTGGGCTGTCCATGTGCCAACTGAGTCCTGAGCCTCAATGGAGTTGCAACACCTACTCTCCAGTTCATTGGACTCACCCAGGACAACTAACAAGAAGGTAAGGAGGGACAACCACAACCACCATACCAAGGAACCAAGAGAGTGTACAAGTGCAAGCAAGAGTCCCATTCACTGACTCTATGGGACTGAAGCCCCATCTCAATTAGAGGTGGAGTGGGCATCACCATCCCACAACCCTTAGGATTGGGAAATGCACGATGGACTAGAGTGGACTTGCTGGTATTCTACTATAGACTTATTGTGAATCTAGCAATGGAAGAACTTATATCATTGATATGGAGGCAGTGGCCACTGGAGGTTCTGAGGCCAGGGAAAGGGAAAACAGGTATAATATGGGGGCATTTTTGGGACTTTGGGTTGTCCAGAATGATACTGCAAAGACAGATATAGGCCATTATATATCTTGCCATAACCTACAGAATAGTGTTGGAGAGAGTGTAAACCACAATGCAAACTATAATCTGTGCTTAGTGGCAATGTCCCAAAATGTGTTCATTAGTTGCAATGAACATACCACACTAATGAAGGATGTTGTTAATGTGGGTAAATGTGGGCAGTGTGGGGAGCAGGGCATATGGAAATCCCCTACATTTTTTATGTAACATTTATATAATCTAAAAATACCTTCCTAAAAAAATTAAAAAAAAAATAAATGTACTACCTTTCCCCTGCCATGGGACATGACTCCCAGGAATGAGCCTCCCTGGCTCCAAGGGATTATTA
Organism: Dasypus novemcinctus; assembly: GCF_030445035.2. Classification (NCBI taxonomy): domain Eukaryota; kingdom Metazoa; phylum Chordata; class Mammalia; order Cingulata; family Dasypodidae; genus Dasypus; species Dasypus novemcinctus. The sequence continues at coordinate 83,421,896 of NC_080678.1, read as the reverse complement.
CCAGGCATCAACTGGCAATGTACCTGAAAAAAGAAGCTGACGATAAGGGGGAAATGGTAAATACAAATGAGCTTTTATGGCTAAGAGAATTCAAAGTGAGTTGGGAGGGCATTCCAGAGGTTACACATCTGCATGTTTAAGCAGGATCTTATTGACGACTACAGTAAATAGTGCCTCAAATAGTGGGGCTCTTGAGGGGTCTAGAGACATCCAGACACCACAGGCAGGGAAGATGGTTCAGGAATTTGGTACACTGCCAGTAGGCCTTACCTTGGAATTTATGCTCTCCAGTGTGAGAGCTGGACTCATTTGTGGTTTCCCTACACATGGCTCTTCTGCCCCTTCTATTTGAACCTACAGTTAGTACTATACTTGATAGGTATATGCCTAAGAGACTTAAATCTTTGATCAACCATATGCCAGTTAGGCCCTGAACCTCAGCAGAGTGGCAACACCTACTCTCCAGTTCATTGGACTCACTCAGGACAATTAACAAGGTGATGATGATGGACAACACCCATCCCAAGGAACAGAGAGAGTCTGCAACTGCAATGGACTAGAGTAGACTTACTATTATTCTGCTATAGACTAATTGTTATTCTAGCAATGGATGAACTTGTATCACTGATATAAAGGCAGTGGCCACCAGAGCCTCTGAGGGGAGGGAAAGTAAAAAATAGGTATAACATGGAGGCATTTTTGGGACATTGGAATTGTCCTGCATGACGTTGCAATGGCAGATACAGGTCATTATATATTTTGTAATAACTTACAAAATTGCATGGGACGGAGTGTAAACTATAATCCATGGTTAAGTGGCAATGCTTCAATGTGTTCATCAATTGTAAAAAATGTACCACACTAATGAAGGATGTTGTTAATGTGAGAAAGTGTGGGAAATGGAGAGAGTGGGGCATATGGGAATCCCCCATATTTTTATGTAACATTTGTATAATCTAAGTTTCTTTAAAATAAATAAATTTAAAAATAAAAATAAAAATTTTTTTAAAAAGAATCATTAAGAATTAAGAACATGTATGTTCTTTTGGTGTATACACATATTCTTTTAGAATTTACATATAATTTTGAGTTTGCTTATCTGAGTTTCCAATAAGAAAGACAGGAAGAATAAACCAGAAACTAAAGAAAATGGTTTTTCTATGGGTATTAGATACGAGGAAGAGAGTTAGAAACAAGATTTCTCTGAATATACCTTTTCATATAAATTTGACTTTTCAAACATGTTAAAATTCAATTCAATTTGAAAAAATACCAAACCAAACTCTGAAGGTAAATACAACAGAAACAAAGAAAATACTAATCACAGAAAAAAATAATATTCTAATACACTATTATGACTGCACATCCTTAGTGGGATATAGTATAAGGAACAACAGAAAAAAATTTTTTTTAATCTTGAACTTTATTTGGTAGGTTTATTGTTGGTGTAGTACTTATGAAAAAAAATGCATGAATTGTAGGACAGAGCAAATGAATATAAAACTCATATTGTTTGGAACTATGCTTAAACAGTAGGAGAAGGAGGCAAAATGAGGAAAAATCTCTAGATTTGCTAGATTTCAACAGGAGTTATCAGTTAAAATTTATAAATGCCTAATTCTGTCCACTGAAAAGCCTAAAAGAAATGATCCTTTTAGAACACATAGCAAGAACACATAGTGCCTACATCTTGGCTATCCTTCCCCACAAAGCAGTCTACTTTGTCAAATGATCACAGGATGGGAAAAGTGAAAATTGATGGTGAGTTTGGAACATGTGTGTCAGAAAGCAAGGAAGTGCTCAAAGTTTAACAGAGTCATGTAAAAAAAGACACAGGAGCCAGCTTGAATGGGCTCTCGCTGGACAATGTGAGATAATTTGACCATCAAAAAGGAATAAAGTTGCTATAAGATTATAACACATTGAATTAAAACAAAACACCCATGGGTACTATATTCATATTAAAAAGACAGCTGGGGAGTAGAAAAAGAAAGGTGTTTTGTTTTGTTTTCAGAGAAAAAGGTAGCTAATAAATATAGAAGGTATGATAGAATTAGAAAATCACCACTTTGCCTCAACTAATTGATTTAGGTAAGAACCATCAATGGGCACTAAAACCACAGTGAGTAAAAGGATTTGTGGGAACAGAAAATACACATATTATCAAAGTATCACTCCACAGATTACATATTAGTAATAAAGGGAAAAGACGTTTCCAAAGAAGACATCTGAGGGATACCATTTTAGCCAAATGATCATACTAAGCCTCACCAATAAGGTAATAAACTGACATTATATGCCTCCTGCTATGAAACGATCAGAACCCATGGTATTGGCCATGTAGTATTCTTGTCAAAAATGTTCAAACTGAATCTTATCATGATGATGCAATCAGAGACTGTGGCACATTTTAGAAGCAACTGGCATGGACTCTTAACAGGAGGAAATGTCATGAAAGACAAAAAGTAGGAAAGAGACTACTGCAAATCAAAGTAAATTAAAGAAACATGAAAATATACCATGAATCTGTGGTCCTTACTGGATCCTGGAATCAGGAAAAAATATATATCTATAAAGAATACTGTTTAGAACAATTTGTTAAGTTGAAAAAGAACCATATATCAGAAAAATATATTGTATCAATGCTTAATTTCATGACTGTGTTGATATTTATGCTTATGTAACAAAATACTCTCGCTCTTAGGAGATAAATATTTCCAAGTGATTCAGTGTAAAGATACATACACATATTTATACACAGAGAAAGAAAGTGAAATATGAAGGGTATACATTTAATTTTACTATTCTACTTTTCTATAATTTAGAAAATTTTCCTAAAAAATGGGTAGGCCAAAGACACTATAAATTAATCATATCTTTTAAAGAATAATACTTTTTAAATCTAATTTATTCAATCTTTGATATTATCACTCCATTTATAAAATGAGTAAACATATGAAGTTAAGCAATACTTTAACCAATAACAATACCTAGCAGATTTTAAACACTATAAATCACATTCAAGGAAAGTATAAATTTAACAGCAGAGAATATCTATGTGTTGTTCTGTAATTCACTTTTATTCATGGAGAAAGAATGATTAGATTATCAGCATATCTGCTTTATGTAGTAAAATATAAAAAACAAAGAGAAATAACAATTTTATGATTAAGTAATTTACTATGACATCAAAATAATAGGAAACTTCATTCAGTAAGAGAGAAGCCATTATAATGTAATTCAGCCTAATTAAAGCCTGAGAGCTTATCTGTTCCAAACATAGTCTGAAATAAAGGCTATATCAAGGGCCTGGCTCAAAAATGACTTAGAAAGATTCCATATTCAGAATTTAAATGCATTGAAATGTCTCCATTAAAAATTAATATTACTTGAATCTGCAAGGCAAAATGGGGCAAACAAATATTTTGCATGCTTTATTATAATTGAGTTACTGAATATTTCAGCAGAGGAAATTCTGGCCATTTCTGATATTAGGATATTAGATATGAATAAAATGTGAGAATTTTACTTTGGATAAGTGATTCCCACCCAGAAGTCAGTGAATCTAGCATTAGAATTTAGTAGGCCAAAGCAGAGACACAAAGTAGAAGCCACGTTAATTGCCTCAAAGCACTTAATCTAGCTGAGTAAAGTGTTACTATTGAAAAAGTTGCAACATTAGATTTTTAATTTCTAAATTAATCTGCTAGCTGTTCTGTTAGAATTTTAACTCTAATCCAAAAACAAAATGTCACCAAGATCTAATTAATCTGTTTTCTACTATTTTGACAATCAGTAAACATTTAATGTGTGCCTACCATGGGATAGAAAGATTAAAAAGACAGTGTTCAAAGTCACTGCCACTACATTTTCAGATTCTCCAGGAAAAATCCAACCTTATGCTTAACTTCTGATTATGGTACTTTTTTCAACTGAAATAAACTGCCCAGCTTCTCTTCATTTATATATGTATAGTATATCCTTAAAACTTATCTTTAACTTCTGTTCTGGCCATGAGGGCGAGCAGGGTCCAGAATTAACCTTGTACTGTAAACAACTAGAAAGCGGAACCAAAAGGAAACAATAACTGTCTTCAGACATAGAACCAAGGCAGGGCAGAGCTGTGATCTCTGAAAGAAAAGAAATAAGGTGAGCCCTGACATCATGCAGGCTCTCTGCCACAAGGCAATTTCCAAACTATGGTTCAAGGGGAAAGAAGCCAAACAGAGCCTGGCATTCTCACTGAAATGAGGGGATAGAGATAAGAGTTCGAGAAGACTCAGGAGACTAGAAATTGTGGGACCGGGTTTAAGAGAGGAATGAGCTAAAATCTATATAAAGTTCTCCTTGAGACTTTGACTGGATATTAACCTGTGCAGGCTTAGGATGTATACAGCAAATTATAAGGAATCTACCTAAATGCTCTAGAATTTAAAAATGTGTTTATCAGGGTCTCAGGATACAAAATTAATATACGAGAATCTAATGGTTCCATACATTATCATGGAACAGCTGGAAATCAAAATTAAAAGCACAATGTCATTTAAAATAGCATTAAAAATGAAATATATAAGGGCAAATTTAACAAAATACAGGCAAGACCTATACATAGAACAGTATAAAAGACTGATGTGAAAAAAAACAAAAAGCAAAACCCTATATACTTTGAGAGCTATGACATGCATGTAGATTAGAAAACTCGATACTCTTTTTTTTTTTTTAAGATTTATTTTATTTCTTCCCTGTCCCCTTCGTTGTTTGCACTCATTGTCTGCTTTCTGAGTCTATTCCTTGTGTGCTATGTCTGCTCATCTTCTATTTAGGAGGCACTGTGAACCGAACCTGGGACCTCGCTTGTGGGACGGAGGTGCTCAATTGCTTGAGACATCTTTTTTCCCTGCTTGTGAGTCTCTCATTGTTTCCTCATTGTGTCTCCTTGTTGCATCACTTGCCGCACCGTTGTCGTCCTAGCTCACTGTCTTGCTCATCTTCTTTAAAAAGCACCAGTATCTGAACCCGGGACTTCCTATGTGATAGGCAGGTGCCCAACTCCTTGAGCGACATCCACTTCCCTCAATATTCTTTAGATAGCAATTTTTCCCCAAACTGATCCATAGATTTCAATGCAATCCCAATCAAAATTTCAAAAGTGTTTTTGAGGATAGTGAAAAGCTGATTCTATAAACAATAGTGAAAGGCAAGGAAGCTAGAATAATCAAAGGTTTACAGGTATGTTGTAAAGAGAGAAACAAACATTGCTAAACCCCAATTTCTTGAAATATAAAATGTGGAAAAGAGGGGTGGGGTAGGGAGTGGGGTATGTTGGAACCTCATATTTTTTAATGCAACATTTTGTATGATCTATGTATCTTTAAAAAAAAAAGACAATAAAAATTTGCTAATAAAAATGCAAAAAAGTATGGATAATATAATCTATGATCATTGCAAAAATTTGAAATAAATTAATAGGATGTGCACTTTGGTTCAATAAATGAAACCTATTATTGTATTTGGTTTCTTTTTTTTTAAGATTTATTTTTTTAAATTTCTTCCCCACCCTACCCGCAGCTCCGGGAACCAACCCTGGGACCTGCTGGAGTGGGAGACAGACAATTACTCTCTTGTGCCACCTCAACTCCCTGTTCGGCTACATCTTCTTATTTTCTATTCTGTGTCTCTTGTTGCATCATCTTGCTGTGCCAGCTCTATGCATCGGCTGGCACTTCTGCACGGGGTGGCTTTCCCACACTGGGCAGTATTCCGACGCAGGGCGGTACAGCTGCGCGGGGCGGCATTCCCACATGGCCTGGCACTCCATGTGGGCCAGCTTGCCTTCACCAGGAGGCCCTGGGCATCGAACTCTGGACTTCTCTATGGTAGACAGGAGCCCAATTGGTTTAGCCATATCCGTTTCCCCTATTATTATATTTGTATCACTTAAATACAGAGTATAAAGGGCTTTCACCTTTCTGTAAGTAACTGCACCTAACTGGAAAGCAGGAAAGCCCCAGTCATAATTGGTAACTTCAAATAAATAGCTAAATTAGTTTAATTCAATTTAAAATAACGGCAGAAAGTTAAAATTTACATAGTAAATAAAGTTCTAGAAAACACCCAAAAGGGAGATTAATTGTAGGTGAGGGGATCAGAAAAAGCTTCAGGAGATGGTGACATTATCAACTGGTCTTTGAAGGATAGGTATGATTTTGAAAAATGGCTATACACTGGAAGGAAAGTAAAGGCACAGATTGTGCACGCAGCTCCTTTTGTGTCTTAGTGATTTTATCATTGTGCCTAGAGCAAAAGTAATACTTAATAATTCCATTTATTAAGTAGTTAGTCCTAAATAATTTAACAAATATTTCCAATTTAGTGCCTCTTGGGCAATTTACAATTCTCAATCCTTGGTTATCTGCTTGGTTATCACCATCCTTACTTCCTGTTTCACACTAATTTTTTGTGCAGCACTAGCTTTTCATCAAAGAAACCATCAGAAACCCAGTTTGCAAAGATAAGACGCCACCTAATATTAAAAAGGTGAAATATTCGTAGCTAGGAGTTCATCTGGTATCTGACAAATGTCACTGTTTCCCTCAAAACTCTAAGATATCCTGCAGAGCCCCTGTGAGTATCAAGTATACAATTGGAGAAACTAAAGAACATAGTGTTGACAAAAACAATGAAAAAGATAAATAAAGGACTATTAGGAGAATGATGATAGAGATACTGTGGAGAAGGAAAATATTAATAAGAAAGGTAGATCGACACAAGATCATTAAATTCTGTAGTTCAGGCAGGTAGAAGTTCTGTAGGTAGAAGGGTACACATGAGGGTTTTTGAGCAAAGGAGTGAGATGATAAGTGATGATGTCTCATTAATAGCAGAAAATTTACAACTGAATTGAAATAAGGACTGGAATAAATGGCATATTAAGATTCACACCAAGAGTCTTTAACAATATATAGAAAGATTTCCATTAATATCAACTTCACCTTCCAGGTGAATTTCCTCTTTGTCACCTAAATGCAATTTTTAGGATGATATAACTGACAGTGATACTCAAGAGCCAGTCACTTCTAAAATAATGCCATATTTATGCTAATTCAATTCATAATAGAATTGTGAAGAACAATATCTAGATGCTAAAATAGTTGCAAGATAAAGAGAGGAAATCTTATACCAGAAAACTCAATGACGCATTTCAGGAAAACTGTAAAGCACAACTAAAATAAATTAAATGTCAAAACTGGGAAATAACAGCAACAAGCAGATTGCAAAGGGTGATGAGGAAATAAAAACTGAAGTAGACTGGTTAGGAAAATAGCATATATCACCCAGAGTACGGAATTAATCCTCTCAGATGACTGCCACACTATCAGTAAGAAAGGGTAAAACACAAAATTTTCATAAATTGTATTAAGAATTCATTACCCTCAATACCTAGAATGCTGTAATCCTTTCCTACTAAAACTTGCATTTCCCCCTGGCAAGTATGATATTAATAAATCGTTTCCCAATAATTCTACTATTATATCCAGCAATGGTTCTTTTGTTATTTTTTTATGTTAAGTACCTGTTAACATCTATTCCCAATTCCATCTATTGAGACGCTTTGGCCTAGTAGTAAACACATAAACTTTAGATTCAGATGTATATAAATTCATTCCCATCTGTAGGGTTGATCAGAGATTACATTTGCTTTCAGAATTATTGTAAAAGCTGTATGACATAATGTAAGCAAACTGCCTAAGATACTGTCTCCTAGAGTATTGATGATGATGATGATGATAACAGGGCACTGAGATATGAAAAGAATAATTTTTAATCTCTTCATTCAACTCATTCCACAAACACTTTTTGAATACTATTTTGGGAGCATCATTCTAGTCATAATGGATAAAGAAGACTTTCTTATCACTTTTGAAGGCTTTTTCTCCCCATCCTTTAGTGTTCCTCAGGGCTGGATCCAAGGATTACCTGCTCCTTTCACGCTACACACTGCGTCTAGGTGTGATCTAATCTATTCCCATGATTTCAGTTGCCATCTACATGACTCCTCATTTCTATTTTTAGTTTAGTCCTGACTGGGCTACTGAATGTCAAATGCTTACTGAAGACTATTTGCCCACTACACATTCCTAAATTTCTTGCAAATCTCTCTCTTTCCATCTTTGTCATTGCTGTCTTAGTGCAGGCCAGCACCTTGTCTCATTTAGAATACTGCAAAAACTTCTTTTTTTTTTTTCAGTTTAAAAAAAAATTGTAATGTATTCACACACCATAAAATTCACCATTTTAAGTGTACAGTTCATTGATTTTCTTTATATTTACATGGTTGTGCAATCATCAACTATCTATCTCCAGAACATTGTCATTACCTCAAGAAGAAAATCCAAACCAATTAGCATTCACTTCCCATTCTACCTTCTTCTCAACCCCTGGTAATCATTAATTTACTTTTTTGTTTTTTTAAGATTTATTTTTTACTCATTTCTCTCTCCTTCCCCTCCCATTCCCCTCCCCCCATTGTCTGCTCTCTGTATGTTCTTCTGTGTCCGCTTGCATTCTTGTCAGCAGCGTTGAGAATCTACATCTCTTTTTGTTGTGTTGTCTTGCTGCGTCAGCTCTCCATGTGTGGTGCCACTCCTGAGCGGGCAGCGTTTTGTGTGGGGCAGTTCTCCTTGCAGGGCACACTCCTTGCGCGTGGGGGTCCCCTATGTGGGGGACTCCCCTGCATGGCACGGCACTCCATGTGCGCATCAGCACTGTGCATGGGTCAGCTCACCACACGGGTCAGGAGGCCCTGGGTTTGAACCCTGGACCTCCCATGTGGTAGGTGGATGCTCTATCAGTTGATAGATCTACTTCCCCATTAATCAACTTTCTATCTGTCTATTTACCTACTATGGACATTCCATATAAACATAATTGTAACATATTTGTCTTTTGTGACAGGTTTCTTCCATTTAGCATGTTTCAAGTTTTATCCATATTGTAACATGCATCCGGACTTTATTCCTTTTTATGGTGAAATATTCCATTTGCAAAAACATCTCATTCAGTCTTCAATTCTGCTTCCCTCCAAACTACTGCTCTTCCAAAAAGGTGTTTAAATGGTTCCCCATTTCTCTTAGGCAAAATTCAAAGATAAATAGCTTTATGATTGGACCAACATGAAATCTATGGACCCCTAAGTACAGGGTATATGTGAGGGGAAGGAGGAATCCACGAACCCCCTGAAATTCTAAGGAAGCTTTAATGTACTTTTCAGGATTCACAGATTTCATCAGATTCCTAAAAGGGTCTAGGCTACCTACCTGCGGGGGAAGGGGCTGGGAGGATGGGATGAAGCTACAGGCAGTCAAGAAGTCTTCTTTTTCTTTCTTTTATTTAAACATAAGAGTTAAAGGATTGCATTAAATTAATCAAGAACATAATTAAATCCAAAGCTATCTATCTAAACTTTAAAATGCTTTTTAAAACTTATATGTTTCAAAACTTTTACTGAATTACTTTCTGTAAATTACATTTTTATAAAAAGGTAGCAAAGGTTAATTTCCAAAGGTCTCCAAAACTATGTGATGAAAGATAATACCTGAATATGGTGTTATAGCAGGCTTCAGGTTTCTATTCAGTCTGATTTTGACCAGAAGCCTTTAAGCAACAAGGATCCTATAAAATGCCAGGATACATTCCACTTTTATGTTTTCCCACAATTTTCAAAGCCAAGTCTACTTTTCCTTTTAGTTTCTTACTTATGCACTCAGAAGTGAGTCTTTCATTTTGGTTGGAATAAACAGGGATCTGTTAAGGAGAAATCAGATCTTAAAAAAAAAAGTTCTCTAGAAAATGTCATCAGAAACAAAATTTACAGGGTCCCAGAGACAGCCAAAGTAGATAAAGCCCAGGTATTGGTATTTCTGAGAGCTACAGAGACCCACAGGTTCTATGGTCATGGCAGATGGAGTTCAGTGCCATGTCAGTGGGCCCTGCTTTAGAGTTTGTGTTCCTGAGTGTGATGGAGTTGGACTGAGATGTGATCTTAGTTCACAAGCCTCTCCTGTTACTTTTACTGGACCTGTGGTTGGCACGGGGTTTGGTGTATACTCAGGGGACCTGAATCTCTGGACTGTCCATGTGATAGCCAGGCCCTGAGCCTCAACAGACTTGCAACTCCTATCCTCTAGTTTATTGGACTTTTACCCTAGCCAGCTAACAGGGAGGTGAAAGAGGTCAACCATCACACCAGGGAGCCAAGAGTCCCTACAACTGCAAGCAGGAGAATTGCATCCATCATCCATGTGGAATCCAAGCCCCCTCTCGATAGAGATGCGGAGTGGACATAAATATACCCAGGGTCCACAGAATGGAATAATAGAGTATGAATTAGAGTGAACTTACTGATATTCATTCTGGAACTACTGTGATTAGTGATGGAAGAAAATGTAGCATTGATGTGAAGAAAGCGACCACTGTAGCTGCTGAGGGTAGGGAGAGGGAAGAAGAGATATGATGTGGGGACATTTTCAGGACTTGGAGTTGTCCTGGGTTGTACTGCAGGGACAGTTGCTAGACATTGTATGTCCTGCCATGGCCCACTGGGTGGATTGGGGGAAGTATAAACTATAATGTAAACCATTATCCATGTGGCACAGCAGTGCTCAAAAATATATTCACCAAATGCAATGAATGTCTAATGATGATGAAAGAGGTTGTTGATATGGGAGGAGTGGGGTGAGGGGGATAGGGTATATATGGGGACCTCATATTTTTTTAATGTAATATTACAAAAGATAAAGACAAAAAAAAAAAAAATTCAATGTAGCTTGTCCACATTAATTGAAATAGCTAATTTCAGTCCCAGTAAAAGAAGGCTGTAAATATACATGGCAATACCATCAAGCATCTTCAGATTAAAGTAGCTACTCTGAAGTTTAAAATACTTATTAGTCTCTATATATTTTTCATAATTTAAAAATAACTTTATCATATTTCCCATATATTCCAAATATTTTCACCCAGTAATTTAAAGAAAATCATGTTAAAAAAACAACAAAAACCCAAGTTTCAGCTAAGAAAACACTGATTAACCCAAGAGGAGTTAAAAACAATAGCTCAGAGCTAAATTATTGAATATTTACTACGTGCTGGGCATTATGCCTACTATACTATCTAATTTAATCTAAACCACCATTTTACAGACGAAAAAATAGAGAGGGTAAATCAGCGTCAGAGTTCAGATGAAAACCCATGTCTGTCTGATTGATTAGAAGGTATACCCTTAATCATTACTCTAGATATAAAGAAAGAAAGGCAAGTAAAGAAAAGCATATTGGAATACATGTCTTCAGACCTGGATCTTGCTGGGAAAATAAGTAAGTGTGCGAACCTGTGGAAGTAACTCAAATCTCTTTATATTTCCTCAACTGTGAAACTCGGAATTGTGGTGATGTTCTAAGAGATCCACTATTTCCAGCTCCAAGATTCTCTAATTTTATGAAGAAAGAGAAGAATATATTGCATACAAAATAAGAAGAAACAACCATAGACATTTACTGTAGCAAATTAAAACTGGGTCAGAGAGGTAGGGAGGCAGGAAGAAACGAGGTAAGAAAACATTCACCCAGAAACTCTACAAAAGCTGAACACTTGCCCCAAAACTCTAAAATCCAAGGAGAAGGATGCCAATTAATAACCAGAGAGCTAGAGAAGAACTGAGAAAAACCCTTTTCCTTTACTAGTTCTGACCTACAGTATATAAAAAACAAAATCCCCCACGGCAGTAAACATCTGCCCATCAACACGTATGAGTAGCAACATCAAAAACATACGGCAAAGGTCAAGCCAAAGTTTATTGACAATGATGAACTATGACAGCCTCGATTAAATTACCCCTTCCTTCAAGGTGTATGTGATCAAAGCAGCAAAGAGATTTTCACTCAGTCACATAACAAGCTATTTGTTGAGATTGAAACATCTGGTCAATATCTCCTAACACTGCAATTTCATGCACAGTTAGCATTAGGGCACATTTCTTCTCCTCTTCTTACAGGGTCCATAAGGGTGGCACATATGGCTGATCATTTCATTCAAAAAGATTCAATTCAAGGCATTACACACAATTGTCTCTGTGCTTTATGATGTTTTAAGTCTACCTGCCATCGTTTTCTATCATCATTGCTGACTGCTGTTCTCTTCTACTATAAAAGCCTGCAAATATGACAGAGCACTTAAAGCTTTCTTCTACTGGAGTTAGAAAGCATTTAAGGCAAAGGAATCTATAAAGTGACAGGTCATCTTCTATTGTCAAGAACTCCCAATACATTAAACTATACATCATTTTATTTACCACTTAGCAAAGATCTAGTAGAGATTAGAAAAGTAATTTTTAATGTCAAATCAAATGCTTAATCTTCTGCATGACAGATCTCTGGAAACTATATATTCTTTTAGCTATAATTTTTAAGTTATAATAAATGATTTGAAAATAGTACCATAGGAACACTTAAAAATTAATTTTTCACAGGGGTTTTCAGGGTTTTTTTTTTTTCAACTAGGCAAAGAGCAATTCTATACCAGAGAGAAAAGTGATGTTACAATTTTACCAGTCCCATATGCTGAAAATTTTCCACATGAAATTCATGCATCTGTTGTCATGGTAACAGGGCCATTTCTTAAACACTTACTGTTGTAAACCTGAACTCACACCATAGATTTCTCTTTTTTCCCTCCCTTCCTCTAGGATAATAGCATCGAGGAAAAAGGAGACGGGGGTAGGGGGGCACCTCTAAAAGCGACTGTTTCACATTTCACTTGACAACATTTCCCTGACAGGTCATATGACTGCGTGAATATAATTATGTTCTGAAATTTAAAGACTTACCTAGACATTAATAACTAAAGGAATTGCAATGAAGAAATATTCTTCTAGTGATAAAGAACCACTTATGACCTTTTAATAATAAGCAGTACGCAATTGCTGATTCAGGATGGAGAACATCATCATAATAATAAGGCTGTATCAAAACCTAAATTAGGTATAACATCCAGGGCTGTTAGTCTAGCATAGAATATAAATATTTTGTTTGTTCATTTTTTTATTTACTCAGTAAGTCAATCCAATTTACAAATATTTATGGAAATGGTTCTACGGGCCAGGCAACATGCTGGCACTGGCAAAACAGATGAACAGCCAGACATGGTCCCTATCTCATGGAGAGTCCAAACAAAGCAAAACAAACAAAACAAACAAAAACACTAAACAGAAATTAAATAATTGTAATAAATGCTATAAAGGAAAAAACAAATGGCTGAGGACAATGTGGGGGGGGGTGTTGGGAGGAAGAAGGAATCCACTTTAAATAGAGTAGTCAAAACAAGCTCAAGGACATTTATGCAGAGACACGAAGTACACGAATAAGTCAATCATGCAAGGGGGAGTTTGTGGGTGGGGAGGCTTTCCAAAAACAGGGTAGAGCATGGGCAATGATTCGGAAGCAAGAGAGAGCTTGACATATTTAAAAAAAAAAAAACACACACACACAAAACTGAAACTAGTATGCCTGGAGCTCAATGAAGGAAATGAAAATAACAAAGATAAGGTTAGAAAAATACACAGGTGCTAGATCATGCAGGCCTTGTTGGCTACGGTAAGGAGAATAAATTTTATTCAGAGTGCAACAGCTTGCCACTAAAGGGCTTTAAACAAGAAAGTGAAATTATCAAACTTAAGTATCACTTTTGTTACTGTATGAAAGGATTAAAGGAGAGGAAACAAGGAGATAGTTATATCCCATATCCAGTCTATTAGAAAAGCTATCTATCTTTAAATTATTTCTAGGAAAAAAAATTATTTCTAGGTTTCAACCCCTTCTTATGATCTCCACTGCAATCACCAATCCAAGTTACCATATCTTATCACCTGAATTGTTGATGGTTTCCTAAGTCATCTTCTTGCTTGCATCCTTGATTCATGCACATAGAACTATTATTTTAAAATGGTAAGTCAGAGCATGTCTTTCCTTTGCTCAAAACACTGTCACACTCCCAACTTTACTCCATAAAAAGCAAAAATCCTTACAACAGTTTTATAAAGTCCTGCAGGATCAAAACACACCCTTACCCACTGCCTGCTACAACCTCTCTAACCTCATGTCCAAATACATTCCACATCCTGCTACTACCATGCTCAACTCAGGTAGGATTCTGAAACATGCCAATCATGCTCTCCCTTAGAAACCACTGAATGCTCCATGAGAATAGACTTCCCCCAGATAAACATGACTCCTCTTCTATCTTGAAAAGTCTTTACTCAAATCTCACCTCAAAGAAACTTTGTTCCACCCATCCTATTTAATATGGTTAAACGCTCCTTCTGCTCTTACATTCCCAATGTCACAAATAGTATTCAAATAGGGACACTGAGTCCCTGCACTGACGTCTTGAAGTGAAAACTGCTTGTTTCCTAGCTTGCAGGTGTGGTGAGGTCTGTCTGATGATTCCACTAATAAAGTCCTTGTCTTTTCCTGTTTTAGCTGCTACTTTAGGTTTCCACCACCCCCCACATTGATTTTTTTCTGTGTATAAATGGTTGAAAGAGCACCTCTTCTTGTTTTCCGTTGCCCTACTAGTAAACATCATGTAAAAATAACAAATATGTAAAATGTAAAGATTGTGTATGTATATTTACTTTTTGTAAATCAAGGTTTAAACTTAGTGGCTAGAGTTTTGTTGCACATTTTAAAATACTTTTTATCTTTTATGGTTTAATATAAAATATTTTTATCATTTATGTTGTTTTTTAACCAACTAGACTTTTTCATTATAACGATTATCCAATTACATTTATCATTCAATTTCGACACTTGAGTTGTATCTTACAGGAATGCTCATGTTCCATTTATATTTTGTAAGGTATTAAACCTGGTGCTTTTCTATAAGAAAAAAACAACAACAAATACTATTCAACTTCTAATTTACTTACTACATTTATTCTATTTCTATCTCTCACCCTTGCTAAAATGTGAGCTCCACAAAACTGGAATTTTTGTCTGTAATGCTTACTGATGCATCCCAGCATCTGAAACACAGTATATAACAAATAAATAACTGATGAATTGTATTTTATTAACAGATCAAAGGAAAGAAACCGATCAATGGATACTAAAAATTTATTTGGATGATAACCATCAAATATTCCTGAGAAAGAGTTATTAATGTTATTGAAGGATGCATGTAATCACAGCTATTATTTAATAAGTGTTAGGGGCAATACAATTATATCTTAAAATTAAGTAAAGCATTAAAAATATTGAATATTAGAAAGCATAACATCACAATTTGCAAGAGATGTAGAAAAGTAAAAAACAAAAACATTTATTTTCTACCAATTAAGAGAAATAAATCAACCGTCATTAAAAACCCTATGAGGTAGGTACTGTTATGATCTTGTTACAGATGAAAAACACTGAGGCACAGAAAGGTTAAGTAACCTCCTTGGGACTTAACTCTAGAGAGACTAGCTCCCAAAGCTCAAGTTTCAGTCACTATTCTGTAAGGGTCCCCAAACAGACTTCACTGGAAAATTACTGGAAATAGTAAAAAGAGTTTGGTAAGATGTCCAGTTCCTAAAGAGAAAAACAATAAGGAAAAAAATTCTATACATGATGGTAGCAAGAAGAAACCACACATAAACTCACTTATAAATCTTAGCATCACTAAAGGCAGAATAATATTAAGAGTCAAATGGGATACAAAATAAATTACAGAGCACCTCTTTGAAAAGATTCTTGCCGAAAGAAAGGAAACTTGAATGTAATTGAACTTCTAGATCTAACTACCAGGAGCAACTGAACAAATCCAGAAAGTGAGACATTTTATAGAAGAGCTCAGTTTCTCTAAAAACAGGTCATTGATACCAAAAAAAAAAAAAAAAAGGGAAGGAAATTACCTACTAAAAAAGTCAAGGTACAAATGCCATGTTTGAGTTCTTAGATTCTGCTTCTTAATAAACAGACCATACAAATATATTTTTGAAAAATTATGAAAACTGAAATGTGAACTGGATGTTAAATGGTATATGAGGAATTAATCTCATAAGGTAAATAGCATGGTAATTTTATTTTTTAGTGTCATTGTTAGAGAGGCAATCTGAAGTATTTATAGATGATATGACAAGGTATCTGGGAGTTGCTGCACAAAATGTTGAAGCTCGATAATGGGTACACAGGGTTTGTTACATAGTTCTCTCTACTCTCTATAGGTTTGAAATTTTCTACTCTAAAAAAGATGCATACATAAACACAAACTAGGAAGTTAAATGACATAAAAAGAAGACATTTACCCTAAAAAATTATTATAAAAATGCACTGCTTTCCAATGAACCTATAAATTCCAAGGTAATAATTTGAACACATCAATATGATTCTTATGTTTATCTGGAAGAACAGGTGACTAAAGTCTGAAAAAGAAGAGTAATAATGACAGGGAAGGGGGCTGAAAGGAGAGTAGGGACAGAACTTTACTACTAGATATTAAAATGTATTATATGATGGGAAGCGGACTTGGCCCAATGGATAGGGCATCTGCCTACCACGTGGGAGGTCTGCGGTTCAAGCCCTGGGCCTCCTTGACCCGTGTGGAGCTGGCCCATGCGCAGTGCTGATGCACGCAAGGAGTGCCATGCCACGCAGGGTATCCCCCGCATAGGGCGGCCTCACGTGCAAGGAGCGCGCCCCGTAAGGAGAGCTGCCCAGGGCAAAAGAAAGTGCGGCCTGCCCAAGAATGGCGCCGCACACACAGAGAGCTGATGCAGCAAGATGACGCAACAAAGAGAGACACAGATTCCCGGTGCCGCTGATAATGATAGAAGCGGTCACAGAAGAACACACAGCTAATGAACACAGAGAGCAGACAACTGGGGGAGGGGAGAAAGGGAGAGAAAAAAATGTATCATATGGTAACTGCAATTGATAAAATGTGAAATAGATCAATAGAAAAGAAGAGTTCAAACATAGATCCAAGTACCTATGGCAATACAATATAAGATATAGGTAACATATCATTGAGATGGTAAGTCAGAGAAGTACTCAGTAAATTAAGCTGGGTAAGTACATGCTATTTTGGGGGGGGGAAAGCCATTCCCTTAACTCACACTTCAACCATGTAAAAAATATAACTCGAAAGGGAGTGGAAGAAAATTTGGCTATTTACTTTAATAACATTAAGGCAGGGACAGATTTCTTAACCATGGCATAAACACCAGACACTATAAAGGAAAATACAGATAGCTTTGACTAGATTGAAATTTACGGTCACTACCCAGGAAAAAGAAGTGCATGTGGGTAGGGTGGGACGGAGGGTCAGTATCCTTAACATATGAAGCACTCTCAAAAATCAACAAGAAAAAGAACAGCAAGATTGTTATAAGAACAATGGTGACCGATGGAGTGATGCCCACAGTGACAGGCAATGATATATACACCCCTTTGATGTGAGTAAAGAGTATAAGCATTTAAAAAGTACAGAGATGGCTGTACACAGTGAGAAAATCAGCAGCACTTCACAGAGAGAAGAGCATGTTCATTAGCTGTCATATCTGTATTAAGGATGCCACTGTTGATGCTACTTCCTATTCAGGGTGAGGATGCCATGAAGTCTTTCAAGAAGCTCCCTTTGCTAGTCTTATGGTGCTTATGGCACTTTCCAACTATCTTAGACATTATAGCTTTGAACCTGAACTATCCATGAAGTATAAGCAACTGGTATCAACTGCACCATATTCCCAAGATGTGACTGTGAGGCCAGGTGAGGCAAAGGACAATTTCCCAGGTATATTCATATCTCTGGTGGACCCATACTTTAGCTTGCATGTATCTATTTTTGAAAAACTGCAATAAAAAAAAAAGCTGGGCAATGATATGAATAGCAATGGACAATAAACATATGTATTTTTAGCACAGTAACTGAAGATCTGCAAATCAAAATAATGGGAAACCACTTTTTTTTTATCTGAGAGGTTTATCTGACAGGCAAAAATACCATTTTCATATGGAAAAGAGCAGAATGCCAGTATCAATTATGTGGGTGGTAACATTTTCTTCTTATGTTTGGGGATAAGAAACTAGCAACAATATTGTTGTTTTAGTTTTGATCCAATAATTAAAATATACAGAGTTCTTTTAGGACAAAGATTTACATGTAGAAAGTTCAAGAAGAAGCTTATTAGTCAATTATAACATTGTCAAAATAAGAACATTACAGGGTACCCACAATAGTATTAAACACTTGTTAATCTCATAATGTCTATTAAGCTCTTGTTACATCTGAAGTACTCTAAGAAGGAATACTAACATGGATAAGATCTTGAGACATTCTCAATCTGGTGGAGGAGGCAGCATGGGAACAATTAAAATACGAGTCTTATATTACAGATATGGACAAAATATTCTGAAAGTACCAAGGAGCTTGGGGAGTAATGAAAAGGACAAAGAGGGAAGCAGACTTGGCCCAGTGGTTAGGGCGTCCGTCTACCACATGGGAGGTCCGCAGTTCAAACCCCGGGCCTCCTAGACCCGTGTGTAGCTGGCCCACGTGCAGTGCTGATGCACGCAAGGAGTGCCCTGCAACACAGGAGTGCCCTGCCACACAGGGGTTTCCCCGCGTAGGGGAGCCCCACCCTCAAGGAGTGCGCCCCGTAAAGAGAGCCACCCAGCCCAAAAGAAAGTTCAGCCTGCCCGGGAATGGTGCCGCACACACGGAGAGCTGACGCAAAAAGATGATGCAACAAAAAGAAACACAGATTCCCGTGCCGCTGACAACAACAGAAGCAGACAAAGAAGAACATGCAGAAAATGGACACAGAGAACAGACAACTGGGGGAGAGGAAGGAGAGAGAAATAAATAAAATAAATCTTAAAAAAAGGACAAAGAGAAAATGACAAATAAGCTCATTCTTAGAGGCTGAAGATTTTACCAGGCTGAGAACAAGAAAATTAAAGAGAAAGTTTTATGTGCAAAGATGCAGAGGGACACTATGCTCATGGTATTCAATACGAATTATTAAAACATGTGTTCCACAATAGCATATCGTATAAAAAATGAGTGGTCCATGGCACTGAAAAGCAGGTAGGAGCCAGAGAGTTATACAATAAAATCTGCATTTTAGAAAGGTAACTTGGGCATAAGAAGACTGGCCAGAAAATGTTGGAAGACAATTTCCATGGGTCGCTCACATTTCTTTTAAGTGTATGTATATAGCAAACAGCCTTAGACGGTAGAGATTGTGTCTCCCCCTGATGACAAAGCCCAAGAAGTCCAACTAAAAGGTTGGGGTTTTCTAAGTCCAGGACCTTCAAGTGAAATGCAAACTCACTGTAAGCACAGCATCCACCTGTGCCCACTTGGGACTTGAGAGGCAATCAAAACAAATGCAAATGTGAAGCTTATGCTTTATGCTGTGACTTGGGCAGTGAAGTCCTTTTTGAGATAGGAGGCTCTCTTCTATGTCAGCATCGATGAAACTGTGTCAGGCTACTCTGTTAAGTACGGTAAAATTGAAGACCCTTCAGTTACTGATAAAAAGGAAGAGAAAACAAGGACGGGACACAGGAAGACGAACCACAAGGCTATTCAGTATATTATAGGAGACAAGTTAAGGAATTCTAAGGAAAGGAGGCAACAGTAAAAGGCATTTTAGGATACAAAACTGATAAGACCTGGGACTGAGTAGATGTGGGGGGGTGAGGGAGAATGTAAAGCTGAGATGACTATAATGTTTCTAATTGGATGAGTGGTAGTTGGTTATGTCATGGATGCAAAAAAGATAATTTAAGAACAGACCAGAGAAAGGTGAGGTGAGCTTGGAACATACACAGTTATGGGAATATTTGGGCAGAGTTATCTACTGGAACATTAGAACCACAGGTTTGTAGATACAGATAGAGGTCAGGATTAAAGAAGAAGTATTGGACACCATTATGGTATGTATTAGTGAGGGTTCTCTAGGGAAACAGAATCAACAAGGGATATCTGTCAATAGTAAGAGATTTATCAGAGTCTCTCATGCAGCCGTGGGGATGCCCAAGTCTAGGTTCCACAGGCAGGCTGCAACCAGGAGCTCCGATGAAAGTCCAGTTAAGATTCTTGACGAGTTCTGGGAGATGTTGGCTGTCCAAAGAGGAGCTGGGAAATTCTCTGTCAATGCTGGAATCACTTCCCCTTTTAAGGGATTCAACTGATTGAGTTAAGCATCACTCACTGCTGATGGCAGTCTCCCTGACTGATGTAATTATAACCAGCTATCTATGATTTACCACTGCAGTAAAGTCAGTGGTGATTAGAGTCCATAAATGCCCCTGTATTACAGTTAGCCCAGTGCTTGTTTGACCAAACAAATGGGCACAATTACCTGGCCAAGTTAACACAATAGCCTAACCATCACATGGTATAAGCCAGAGATTCTCAACGTGGCGTAAGTAAATCTGCAAGGTGAAATCAACATTCACAATAATATTAAGATATGATTTGCCTTTTACTGTGTTGACATTTGCTTTGACAGGGTGAATTCAATGGTGGGTAAATCTGCTCGTGCCTAAGCACAAATAAAGGCAGTAGAATCGAGCTGTCAGTGTATTCTGTATCTCCTACGCGTGTATGAAAAAAACACCAAATTAATCAAACTTTTTTTTTGAAGCAGCAGCAAAATTGATTTTTTATTAAATATGGACTCTTAAACTCTTTTTGATATTTTGTATGAGGAAACTGAAAGTATGAATGAAGTACAATGGTTTCTTAAGGAAAAGAACTTGAGTGATTGAGCTAACCTATTTATATTTGAAATACCGACTGACAAACAGCTGTTATTGAGACATGGGTATATGGCAGACATTTCTTGAAAAATAAAAAAAGTAAGCCTATAACTTAAAAAAAAAAAAAGTCAGCATGTATTGCTGGTAGTAAAATTTGAGATTTCAACTGAAAATTATAATTTTGTAAAACTCATATCTACCATGATGAAATTCTTTTTTTTTTTTTTAATTTTATTTTTTATTGACTTTGTAATAATATTACATTAAAAATATATATGTGAGGTCCCATTCAACCCCATCCCCCCACCCCCCCTCTCCCCCCCCCCCAACAATACTCGTTCCCATCATCATGACACATCCATTGGATTTGGTAAGTACATCTTTGGGCACCTCTGCACCTATGATGAAATTCTTGATACTTAAATAGTACTTTACTGAGGCTGGTAGTGTGATTAACAAATCAGACATTTTTATAGCATTTGCCAGTACCGCATAATTTAATGAATGAATACTTTCTCAAATAATGAATTTCTAAAAAAAATAATAGCTTTACCGAGATGTAATTCACCACAACATGCAACTTACCCATTTAAAGTCTTAGATTCAACATTCACAGTTGGGCAATCACTACCACAATCAATCTTAGAACATTTTTATCACCCCTAAAAGAATCCCCATGCCTCTTAGACATCTCCCCCAAAACCCTGATCTCAAAGCAACCCACTAATCTACCTTCTCTCTCTGTAGATCATTTCTCTTGGGCATCTACCTAGGATTGGAACTGCCGGATCATATGATAACTTTATGCTTAATTGTTTGAGGAAATGCCAGACTGTTTTTCAAAGCTTTGCATTCCTACCACAACTTCACAAGGTTCCAATTTCTCCACACACTCACCAACACTTGTTATTATCTGGTTTTTTTTTAATAGCCATCTCAGTGGGTAGAAAGTGATACCTCTTTGTTGTTTTGATTTGCATTTACCTAATGGCTAAACAATGTTGAGCATCTTTTCATGTACTTGTTGGTGACTTCCATATCTTTGTTGAAGAAATATCTATGCACATCCTTTGCCCATTTTTTAATTGGGTTATTTGCCTTATTATTATTGCCTTGTAATAATTCTTTATATATTCTGGATGCCACAGATACATGACTTGCAAAAATTTTCTCCCATTGTCTAGGTTGTCTTTTCAAATTATTGATGGTGTCCTTACAAGCAAAAAGTCTTAACTTTGATGATGTCCACTGTATTTTTTCTTTTGTTGTTTGTTTTTTGTATCATATCTAAGAAACTATTGCCAAATCTAAGGCCATGAAGATCAAGTCCTATGATTTCTTTAAAGAATTTTATAGTTTTAGCTCTTACATTTAGGTCTTTGATCCATTTTGAGTTACTTTTTGTATATGGTGTGAAGGGGTCCAACTTCACTCTTTCATATGTTGATCTGTAGTTTTTCCAGCACAATTTGGTGAAAAGACTACTCTTTTCCCATTGAATTCTCTTGGTACTCTTGCTGAAAATCAACTGACTATAACTGTGATGGCTCACTGCTGTACTCTCAATTCTATTCCACTGATCTATATGCTGCTCTTATCCAAGGACCACACTGTAGCTCCATATTAAGTTTTTAACTTGGGAAGTGTGAGACCTTCAACTTTGTTCTTTTTTAATATTGTTTTTGTTATTCTGAGTCCCTTGGATTTTCATGTGACTCTTATAATCAACTTATCAATATCTAAAAAGAAGCCAGCTAGGATTTTGATAGGAAATTTTTTTTTAAAAGATTTTTTAAAAAAATCTATTTCTCTCCCCTTCCCCCTCCCCCCCAGTTGTCTGCTCTCTGTGTCCATTCACTGTGTGTTCTTCTGTGACCGCTTCTATTCTTGTCAGTGGCAATCTGTGTCTCTTTTTGTTGTGTCATCTTGCTGCATCAGCTCTCTGTGTGAGGCGCCATTCCTGGGCAGGCTGGACTTTCTTTTGTGCTGGGCGGCTCTCCTTACGGGGCGCACTCTTTGCGCATGGGGGTCCCCTATGCGGGGGACATCCCTGTGTGGCAGGGCACTCCTTGCACGCATTAGCACTGTGTGTGGTCCAGCTGCACACGGGTCAAGGAGGTCCTGGGTTTGAACCTTGGACCACCCTTGTGATAGGCAGATGCCCTATCCATTGGGCCAAGTCCGCTTCCCTGACAGGAAATTTACTACACATCAATTTGGAGATTCTGGGCATCCTAAAAATATTAAGTTATCAAATACATGGAATGTTGTTCCTTTTATTTAGGTTCTCTTAAAGTTATTCCAATAATATTATGATATTTTTACAGTATAAGTATTACACTTATTTGGTTAAATTTATTCCTAAGGACTTCATTTTTTTGATACACTTTAAATGAAATTTTCTTAATTTCACTTCAGTTTATTCATTGCAATTGCATAGAAATAAAATTTATTTTAGCATATTGATCATATATCCTGCAACCTTGCTGAACTCATTTATTAATTGTACTTTTTTTTCCGTGAATTTCCTAGGATTTTTTGCAGAGAAAATCATGTTTTCTGCAAATAGAGTAGTACTTCTTTCTTTATAATCAATATGACATTAATTTACTCATTTAAACTGTACATTCAATGGTTTTAACTATATTTACAGTCATGCAACTATAAACACAATCACAAAAAACAACTATAACCAGAATTCTCCTCACTCAAAAAAGAAACATCATATTCAATAGCAGTCACTCTCTAAACTCCTTATTCCCATAGTCCTAAGCAATACGTTCTGCCTCTATACACAGATCTATTCCTGACATGTCATACAAATGGAATCACACAACATGTGCCTTTTGTGACTGACTTTTCACTTAACACAATGTTTTCAAAGTTTATCCATGTTGTAGCATGTACTGGTATTTCATTTCTTTTCTTTTTTAACAAATCAATTTTACTGATGCCTATAAGTAAATAATACAATTCGTCCAAAGTGTATAAAGTGTTCAAAGGGGAGTGGGTGTAGCTCAGTGGCTGATTGCCTGCTTCCTATATGTGAGGTCCCAGGTTCAATCCCTGTACCTCCTAAAAGAAAAAAAAGGATACTTAATTTCTTTTCGTTGTGGAATAATATTCAGTTTTATGGACATACAATAATTTGTTTATCCATTCATCAATTAATAGATATTTGGGTTGTTTCCACTTTTTTTATCATTATAAATGATGCTGCTATGAATATTCATGTAAAAATTTTGTGAGAACATATGTTTCCTTTTCCATGGAAATATACCTAGAAGTAGAACTGTTGTGTCATATGGTAAAACCATCTTTAACCTTTTGAGGAAATGCCACTGTTTCCAAAGCATCTGCACAATTTTATAATCTCACCAGCATAATTTCTCTAGATCTTCACCAACAATATTTGAAAATGGTGGGCAGTAGATGTCCAACTCGATTCTTTTGCATGTGGATACCCAGTGTTCCCAGAATCATTTCCCAAAAAATATATTCTTTCACTAATGGAGTGTTGTCTTGGCATGCTTATCAAATATTAATTGACCATAAATGGATAGGTTTATTTCTGGACTCTCAATTCCATGACAACTGATTTTGAGGTTTAAAGGCAATTCAGTGGAAACAGAATAGCTTTCCAACAAGCAACCATAGTTGAATAAATTCATATGTATATGCAAAGTCATATATTTTTGTGAACTTCAACCTGTTCTTGAAACTGCATACAAAAATACCTCAAAATGGATCATAATCCAAAAAAATATAAAAGCTTAATTAAAAAGCCTCTAAAAGAACACAGGGGAAAATCTTTGTGATCCTAATCATATGGGACCAATGGCTTTCAAAAACATGCTTATGGATACATAATTGACAATCAATAAATGCTATCTGCTATTATACTTTTAAAAATTAATAGCTGGCTCATTTTCCATATATATAGATATACACTAATGAGGAGCATCTAGGTTATCTTCAGTTTTCTATATTATAAATACTGTTTCCCTGTACAGTGTTATATATTACATACTACTTATGCAAATAGTATTTCTATAGAAAAGATACCTAAACTAGTAATTACTGAGACAAAGATTATATGCATTTTTGATTTGTAAAGGTACTGTCAAATTGCTGTACTATAAAGTGTACCTTTATACCTATCCAGAAGGGTATAAAAGTATTCTTTGTTTCATATCATCTCTAGCACTATATACTCACCAGTGTATTTTTTACCAATATGACATACAACTACGTAATATATATATTTAACTTCAAAATTTTTGATTGTTCATTCGGTGAACAGAATTCATCTATTAGTGATTCATATTTCTTCTTACATGAATTATCCAACCATTCTTTGTTGGCTTTTTCAATTGAGATGCTTGTTTTCTTCCTAATGATGTCAAGATAGTGGAGTAGAAAGATAGTAGAGTAGGAAGTTCTAGGAATCAGTCCTTTCACCAAAACAACAATTAAACAGGCAGGAACTGTCTGAATCAACTATTTTGGAACTCTGGAGTCTAGTGGAACACTGTACAGCATCCAGGGAAGAGTTGGAGGAAAGGGACTGGAAAATTGTGGTCTATTATGAATTTTACTTTCTGTGCAGCCTCTACACATACCACACCACATAATCGTATAGCAGGAAGCAATACGGACTACAGCCCAAGTTCCTGGGACAGCTAGCTGGAGCTGGAGTGGGCAATAAGGACCTAGTACTTCAAGATCCAGGAGTGTGGTCTGATCATGGATCACTGCTTTGGATCAGCTATTTCAGAGAGGTGGGGACGGTCATTGTTCCAAACCCCAGTCAAAAACTGCATAGGATTCTTAAAGAGCACTACTTCTGTTTTCTCTTCTTTCTCATAGTTTCCATTTCCATTTAGTTACATAAGTAACTAAAATCAGGAATGAAAGTGGGGACATAACTAGCAATCTGACAGAAATAAAAAAGTTTATACGAGCTTATTATGAACAATTATACACCAGCATATTAGGAAATCTAGATGAAATAGACAAATTTTGAGAAATATACAAATTACTTAATTTGAAGCAAGAAGAAGTAGAAAATTCTCAACAGACCTATGGAAGTAAAACAATTTAACCGTTAACCCAAAATTTCCCAACAAAGGAAAGTCCAGGACCGGATGGTTACACTGCTGAATTCTAACATAAATAAAAAGATATGAAAAATAAAAGAGTAGAGTTTACCTCAGAACTCATTTGATGAGGCCAGGATTACCCTGATACCAAAGCCAGATAAAGACAGCACAAAAAAATAAACTTAAAAAAATAAAGAGAGAAAATTGCAAATTTTATGTTACAATTTTTTTTTAAATTTATTGAAATATATCACTCAAACATACATAAACAATAAGTGTATAATAGCTGTGAACTTACAAACCTAAGATATATAACATCAAACAAACATATATAACATCTCACCCTACCACCAAAAACTTGCATTGTTTTTACTTTTTTAACTAATGATTAAAGAACATTGTCAAAATATTACTACTAAACAAAGTAGTTTTCCCCTAACCAATCTGATTGTTATTATCTTTTTATCATTTATATATGAACATACATAAACAATTAAGTGGATAGTAAAAGTTGCGAACTTACAAAGCAAACATGCATAATATCATACAGGGGTCCCATACATCACCTCCACCAATACCTTGCATTGTCATGAGACGTTTGTTACAAACTATGAAAGAACACTGTCAAATCTTACTACTAGTCATAGTCTTTATCAAACATTTGGTGTGTTTTTCCCCCAACCCACCCTATTATTATTTTTTAAATATATTTTTATGACAGAAATTGTAAACTTATAAAACAATCTGTACATGTGCAGAATTCCCAAACATCCCTGCATCAACACACCACAATGTGGTGTGTTATTTGCTACAGATAAAATAATATCAATCTGACTGTTACCATGTCCGTAGTGTACATTTGACTCACATTTTCCATACTGCCTCAGTATCAACACAGTACATCTTTTGTATAGATGCAAGAATATTATATTATTACTACTAACCACAGTCCATAGGTCACTCCAGCTGTATTTTTCCCATGCTTCTCCACATTCCCACCACCCTGCAGTAGTGACATACATTTGTTCCAGCTAACAAAGGACACTCTTGGCATCTGTACCATCAACTACCATTCTCATCCACCTCTTGGGGGTACTGTGCTATCCAGTTTCCAGATTATTCTCAAGCATTCTGTCAATTGGCATTTACATAACTAGAGTACCATTTTCAATCACATCCCCATTTATAAACTAGCTGTTACTCACTGTGTGTTACCATCCACTCTAGACATTTCCACAACTTTACAGTAAAGCTAATTAAAAGTTCAGTAGCCCACTCAGAAATTCTCTTATCTCCTTTAAGAATCCACCACCTATCACCAGGTCTTGAAGATATTTTCCAATAATTTCTTCTAGAAGTTTTAAGCTTTTTGCTTTTATTTTAAGTTTTTTTGATCCATTTTGAGTTAATTTTTAGAAAAGGTGTGAGATAGGGGTCCTCTTTCCTTCTTTCAGCTATGGATGTCCAATTTTTTCAGCACCCTTTGTTGAACGGGTGAGCTGTGTGAGTTTGACAGGCTAGTCAAAAATCACTTGACCATACCTGTGAGGGTCTGTTTTTGAACCATAAATTTGCTTCCACTGGTCTATTGTGTCTGTCTTTAGTCCAGTACCATGCAGATTATACCACTATTGGTGGGTATTATGATTTAAAGTCTGGAGATAAGGGTTCACTTTTCCTTTTTATGATGTTTCTGGCTATTCAGGACTCCTTACCCTTCCAAATAAATTTAATGATCATGTTTTCTATTTTTTCTTTAATGCTGGTGTTATTTTTATTGGAGTTGCATTAAATTTATACATCAATTTGAGTAGAATTGACGTCTTAATGATATTTAGTCTTGCAATCCATGAGCATGGGATGTTTTTCCAGTTATTTAGGGCTTTTTTGATTTGTTTTAACATTGAGTTGCAGTTTTCTGAAAACAAGTGCTTTATATCATTGGTTAAGTTTATTCCTGACTATCTGAGTTTTATCTTTCATATTGTATTTTCACCACTCTTTTGACACTTTTAGGTACTTTTATTGATATAATCTTCATTTCTAGACTCTCTTCCAGTCCTCTCTTTCCTGTCTTTTCTTTTCAGGCTCTAGCACACCCTTTAGTATTTCCTGAAAATCTGGTATCTTGCTTAGAAATTCTGTTTCTGTTTATCTGTGAGTATTCAAATCTCGCCCTCATTTTTGAAAGACAGTCTTGCTGGATATAAAATTTTTGGCTGGAAGTTTTTCTCTTGTAGTATCTTAAATATATCAGACCACTGTCTTCTTGCCTCCATGGTCTGTGGTGAGAAATCAGCACTTAATCTTATTGGATATCCTTTATATGTTATGCATTGCTTTTCTCTTGCTGCTCTCAGAATTCTCTTTGGGAAGCGGATTTGGCTCAATGGATAGAGCATCTGCCTACCACTTGGGAGGTCCACAATTCAAAGCTAGGGCTTCCTTGACCCGTGTAGAGCTGGCCCATGCATAGTGCTGATGCATGCAAGGAGTGCCGTGCCATGCAGGGGTGTCCCCCATGTAGGGGAGCCCCACGCTCAAGGAGTGCTCCCCGTAAGGAGAGCCGCCCAGCACGAAAAAAGTGCAGCCTGCTCAGGAGTGGCGCCACACACACACAGGGCTGATGCAGCAAGACGATGCAACAAAAAGAGAGACAGATTCTGGGTGCCAATGACAAGAATAGAAGCAGACCCAAAAGAACACGCGGCGAATGGACACGGAGAGCAGACAACTGGAGTCGGGCAGGGGAAGGGGAGAGAAATAAATTTAAAAAATAAAAATCTTAAAAAAAAAAAAAAAAAGAATTCTCTCTTTGTTTTTGGCCCTTGACATTCTGATGAGTATGTGCCTTGGAGTTGGTCTATTTAGATTTTTTTGGATGAGAGTACATTGTACTTCTTGGACAGGGATATCTACGTCCTTCAACAGGGTTGAGAAATTTTCTACCATTATTTCTTCAAATATTCCTTCTTCCCCCTTTCCCTTCTCTTCTCCTTCTGGGACACCCATGACATGTATGTTTGCATGCCTTTTGCTGTCATTTAGTTCCCTGAGACCTCGTTCAATTTTTTTCCATTCTTTTCTTCATCTGTTCTTTTGTATGTTCACTTTCAGATGCCATTTCTTCAAGTTCACCAATCCTTTCTTCTGCCTCCTCAAATCTGCTATTTTATGATTCCAATGTTTTTAAATTTCATTGATTGCACCTTTCATTCCCATAAGATCTGCTATTTTTCTATGTATGCTTTCAAATTCTTCTTTGTGCTCATCCAGTGTCTTCTTAATATCCTTAATCTCTTTAGCCATCTCATTGAATTTATTAAGGAGATTTGTTTGAATATCTGTGAAGAGTTGTCTCAACTCCTTTATGTCATCTGGAGGCTTTTCTTCTTCCTTTAACTGGGCAATAGCTTCCTGTTTCTTGGTGTGGACTGTAATTTTTTGTTGGTGTCTTTATTCTGGGTGTATTTATTCTGGGTGCAGATTTTCTCTTTAGTTTAGGGCTTCCTATCATTTCTTCCTTGCTGGTTGTGCAGCAGGACCCAAGCATGTAGTTGGTGCTGTAAGCTGTGCAAGCTCAAGCTACCCTCATTGCACCAGGGACCAATGAAGCTTCTTCCAAATTTCTTCTTTGCCGGGGGTAGGGACAGAGGCACAGCTATGTGGTGTAATCCACGTGTAGGACTAGACTGTAGTTGCCCAGAGAGACTGAAGAAGCTTCACATCCCTTTCCCCTGCCTGGGGCAGGGATGGGGCTGCAGGTGTGGGCAGCAATCTATGCAGTGCGGATCCAAGATGACAGCAGTTACCCTGGTAGACTTCTGATTTTCAATCTATGGCAGCCAAAGTTACCTTCATTTACCTGTATAGGCTGATCCTCAACCTCCTCCCCACCACAGGCAGGGCTGAAGCCTAGGCAGGCAGCAGGCTGATCCCCAGGAAAGAAACTGGTTCTTGCCGAGACTGAGAGTTTCAGGCAGCCTGGCTTCCCCTCAGGCTGGGGTGGAGTCAGAATGGCGGCTACTGGCTTCTTTCTAACTTGGGCTGGTTCATACCCCAGCTGTTCCAGGGTTATCTCTTAGCCAGCCACGTCTACCAATCAGTAGCCGAAATTGGCAGCCAACTGTCTCCTCCTCCCCTGTGTCTGGGAAATGGAGCTTCCAATTCCCATCACAGAACAGCTCCTGGGGTGGCTCGTGCCAGAGCAGAATGATCACTGGCCTCCGTGGCTTGGCTGGCAATTTCCTGGAGAGGCTGGCGCAGGTCCCCACAGCCTTCTTCCCTCCTGGAAGTGACACTGGGGACTAGGCTAGACCTACAAAATGATTTTGGTGGAAGAAGCCAGTCCCCACCAGCACTGGGATCCTCAGTCCACCCTGCTTCCCCTCATGCCAGGCATGTAGTTAAGATGGCAGCTACTGGCCTCTTTCTGACTTGGACAGGCTCAAACTTGAACTGTTCTTAGGATTATACTGTAGTCCACAGAGTTTCCTCATCAGTAGCTGAAATTGGTGCCCAACCATCTCTTCCTCCCCTATTTTGGGGAAGTGGAGTTTCGACTCCAGCCGTGGAACAGCTCCCGAGATGGCTTGTGCCTCCAGTGGAGGATGAGCACCAGCCTCTGTGGCATGGAGCGCTCTACTTTTAAGTCTTCTCTGCAGATGGGCAGTCTCCTCCTTCCACTCCTTCAAAGACGTTGCAGGATGCTCTTCTGGCCTCCTGGAGCTCCCAAACAGGTGCTTCAGCTAGCTCCAGAGAGCTCTGGGTGTTTGCTAACTGCCCTATAGCAGGAGTTGACTCTAGGAGCTCCTTACTCCACTGCCATCTTGCTGGTTCCCACCATGTTACAACAATTTTAAAAAGCTCAAAAAATAAAAGAAAATTTCAAACCAATATTTCCTTAAATACGGATGCAAAAATTCTTAACAAAATTCTGGCAAACCAAATCCAACATTAAACTAAAATATTGATATATCATGAGCAAGTGAGATTAATTCCAGGATTGCAAGAATGGTTCAACATAAGTACAGTTCTCCCTCAACTTCTCCAGGCAACTGCAGCCATTTCTGGCCATTTTCGGTCTACTGTTTGACCACCTTTGGCTCCAAACCTGCCCCTGATGTGGCAGGAGGAATGGAAGGTGCTGGACAAGTGCAGTCAGTTTTGGCCGTCACCACTTATGCAGCTCCATACCCATACCAGGCAAGGGAGGAAGGGCTGTGGAGCTAATCAGTCACTCCAGGCAACTGCAAACAGTATCGGCCAGCACTGCTTGGATTATTGCACATGGCTGAGGCAAGGTGGGAGAAGCTCCTTCTGTTCCTGGAGCAACAAGTGCAGCTTCAGCCTCTATGGCTTATAGTACCAACTGCATCCTTGGCTCCTACTCTGCTACCACCAAGGGAGAAGAGGCAAGAAAAAGATGACAAAGAGCTGGACAAAAATCAGACTGGCTAAAGATGAGCTACTATATAGTTCCAAAATAAGTTGAGCCAAGTATCAAAGAGGAGCTGAAGCATAAGGCCAATCAAATAGCCTGACAATAAAAAGAGAAACCGCACCCAGAATAAATACATCTATTAAATCAGATGCCAAGACACCAACAAGAATTTACAATCCATATCAAGAAACAGGAAGATAGGGCCCAAAGGAACAAGCTAAGCCTCCGGATAAAGGAGTTGATACAATTAATCATAGATGTTCAAACAAATCTTCTTAAAAGACTCAAATATCTATGAATCAATTTAACAAAGAAATACAGGACCCATATTCAGAAAACTACAAAACAATGCTAAAAGAAATCAGTGAAGACCTAAACAAATGGAAAAATATTCCAGTTCATGGAATGGAAGACTAAATATCATGAATGAAGATGTCAATCCTACCCAAACTGATTTATAGATTCAATGCAATACCAATCAAAATTCCAACAGCCTACTTTACATAAATAGAAAAGACAATTACCAAATTTATTTGAAAGGGATAGTGCAACTAAATAGCCAAAAGCATTCTAAAATAGAAGAGTGACATGGAAGGAATTTCACTGCCTGACCTCGAGACATATTACAAAGCTACAGTAGTCAAAACAGCATGGTACTGGTATATAGACAGACACATCAATCAGTGCAATAGAATTGAGAATCCTGAAATAAACCTTCACATAGACAGTCAACTGGTGGTTTTTTTTTTTAAATGATGATTTTTAATATATAATCCAATTAGAGTCAATGGTTTTTATCATGTACATTATTAATTGGCAGATACAATAATTTGAGTTAGTTCAATACTTTCTTCACATTAAAGCTGTTCCCTTTTTTAAAATTTTATTTATTTATTTATTTATTCGTTTGTTTGTTTAATTTATTTATTTATCCCCCCCCCCCCCCCGCAGCTTGCTGACTGTCTGCTCTTTGTGTCCATTCACTGTGTGTTCTTCTGCATTTTTCCTTGTCTCCCTTTTTGTTGTGTCACCTTGCTGAGTCGGCTCTCTAAGGTCATGTGGACTGACAGCACTCCGCGGCGCTTGCAGGCTGGTGGCACTCTGTGGCACCCAGGCCGGAGGCTCTCCGCAGCGTGTAGGCGAGCCTGCCTTCACAAGGAGGCCCCAGGACATGAACCCAGGCCCTCCCATATGGTAGACGGGAGCCCAACTGATTGCGCTACAGCTGCTTCCCTCAACTGGTTTTTGACAAACCTACCAAGTCCATGTAAACAAGACAAAACAATCTCTTCAACAAATGGTGCTGGGAGAACTGATATCTATAATCAAAAGACTGAAGGAGGACCCCTATCTCACTCCCTATATAAGAATCAACTCAAAATGGATCAAAGACCTAAATATAAAAGCCAGGACCATTAAACTATTAGAAGAAAATATAGGAAAACATCTTCAAGATCTTGTGTAGTTTCTTGGACCTTACACCCAAAGCACGAGCAACAGAAGAAAAAAGATAAATGGGATATCCACAAAATTAAACACTTTTGTACCTCACAGGACTTTGTCAAAAGGATAAAAAGGCAGCTGACTCAATAGGAGAAAATATTTGGAAATCACATATCCAATAAGGGTTTACTATTCTTATATATAAAGAGATGCTATAACTCAACAATAAAAAGACAAATGATCCAATTAAAAAGATGGAGAAAAGACTTGAATAGGCATTTGTCGAAAGAAGAAATACAAATGGCAAAAAAAAACATATGAAACAGGTTCAACATCACTAGAGATTAGGGCAATGCAAATCAAAGCTAAAATGAGATATCATTTTACACCTATTAGAATAGCCACTTTTAACAATACAGAAAACTACAAGTGTTGGAGAGGAGTTAGAAACACTTATTCACTGTTGGTGGGAAGTAGAATGGTACAGCCATTGTGAAGGACTCTTTGGCAGTTCCTAAGAAGTTGTATATAGACTTGCCATGTGACCCGCCAATACATCTAATGGGTATATACCCAGAAGAACTGAGAGCAGTGACATGAACAGGCATCTGCACACCAATGTTCACAGCAGAATTATTCACGATTACCAAAGGATGGAAACAACTCAGGTATCCATCAACCAGTGAGTGGACAAACAAATTGTGGGGCATACATACAATGATTATGCAGCCGTAAGAAGAAATGAAGTCATAAAGCATATGACAACATGGATGAACCTGGAGGACATTATGTTGCATGAAGCAAGTCAGACACAAAAGGACAAACACTGAATAAATGCCCTATTATAAACTAAATATATTGTATAAAACTTGAATATGGGTCACCAAAAAATAAAATGAGGTTAGAGAATGGAAAGCTGAGTGTTAACTTTTACAGAATTGGTAAAAGGATTTGTGTTAATCTTTGGAAAAGAATAGAAAAGGTGAAAGTACAGCATAATCTTTGTACCTAGCAGCACTATTATATGGGTATGACAGTGGTTGAAAGGGAAAGTCTAAGGTCACCTATATTATTAAAAGGAAAGCTAAAAAAATGTAACATGGGTCTGTATAGCAAAGTAAAACATCATTTGAAATTTGAATATGGGTAACACTGCATATATAAGACTGTTTTTCTTTGAAATTGAACAAATGTTTGTTAATGTTACAGGATGTTAACATCAGACCAAGAAAACCCATTATGCTAAGTGAAAGAAACCAGACACAAAGTACTACATACTGTATGATTCCATTCAAATAAAATGCAAATATAAATCCATTTATAAAGAAAAAAAAAGATACAGAGAGCTGGAATATGATAAATGAACTAAACCTAATAGATTTACACAGAACATTTTACCCCAAAACTGCAGGATATACATTCTTCTCAATTGCTCATGGATTTTTCTCCAGAATAGACCATATGCAGGGTCAAAAAGAAGATCTCAATAAATTTTAAAAGATTGAAATTATAGAAAGCACTTTCTCTAATCATAATGGAATAAAACTGGAAAATCAACAACAGGCAGAAAAAGGGAAAACTCATGAATAGATGGAAATTAAACAATACACTTTCAAATAATCGGTGGATCAAAGAAGAAATTGCGAGAGCTAACAGTAAATACCTTGAGATGAATAAAAATGAGAACATGACATATCAGAACCTATGGGATGCAGCAAAGGCAGTGCTGAGAGGGAAATTTATGGCTCAGTGCCTACATTAAAAAAGAAGAAAGCTAAAATCAATGACCTAACTACACAGCTGGAGAAACTAGAAAAAGAACAGCAAACTATTCCTAAAGCAAGCAAAAGGATCATAACGAAGATCAGAGCAGAAATAAATGAAATGAGAGGAAAAACCAACAGAGAATTAATAAAACACAGGTTGGTTCTTCAAGAGGATTAACAAAATTGACAAACCTTTAACTAGACTGCAAAGAAAAAAAAGAGTGAAGATGCAAATAAATAAAATTAGAAATGAAAATGGGGAGATTACTACTGACCCCACAGAAATAAAAGAGATTATAAGAGGATACTATGAATGAGTGTATACCAACAAATTAGGCAACGTAGACGAAATGGAAAATTTCCTAGGAATGTACCAACAACCTATACTGACTCTAGAAGAAATAGAAAACCTCAAGAAACCAATCACAAGTAAAGGGATTGAAAAAGTCATCAAACAACTTCCCAAAATGAAAAGCCCAGGACCAGATGGCTTCACAGGTAAATTCTACCAAGCATTCAAAGAGTATTTAATACCAATCTTACTTAAACTCTTCTAAAAAAATTGAACAGAAGGAAAGCAACCAAACTCATTCTATGAAGCCAATATCATCCTAATATTAATGCCAGAAAAAGATATTATGAAAAAAGAAAATTACATACCTATTTCGTAATGAATATGAATGCAAAAATCCTCAACGAAACACTTGCTAGGGAAGTGGCTGTGGCTCAATCAGTTGGGCTCCCATTACCATATGGGAGGCCCTGGGTTCACATCCCAAAGCCTCCTTGTGAAGGCAGGCTCACCAGTGCCTTGCAGTGCCGCCAGCCCACAAGCATCTCAGAGAACCAGCTCAGCAAGGTGATGCAACAAAAAGGGAGACAAGTAAGAGCACAAAAAAGCGTGCAGCGAATGGACACAGAGAGCAGACAAGAAGCAAGCTGCAGCGGGGAGGAGGTAGAATAAATAAAAATAAATACAGTCACACAGAAGAACGCACAGCAAATGGACACAGAGATCAGATAGCGAGTTAGCCACAAGGGGCGGGGGGATAAAAAAACAAAAAACAAAACACTTGCTAATCGAATCCAACAACACATTAAAAGAATTATTCATCATGATCAGGTAGGTTTTATTCCAGGCATGCAAGAGTGGTTCAACACAAGAAAATCAATCAGTGTAATACACCACATTATTAAATCAAAGAAGAAAAACCACATGATCATTTCAATTGACTCAGAAAAGGTATTTGACAAAAGACAGCACCCTTACTTGATGAAAATATTCCAAAAGTTAGGAATTGAAGGAAACTTTCTCAAAATGTTAAAGGGCATTATATGAACAACCCACAGCTAACATTGTACTCAATGGTGAAAGACTGAAAGCTTTCCTGTTGAGATCAGGAACAAGACAAGGATGCCCAGTATCACCACTGTTGTTCAACATAGTGCAAGAGGTTTGGCTAGAGCAATCAGGCAAGAATTCATTCCTTCTTTGGAAATGGGTAACCTCCAAGTGGGTAGATAACAAAGTATTTATTTAAAATTCTATGAGAAGGAGATCTTCAAAAGAATTTCTAAAAAGAAAAACTATTACACAAAATATTACAGAAACAGCTTTCTTAGTGAGGGTTTAGAAACCAGCAATTTGCAATGAGACCAATTCACATAGTATTACCATGGTTTTCTTCTAACGGCCTCAGTATCCAAGGTATAAGGAAAGTATATGGTTAATCAGACTGATCTAAATTGGTGGCTAGACTTTGAGGAATGAAAAGACAAGGGTACATAAGAAATGAGAGGGAAGAGTTCAAGTACAGTGAAATGGCAAATTCTGGAGTACTCCTGGCAGGAAGCTTAGTGGGTCAAGAGTATTTTATGGGGAAACGGACTTTGGCCCAGCGGTTAGGGCGTCCGTCTACCATATGGGAGGTCCACGGTTCAAACCCCGGGCCTCCTTGACCCGTGTGGAGCTGGCCATGCGCAGTGCTGATGCGCGCAAGGAGTGCCTTGCCACGCAAGGGTGTCCCCCGCGTGGGGGAGCCCCACGCGCAAGGAGTGCGCCCGTGAGGAAAGCCGCCCAGCTGAAAAGAAAGTGCAGCCTGCCCAGGAATGGCGCCGCCCACACTTCCCGTGCCGCTGACTACAACAGAAGCGGACAAAGAAACAAAAGCAGACAAAGAAACAAGACGCAACAAATAGACACCAAGAACAGACAACCAGGGGAGGGGGGGAAATTAAATAAATAAGTAAATCTTTAAAAAAAAAAAAAAGAGTATTTTATGCACTTGAAGAAATGGTAAAACAGAAGAGTCTGAGAAAACGGCAAAGTATGAAAGCTTTTAGTCAGAGATCAGAATATTATATTTCATACAAATAATTATAAGGGATGATAATGTACAATGTGAAGACATGATGCAGCAAAAACAAAAGAGAGTTAATTAAACTCTGAAGCTAGGATGATCAGGTTAGAACAATGAAATTAGACCTTTATCGGTTAAATTATTTTTCACCTTTGAGTTGGGGAATCATTGATAGGTACCTATACAAGCCACAACAAAATTAACGTAAACATCTTTAGACTTCAGAAACACAAAAGGAAAATAAAGATAAAAGAGATATATTATCCCATACTGTGACAGTTTGAGATTATTTATGAGTCTCAAAAAGAGAAAGATTATGCTTGCAAACTAATCTATTCTTCTGGGTGTGACAGCCTTTTGATTATATTGGATTCAGTTGAGGGGCCCTTGATTAAATTACTTGTTAAGATTAGGGCTTTTTTTTAACCAAGTCAGTAATGTGTGACTCAGGTTGAGTCCCTGGCCCCTTGGATGGCCCATGTAAATGGACACTCACTCGGAAGAAACTCAAGAAAAGAGAGCTCTGTCATGTTTGATCCTGGGGCCCTGGGACAGAGGAGCCATTCGCCTGATAGTTTGCAGCTGAGCAGCTGAGAAAGCCCAGAAAGAAACAAGCCCTATGCCAGAGACAGATATAGGAAGTCCTGAGAGACAAGCAATACGCCAGGCTCCAGGTGAGATCAAGAAGCTGGGCCCATGGAACCACAAGAGGAAGAGGAAGTCCAGGAAGGAGACACTAGGCAGAAATCAGCAACCATCTTGCTTCAATACATGGCAACTGACTTTGGTGAGAAAGCAACCTTAAGTAGGACTGTTTATGACCTTCTAACTCTAAGCTTTTACCCCAAATAAATACCCTTTACAAAAGTCAACAAATTTCTGGTACTTTGCGTTGGTACCCTTTGGCAGATTAATACACTGTGATTTAATTTTTTGTTGGCTTGTTTTTGGTTTTCAATTAAATGTTCATTTTTCATGCTTCTGATGTATTCATAACAGGTATACAACTTTTGAAAATGATTGCCAAAACAATTAAGTGTTGAATTTGTTTCAACAGGCAATAATAGAGTATAATCACCATTTCACAAGATAGTTTATTCCTAGTTTATCAAATAATTTCTAACACAAATAATAATCACAAAGTATTTTAAGTAATTTATAAGGAAATTTTATTTACTAAAACCCAGCTATGCCAGAACAGTCTATTCAACAAATGGTTCTGGGTGAACTGTATATCCATATCCAAAAGAAAAAAAGAGGACCCTATCTTGCACCTTATATAAAAATTAACTCAAAATGAGTGTGCTGTGCATTCTTCTGTGTCTTCTCTTTAGGCAGCACTGGGAACCAATCCTGCAACCTTCCGGAGTGGGAGAGAGGTGTTGAATCTCTTATGCTACTCAGCTACCTGGTCTGCTCCATCTCTTATTGACTTTCCTCTATGTCTCTTTTTTTGTTGCATCATCTTGCTGCACCAGCTCTCTGCCTGGGTCTGCTTGCTGCACAGGCCAGCACTCCACATGAGCCAGCTCTCTGCTCGGTCCAGCTTGTCTTTCAACAGGAGGCCCCAGGAATCAGACCTCCCAAATGGTAGACAGGAGCCCAATCGCTTGAGCCGCATCCACTTCCCTAATTGCATTTTAAAAAATATTTTTTAAAAGATTTATTTATTTACTTTTTTACCCCCCTTCCTCTCCCCCCACCCTGCTGTTTTTGCTGTCTGGGTCCATTTGCTGTGTGATCTTCTATATCTATTTCTCTTCTCATTTTTTCTCCTCTAGGACCAGGATTCGATCCTGGAGACCTCTAATATGGAGAGAGGTGTCAATTGTGCCACCTCAGTTCCTGGTGTCTGCTGTGCTTCACCTTGACTCTTCCCTTCATCTCTCTTTTGTTGTATCATCATCTTGCTGCATGACTCACTTGCATGAGCACTGGATCACCGAATGGGCACACTTCCTCTTCTTTTTCACCAGGAGGCCCCAGGAATCAAACCTGGGTCCTCCTATATGGTAGGCGGAAGCCCTATCCCTTGAAGCACATCCATTTCCCCTAAACGCATTTTAATGTCAGCAAATACTCACACAAAAAGAAAATCAGTAATATTAAATTTTTTAAAAAAGACATCAAATGGTCATATAGGATAGCCTCCATGTCTCTCATCAGTTATACATAATGCAGTATCTACCACATCCTTTATCAATACTTTAAATCAGTGGTTCTTTACATTTTTTTGAATCTTGGATATCTTTTAAGGACCTGATAATATGTCCACAGAAAAAAACGCACATGTTAATAGGTTATCATTTCAGTGGATTTATAGATCCCCTTCATAAAGTACATTCCAACTAAAAATGCTAAACCAGAATTTTAAAATGCCGGTTTAACAGTTCTAGGCAAATGATTTTTAAAGTACCTTTCTGTGCCACTTTAGATTTAAACCATATTTAAATCTTTTCATATTTGCACAACAGTCATTTCTCTATGATCATATTACATTTTCTAATGCTTACTGTAACAATGATTAGTATAGATAAAATACATTCAGTTTTCCTTGCTTTCTATAACAGATGTTTTTTTCCTTCCTTGTAAACTTT
The DNA here is from genome assembly GCF_030445035.2 of Dasypus novemcinctus. NCBI lineage: Eukaryota > Metazoa > Chordata > Mammalia > Cingulata > Dasypodidae > Dasypus > Dasypus novemcinctus. The sequence continues at coordinate 83,382,378 of NC_080678.1, read as the reverse complement.
CTATTTAATAATCCACAGAACATAGGCAGAAAGGAAATGTATAAACTAATTTAGAGATCTCTTCTTGCTTCTTAAAAACGCTCCAATTACGGTATATGGGCACATAAAAGTGTGGAGTTTCACAGCATATTGATAACAGTTTTATAATTTTGTTTCTCTCTCTATAAAACATTAAAATGCTGATTGTAATCCAGTATCCCTTTAGCCTCAATGAAAAAGATTCTTTGAAAGATTGTCAAAATACTTTTATTTCTGATTTGCAACTGACACCTTAACCTGGTAAATGTGAAATACTAACAAGAAAGCAAAGGATAGTTTTTAAAACAGAAAAAAAAAGTGGATAACAGAGAAAACTATTAGCATTTACTTCAGCTAATTTATAAAAAATTATACCCTTTTTATAACTGTATATTAGAGTGTGAAAAACCTGTTATATGGGAATGTTCTATATTAAAATTTTCAAAAGATACTGTGTGTTTTAGTGCAAAGATGAAAAATAATTTAATATGGTTTAAGCAGGTAGGGTCCATAGAAAACTTGAGAATATAATTATGGATGCTGATAATATTCAAAGAATTAGGAAAAACAAATCATATAATAATAGAGAACTCTATCGGTCAAAAGGTAGCCTTTCTTTGATGAACTTTCTGGATCTGTTCATTAAAAAGATATTCCTGGGTTTAAAACTAGGAAATAGTTATCACTAAGACAACAAGTTTCAGGAAAACACAAATGATACAAGACTATTGTATGTCCTGGGTACTTGGATTTTAATAAGTATTTGATAAATGTCCTCAATATGTTTATGTGTTTTTTGACAGGAAAATCATGAAGGTTTCCCAGAGTGATGCTTGAGCTAAACTTTGAAGATGATTAAGAGTCAGCAGAATAAACAAACCCAGAAAGCAAAGAATATTACACAAGAGGGAACAGCATATTTGAGGGCATGAAAATCTGAAAGAGCATGAGCCTGCGGGAAAAAAAGCCTTTAGTAGGGTATGTCTCGAATAAAGAGTATGTGTAGGGAACTGAGAAATAAAGTAGTAATGGCAATGAGGGGCGAGATCATGAATGACTTTATGTGCTACCATAAGAAGGGGGGCTAGAAAAAGATAAAAAAGATGAGAGACAGGAAAAAATGGTAGAGTAGGGAACTCTGGGGGTTCATCTTCCCCAAAATACCAAAAATTCTAGCAGAAAGCATCAGAATGAGCCTTACTGTAACTCTAGATGATAGTCAAAGGTTTACATCAACCAAGCAAATCCTTAACTGGTAGAAAGACAACTAAGAGATCTTTGTGGCATTTTAACTTTCCCTAGTGCCACCATCTCCCCAGCTTTGTAACAGCCTAGAAAACTGCAATCCATTGCATTGTGGGTACCTTCTTTAGAAGGGAGAATGGACTTTGTTCCCAAGAAACTTTGTTTGTCTAAAGAAGAAAAAGAAAATCTGAATAGACCTGTAACAAGTAAAGAGATTGATTCAGTAAGCAAAAACATCCCAACAAAAAGAAAGCCCTGGACCAGATGGTTTCATTAGCTAATTCTACCAAATATTTAAAGAAAAATGAACAAAAATCCTTCTTAAACTCTTCCGAAAAATAGAAGAGTAGGGAATACTTCCTAACTCATTCTCTGTGGTCAGCATTACCCTATTACCAAAGCCAAAGACATCACAAGAAAATTACAAAGCAATATCCTGTATGAATATTGTCTTAGTTTGCCAAAGGGCTGCCAATGCAAAGTACCAGAAATGGGCTGGCTTTTTTTTTCCCTCTCCCCTCCGCCGATCCCCCTGCCCCGTTGTCTATTCTCTGTGCCCATTCGCTGTGTGTTCTTGTGTCTACTTGCATTCTGTCAGTAGCACCAGGTATCTGTGTCTCTTTTTGTTGTGTCATCTTGATGTGTCAGTTCTCCATGTGTGCAGCACCACTCCTGGGCGGGCTGTGCTTTTTTTGCACAGGGTGGTTCTCCTTTCGAGGTGCACTCCTTGCGTGTGGGGCTCCCTTTTGGGGCACACTCTTTGCACGTGGGGCTCCCCTATGCAGGGGACACCCCTGCGTGGCATGGCACTCCTTGCACGCATCAGCACTGTGAGTGGGCCAGTTCACCACAAGGGTCAGGAGGCCTTGGGCTTGAACCCTGGACCTCCCATGTGGTAGATGGACACTCTATCAGTTGAGCCAAATCCGCTTCCTGGGTTAGCTTTTATAATGGGGATTTTATTAGGGGAAAATAATATAGTTCTGAGGCCATGATATGTCCAAATCAAGGCACCATCAGAGATGCTTTCTCACCAAAGTCAGCCATGAGGTTAAGCAAGATGGCAGATGATCTCTGCAGAGGTCGCTACCTTCCTCTTAAGGGTTACCATCTCCTGGAGTTCAGCAATGGATGAAGAGGCCCATGGCAGGGCTGCTTGACTCCTCAGCCTTGATCTGCAACATGGGCAAGTCTCTTGGGGGCTTCTTTCCATGTCGCTGTGCTCTGCTGTTTCTAGACTCTGGGACCTCTCTCAGCCTCTAGGGGCTTCTTTGTTTTCCTGCAATCTTCTCTTTCACTTTCTCATGGCAGGATCAAAGTAGTGGCTTCTTTTCTCTGTCTCTGCTTCTGTCTCTGTTTGTCTCTGTCTCTCTCTCTCTCTGTGTCTCCATTTATAAAAAACTCCAGTAAGAGGGCAGAGTCATGCCTCACTGATGGTGTTTCATTCACACAAGACTGCAAATAGCTTGTTGGTTTTGCATGTAATTCATAGGGGTCCAAGCCATCAGACAGTAAAACTTTCCACAAGTCCTTCTTGGATAATGGCATTTCCACCCCTGACTTCTAAGGAAATGGCTGGCTAGTTCTGAGTTTAGTTAAGTCCTTACATGGGGCACTATCCTCTGGGGGCTTTATTTCCAGAAGCTTGGAATCTTCCAAACCATCAATTTCTGGGCTCTTTGTGCCCAGGAGTTCAGTTCTCAGCTTATCTCTTTCCTCTTGCATTTTACTACAAGATGCAAGGAGAAGCCACCTGCATCTTTCACTTTTAGCTTGGAAATCTTAGCTAAATATCCAAGTTGATTACTCTCAAGTTCTGCCTTTCTTCCAACATCAGAACTCAATTTTGCCAAGTTCTCTGCCACTTTAAAACAAGTATCACCTCTCCTCCAGTTTCCAATAATATATTCATCATTTCCATCTAAGGCCTTATCAGGGTATCGTCAGCATCTGTATTTTTACCAAGAGTCTCTTCAAAGTAACCTAGGCCTTTTCTATCAAGCATCTCACAATTCCTCCAAAAATACACCTTACCCATTTATAAAGCCATTTCAATATTTTTGGTAATTGCAAGCAATGGCCCCTACTCTCCTGGTACCAATTTCTGTCAATTGGCCACAGGGCTCCGATGCCACAGAAATGAGTTGGCTTTTATAATGGCAGTTTTATTTAGGGTAAAAGCTTACAGTTCTGTGGCCGTGAAATGTCAAAATCAAGGCAAAAGCAGAGATGTTGTCTGCTCACCAGTCAGCTACTGGTGATCCTGAGATCCTGCCATATGGCGAAGCAAGATAGCAGCTGACCTCTGCTAAGGCCCCTGCCTTCCCCTCCAGGCTCATGATCTCCCAGAGTTCAGCCATGCATGATCAGGCATATGGCTTGTCTCCTTCCTGGCCTCCTCTCAGTCTAGGCTCTTCCACTTTCTTCCCGAGTTCAGCTGTGGGCTATCAGGCATGTGGCTAGTCTCTTCAGCCTTGAGTTGCTCCATGGGTCCAGTCTCTTGGGGGTTTCACGTTCCAGCTTTAGCTACTCATGATCCTTGAGTCTTCTTCTCTCATGGGGCTGGTCAAAAAAGTCAGCTTTCTTTTGTTGTGTTTCTCCCTCTGTGTCTCCATTTATATAAAGTTCCAATAAGGGAAGCAGACTTGGCCCAATAGATAGGGCATCCGCCTACCACATGGGAGGTCCACGGTTGAAACCCCGGGCCTCCTTGACCTGTGTGGAGTTGGCCCATGTGCAGTGCTGATGTGCACAAGGTGCACCCTGCCGCACAGGGGTGTCCCCTGCGTAGGGGAGTCCCATGCGCAAGGAGTGCACCCCATAAGGAGAGCTGCCCAGCACGAAAGAAAGTTCAGCTTGCTCAGGAGTGGTGGCCACACACACGGAGAGCTGACACAACAAGAACAGACACAGATACCTGGTGCCCCTGACAACAATTCAACAATGGAAGCGGACACGGAAGAACATGCAGCGAAATAGACACAGAGAGCAGACAACTGGGGCGGGGGGGAGGGGGAGGGAGGGAAGTGGAGAGAAATAAATAAAATACATCTTTAAAAAAAAAAAAGAAAAAAACACTTAGCAATAAACTTAATCAAGGGGGTGCAAGACTTATACACCAACAACTATAAAACACTGCTGAAACAAATGAAAAAAGACCTAAACAAATGGAAAGACAGCCCATGTTCATGGATTAGAAGACTAAATAATGTAAAGATGGCAATACTCCTCCAAATGCAATCCCTATCAAAATCCAAATGACATTTTTTTTCAGAAATGGAAAAGCTGATCCTAAAATTCATATGGAAATTCAAAGGCCCCAAAATAGTCAAGAAAAGACAATATAGAAAAAGAAAAATAGTGTTGGAGGACTTACACTTAACCAATTTCAAAACTTACTCCAGGCCTAGCGCTCTCTAGCCCGGGTGGGGCGGCAGTAGGGGAGGGGTGCGGGGGAAGGGGAAGAGGCCTGGCCCTGCCGCCGTCCACCCGCCCACCCAAACCACCCAGACTGCTGAGGGCGACCGGCCCGAGACGGCACCCGGCCTGCAGATTCGCTTCGGCTCGACCACGCATGTATTTTCTTTTCCTCCATGATTGCCAACACTGACAAAGTGGAAGAAACTGAGGAGGAACCAAGGATTGAACCCAGGATCTTGTTGAACCGAGGACCTTATACATGCAAAGCAGGTGCTCAACCTCTGAGCTATACCCACTCCCCGACATGGTCACTTTTAAAGCTAGTTTTGGTGAGGAAGTTTTAGTTAGCAATTCAAGACTATGAGCATCCACTACAGTTTACAGTTTTTAAAATTTAAAAGTTTTATCTATTTCTGAGAACACTGAAAAGAATATATATAACATGTCAATCACAAAAATTATTAAAATGAACACATGTACCCATAATCCACTTTAATAAATATAACATATAGTTTAAAAAAAAAAAAAAACAAGCAACAGCAATGAAAACACTGTGGAATGGGCATAAGAGCCACTGACCTAAGGATCAATGGAATAGAATTGAGAGTCCAGAAATAATTCCATGCATCTATGATCAACTAGGTGGCAACAAAGATGCCAAGATCATTCGATGGTAGAATAAGAGTCTCTTCAACAAACAGTATGGGGAGCTGTGGACATCATGAGCAAAAGAATGAAGGTGGACTCTTACTTCACAACATATACAAAAATTAAATAAAAATGGTTTGAAGAACTAACAAATATAAGGGCTATAATTATAAAACTCTTAGTAAAAAAAAACAGGGATAAATTATTATGACTTTGGGTTTGGCATTGGTTTCTTAGATATGATGCCTAAACTACAAGGAATAATAAAAAAATAAATTGGCCTTTATCAAAATTAAACACTATCACTATTAAGGGAGTAAAAAGACAACCCAAAGAATAGGAGAAAATATTTGCAAATTATTAATATAATAAGGGCCTAGTAACCAGGAAATATAAAGAACTACAACTCAACAATAAAACAGGCATTCAAACAAATATTTGTACTCAATGTTTAGACAGCACTATTTCATAAGAGTCGAAAGGCAGAAATAATCCAAGTGTCCATCAACTGATGAATGTATAAACAAAATGTGGTATATCCATACAAAGGAACATCAGTCATACAAAAAACAAAGGTATAAAGTACTGACACATGCTAAAACATGGATGTGAAAGAAGCCAGATACAAAAGGTCGTATACTGTACGATTCCATTTATATGGAACCTCCAGAATAGGTAAATCCATACAAAAGCAGACTGGTGGTTGCCAGAGGCTGGAGGGAGGGGGAAATCAGGGGTTACTGCTTAATGAGTAAGGGGTTTCCTTTGGGGTGAGGAAGATATCTTGGAACCCAATAGAGGCAATGTTTAAACAACGTTATGTATGTACTAAACACATTAATAGGGGGAAATAGTGATACATAGGGTAAATTTTTTAAGCCTACCAGGCAGATAAAGGAGAAAAACTCGCAAATAGTGTCTATAACATTCCAGCTTAGTGCTAGAATCTGTTAGAAAGGAAGTTGGAATTCATCTGCAAAGGATTTTGAGAACACAAAGGACAGCATGATAGCCTTGGGTTAAAGACTGAAGGAAGGACAGAAACACTGGAGAAAGACTAGGAATAAAAAGATCCATTTATGGAAAGGGAGGCATAAAAACAGGAAGAGGAGGAAAACCTGGAGAGAGAGGTATCACAGAAGCTAAGTAAGATAGAAAAAAGTTTCAAAGGTCAGCAGTGATAAATGCCACAGATTAGTCAAATGAGATAACTGAAAAGTGTTCAGTAGATCTGGCAACCTAAAGGTCAGGGGTGCCAGCTGAGTTTCAGTGAAGTGGTGAAAGCAATTGAATAAGCTAGAGATAAAGAAGTGTGGACTACATTTTCAAGAAATCTAACAGAAAAGGAAAGAGGTTAGATAAGGTGGATGTTGGAGAGAGATTTCTTATTTTATATTTGGATGGGAGAAAATTCAAGCACATTTATAACAAAGTTAATAAAGTCCTGGGTATCGATAAATTTTGAGAGGCAACTCAAAGCTTGAGAAGAAAAACCCAAATCAGAAGTTTAAATATAGAAGGAAAGAAGAAAAATATCCATTCCTCAGATATTGGGTAGCAAAAATAAAAGTATAGCCATGGATGCAATTAAGTGTGGCTACATACAAGACATTGAGATTACTTCTTTTTTAAAAAATAATTTTTATTTGTCTTTTTTAAAAAAGATACATAGATCACCAAAAAAATTACCTTAAAAAATATAAGAGGTTTCCACATAAAGCCTCAAATGATTTAATAGAAGTTGAGAAGTTCTCAGTTGAGAGATAGGAGTCATGCATAGGATAGGAATAAATTATTTAAGTAAATTCTGAATAAAAAAAAAAAAAGAAAGCTGATCAGAAACAAAAGGATTGAAGAACAGGTTGGGGTCCCAACTGTGTTTGGAAACATTTAGCATCTGTACCAATCTGCATGATTTTAAGCAGGTACTAGTTCCTGCCCATTATTTATCTGCTATCATTCTCATTTCTTCTGGCATGATATATATTTTCAAATAACTGTAATTCAGTTAATAAGTAGTCAATACATACAAATTTTACGCATGTGTGTAAAAACTTTTTTCCAATTAATCTTGTAAACAGTTTCAGATATACTTAAATCTGTAGAAATGAAACAAATATTTGTTGACAATAGCTTAATAAATAAAACAATCCCTTTATCTGTCTGCTGTAATGAAACACAGATTAAAGATTTGCTCTAAGGATGGAGGCTGTAGTAATAGAGTTTCCTACCTCCTAGTCTGAGAATATATATCTTTGTGTGGTGTGGAGGGACTGTTATAAAATTATACTCATAAAAAAAGTAATCCAGGAAGCGGACTTGGCCCAGTGGTTAGGGCAGCCGTCTACCACATGGGAGGTCCGCGGTTCAAACCCAGGGTCTCCTTCACCCGTGTGGAGCTGGCCCACGCCCAGTGCTGATGCACACAGGGAATGCCGTGCCACGCAGGGGTGTCGCCACGTAGGGGAGCCCCACGCGCAGGAAGTGCGCCCCATAAGGAGAGCTGCCCAGCGTGAAAGAAAGTGCAGCCTGCCCAGGAATGATGCCACACACATGGAGAGCTGACACAACAAGATGATGCAACAAAAAGAAACACAGATTCCTGGGCTGCTGACAACAACAGAAAGAGGACAAAAGAAGAACACGCAGCAAATAGACACCGAGAACAGACAACTGGGGCAGGGGGGGTAAGGGGAGAGACAAAAAAAGGGTAATCCATGTGTTTTTGCATAAACTCTTGCCTAGATTTTCAAAATAGAATGAGGAATAGTTTTCGGGTCATAAATTTAATCTTCACATACCCTGTATCTGTATTTGACAATAAAATTTGAAATGAATGAAACTTAGGTTTGTATTAGGCACAAGTAACGTTAAATCAAGTGTTCATTCCAGTTGGTTTTAAAAGTCCACACTAATGCTAATATAAGGAAATTCCCTTAGAGTTTCCCCAGGGGTAATTTACATTATAAACTACCCAGGTAAACATGGGATTAATAATACTCAGAATATCACATAAACACTGTTACTTGAAACCAGTATTTGTGATATACTTATATACTTGTGATATAACAAGTATAAAAATGTACTACAATTTTGCTTCTGTCACAATTATGAGATAAATTTAGACTATTTTAAACATTCTGATGTTAAATAAATTATGAATAAATTCACAGTTTTTCAGTCTGCATAACAAATCTAATTGCTGAGAAAAATGATAAAAATTCTAGTGTTCCTATTTTGTGGCCACTAGTAAGTAGTTCTTTTAACGAATAAAAATAACTTTTATTTTTCAATAGTGCACAGCACATACATAAATTTGATATAAATAGAATTTCACTCCTCATATACCCCAGCCTATCACTTTTTTCAATTAATATCTATGGTGAAAAACATTCAGACAATGAAGGCTGCTCATGGGTCAAAGATTATACACATAAAAATATGACATTATTTATTTTATCTATTTATACCAAATTCAAGTCATTAGCACCATATTTCCTAGTTTTTTTCATCAATGTAAAGAAGCAAGCATAGAAAGTATTCCAGATTTTGAAAAAGACTTAGGTTCAAATTGCAGTTTTGCTATTCACTAACAACATAGCCTTGTTCAAATAACTTAACTTCTATAAACCACAATGTTAAGTCAGATATTTAACTCTACTTGCAAGTTAACAAATTAGTCTGCCCGAGGACTCAAGACCTCTGGATCAAAGACAAAGATAGTTTATTACCCCTGGCAAAAGGAGCAACCGAAGCAATGTCCTTAGTGCCCATTCCCCAAGCTCCTATGTAGTGGAGAGCATAACAGGAAAGTAAGCCTAAACTTAAGAAACTATGTTGTTATGTAGGGCTGCAGCTCTACTCAGCTCAAGAGAGAGAGATTACTAATTACCCTAGACTGTAAGCAAACCTACTCCAGCCAGGAGAAAGAGACCTTTATTTTTATTACCTTGGGATGTCTCCAGGGAGGGACACGTGTCTAGCATAACTCTCCTGGAATGTCTCCGTATACAAACACTGGCATTGTAAATGCCTTTGCTTAGAATGCCCAGACTGCACAGGAACATGAGTGATCCATGGAGAACTGTCTCCCAACATGCAGTTTCCTATCTGTAATTGGTGATAAAAAGAGGTGCATCAAAGCTAAAGATTAGTATTTTACGGTTTAGGTGTATTAGCCTATAAAAGATCGTTAATAAGCAATTGATTATTTGTGACTTTAGGACTTTGAATGGACTTCTAGAAATATACTAACGGGAGTCCTTTTTACTCACTTGCTACCAAATGGAAAAAAAAAGGAAAGAAAACTATCCATTTGCAATAAGATATAGACCATCTTATGAGATGAATCATCCAATAATTTCTACTATACAATCAGGACTAAGAAGAGTCTTCCATTTATTCTAATTAATCTCTCTCAGAGTAATTTTCAAACAGTAACTGGTGACAACCATCATTTAAAAATCTAACAGAAAAGATGATATCTGTATGATAACTGTACAGATGACAATTGTAACTGGTGACAGCCATCATTAAAAAATCTAACAGCATAGAAAAAAATACCAATGTACATTGCAAGTATATATGTAATTTTTCAGTTACATATATACACATATAAACATATACTTAGTAGTAATGTAAATTGAATTTATTTGTGTGGGTTGGCAGATTTGGTTGGCAGAAGAGTAACTTTATATACAAGAATTAAGAATTTATATATAAAGTCCTTAGTATTTATAAACAAATAAATGCTTGATAAAATAGAGGAAACTTGAGTTTTAAATATTGTAAGAATTAGAAGAGACATAGACTAACTGTCCCAATTCCGATGGAAGACAAGATAAAAGGAATAGACTAAACTATAACAGAAAAAATGTTTAGATTGTCCTAAGTGAGAAGGGTTAAATATCTTAATGAAAGAGGTGGACAAGACAGCTTTTAAAAGCCTTCCAAGGATAATATTATTTTCTGTTCAGTTTCTGAGAATTCCCCAAGTAATTCATTCCCATGCTCTATATTTCTAGCACTATACTAAGCTTTAAAAAAGATAAAAGCTATATGAAACAACCACTACCCCTAAGAGGGGCTATAATGAAATTAAGCCTTAGTCCATAAACATTACATAGTTAACTCTTGATTAAGGCTAAATACTTTATGTATTATATAAAATATTTTTTTTCTACCACTTTGGGTGATTTCATTGTTCCTCCAGTTAACAGTGAAGTTTCCCCAACACCCTCCACCCCCCGATGGCTCCCTCATCTCTTTGCTCATTATTTTTGCTTGTTTGTGCTTGTTTTCTGTTTTTTCTTTAGAAGGCACTGGGAACCGAACCTGGGTCCTCCAATGTGAGAGGTGGGCGCTCAACGGCTTGAGCCACATTCACTCCCTACTTGTTTGGTTTTGCTCGTTGTCTGCTCATTGTTTTTGCTCAATATCTGTTCGTTTTGTTTGTCCTCTTTAGGGACACCAGAAATCAAACCCAGGGCCTCCCATGTGGGAGGCAGGGCCTCAACTTCTTGAGCCATATTTGCCCAAGAAGTTTTTAAAAAGTCAAATTTTATACATATATATATGTATATGCCTTGTGAACTACTGCAAGAAGTGATCTGATGAGAAAGCAAGCACTTTAACCAGTATGTGGTTTACCTTGTAAGAGTAAATTTAGTCAGGAAATATTGGTTTCTACTCTTAGTCTGACCACAATATCTAGCTTTGTAAGCTTGGCCAAATAACAAACTCTCAAGATATGCATAGAAAATTAGAAAAAAATTGACCACAGTATAACCAAAACCAAGGAATGAACAAATACCTGAAGTTTTAGTGATTTACCACAATCTTCAAAATTTTCCTTGATGCTTGTGCTTAATCATTGCACAACAAACGCATTTTGCTTGAGTAATCATGATACAACAAACATAATACATAATTGAAAGCAGAGTGAAAAGTGGAAACCATAAGATACCTATCAACTAAAATTTAAGTGCTATATCTTTTCTTTGGAATAGAATAATGTTTTCTTTTTTTTACTTAGATAATAAACAGTATCACCAAAACCTGGGAGTTGCCATGAAATTTTGGTCCCATAATGGAACTTGGGAGTCAGTCTAAAATACTCATTTAAATAGGTAAAGAAGTTGAAACTTAGATTAAGTCATTTGCTCAAGATCACACAGCACTTGATGACAAAGCAGGAAGTATTCCTTCTATATTATATAGTCTTTGAGTTCTCATCACACCTGGCCTCTCCTTGGTATGACTGTTTCTGTCATCCTAGATCTTCATAAAGTTTATATGAAGATATACAAACAGAGCATTTCTCTAAATAAAAGACATAACATTTATCATGATTTTCCTTAAGCAGTACTTCAGAGTTGATATTTCATTCAAACATAATGATTGTTTAAATACCCACTTTAGGATCTCACAGATAATTATCAAATAATGTTAAGGATAAAGGAACTGTTTCAAAGGGAAATTTTTACCAGTTAGGAATGAATTGTATAATTGTATAGGGACAACAGATATGCAATTTTCTGAGCAAAAAATTTCACATAAGACACTGGGATATGTCTGTGAGAGTCAAGGAAGCTGGGCATGTGATTCATTTTAGGGTAGCATAGGATTTGCTATACTGATAAGGAGATAAAAATTACTATTTTGCCTCTGGCAGGAACTTATTCCAGATGCTCAAGAGAATGATGAGTTCCCTTTTTCCTACTCTCATATGCAACTTCTGCTCAACAGTAGTAATCAGTCAGGGACTAACCAAAGCCAGAGACTTAATTGCCTATATTACAATTCACACACCACTTTGTTTAATGTATATTTTTAAACCCTGATTAAAGTGATGGGATTTTGTGTGTGTGACAATGAAAATCTTTTTCACACTCAGAAGGATTTCGAGATCTTTTCCAAACTGTTTCTGTGTTGCAACTTAAAAAAAAAATTCATAAAAGCATTCTTTAAATCCTTAAGGAAGTCTATATACAAAGTCAAATAAATGGAATATTTCCAAAATCAAGTTTACTTTTCTTTTACATTAGGGAACCCTTTTAATCTTGCATTAAATGTTTTTAATGATTCCTCTCCCCACAGTTTTAAGAAATTTTTATTTTAAGGAAAAAATAAAACATAAGAATATGACACAAAAGTCAAACGGATTAGAAACTGGAAATCATTGAAAATTTAGATTAACTGACATTATTTATTATAATTGTAAAACACTGATCAATATCACTAGTGGAACACTATTTTAAATGGCAATAAACTATAAATAAAAAATATAAATCTACTTGTATGAGAATCATCTAAGTCGCATCTAAATTTAAGTAAAAAATTGTTAATTGAGTTATATTTAATTATGATCTTGAGCAACATACCTAATGTACCTCGGCTTTACTTTCTTATTTATAAAATAAATGTGGGAAGCAGACTTGGCCCAATGGATGGGGCGTCTGCCTACCACATGGGAGGACCGTGGTTCAAATCCGGGGCCTCCTTGACCCGTGTGGAGCTGGCCCATGCGCAGTGCTGATGCATGCAAGGAGTGCCCTGCCACGCAGGGGTGTCCCCCGCGTAGGGGATCCCCATGCGCAAGGAGTGCGCCCCGTAAGGAGAGCCGCCCAGCGCGAAAGAAAGTGCAGCCTGCCCAGGAATGGCGCCGCACACACGGAGAGCTGACACAAGATGACACAACAAAAGAGACACATTCCCATGCCACTGACAACAACAGAAGCGGACAAAGGAGATGCAGCAAATAGACACAGAACAGACAACTGGGGGGAGGAGAGGGGAGAGAAATAAATAAATAAATCTTTAAAAAACAGATAAAAAAATGGCAAAGTATCTAAATAGACATTTCTCCAAGGAAGACATACAAATGGCAAGCCCTTGAAAGATGCTCAGCATCATTACTCACGGTAAAATGTAAACTCATAAGAAGATACCACTTCTTCACATCCCTGAAGTGCAAGATGGAGAAATCAGAATCCTTATATGCTGGTGGGAATGTAGAATGGTGGAGTCATTTTGGAAAACAGTCTAGCATTTCCTCAAATGATTAAAATCATATATGAAGGAAATAAATCTAGGACACTCAGCTTTGAATATACTCGTGGTAGGATATTATCAAACAGAAGAAAAAAATAACATTGGGCAAAAAACTAACTTTGGATATCACAAAACTATAGCATAATAAAATAAGAAGTGTTCTTCAAGCAGATGGTAATATTTCTCTCTAAATTTCTATATGTTCAAAGAATAGAGCAGTCTTACAATCTTTAGGAAATATTTCTTAGGGAAGAAGTTAGTGGGATTTATACCACAGTATTTCAAAGGCAATCTTCCACAGTTCTACACATTATACTATTCCTATTTTAATTATATTTTACATGTGGGCACTGATTAAATATTTAATGAAGAAATTGTTTCTTCATTGATTTAGTCCAAAAAAGGGACATTTGTTCTACATACTTTGTTAATGGATTGAGGCACCTTGTTTCAAACAAGTTGAATTTTACAGCTATACAAATTTGCTAGCCATTTTAAGTCTTCAGAATTACATATTTATTTAAAATTTATATCTGCATTATAACAATAAAACAGTACGAGTAGAAAATAAGTATTCCACAAATAGCATTTTCCTCAGTTTTTCCCCACTTGTTGCCAGTTTCATATGGATTCTTACCAAATTTCCCTTCCTATATGTCTTTCTTGACTCCATTCTGATACCTTAATCTGTCAGTCTATGCACCCAGATAACTATATACACTGAAACTGTATGCTAGATTTTCTACAGTAGTCCAGAGTTCTATCAAACCAAATGCGACCTATGCCCTTGTTTTCATAAAAGATCTGTTTACAGTTTGGATCGTATCAGAGTTTTCTAACTAGAAATTAGAAACATATCATCTAAAACCTAGATTAGAAAACATTTTAAAAATGAAATTTCATTAGTTGTATAAACAAAGGATATATTACTTAAGTTGTCTAAAAATATAAGAGAATAGAGAGAAACAACTAAGTTTTTCTCATATAATACAAACAATTCAAAATACAGATTCGTGATGAAATGTTAAAAAAAAATTTACTTAGACTTTTAGCCAGTGTTCAACACTTTTTCCTTACCCTCCACTCACAAAAAATATGGTTCTTCTGATTGAAAGAGTTTAATCCTAAAATTAGGCTAAATGACTATGAACTAATATGCTATTTTTAAACCAAGTAAAGAATTTAGAGTAATGGAATCCATCAATGGTAGCTCAGATTGCTTAAATTCTCTTACACATAGGTGAAAAATGGCCTTTCAAAAATGGAAGGCAATTTCATCAACTGGTTTTAAAATAACAATGAAATAAAGAACAGCACAGACAAGACTACCCTTGGCCTCTTGCTTCCTTCAATATAGAATTATAAAGGAGAGAGTAAGGCAGCATTGATACAGTAAAGAAACCACCACTTTAATAAATCATTTTTTCAGGAAAAGAAGAAGTCTGCAAAATCTGTGAAAGTGATTTATCTTTAGGTGAATAAAATGAACAGCAATTGATCTTGTACCTAGGGAGTGATTCTTCTTAAACCAGTTATACATATATCTCTGTTAAAAGTCACTAGAATAGGTTGGGTGGTCTCATGTTTTGAATAATTTATTTGTTCATTTTGAGATTTAGGAAGTATTTGGAATCTTATACCCACAGTTTCAGTTGGGTGATTTGGTATGGGAGCAAATAGGAGGGGCACCAAACTCAGATTTGGGAGAAAAAGGTGTATCAGACGTAAAACTACCACAAGAAAGTGATGTTTAACTGAGGTATATGAAATAGGTAAAAACTGGTCATGTGTATAAAATGAAAGTTATAGACAGAGGGAGTATATTTATATCATTGAGACAGGTGACCATAAGAATTAATTTACAGTATAGAATTCTGGAGAAAAAGGTACCTCTATAAACTGGATCATTTTGAAAATAAAAGCTGTTTTATTTATATTTGTAATACTGGAATTTTGTGAACAGGTTAAGAAAGTAACAGGCAAAGAAAAAACATTTACAAAATGTATTTTTAAGCAATAAGTTTCATGGTATTTTTAAGCCTTTGTACAAAAGGCTATTTCAAAAATACATATCATGTGATTACAGTGTCATGAACAGAGAATTATCTTAGATTTAAGATACAAAGGATATGAATAAATAAAACTAATTGAATAACTAAATACTAATTTTGTATTCACAAGAACTCGCAGAAATAGTACAGAGGATTCCTGGCTTCCCCTGATGGTAACCTATTATGTAACCATACTCTATTATCAAATTCAGGAACTTGATATTGTAATAGCACGAAACTATAGACCCTATTCAAATTTCACTAGTTTTCACATGCACTCTTTCATGTGTGTGTGTAGTTCTATGGAGTTTTATCAGTTGTACAGATTTATGTAACCACTACCACAATCAAGATTCAGAAAGTGTTCCATCACCAGAAAGAAGCTCCCTGGCGCAACCCTTTCACGATCACATCCACTCCCCTCTCCCCCATTATCCCTAACCCCCAGCAAAAACGGGACTGCTTTATATGACTATAATGTTGTCATTTCAGGACTATTACAAAACTGGGATCATGCTCTATGGAACTTTTTGAGATTGGCTTTTTTTCACTCAGTATGATGCCCTAGAGCTCCATTCAAGTTGTTGCCAGTGTCAATGCTCTCTTCCTTTTTAAAGCTGAGTAGCGTTCCATTATTTAGATGTATGACAATTAATCATACACCTGTTAAGGACGTTTAGGTTGTTTCCAATTTGTGGCAATTACAAATAATACTGCTATAAATATTTGTCTAATAGTTTCTGTGTGAACCTAAGATTTTGTTTCTCTATGAGAAATACCCAGGGATGCGATTGCTGAATTATATGGTAGGTGTGTGTTTAATTTTAAAGGAATAGCCAAACTGTTTTCCAGAGTAACTGGACCATTTTACATTCCCACCAGCAATGTATGAGAGATCCAGGCATTCCACATCCCCATCAGCATTTGCTACTGTCAGTAGTTTTCTTATTTTGGATAATTGATAATGTATGAAAGAGTATCTCTTTGTGGTTTTAATTTGTACTTTACTGATTGCTAATGATATTGACAAGGCCTTATGTGCTTATTTGCCATCTTACATATCCTCTTTCATCACTTAACATTTTTTAATACACAGTTTGAAAAGGGAAGAGGCAAATATATGTCCAAGTCTGTGTTTACTAAGCCCTTCTAGGTAATTAAATAGTAAAGTAACAGAGATAAATATTTAAAAATGTAAGGAAGCTTTATGAATAAAAAGTTGATACGAACATAAGCATAGAAAATGTAATCTAATTTATTTGGAAAAATCATTGGAATGATTTGATTAAAGCTATTTATTATGACAACACAGGAAAGACACTCAGGAGCCACAGAACATGGAGCAGATGCTTTCAGTGCCCTTCTCATACTCTTTGGACTCAACCATTTCCCCTAGCTCCAAATTATTTCCAACAGCTAATATCTACATCTCTATACCTGAGGGCTTCTCCCCTCAACTGCTAAATGTTGCTATGTCCAAAATAAGCACCAGATACTTCATAACTAATAACAGGAAACACATTCACTCTCTCACACCTCAGATGAGTTAATACTGAAACTGATTTTTAAACTAATTTTCCCAGAATTTCTATGCTGAATAAAGTTCCAGAAACTTAGTGTGGTAGTTGGCTTAATAACTTTATTGGCTGATTTGTCTTCCCTGTATTATTCTCTTTTTTATTTTTATTTTAAAGATTTATTTATTTATTTATTTCTCTCCCCTTCCCCCCACCGCCCCGTTGTCTGTTCTCTGTGTCTATTTGCTGCGTCGTCTTCTTTGTCCGCTTCTGTTGTTGTCAGTGGCACAGGAATCTGTGTTTCTTTTTGTTGCGTCATCTTGTTGTGTCAACTCTCCATGTGGGCGGCGCCATTCTTAGGCAGGCTGCAGTTTCTTTCGTACTGGGCGGTTCTCCTTACGGGGCACACTCCTTGTGAGTGGGGCTCCCCTACGCAGGGGACACCCCTGCGTGGGCGGCACTCCTTGTGCACATCAGCACTGCGCATGGGCCAGCTCCACACGGGTCAAGGAGGCCCGGGGTTTGAACCGCGGACCTCCCATGTGGTAGACGGATGCCCTAACCACTGGGCCAAGTTCGCTTCCCCATTTTTTTTTTTTTTAAAGATTTGTTTTACTTATTTCTCTCCCCCACCCTGTTCACCCCGTTGTCTGCTCCCTGTGTCCATTCGCTGTGTGTTCTCCTGTGTCTGCTTGTATTCTCATTAGGTGGCTCCGGGAACCAATCCTGGGACCTTCCGGAGTGGGACAGAGGCGATTACTCTTTTGCGCCACCTCAACTCCCTGTTCTGCTACGTCTTCTTATTTTCTCTCCTCTGTGTCTCTTGTTGCATCATCTTGCTGCGCCAGCTCTCCGCGTCGGCTGGCACTCCTGCGCAGGGCAGCATTCCCATGTGGGCCAGTCCTCTGCGTGGGCCAGCTTGCCCTCACCAGGAGACCCTGGGCATCAAACCCTGGACCTCCTATATGGTACATGGGAGCCCAATTGGTTGAGTCATATACGTTTCCCTGTATTAATACTTTACCTCTGACAGTGTTTCCTATAGCTCCCAAATGGGCCACTTGTTTTAAAATTCTTGTCCTGGGTTCCATTGCTGGGGAAACTTACATAAATTAAACCACCCAACATAATAATTCTCCTTAAAAATAAAAATGTTTGGAAGATAATAACCAGTGACAATAAATAAGGTGTACATACCTTCCTCTTCCTCCTACCTATTTACTTTGTATACTTATTAGTTACTAGTTAAGACCTTTCTTCAACTGTAAATTAACAATACTTTCCTCTGCATATTAAAAACATAATTTCTAGTATGTCCATTACGTCAAAAGGTATTATGGGGGGGATGGAAAAAATATATCAAATGTACACTTTAGACCATAGTTAGCATCTAATGATGCTCTCTCATAATCTGCAAATGTTTGTAAGGTGTTGGTGGAGAGGTGTTGTATGGGAATTCTGCATAGTAGGCATGATTGTTTTCTAAGTTCACAACTTCTCTAATAAAATATATACACATAAGTTCAACAATAGTGAAACATTATACATCAATATAAAAACAACAAAATGTTATAGAGAACACAAAATGCAAACACATGAACATTTACTCTAAAGTTACAATAATCAAGACAGCACTACATTGGAGAAGAGACATAAAGATCAATGGGACAGAAGATAGACTCCAGAAATACAATCACACAATTGATTTTGGAAATAAGTACAAAGCAGTTTATGGGACTAAAACGGGGAAAAAGATTTTAAGAAAGGGTAAAAGAACAATTGCATAGCCATATGCCAAAGCAAATAAATAAATAAACAAACAAGAACTTTCTTCTATACCTCAGCCCATATACAAAAATAGAATAGCAGTTATGTATGATAGGAGAAGGATAGAAAAAGAGTGTGACAAGACTACCAAGAAGAAGGAATTTTGTTGTTTTTGTTTTTTGTTAATTTTTTCTTCTTTTTTTTTTTGAGTAAGGAAAATGCTCTAATATTGATTGAAGTGATGAATGCACTACTCTGTGATTATATCAAGTGCCACTGATCGTACAGTTTTAGATGGACTGTATGGTTTATGAATGTTTCAATAAAATAGATTAAAAAGTAACTAAAAATGGACCAGAGACCTTACTGTAAAAAAAAAAAGTACAAAATTTTGAAGAAAAATGTTGAAACAATGGATTAGGCAAAGAGTCCCTAACTAAGAAACAAAAGCGCAATCCATAAAAAAACCAAATTGCTAAACTAGATTTAATGAAAATGAAGAACTTCTGCTCAAGAGATACTAATAAAGAAAATAAAAAGACAAGTTACAGGTGGGGAGAAAAGATTTGCAAATACATATCTGATAAAGGATTTGTGTCCAGAATATATAAAGAACTCCTAAAATACAATAATTACAGAAAAAGCAATAAAAGAAATCAGAAAAAGATCTGGGCAATTCACAAAATAATATATACAGATAGCAAATAAGCACAAGAAAATGTGCTCAACATCATTAGGAAAGTGCAAATGAAAACAATGATATAGAAGAGATAAAATAAGAGAACCTGACAAACCAAGTGTAAACTGCAGGTAGGAATGCAAAATGGTACAGGTCCATTGGAGCAGTTTCTTTCATTAACTCAAAAACGTGTATATTAACGTTTATAGTATAGTGGCTTTATTCATAAGCACTGAAATCTATAAACAATCCAAATGTTTCTCTAGTGAGGACGGATACCAAAAGGATGGGATACTACTCAGTGATAAAAAGAAACAAACCACTGATATATAATAAAATGGATGAATCTCAGATGCATTTATGCCAACTGGAAGACACCAGACTAAAAAAAAAGCTGTGTATCATATGATTCCATTTATATGTAACTCTGGAAAATGCAAAACTATCAGGACAGAAAACCAGAGTATGGAATTTGACTTTACCATATTTTAAAAAGTGGATAAGTTGGTCTGCTACTACTTCATGGAAGCTGGCAGAAGATACAAGACTCCTGGGTAAGAGACAAAGGGCTCTATTATTCATGGTAAGGCACAAGAACATCAGCATATTTACACCAGTTTCCTTAATCCAAAGTCACCTGTGGGTTATGTGATATTGCCAAAATGGATGCTGTATATGCAGTGGGTTTACATAACAGCTGAGGGACACTGAGCTTGGGGAATCCACCAATTTTACAGCAAGCAATAACTAATCCTGCTCTTCGTCTAGGGACAGACATTACCTCATCTCTCAAATTTACCAGCTGTATAAACAACTCTAATAAATGCCCCCAGGAAAAAGAGCAGCCAGAGCCTTACAGTCTTGGCACATCAAGCAAAGAGGATTGTCTCTGAAAACCAAAACAGAGCAGTGATTGCTAAGAGCTGAGGTACAGAAAGACGTTGACTACAAAGTAGCATGGGAAAATTTAGTGTGACGGAACTGTTTTACATCTTGTTTGTGGTAGTGGCTACATGATTGTATGTATTTATTGCTATAACTTATAGAAATGTACACTAAAAAAGTCTGACTTTACTGTGTGTAAATTATACCATAATTTTAAAATGGAAGAAAAGTAAATCGTAAAAAAAAGATTCTTAGGACCTTGTGATAACATCCCTGGTGCCCCTTTATGCATCTGTTTATTTTCAGCTGCCAACTATTTAGCAATATTTCCAAGCATTCTTTTGAACTTAAAATAATTTCCCTTTCAGATAAACAACCTTTCCAAATTTATTAAATCAGGATTCATGGTTTCTAATCTTTTGGCCTTCATAAAAATTGCTGAGGAAAAAAATAGTTTAAATTGGCAAAACACAATCCATTAAAAATCTGTATAGTTTACTATTGGCTTTCTGCTCTGTAAATTAAGATATACAAAATACAAAACCCTTTGGCAGCCTTCCCTCCACCTTCCCACTACTATATTAACTGGCAAACAGGATAAATTCTGAAAATTGTTAAACCATTCTTCATGGTTTTCCTATTGACCACTGATCTAAACATTCATTGTAGTTAAGGTTTTTAATAGAATGTAACATCTGTTTTATGTTACATGAGAGAGAACAAAATTCTTCCTCTCTGACTGGATTATTAATGCCCATGCCTTCTGTGGAATTATATTCGTCATTTGTGTCACCATACTAGCTCTCTAAAGTACTACATACCATCTGATGTAATACATTTTCCTGCTAACTGCACACTACAGTAGATACCCTAATTTTAATACGATATCTTTTTAAAACTACAAATGCATTTCTCATTCTTAATCACAAATTTAAATTTCCAACTAGGCATTTTTCTTTTAAAAGAGCTGAATAAGAATAGACAATTTCAATTTTTTATTTGTCATCTTAGTTTTTATAGACCTCTCTTCACCTAAATCTTAGATTAGAAAAGTGAAAGTTGATTTTTATCCTTTACTATTAAACCAGCTTAAGCTTCAGAAACATTATAAAATACTTCTGATTACCAAGAGGATATTTATATATATATATAATTATTTAAAATATTATATTTGCATTAAATTTAAGACAAATACCTTTAAAAGAGGCATTCTTCCAGAATTATTTTACTGTGAACATGAAGCCGTCAAAATTGAACATACATTTCTCATCTTGCTTCTGAGACTTACACCGAGATTTATGTGAAACCACTTTATGTTTCGCTGATGAAAATGAAGATAACAATACTTCAAATGTAGTTATTGTCGTATTTCTAGTGCATACAGTTTTTCTTAGTGCACAGTATTTTGTTAATTATGAAAGAATTCTAACAAAATTGAGACAAACCACATCATTACTGATGACTCTCAATTAGCTCTTCAGTTCATTTCTCTTCCCTCACTCTAAAAATACTACATATGGTTTAAACTACTCATAATTTCTACTTTCTGCCAATATACAAACCATGCTTTCTTGTGTTGAATACATTCCCATGAATAATTATAAGAGTCTCCAAAGAGACCAGATGGTAATATACTCTAGAGCAGATCTGGAAGCTAACCATAAATTTATCTTTTCATAGTCTCATCATAATACATTTCTTTATGCTATACCATTTAAAAAATTGGTGATAGAAAATATGTGAGTATATTGTGCACTTTAAAAGATATACAATCATATTAGGGTCTTTCATAATTACACACATAGACCCAACACACACACCACTAATGTGATATTATTATGATGAGTAATTTTTAGAACAGCATCAGATTGACAGAGTATGACATTACTAATCACAGTACATACTGATTTTTTACATTAGCAAAATTTATTTCTATTTAATTAAAACTCAATAAATATAATTCAGCTAAAGGCAACAAATTATTTAAAGTTAAAGAAATAGAAATACAGACTAATGTTATATAGTATTGCCACCAATTTATCCTGTTATTCTTCTGGGAAACATAATTCAATTATTCAGGCTCTCCTATTTGGATTGCAGTAAAATGGCTTGTATAATCATTCATCACACTATTTATTCAAAAATATCATGCTCATGATTAATAAAAATCAAAAGGGTTTTTCAAAACTGGAAGTATGATTGAAAACTTCCAAAACACACTGTAGTATGTAAAATTAAATTTGGCCATTTCCCTTCATCTGTAAACAATAAACCATAGCTAGAGTAGCTTATTTATTTACTTTTAGATGTAAGGTATAATAGTGATGTAAAATATAAGCCATATATTTCTGGGAATTAAATTACTCTTCTGGCTCAATACTATGAATGTATAAAGTTACATAGCAATGGGAGAACAGGGAGAGAAGATAATGAAAACAAGAGGGAAGAAAAGGTTTAAATAAAAATAGGAAATATAAATGGGGGAAGGTAGCAAAGACTATAAGGTTAAAAACAATGTCTTTACTACTGTAAATCAGTTTTATATAGCCTGTTAATTTAAATGCTTCAAGTATTTTAAAAACCAGTCATTTTTAAAATTCTTTCTAATAGTTTTTCACTTCATTCTGTTGGGTATTCTACAATAGCACCAACAGTGTTAATTTTCTTTAATTATTTTAAATTTTATATTAGCTTTCTTATCTATTTGAGCTGACTAGCAATGTCAGAATAGTGTTAAATAATAGTAGTGATAATGAAAACCCTTGGCTAGTATTTATCCATTAAATATAATGTTGGTATTGGAGTTGAGAAAGTACACATCCATTATCAAGAATGGACGATTTTTGGCTACGAAAAGGCAGATACTATTTTTGGCTTTTGTTTTATTGATATGTGTCCAAATATTGTTTTATTAAAAATTGAACCATCCATGCACTCCCAGAATTAACACAACTAGGTCATCGTCTATTGTTAATGTGCTCATGAATTGTTTTGAAATATTTTATTAGAGATTTTTAATAACAATAGTCATAAGTAGTATTAATCTGTAGTTTTCTTTTAGTTTTATGCTCTTGTTTTTCTTTCTGCTATCTTTGTTGGGTTATAGTATTCCAGTTAGATGCCAGCTTCTTAAAAAAGAAATCAGAAGTTTTTGTTTGTTGTTTTTTTAACCTATGCTTCTGAATTGTTTAGAATTATCTTGGAATTATCCGGTCCTTTATAGATTTGGAACATTTTCCCAGTGAAACAATGCAGAAGTATGCTCTTGTGGGGAGGAAGCTCTTTGATAATTTGCTCTATTTCTTATATTGGCAAGGTAGTCATTCATTCACATTTCTATGCCTTTTAAAATGATTTTAAAAATTCATTTCTCTTGGAAAATAATTCACTCCATCAAAGTAATTAATTTCATCCAGAAAATATAAATGTAAACTATCAAAGGGAAATTATTTTTCATGTATCATCTTGGTAAACAACACTTTGATTAATAACACTGAAATGGTGAAGGTAGTTTAAACCACACCAATCCATTTAGTTCTGGTGGAAATGAAAGTTGCAAAATCTTCATGTGGTGAAATCTGACACCTAATAGAGAAATTTTTCATGCCAATGCCCTTAGAGGTATTGAATCATGCCCCCCATCCAAGAGTGCTCAGGTTCCAACCCCTGGTCCTATGGGTTGAACCCATTTGTAAATGGGACCTTTAAGAAGTTATAAAGTTCAGGTACGCCCAAAATGAATGAGGCTGCCCTTTAATCCAATATGTCTAAAATCCAGATAAACACAGGAAATTGGACATGAAGAGAAGCCACGAGGAGCAGTCAGAAGCTGGAAGTCAATAGAACCTGGAAGAGAAAGGAAAAGAGGCCACCCCGTGCATTGCCACATGACAGAAAAGCTGAGAACCAAGGATTGAGGGCAGCCAGTCCCAGTCAAACAGTCTTTGGGGAGAAAGCATGACCATCTGACACCTCTGGTTTGTACTTCTCCTAGTCTCAAAACTGTGAGCTAATAAATACCCGTTGGTTCCGCCAACCTATTGTACAGTATTTGTTTTAGTAGCCAGGAAATTCATTCATTTTTTAACGATTTATTTTTTATTGATTTCTCTCCCCTTCCCCACCCCGCCCCCCACTTGTCTGCTCTCTGTCTCCATTCGCTGCGTTCTTCTGTGTCTGCTTGTGTCAGCGGCGCCTGGAATCTCTGTCTCATTTTGTTGCATCATCTTGCATCATCTTTTTTGTTACATCATCTTGCTGTGTCAGCTCTCCATGTATGCAGGCGCCACTCCTGGGCAGGCTGTACTTTTTTCACATGGGGGAGCTCTCCTTACAGGGAGCACTACTTGTGTATGGGGCTCCCCCTACGCTGGGGTAAACCGCTGCATGGCACGGCACTCCTTGCGCGCACCAGCACTGCACATGGGCCAGCTCATTACATGAGTCAGGAGGCCCTGGATTTGAACCTTGGACCTCCCATGTGGTAGGTGGATGCCCTATCCTTTGGGCCAAATCCGCTTCCCACCAGGGAATTAATACCGCCGGCAATTCTACTTCTAGGAATATTTTATACTGATATACAGGTGGAAAATGAAACGTATAGTAACGTATTCACTGAAGCATATTTGTAAGCTACCCAAAAGTCCAACAACAGGGGATTCATTAAATAAAGATAGATAAGAATGACAAATTGAGAATCAAATGGACTATAATTGCCATTGAAAAGAATTAGATAGATCTATTTTGCACTCCTGTGGAACAACTTCCAAGATATACCATTAAGAAATAAAAACCCAAGACACAAAAGTGTGTACGCACTATGCTAATATATATGAATAATACACACATTTTAATAGAGATGGACCTACTTGTAAAAGAATAGAATTTAAGGATACACAAGAAACTGGTTACAGAAATAATATAATGATGTGAACTGGGTGAGTGGATTATAGAGTCAGGAAAAAAATTCTACACTTTTCACTATATATACTTTTGTAAATTTTGAATTTTGGACTATACGCATACTAGTTATGTTACTGTAAAAAACTGGCTTAAAGTGATAAAAAAATAACTCACATTTTTTTGTGTGTTAGAAATTTGGGAGATTAGCTGAGCAGTTCTGGCTCAGGTTATTTCATGAAGCTGCAGGCATAAGTTGAACAGGACTCCAATCCCCTGAAGATTCGATTTGGGCTGGCTTATTCACATGGCTAACATGTTGGGGCTAGTTGTTGGTGGAAGTGTTTAATTCCTCCCCATGAAGGCCTCTCCATAGGTTGACTGAGTCTTCTTGTGGCAAGGCAGTTGACTATCCTGTTATGGGTGTCCAAAGAAAAAATCAAGTACAAGCAGCAATGTCTTAAAAGATCTAGCCTCAGAAATAGCACACTATCATTGCCAAACATGCTGTTTATTAGAAGCAAGGTATTTGGTCTGGCCCATATTCAAAAGAAGGGAACTTCATCTCCACCTTTAAAGAACTTATGGACATACTTTTTAAATGTGTCTATTCTATATTTTAAAAATTCATTTATTCTGTGGAAGATGAACTTTCAGGATTAATCTAAAGGAGAACAGACAATATTGGTAGATAACACTTATGAAATGAAGACACACACTTCAGTCCAAGAGGGACATTTGCTGATATCTAAAATCAGCTTCTAATACCATGAATGTTACTGGACACAGTAGTTAGAGCAGAAATTTAATGATATAAAACTAAAAATAAATTTAGAAGTACCTGGGAATATTAATATATAACCAATTGAAACTGGCTTTGTCCAATGTATATTATTTATTTGATATAAATATTTTGTGAAAATTCTGTGAAATTAAACCACAAAATTATTAATGATTATGATGATGCTAATGAAATCTAATAAGAGTTATCATAATGCTTTTACATGTCAGCCCTTTATATACTGGTACATACTATCCATATCCTTATTTTACAGTGTATAAATGAGCAAAGTGATGCACAAAACAACCAAGTAAATTTGTCCAAGGTCATATGTACAGCAAGTAAAAAGTTTGCCATGTACATCTAAATATATAGTTCCTAGAATTGAGCACTATTCTCAGGAAATATGCTATACTTAGACTACTTTCTTTGATTTGGAATACTATTCCTACATTATCTTTCCTAAAATAGTATTTTAGTGGCTCTGTGAAGCTACATGATACAAACTGGTCTTACTTACTTATATACTTACTTACTTACTTAATTTTTAAGAAGGTATCGGGGATTGAACCCAGGACCTCATACGTAGTATGCAGGCATTCAGCCACTGAGCTACATCTGCTCTCCTGGGCTTATTTTAAGAAACAGAGCGAAACAATTTGTTTGCCCTAACTGATAAAAATTACAGAAACTATGTAAACACACACACACTCACATACAATTGGAAGAAAATAAAAAACAAATAAGAGAATGCTGTTGTTCTTCTTCCTTTCTCTACTTTTCAATTTACTAACATGTTAAAATTTTTAAAATTAAAATCATTTAAAGACTTCCAGGAAGATGGCAGACTAGAAAGACATGGGATTCTTCTCCAGAAAAACAGCTAGAAGACAGGCTGAAATAGCCTGGGAAAAAATCTTCCAGGGTTTAGGACACCAGGTCAAGGCTGGACACTTCCCAAAGGAGATAGGGACAAAGGAGGGGAATAATGATGACAGAACTGTGAGTTGTAACCAGCTGCTGCTGCTGGCACCCTCCTCCACACTAAGGGCACTTTAAAATACTCAGGCCTCTGGGTCTGCAGCTACAGACAATGGGGGCTCCAGAACAGGGCCTCCAGGGATCCATCACCCTAGGAAAGGGGAAAGAGAGGGACACAGACCAAAGCTGACTCAGCTTATGACCCACAAATTTGGTCTGCTGTGTCCCACCAGCCTTCCAGTCCTGGTGGGACCATCCCCAGGCTTGCCCAGCTTGCACTTTCCCAGGAAAGGGGAAAGAAATAAACACAGCCTAAGGCTAACTCAGCTTTTAACACACAAATTTGGTCTGTTGTGTCCCAGGTTCCAGGCTAGGTGGGATCAGGCCATTGTTTACCTTGGGACCCTCCCAATCTACTTCTTTACTAACCAGGACTGATTGTTGAGGACCCAGAGGGCAGTAGAAATATTTCCTATTTGGGAGAAGGGAGGGGGCTGCCACAGAAGGCTAGAGAACTGTCACAGAGAAAATTTTAATTATAAGGCTCCTAGCCTCCAGGCAGGAAGCTCCACTACATTGATCTAGCCTGTGTCACAATAAACACACTCCAAATGGGTATTGAACTGAGAGGGCTGCCAAAGAGTGCCTTCTGCTGGCAGACCAAGGAAGTGCACATGGGAAAATTAAAAATAAGTGAGAGAAGCTTTTTCCAGCTTTTATAGCCTCCCACGCCAAGGTCCTAGGAAGTGGGTCTGCAATCAATTACTGGGTCCAGAGCCCAGTTATGACCACGTAGCTGGGACAATCCTAACAAGGTTGAGCTAATAATCAAAGAGAAATAGTAAAACAATGCCTCCTCTTACTAAATCCCTACAAAAGAGAAACTTATCATCTGAGTTAACGACATCCTAATCAGATGTGTCAGCAAAAAATTATGAGCCATACTAAGAAAATAGAAGATATGGCCCAAGAGCAGGACAATATCAAAGCCCCAGAAGAGATACAAGATTTGAGAGAACAAATTAGCAAGATCCACACAAGCTTCCAAAATCAAATTAATGAGGTGAAAGACAATATGAGTTGAAAGACAAAACGACATCAAGAAGACAGTGAGGGAGCGCAAAGAAGAATTTGAAATCTGAAATCCTGAAGAGAAAAGTAACAGAGCTCATGGGAATGAAAGACACAAAAGGTGAGATTAAAAAAACACATTAGAGGGAAGCAGACTTGGCCCAGAGGGCAGGGCGTCCATCTACTATATGGGAGGTCCGCAGGTCAAACCCTGGGGCCTCCTTGACCCGTGCGGAGCTGGCCCATGCGCAGTGCTGATGCGCGCAAGGTGTGCCCCGCCACGCAGGGGTGTCCCCCACGTAGGGGAGGCCCACGATGCACAAGGAGTGCGCCCCATAAGGAGAGCCACCCAGCGGGAAAGAAAGTGCAGCCTGCCCAGGAATGGCGCCTCACACATGGAGAGCTGACACAGCAAAATGACATAACAAAAAAAAGACACAGATTCCCGTGCCACTGACAACAACAGAAGCGGACAAAGAACACGCAGCAAATGGACACAGAGAACAGACAACTGGGGGGGAGGGAAGGGGAGAGAAATAAATAAAATAAATCTTTAAAAAACAAACAAACAAACACATTAGAGGCATACAACAGCAGACTCGAAATGATAGAGAAAGAATAAGTGATACTAAAGAAATAAGACAGCTGAAATTGAAGAGAGAAAAGAAAGGAAAAAATTGAGCAGGGGCTCAGAGAGTTGAGTGACAACATGAAACGAAATGACTTATGTGTCATGGGAGTTCCAGATGGGGAAAAGAAGGGAAAAGGGACAGAAAGAGAATTTGAGGGAATAAAAGCAGAAAATTTCCCAACTCTCACAAAAGAAATTAACTTACATATCTAAGAAGCACACTGTACCCTAATTAGAATAAATCCAAATAGACTTACTTAAAATACAGACTACTTAGAATGTCAAATGTCAAAGATAAAGAGAAAATTCTCAGAGCATCAAGGGAGAAGCTAAACCATCACATACAAGGGATGCCCAGTAAGACTTAGTGTGGATTTCTCATCAGAAATCCTGGAGTCGAGAACACAATTAGGATACCAAAAGAGAAAAACTACCAGCCAAGAGTTCTTTATCCAGAAAACTTGTCCTTCAAATATGAACCTGAGTATAAAAATATTCACAAACAGAAACTAAGAGAGTTTGTAAAAAAAAAAAAAAAAAAAGAATCCACCTTTGCAGGAAATATTAAAGAAAGCCTTAGAACCTGAAAGAAAAAGATAAGAGAGAGAGAGGCCTGGAGGAGTGTATAAAAGAAAGAATAGCAGAAAGGATAAACAAAAGAGTAAAAAGACAGATGAAAATATGCTATGACGTATGAGAACCAAAGAATAAAATGGTGGAGGTAAATAATGCATTTACATTAATATCACTGAATATGAATGGATTAAACTCCCCAATCAAAAGATACAGGCTGACAGAATGGATAAAAAACATGAGCCATTCATATGCGGCTTATAAGAAACTCACCTTGGATCTAGGGATACAAACTAGTTGAAAGTGAAAGATTGGAAAAAGATACTCCACATAAACAGTAACCAAAAAAGAGCAGGGGTAGCTATAATAATATTGAACAAAACAGACTTTAAATGCAAAAAAGTTGTAAGAGACACAGAAGGCTATTATATATTAATAAAAGGGGCAATCCACCAGGAAGATATAACAGTCATAAACATCAGTGCACCTAACTAGGGTGCCCCAAAATACATGAGGCAAACTCTGGCAAAACTGAAGGGAGAAAGAGACATTTCTACAATAATCGTTGGAGACTTCAACATCCCATTCACATCATTAGATAGAACAACTAGATCAAAGATCAACAAGGAAACAGAGAACTTGAACAATACGAACAAACAAACACAGTGGGTTATGCATTCTTCTCCAGTGCCCATGGATCCTTCACCACTATACTCCACATGTTAGGGCACAACACAGCTCTCAATAAAAATGAAAAGACTGAAATTATACAAAGCACCTTCTCAGATCATAGTGGAATAAAACTGGAAATCAATAACAGACAGGAAAAAGTAAATTCTCAAATGTGTGGAAGCTGAACAACAAACTCCTAAATAATCAGTGGATCAAAGAAGAAATTGCAAGTGAAATCAATACAAAATGAATGAAAAAACAAACTCAAGGGATTGAGTGACAGCTTCCCACATATAAGATTCCAGGTTCAATCCCTGGCCCCTGGTATCTCAAAGAAGTGTGAAATCTGCCACACTGTCTCAGAGGCCAGGTTAATTACTTGTAGAAGAGTCCAACAGCAGAGCTTGTTTATCAGCCTACTATACAGACTCTCAAAAGTATAAATCCTGTCAAATATGAAACTTTGTATATGTTCCAAGTCCTATATAAAACCTGTTGCCACTACTACTATAATATTAAGATCCATCCCTTAAGGACTTAATAGAGATAGTTAAGCATTGAAAATACCTAATTTAAAAAATTAAATCACTAATGATACTATAAGTGACTATGATAGTTCACATTTGGTTAAATTTTCCTCAGGGTAGGATTAAATCTTTAAGTTTGGGGAAGGAAAAAAATGACCCATTTCACACAATTTAAAGATATGCTCTATGTACTTAAAAGTTAAAAAAAAAACAGCATATTTCAAATATTAATTTCCTATGTTAGTCGAACTGAACAAAACCTTTTTTTTTTTTTTGATTTTTAATATAAGAATAAATGACAACTTACCTAAAGCACAAATCCACAGTGGTCAATAAATAGGTATAAATTACTATTCTTAACAGAAATGGAAAGAAATCTGATTTAATGATACATATTATTATACTTGTTCACATTTGCGTAAATGTGATTCCATCTTCATAAAGGACTATGATTGGTATCGCTTTTCTAAGTTTCTCAGTTTCTCTTATTTATTGGTCAGATCTCTTATTTCTGAAATTCTCACCAATGAAAATGAAGTAATTGTTTAGTATGTAACGATGTTATATAATTATTAAATCATAATCTAGGTGCACAAATACAAAAAGACAAAGTTCTTTAACTACATACTACCTGCAATCCACCTGCTATTGTTATCCAAAAAAAGTTTCGCATTGGTCAGCAAATATCCATTCGTCCAACCAATATACTTCTCACTTATTGAAAAAGTCCAAGTGTTTGTATCCACTGATTAATTAGCTACCTTCACTTGACTAAACTTTGTTACCCTCCTCTCCTTCCCCCAGATTCCTGAACTTTGACCCACACTCAGCCTGAGCCTGTATACAAATCCCTCCTTAGCAGCTTGTCTCTAGAACAAACAGGCTGGTTTCAAGTATAGCAATGCCTATAGCATTACTCACTTTCCTCCCTCTTGAAATATCCTTTCAAATAAAGTCTCTCCTTATCTAAAATCAGGGTTGGTTTTTCACTTGACAAAAGGCTATAAAATAGATTCTGATCCTAGAATGCAAATTCAGGCATGATCTAGGGATGACTTACCTAGACATAGAAGTATTTATCATCAAAGGGTCAAATAATACAAAGCAATATAGAGACATATTCATTTATGTGCTCATTATATGTTACATATTGAGTTATGTAATCTGGATAAAGTGATGAATAAACAAAAAATACATGACCAATGTCCATATAAGTTAGAGAGGAAGAAAGAAATTACCAAAGAATATCACAAATAAATATATGGGCACAGCTGGACTAAGTGCTATATAAAGAGATATGCATGGCAATAAAGGAGCTTATAATATGGAGAATAGAAAGATCAGAGAAAATTCCTTGAAGAAATGATAAGTGAGTTGAGAACAAAAGAAGGGAAGAAAAAAGGTTATGGTAAAGACCATTCTGGGCAGAGGAAACAACAAATGGAAAGATGCGGACACACAAAAACCCAACTAGGCAGAACAAATAGGTTCAAAGAACTAGATATTAAGGTTTGGAGCAATTCTTGATTCACTAGCATCCAGAAACATGAGGGCATTTTTTATATACTTTCAGTGATCTAACCCATGGAAGGAAAAAAAGAGGCTGATTAGGGTCAAAACCTGGTTTCTACACTATGCTCTAAGCTTTCATGGTACTTATTTAACTGGAAATTGACATGAAAACCTAAGAAGAAATACCACAAAACTTCACAAACCCTGGCTTTTAGGAGTATGCTGTGGAAGAGAAAGCCTTTACTAGACTTTAAATAAATTTTGATAAATTAGAGATCAATCGTTATCTTCTTTTTAAAAAGACTTTTCATTTAAAAAGGAATCTACTATAGGTTTAATTAAAAATTCTTTCAAGCATTTTATTTTCTATTTTTCAGTTCAGATAAATGAATACACCATCAGTGAGAAAAAAATAATGTTTCTTGGAAAAAATATTATCTTGGAAAATAATTCCAAGATAGAATGATAAGGGATGAAATACTGGCTTTTTTATCCCCTGGATAAAATTCACGCCTATCGCTTCCAGTATTTTTACGGAAATTTTTGTCTCAAATTGTCCCCTTGGTTAATGTCAGACCCTGGACAATGTAGTACATCAAAGCCCAAAAGAGTAGAGATATGCCTTTCATTTATGAAGTGGATAATTGTAAAATGTGCATGTAAACCTACAATAGACAATTTCAGAGGAGAAGCATAACTAATGAGATGAATCTAAAAGCGTGTTTTAGTGATAGTGGTAAGACAAGCTCTCTAACACAAAGTATAAAAACAAGGTCGAAGGCAAAAAGAAGAAAGACTGTAAGAAAGAAAAGAAAAAAAGCAAGGAAAGAAGGAACAGTGATTTTGCTTTACCTGACAGATCTGACATAACTTAGAATATCAAAAACACATTAAAACCTTGCTTTCTTCACCTTTTTTTTAGAAACAAAAATATCTCACAATCTAAGTCAACAAAGAAAAAAATCCACTAAGCAGGGAGGTGTTAATTCATATTTAAAGTTTTAAAAACTACAAGATGAAATCGCAATTTGGATAATCAACTTTATTTCTATAAGATCCATGTTGCTTAAAACTATTCTTTAATCTTAAAATTGGCACTAACAGGCACCTCCTTTTTAATTGTAAAAAGGTTTGAGGAGACCCTGTGTTACATCACCATCTGCCACATCCTGCTTTCATATATATAAATACAGTCATCCTAATGACATTTCTACAAACTGCTCCAGGTGTAAAGCATTAGAACAGAGAATTCTCTTTGATCACTCCAATGTCATTTCTTCTTTTCAGATCTAAGCAGTGTGGACTTCTCCCAGATCCCCAGAGGTATGTCTAGTAAAAAGCATTTTAACCTCTAGTTTTTCCAGGTGAAATAGTTCACAAAAAGAGGCAAACAAAAATAATATTTTTAAATATGGAAAAACAATTTAGATTAACATGAAAAAGGTCTACAAAAGAAAAGCAAAATGAGGCTTTCAACTTTCATTGGATTATTTTATTTTTATTATTTTTAATTTTTTTTAATTGTTAGTAATTTACAGAAAAATCATGCAGAAAGTAGAGATTTCCATATACTCCCCTCTTACACATGGAGTTTTCCCTAATATTAACATTATTTTTAACAGTTTAAAAAAATACTTTCAAACTTACAGGGCAGTTACAAAGATATTACAAACCCTATAAAGCAAACTCAAGTACCCTACTTCACCTCCTAATACACAGATTGACCACAATCTTTTGCCACATTTGCTGTATCCATCCATTGATCTAGTATATCAATCCATTATCTGAACACTTGAGTAAAGGTTAATTACATCATGCTGCTCAAACACTTATTTCCACATACTTTTCTAAGAAGAATATTCACTTTATAACCACCTTAAGTGCAGTTATCAATTTTAAGAAAATTTAACATTGATAAAAAGCTTACAGTCCATATCCCATTTTTTTCATTTCAATAATGTCCCTTTGAGCCTTTACTCCTTCCCTGTTAGATCCCATCCAGGATCATATATCGCACTAAATTGTCTCTTCAGTTGCTTGGTTTTTGGCTTTTTGCAGGAACATATGTAACAAACTTTCCCATCTAAATCACTCCCAAGCATTCCATTCAGTGGGATATACTACCATAGCCACCATAAAATTGGGAGACTTTTTCGGCTATTAAACAAATGAGAATCAAATCACAGTTGTTGGGTCAAGAATGTATGCTTCCACTACATGCATGAGGGTTACTCTGCTCTCTCTGGAGCTGGAACCTGGAATCTGTCCTGGGAGCATGGGTTGGTTCTGTGCCTACCTAGCGAGGGAGGGGTGGAAGAGTGGCCAGTCAGGGACCCAAGAGACCCTACTACTTTTAAGAAGCCTTTCTCTTGATTCAGAGCTTGCCCTGCTACTGCAGTTCCTTAACTGTTTTCTGGAGCGTTAAGAAAGATGTTTCTGCCAGTTTTTGCAGGTAGTTCAAACGTTCTGTGGGGGAGATGCCTATTATTACCATTATGCATTAGTTTGATACCTTTGTTGCAATTGATGAGTTATTATTATAGTTACACTATTAACTATAATATGCACTTTACTTTAGCATACACTCTTTGTGTTGCACAGCTCTAAGTGCCTCCTCCCCTCATTCCAATAACTTATATACAGCCTAAAATTTTCCATTTTGTTAATTTTCAAAGATAAAACTCAGTGGTGTTAATTACATCCCCAAAAGTTGTGCCTCCATTACCAAAATTTAACATCACCCCAAACAGAAAGTCTGTACCAGCTTGAAATTAATTCCCCATTCCCCGTGGTTCACTTGGCCTCAGATAATGTGTATTCTTATTTTTGTCTTTATGAATTTGATTGCTTATTTCATATAAAGGAAATCATACAATTTTTCTTACTTTGTGTCTGTCTTATTTTGCTAAACATGACGTCCTCGATTTCATTCACATTGTAGCATGCATCAGAACTTCATTCTTTTGATGGCTAAATAATATTCCACTGTATATATACACATTTTGTTTATCCAAATAATATTCAACTCGATGTATATACTGCATTTTATCCATTCATCTGTTGACAGACAATTGGGTTGCTTCCACATTTTGGCAACTGTGTACAATGCTGCAATGAATATCAATATGCAAATATCTGTTCAGGTCTCTGTTATCAATTCCTTGACCTATTTACCTAGAAACAGGCTTGCTGAATCATACGGTAATTCTATACTTAACTGTCTGAGGAATCACCAAATTGTTTCCTACAATGACTGTACCATTTCACGCTGGAGAAATAAGGTTCCTATTTCTCTATATCCTCTCCAACATCTGCTGTTCTCCTTTTTTAAAAATAGTAACTATTCTAGTGGGTATGAAATGGTATATCACAGTCATTTTGATTTGTTTCCCAGATGTGTTTATCAACTATTTATATATTTTAAGAAATGTCTATTCACATCTTTTTCCATTTTTTATTTGTACCTGTTGTCTTTTCATTGTTGATTTGTTTGGTTCTTTATATATTCTGGTTATTAAACCCTTACCAGATACATGGTTTCCAAGTATTTTTCCCATTCTGTAGGTTGTCTCTTTACTTTCTTGATACATTCCTTTGATGCACAGTATTTTAATTTTAGATGAAGTTTCATGTATCTTTTTTTTTCTTTCATTGCTAGTGCTTTTGGTGTACAGTCTAGGAAACCAATGGCTAACACTGGTGTACAGTCTAGGAAACCAATGGCTAACAGGATTCTAAAGTGTTTCCCTATATTTTCTTCTAGGAGTTTTATAGTTTTTATTCTTATTTGGAATTAATTTTTGTATATGGTGTGAGGTAGGGCTCCACCTTCAATCTGATGAACATGGATATTCAATTACATCAGCACCATTTGTTGAAGAGATTATTCTTTTCTCACCAAGTAGATCTGGTACACTTGTCAAAAATCAGTTGGACATAGGAGTAAGGGTTTATTTCTGAACTGCCAATTTGATTCCACTGGTTGGTGTAGCCATCCTTGGGTCGGTTTCATGCTGTTTTGTACTGCAGCTTTGTAATAAGTTTAAAAATGAGGACGTTTGAGTGCTCCAACTTTGTTAGGTCTTTTTTAATTTCTTTTAGCAATAATTCACATTTTCCCATGTTTAAGTCCTTTACATCTTTGGTTAAGTTTATTCCTTGATATGAGATTCCTTTATTTTCTATTGTAAATGGAATTTTTTTCTTGGCTTCCTCTTTGGATTGCTCACTACTAGTGTATAGAAACACCACTGATACTTGTGTGTTGATACTGTAACCTGCCACTTTACAGAACTTATGAGCTCTAGTAGCTATGCTATGGATTTTTCAAGATTTTCCTTTTATAGGCTCATGACTTTAATCAATTTTAACTTCTAAATACCATGAGTCAATTGGAAAAGTTACATGATTCTTGAAATATCACCTTTACAATTTCTCACACTTTGGTTTAACATGTTTCTATTTCATTCAACAAAATTCTATAAATTGTTTTTTAATGTTACTAGGAATTCACTGTACTTAGGGTTGGAGAAAGCTGTAAAACCTAATTCTGAAAAGTGGTTCACAGCATAATTTTTTACATGAAAAAGATAGTTAAAAGCATCCCCTTAGGAGCAATCAGGTATAAAAATGTAAACACACTGGCATTTACACAGTTCTCTTAAATTTAATTATAATAAAGAAAAACTGATTAAAAAAATTACTAGAAGTTAAATACAGATATGGAGGTTTAACTAAATGGAAGTAAAATGTGAAACTGGAAGACTGAAAAGCCTAGGATCCAAGTACAAAGCAAGAAATTATAAAATGGAAATAAGGATCAGAGTAGTCAAAAAGAAACTGAGCTAAATATTTAATGCTTGTGTTGAAAAAAAAAATCATGGCTTCGGTTATATCATTACAGATGAAAATCTTTAATTAGGAGCTTAATTTCACCTTTCTTGCTTTAAGTAAAATGCAGGAGAGACCAGAGTTTGGCAAGGAACATATACAGATATAATAGTTTCCATGAAATGATTTCTACTATAACAAAGAAGTACTATTTTACCCCCAAAGATCTTTGCTTTCAATGAGAGAAATATATACTTCATTTAGAAAGATAGGCATTATTAAAGCAACAGGAAAATGCTCACTCTTTATTATTGAATAGGCATAAAAATCCAAATAGCCTCAACATTGTACGTATTGCAAGGAAAAATAGGGAAGCAGACTTGGCCCAACGGTTAGGGTGTCCGCCTACCACATGGGAAGTCCAAGGTTCAAACCCAGTGCCTCCTGACCCATGTGATAAGCTGGCCCATGTGCAGCACTGATGCACGCAAGGAATGCTGTGCCATGCAGGGGTGTCCCCCGCGTAGGGGAGCTCCACGTGCAAGGAGTGCGCTCTGTACGGAGAGCCGCCTGGCGCAAAAAAAAGTGCAGCCTGCCCAGGAATGGTGCCACAACACAGAGAGCTGACACAGCAAAATGACGCAACAAAAAGAGACACGGATTCCGGGTGCCACTGATAAGAATACAGGTGGACACAGAATAACACACAGCAAATGGATACAGAGAGCAGACAACTGGGGAGGTGGGAAAGGAGGGAGAAATAAATAAAAAATAAATCTTTAAAAAAAAACGAGTCAAGTCTTATAACTTAAAACAATACAGAAATATCTCATGTAGTTGGTCACCAGTCTTCTGAAAAATTCAATGTCAGATAAAAGCATACACCTCCAAGGAGTAAAAAAGGTATCTATGCATCAAGGAAAACTATTGTCCCAAAGAAGCATGAAAGAAAGAGTCAATTTACTCAGAACTGTATTTATAATGATGGATACTTAACTCTCTCTGACAACCTCCAATTCTTCCCAAATTGAAGTAGACAAGAAGTGGATAGAGTATGTGACACACTACTCAAAATCTCTAACATACAGAGAAGTCAAAACCCGGTTCTCCAGGGAAAAGAAACATTGCCAGTAAGGAGAACAATCTGATGTTACCAGTTGGGTTCTAAGTCTCCTAGGCTTACTTTACTTGCGATAGGATTTTGTCTATCTTATTTAATCAGAATCCTTCTCATTAAAACAGTGACCACATTTGCTTGTCTCTCTGAAAGGTTGCTGTGAAAATCTAATGTCTGAGAGAACATACGGTAGTATAGAATAAGGATTGCAAAGAATTAATATAAATGAGTGAAGTAAGACTGATTTAAGAAAACCAATAGCTCCAGTATGGGAATAGAAAACACTGGACCCTCGGTCTAAACATAGGGTGACCAACTTTTTAGAGAACCAACCCAGGACAAAGCTATACAAGGCAAAAAATATATACATATAATGTTATATGATAATTATACATGTTATTACTTTAATGTAAAAAAAAGAAAAAAAGGATATTTATTTGAAATTATCTATTATTCTGTATTATTTACTTTTCTGATAAATGAATGCCGCTATTTAACAAAAGAACAGGACTACTTAACAGTGACAACTAGTAATATTTCATTGTAGGACTAATAAAACACATAAAATGAGGAAAATATAACAATATCTTCATAAATGCTTCTATTAAAATAAATATACCAATTTATTTTAACTCAAATCTTCATTTGATATTTAAATTTTGTAAGCTATATAGTATATTCTTACAATACATAAATGTAACACTTTTAAAGGGAAAGTGACTACAGCTAAACTAATAAACAGATATTACCTATATTTGATTTTAAAATAATAGCATGTTTCTTTCTATCTCATGAAATAATAGAATATTTTTACTTTTTTCACTCTTTGTCTCCTTTTCTAATAATACTTGTCTGAATTGACTAGCACAATTTGGACATCCTTCTTTTAGGTAGTGATAAAACAATATTATCAAACATAAAACCCACTTTGATGACTCTTAGCAAGCTCATTAATTCCCAGTGCCAGTCCAGTATGATATCCTCTCAACAAATGTTTAAGCATAGAATACTTAGGATTTTAATTACTAGCAATAGCAGGTGTTTAGATGTACAGGAACTAGTTCTAGCTCTAAAAAATGTCCAACTACCTTGTATCTACAGGCTTGTTTTACTATGCCAGCTATTTATCAATCATGTCCTTTGCATTTATACATTCATCATACAGGCTATCCATGTCTATAATGTCCATCATTTTGAAACACTCAGAAGCATACTGGGTGTCATAATATAAAATTCTTTCTCCAAGAAGTGGTTTTAAAGCATAGTGGTAATTTGTGAAGCCAATGTTGGATTCCAAGTAAATTACAGTTTTAGTAAAGAAACTGAGAAAGTCCTATTTAACTTGGCTGCTCTTTTCTGGTGACATCTATTTAAGCTCTGAAGCAAACTTATTTCCTGAAAATGAGACATTCCTTTGCTGCATGAGTATTTTCTTGGCTCCTTATGGCCTCTTCAAATATCATCAGTTTTGGAGAAATAGCAGCTAAATTTCTGCTTTTCTGTCATCCTTTCCCCCATTCTCATGCTCAACATATTGCCAAACTAGACAAGAGACAGTCTTCTTGTCCCACAGTTTGAAAATATCGTATAGGACATCTTTCCTATGATCAGCAACAATGATAGCCATCTTGTCCAACGAGACTTTCCTCTTCTTTTTCTTTAAAAAAAATCTCATTAAGTGCTTCCACACATTTTGAGAAAACTGAAACAGGACCCAAGAAGTTCATAATGAAAGGGTCAATGTCAAAGAAACAAACTATACCACCTTTTAGCAGTTTTGTATATAAGGTGTGAGGTGATACTGAAGAGGCATGGTCTTCTTTTAATATTCTTTACTAATGGAATTTAGTACTGAATGGAATTTGCCAATATTTATATTTTCACTCTCTGCAGATAGAGGAAAAAAGTCTTGATTGTATTTGGACAAGATATCAACAATATTTTCTTTTATGTTGTCAGAAGTTGCATAAAAAACATCAGGAACTTGATGTGACAAATCAAAGTACCTAAGAACTAAAGGGAATATTTTTTTATGGCCATGATCTGATACATCACTTGATATTCTGTATTAAGCATGATGGTTGGTAAGATCTAACAGAAGAACTCTGTGCTATAATGGACCAATAGAGCCTTTATCAAAATGCCCTCTTCAGTTTGCCAAAGGACAACTGAGTTGCAACCTTTCAATCAGGAGACGTAACTTTATCGTTTCATACAATAATCAAGGGAAAAATATGATAATGCATGTTCATTTATGTGATATGCCCAACCTAATTAAAAGCTTGGTATTTTACACTAAGCATTGGTGTCTTTAGGGCACGGGTTCTTAACTTTTTTTGTTCCATGGATCCCTTTGCCAGTCAGGCGATAACCACAGACCCCTTACTAAGCCCACACTATATATTGTGTATTATTTAATAAATATATCACACCCACACCAACATGTCTCCACAGGAATAACGTGTTTTGAACTCAAGCTCATGGACCCCTTGTTAAGAACCCCTGCTTTAGGGGGAAACTAAACTTTTGATTGATTTAGAAGTACTTTCCTATCTCATCTTGGACTTATGAGATTCAGTCTTAATATTTGTTTTCAAATCACTTTCTCTACCATGTCCAATCCTAAATTATTTTCTGCATATTATGAAGTATGCTCTGTTTTGGTTATCCAGTTATGTGTCTTTCATGAAATAAATGGTCATTTAGCCTTCCTTTTGGTGATATCTGGGCCATGATGATAGTAGTATTGAAATTATTGTCAGTTTCTTTATCCAAACTCTTAGAAAACATGGCCACAATATTTACAATGTTAAAAATTAACTTAGCACTATCTCAATATACAGTACATCAGTTAATCCATGAAGTCAAAGACAGACTGTTAACATTCACAATTACTATTTGCACTTGTTACACAAAGTATTAGTTTTCTACTGCTGCCAAAATAAATTACCATAACCTTATCAGTATAAACAACATAAATGTATTATCTTACTTTGACAAGGGACAAATGACTGGCATGGGTCTCACCAGGCTAAAATCAGGGCACTGGCAGAACTGTGTTCCTTTCTGGAGGGTCTAGAGGGAGAATCTGTTTCCTTGTTCATTCAGATGTTGGTAGAATTCAGAAAAAAACAGCTGTAGCACTGAGGACCTAATTTCCTGACTGGATGTCAAATAAGGGCTCCTTTATTTCATCTTCAAATGCAGGTGGTCAAGTCTCTCACATGCTTCAAATCTCTGAACCATTCATTCTTCCTTTTACTTTTAAGAGCTCATGTGATTAGATTGGGCCCTCAGATAATCCACAGTAATTTCCCATCCCAAGGTCCAATAATCTTAATCACATCTGCAAAATCCCTTTTGCCATGTAAGGTATGTTCTTAAGCGCTGGCCATGGATACCCTTGAGGGACCATTATTCTGGTACTCCATCTACGACATGCACTTAAGTCATATACAACAATGCATGATCTGTTATTGTGAACCACAAATCATAGTTGCCAACATCGGTGGTGAGGAGAAAATACAGAAGATGGATAATTTATGTCACATAAATTGGACATTAAAATCAGTGTTGTAGTCAGCCCATCACCCAAAAAAAAAAGGGGGGGGAGCTTTTCGTATCCCAGGAAAGGGCTTCTTGAGAGATAGGACATCCCATGCTAAAACTGGTGAGTTGGTAACTTTATCTTAATGTCAGAAAGTAATAATGAGGAATGTAATTCATGGTAAATTAGAAAAGAAAAACTACTCAAAGAGTAAATACCTCCTTAGCCCAGCAGAAAATTGCTGCTCAGAAATTTAAGTCCAGATATTCCAGTTTATAAAGAGAAATTAAGAATTCAGATCTTTACATAACACATGACAAGTTCCCAATTGTTGGCAATTTATTCAAACTTTAAAAAAAAAGAGATGAGGCCATGAATGGGTCATATTTAGCTATAAGCAACCAGTTTACAACCCTGTTTAAGAGCACAGACTCTGAATTCAAATCAGATGTGGTATAAATAAATGACTCCATCATTAACTGTGTTATTTGATGTTAGTTACTAAAATTTTGTCAGCCTCGGTTTCCTCATCCGCAAAATGGAATTTTTTACAAAATGGTATTTTTCACTGGCTTTTTAAATGGCAGGAATTAATGCTGGTTCTTAAATCTGTCTCTTGACTAAAGTTTGTTCTCAGATACAAAAG
The DNA here is from genome assembly GCF_030445035.2 of Dasypus novemcinctus. Classification (NCBI taxonomy): domain Eukaryota; kingdom Metazoa; phylum Chordata; class Mammalia; order Cingulata; family Dasypodidae; genus Dasypus; species Dasypus novemcinctus. The sequence continues at coordinate 83,340,309 of NC_080678.1, read as the reverse complement.
AGGGCACACTGGTGCACAAGTCAAAATAGTGTCTATCTGTTTTTATAAATAAAAGTTCCATTGGAAAACAGTAATGCCCATTTGTTTAAATACTGTCAGTCTTAAACAGATATGAAATCCTTTGGCTCACACTTTCTTTTCTTATCTTAAATATGTCACTTTCTTTTGGCATACAGCATTGCATTAAAATATCTCATAATAATCTTGTGCCCTTTTAAGTTCATACTTTTATTTTCCTAGTCCAGTAATTTTTTTTTTTTTTTTTTTTTTTTTTAAAGATTTATTTATTTATTTTAATTTCCCCCCCTCCCCTGGTTGTCTGTTCTCGGTGTCTATTTGCTGCGTCTTGTTTCTTTGTCCGCTTCTGTTGTCGTCAGCGGCACGGGAAGTGTGGGTGGCGCCATTCCTGGGCAGGCTGCTCTTTCTTTTCACGCTGGGCGGCTTTCCTCACGGGCGCACTCCTTGCGCGTGGGGCTCCCCCACGCAGGGGACACCCTTGCGTGGCACGGCACTCCTTGCGCGCATCAGCACTGCGCATGGCCAGCTCCACACGGGTCAAGGAGGCCCAGGGTTTGAACCGCGGACCTCCCATGTGGTAGACGGACGCCCTAACCACTGGGCCAAAGTCCGTTTCCCCTAGTCCAGTAATTTTACTAGACTATGTCTCGGTGACAATCATTCTGGGTCAAGATTCTTGGGAATAGAGTGTGTGGTTTCAACATGTAGATTCAAATCTTTTTATGTAGATTAAGTTTTCTTGAATTACATGTTTTAGTACACATTGTTTCCCTGCTTTGGTTTTATTCTTCAAAAACTCCTAGCATCTGTATGTACAGATATGCCTATCTTCAGCATCTATCACATTCAAATTTTTAATCTTTCTTCATTTCAAGCAATTTTTTCCTGTTTCTATATCTTAGTGCATTAATCTTCTGTTCCTTCTAGTTCAGTCTTAATATATGAAATAATTTTTCCTCTATTAAATTCTTTCCTGATTCTGTCACATCATTTATGAGATTTTGTAATTCTGATTCAATTTATTTCATTTCTTCTATCACTTCCTTAATACCTTTTAGCTCATGATGAAATAGGAGGTTTCAGTTTTGATCTGTTCTTTGAGATCTTTCTGGTACGTTTTCATTTTCTGGAGGATAGTTATTCTGATTCTTACTCTCTTTTTCCTAATCATTCTGTGGCATTTGACTCACTACTATTTTGCAGCTAATTTTTATGTTAAATTAGTTTTCCTGAACTTTTAAAATGAAGCAGAGTTTAAGAAATCTTTTCTAACCTCAGAGAGCCCTGTTTGGTGTGGTATTCAAAATCACTTTTTGGCTTGCTTCTGAGATTTCCTTGTTTTCATCTCCTTCCCCATTTTGGTTTGGACATTCTCTTTCCTTCCTCTCTCTTTTCCCTTCATGCTCAAATTTTATTCCATTTCTATCAATTTCTCCTCAGCATGGGGGACCTGTCCTAGAGAGGAGACCTGGCCAATCAGATTTTACAGCTCACAGGCCTAGACCATTTCAGTCTCTTAGGACATTTTTACTATGGACCCCTTGTGCAACCCTGAAATGGACAGGGCAAAACCTCTCAGTTTTAGCTGCTGTTCTTAAATCGGCCTGCCAAATTTTCCAGTTATACTTGTTGGCTATTTTGAGGTTCTGCTTCTTTGACCTTGTCATATGCCAAATCCCCTCCCATTGTCTAGTTTCTCACACGTATGCCACAACCATGCAGCGTTTGTTGATGCTGGTGGTTAATCACAGTATAACAATGTTTAGGAATTCATATGGATACCATGCACTAAGTTTTGTTCTGAATGCTAAGACTTTTTTATTTTGCTACCTAGTTGTCCTATCTATCCTTAGAAGGGAATTGGGAGAGACTAAAAAAGTAGGCTGGGAAGCAGATGTGGCTCAAGCAATTGGGCTTCCATCTACCATATGGGAGGTCCAGGGTTTGATTCCCAGGGCTTCCTGGTGAAAGTGAGCTGGCCTGTGTGGCGAGCTGGCCCACAGAGAGTGCTGGCCCGAGCAGAGACCTGGTGCACCAAGATGACACAACAAAGAAACACAAAGAAGAGACAATAAGAGATACAGCAGACCAGGAAGCTGAGGTGGCACAAGAGATTGAGCACCTCTCTTCCACTCCAGAAGGTCCAGGATCAGTTCCTGGTGCCACCTAAAAGAAGACAAGCAGACACAGGAGAATGTACAGCAAATGGACAGAGAGAGCAGGCAATAGGGGATGGGGGTGGGGGTGGGGAGTAAATAAATAAATAAATCTTCTTTTAAAAAGTAGGCTGACAATGTCATCTTTCCCAAATCCCCAATATGGAGTTTGAGAGTTAAGCGAGATAATATATATATAAATCTTTTAACACCATAGCTGGCATGGAAAGTGCTCAACAAATGTTAACCATATTTTTGTGAGATTACAGACCATAAAAACCATTTAAAAAAACAACAACTATATAATGGTAAGGAATTATCACTATTTTCATAGTGTAGTGGAAAACAGCATTAAATATAGTAAAGGCTACAGAGGACATGAATACATTATAGTCCAATGACTGGTATTGATAATGCTGACAGAGTCATTAAAATCAAATAAATTTAAAAAACAGAAAAGAAATTAGATGCTCTATCCTTCATGTACAGAATCATAAAATCTTTTTTATACTGCTAAATCATGCATTAAATTTCACAAACATACCTACATACTCAAATGAGTACTGAAAAAAAAGTACCATATATATATAAAACATTGGCAAAAACCAACTTAAAATCAAGACTCATACTGAAAATTCCAGTTAAAATATAACTTCCAGAAAGTTAAACACAAAATTCTTATGCAAACATAAAATAAGCATGTCTCAAAGATATTATTTAACATATTAATTCATGAGAAAACCAATAAGATATTGAGATTAATTCTAATAGCACTGAAGACCTATTTATAGAACAGCTAATAAACAAATGTTAGAATTATATTACCAGTACGAGGTTAGATATAAAACTGGTTAATGCCCTTCAGGGTAAAAAATCAACCATTGAGGCTATCTTTTCTACAGGACAGAAATTTTTGCATCTCTTCTAACATAAATGTTCCAGCAAAAATTAAGTCAGCGACTATTAATCAATAGTAGGCTGTGTGTCCAAAACAGTACATTCTTTCATATAGTATTTGGGTAAGCCTGTCATTCTATGACCTTAAAAAGAATGCTGCCCACCTTTTTGCCTTATTATTCTATTTCAGATTTTTTTAACTTTTTAAATATTAAAGTTTATCATTCATACATGTATATCCATAAATAATAAGTATGAACTTACAAAATAAACATACATATTATCATACAAGGTTCCCATATATTACTCCATACCAACATCTTGCATTGTTGTAAAACATTTGTTACAAAATATGAAAGAGCATTGTCAAAATATTACTACTGGAAGCGGACTTAGCCCAGTGGTTAGGGCGTCTGTCAAACCCTGGGCCTCCTTCACCCGTGTGGAGCTGGCCCATGAGCAGTGCTGATGAGCATAAGGAGTGCCATGCCACGCAGGGGTGTCCCCCACATAGGGGAGCCCCACGCACAAGGAGTGCACCCCGTAAGGAGAGCCACCCAGCGTGAAAGAAAGTGCAACCTACCTAAGAATTGCGCCACACACACGGAGAGCTGACACAACAAGATGACACAACAAAAAGAAACACAGATTCCTGTGCCACTGACAACAACAGAAGTAGACAAAGAAGACCCAGCAAATAGACACAGAGAACAGACAACGGGGTGGGGGTAGGAGGGGAAGGGGGGGGCTATAAAAAATTAATTAATTAATTAAAAAATATTAGTACTAACTATCCAATACCTTACATTTGGTGTATTTCCCCCCCAACTCACTCATTTTGGACTTTTTTTAAATTAGTCTCTACCCAGATTAAAACAAACTATAGGTAAAAATGATCTAAAAATATATAAATAAAGCTAAGAAGCAAATGATTCCAAGAAACCAACCAATTGTACCTGAAATTGCCCTCAAATTAGGGTTTTCTCTTTAGAGCAACAATTATTTAGTATTTTCTTTTGAGGTTGTAATCACCTAGAAGGCTTTACCATACACTTTGAATTTCTGTGGAGGTGGGATAAAACATGCTGACTACCATTAAAATTATTGCCATAATAAAAGACACTTTGGAATTATGGCCTTAATTACAATTATCTCAATGAAAGAACAATATGTACATGTTTGCATTTGTATACATATAATTACTTAATAAACAAAGCACTCTAACCAAAGAAAAGCTCAGAAATCTGTATTTTAAAAACTTCTCCAAGAGACCCTGATAATCAAACTAGGGTTGAAAATCAGTTTGAAATGTGTAGTTGACTAGCAGAGGAAAACAGATATTTAAAAAATCAATTAAACTGGGAAGCAGACTTGGCTCAATGGATAGAGCATCCACCTACCACATAGGAGGTCCATGGTTCAAACCCAGGATCTCCTTGACCCATGTGGAGCTGGCCCACACGCAGTGCTGATGTGCGCAAGGAGTGCCGTGCCACACAGGGGTGTCCCCCGTGTAGGGAAGCCCCACGCGTAAGGAGTACGCCCCGTAAGGAGAGCCACCCAGGACGAAAAAAAGTCCAGCCTGCCCAGGAATGGAGTCACATACATGGAGAGTTGATGCAGCAAGATGACGCAGCAAAAAGAGACACAGATTCTGGGGCCGCTGACAAGAATAGAAGCGGACACAGAAGAACACACAGCGAATGGACACAGAGAGCAGACAACTGGGGGGGAGGGGAAGGGGAGAGAAATAAATTTAAAAATGAAAAAAAAGCATTCTTTTTAAAAAATCAATTAAATTATATTTTGAATAGATAAGAAAATAATAATTTTTATTAGAAAACTGTTGAAGATATATAAGGATTACCCAAAAATCTTAAAAAGGTTCATAATGATTTTCATTGGAAAAAGTGCAATTAATCACACTATGAATTCTGAATAGAACCTTTATTAATAGGGATAGTAGTTATAGAAAAAGGAAAAATGAGTAGGAAGAATTTTCACCTGAATTTATAATAAAAGAAGATTTGGATTATGTTATAGAATTTATAAAACTGTCATAAATACAATACAAATCATTGATAAAATCAAAATCCACAGTACGGTAAACATGTTAATGTCAAAACTACTATCATGTAATGTTAGTAGGACAGAATTAGAACTATTCTAGAAAGAAATTCATGTAGCTGAGCTGTCCAATAAGTCTCCTACAATAAGCTTACAAGAGTCTTAGTCTTGCTCTGCAGTAATTTTTAAAGGTCCTATAGTATATTTTTTAATATCTAATGTTATTAAAATAAAGTTATGTTTCTATAGACTCACATTCACTTTCCTTCAAACATTTACTTGAATACTTTGTTCCAGGTCTTGTTGAAAACTCTGGGATACAAAGGCTAATATGATATGGTTTCGACCCTCAAGGTACTCAAAGATTATAAAATTGACAGAAAAAGAGCTACAAAATATATCAAGAACAGATACACTCTCCCTAAAATTCTGACAAAAAAATAATGTTTAGCATATCTAATCCATTTAAATTTCATATGTTTATAATTCAACAATATCCTATTTTTAAATATTTAAAAAATAATACCAAAGTAATGTAGGGAAAAATTTTAGTACAGGAGAAGTATAGAAGAAAAGAAAAATCAACCATAATTCTACCATTCAGAAAATACTTAGTTGTCTTTTTTTAAGTTGTCTTTTGTTATAGTTTTTTTAACATACACAAACACCTAAATAATATGCTTAACAACAAAATTAGGACCACATAATTCTGCATCTTATTTACTCATACTATGAGCACTTTTCAATTTTATTTTAAAAATTACTTTCATTAATGGCTGAATAAGGTTCCAACATTTGGCTTTGCCATGAATTATCTATTCCTCTATCATTGAGCATTAAGTTATTTCCAACTTTCAAAACCAGGAAAAATACATCTAAACTTGCTGTAATGTGGAGAAATTACCTTTAAGCAATGGTAGCCTCAAAGTATAGAACAATACAAGGTATCGCAGAGGGCAGCAAAGACCAAATTAAGATAATAAAATCACAATTTAAAACCCACCGCAAGAATCAAGGGAGAAAATTGGGACACAACTTAGGGTACAAGAAACCCTAGAGTAGGGGTTCTTAACAAGGGGTCCGTGAGCATGAATTGAAATCTAAAAACACTTTATTCTTGTGGGAACATGTTGGTGCAGGTATGATATATCTATTAAATGATACACAATATACTGTGGACTTAGTAAGGGGTCCTTGGTTTTCACCTGACTGGCAGAGGGGTCTGTGGAACTAAAAAGGTTAAGAACACCTGCCCTAGTGAGTAGAAGGGCCACACTACCAGAATATTCATACATACTGATTCTCTCTTCACCTCATAAGCAACAATTGTTTAAACAAGGAAAATTTCCTGTTCATCTTTGTATCTATCATATGACATGGTGCTTTACATATACAAATAAATGTTGGTGAACAGAAGCGAATTGCTCTGCATATGGTATAAAATAAAGACTGCTAATCTGGGAATCAGAAAGAATTTCAACTCCAAATATACCATAAAAAAAATAAGAACACTGGATAAAAATTCATTGTCACAATAAATATGTAATATGCTGAAAAATACAAAATAAAAACAGTTATTACTTTTATGAATGTGATTTAGGTAGAAATCTGAGCTAAGATTTGAGAGGATAAAAGTTATTATACTAATAAATTTGAGGGTAACAGAGAAGGGAGAAAGCAATAAAGATATCCATGAAAGGAGAGACCTCATTAGTGGGATGCTAATGGCCCTCAAGACCTAGGAAGAGAAAAGGCTAAAGACATAGTAGAATGTGCTTTGATAGACTAAGATCTTAGGATTGATATCTAAGGTCAAAAAGTAAATTGGCCTTTTACTATTACCTGAGTTCACAAAGTGACCAGCAAGATAATTTACCAAAACAATACAAATCAAATGAAAAGTACAAAGACATTCTCCTCAGGGCTCTGCACAAAGATGACCTCATAAAGATGAATTTTTATAACCTAAAATACTTTAATATTGTGATCAAATCTAAGCTTGAGAAGTATGTGGGGTAATTACACTATAAGTGCAAATCAACTAGAGTTATTTCAAATGAAAAGAAATTGTTCTCTATCTCAGTTGTCAATTTTTCACTTCTCTAGTCCTTGGAGTTAATTAGAATTGTAAGCGAAAGCATTAACTAATAAAAATACAAAATGACCCTAGCCCATTAGAGTTGACCTATGACTGCAATGAGTGGGATTTTGAACTAATTTTAAACTGCAGAGGTAAGACAGAGGTATATAAAGCTTTTTACCATGGCCCTCAAAGTTCAAAATTTAACCAGATCAATAAAACTCTCACTCAAGATTATGTTAGGCTGGTGACAGAAGTATATGCCAAAATGAGTTTATTAATTTAATCATTGAAAGATATATTGAAAGATATAGATATATAGACTTATACATACAAACATATATATATACACATGCATACACAAACATTTTAAAATATAAAACGGTCAAAGGATTTGGCCAGAAATCAAGAAGAAATGCAAACACAATAAACATATGAAAAGATGCTCAAGCTTATCAATTATAAAAAATACCAATTAAAATAAAATAATTTTATTTATTAGATAGGCAATGACTTTAAAAAAAAACAGATACTAGCTAGTCTTGGAAACAATGTAGGGATGCCACAAATATAACTAGTATTTATATATCTTATTTTTATTAAGAAGTAAATATTGAAACTCTGAACTAAAATTTGAAAAGCCCAATTCTTAATCTACAAATCTATTATACAGCAACAAAATATAGATTGGAACCATGCACAATAGTAAAAATTCTAACATCATTTTGAAATCCATTTCTTATAACTATAAAATTAATTAACCAACCTGGGCCACTTTCATTGAATTCTGGGTAGAGCCACCAGCATGATATTCAACTTTGAATTTTTTTACAAGTTCATCAAACCTAAGAGGAAATCACAGTAGAAAAAAGTAAGTTAGCATCTTTCATTTGCTGCAATGCAAATCTAGATAAGAACTGTACTGAATCACAACCTTAGTGCAAATTTGGGAATTACATAACTATTTAATAAATGAATTAAAATACTGTGTGACAAATAACTGCTCTAAATGTCCATACTGAAGGTTTTTTTCCATAAACATACACCCATAAGAATTTAAAATGTATAGGAAAAAATAGAATTAAAAAAATTTTTTTAAACAAAAAAATAAATAAAATGTATAGGCTATCCATAATTAACCATTAAACAAAACAGGAGAAAAATTAAAATTAATAAATTATTATTTACAAGCAATGCACATTTTCCTAAATTAAATGATTTCTAAATCCCTACAAATGTATATTCTAATATGGTTAAAATAATTTTAGATATCATAATGATTATTTTATAATTTATAGAATTGGTAAATTACATTGGGTTGCATGGTTCAAGGCAAGTTGCTTATGCTCTTGGTAACACAATTTCTGTATCTACCAAATAAAGGCAAAAAAATAACCTAAATACTGATATATCATTATTTTGGTATCAGAGAAACAGATACATAGTCACTACTTATGAAATTTTACATAAAAAATAAAACACGTTCACCCACACATGTACAAACATATACACCTAGCCAGGGGACTAAGGACACTGATTTGAATGATTCTCCAATCAAATGACATTTATTAATGTTTTTCAATTCAATATCCCCTACCACATATTTCTTATATGTCAGACAATAAGCAAGTAGCATAAGTATGGATGTTAATTTTAAAGAATTCACAAATTTTTGAGTGGACAAATGGATGAATACATGTGAAAAAATTGAGAAAATTCTAAAATAGCAAGTTATCCAATAAAATTATACAACATAGACAGCAAGTGCTACAGAAGGTCAAAGAAGGGAAAGATGGGGATGTATAAGTAGAGTACGCAAACGTTTCAGTATTGGAAAGTATATTTTAAAACTTTTTAAGTAAAGTAATAGAGTCCTTTTTTCAAACTAAACATTTCACAGAAACTTAAATGAATGAATGAATAAATAAATAACCGCAGAGATAGTTTGATCAGGAGTAGGGAAAATGGAATTCTGCCTACCCTCAAAATTCCAATTGACTTGGGAACCCTTCCATGGAATCCCAGGATTTCAATAACACATTTAGCAAAGCAGTCCAAAATTTTGACAGCAGTATTCATGTATCGCTAATAATACCAATACAGTAATAACAGGAGAGAAGGCAAAGTCATGGGCACAATGCAGACAGGTGAGTAGTCGTGGCAGTGTGAGGGTAGGGGTAGTTCTCTTTTAATTACTTCTCTTAATTGCATTTTTCACCAAAGATCAATTATAGAGATTGGGGAAGAAAGAGAGTAAATGATCAAAGTAAATACAGAGTGATAGATTACTGGGTTCATTTAAAGTTCCTTACATTTCAAAAACCAATTGCTCCAAAGGTTTTAGATCCCATGCATAGTGGGTTGATTGATGGTCCCCAAAAAGATATGTCCACCAGAATCTGTGAACGGGACCTTTTTTGGACAAGGGGTCTTTATAAATCTAATTGAGTTAAAGTTCTTGAAATAATCCTGGATTATCCCGGGAGGCCCTAAATCCAATGACAAGTATCCTTATAATAGACAGAAGAAGAGAACACACAGAGGAGGAGGCCATGAAAAGACAAAGGCAGAGACTGGTGTTATGCAGCCACAAGCCAAGGAAGCCGAAGTACGCTGATAGCCATCAAAGGCTGGAAGAAGCAAGGAAGAATTCTCCCCTAGACTCTTCAGAGGCAGAGGGACCCTGCTGACTTGATTTTGGACTTGCGGCCTTCCAAATCTTTGAAAAATTAATTTCTGTAGTTGTAGCCCACCCAGTTTGTGGTAATTTGTCACAGCAGCCCTTAGGGAACCAATATGCCATCCTTTCTTTCATCTATCACCAATTTCTCCTTTCAAACAACTAAGAACCAAATAGCTATAATATTTTGGGAAGAACTAAAACCACAGTAAACCAACTTAACTCTAATTTCTAAGAACTTGGAAAAGTATAATGAAAAATGTTTAATGAAATATCTCACTTTCTACTTTGGAAGGCATATAGCATACTGATTGTTGGGGATTGAACCATGTCAGCCATAAAAGGCATGTTCAGATCCCAATCCCTGATAAGAACCCATTGTAAAAAGGATCTCTTTATGATGTTACTTCAGTTAAGGAGTAGCCTGACTAAATCATGGGTTTTAATCCAGATTACTAGAGTCCTTTATAAACAGAATGTAATTCAGACAAGGAGGGAGAGAGCCACAGGGAGAAGTCGGAAGTCAACAGACTTCTAAGGAGAAAGAAGACATCACCGTGTACACTGCTATGTAACAGAAAAGTAAAGGACCAAGGGTCAACTGGCCCAGAACACCACACCCTGGGGGAGAAAGGCTGGAAACTGGCTACAGACTGGAATTCTTGCTGTCCCATTTACTGTAGCATTGGCCATGTCACTTAAGCCTATGTTGCAGTTTCCCACTGGTAAATCAGGGCTCATAGCACCCATCCTCAATAAAATTGTAGTGAGAATTAAATAAAATGACTTAGATAAAATGCTTAAAACAGCAACTGGCATGTAAGAAATACTCAATAATGTTAGGTATGGAAATTAAAACCATAGACCATAGAGGGTTCTGAGACCTTGTAAATTTTAGAAAAACTACGTAAGAGTTAAATGGGTTTCTTTGTTTCAGAACATCTCAAAGCTTTTAATGTGCTCACAGGCACTGTGAAAATTCAAGATGGAAAAAAAATATATAAACATTTCCTGAGCTTATTTGGTCATGTAATCCTTTTTCTCTAGAGCATCTAGCAAAATTAATGTTCTTTTTAAACCATACTGATGTAGAACCATAATGGTACAATAAGGTAGCTACTAGCTTCATGGAAGGAAAAAGGTGCCAATTTCCTCACCTTCATGGAAAAGAGTCCATAAACATCTCAATTATAAATAATAAATTTAAAAGAAAATGTTCGATATATATAGTTTAAAGCCATAAAGCCATTCAGTAGAAAAATGAAAAAGAATAAAATAACATGTATAAAAACATGAGAAAGGAAGAAGAGGTATAATAGCGCAAGTGCACTAACATGGCTCAGAGGCCATTTCCCAGCCTTCCCCTACCTGCTTTCTTTTCCCCTCTCTCTTGTTTGCATGCAGATGTTTTCATATATTTCCTTTCAAAACCTGGGGAAGACATTAGGTCTCAACTGTCAAAAACAAACTACCCAGAAACAGAACAGCCTGACCATACCTTTAACAAGAAACTGAAACTGGAAATAAGCAGCCTCAGCTGATTGCCAGGGCTGGAACTCTGCACAACAGTTGCTTGATATATGCTTTTTTGAGCAGTGGAGGGCCCCCTCACCCTGGGATATATAAAAATCTACCACTCAGGTGAAGAGTGGCATCAGGAGCCACCATCTACCATCTCTAACCGGAGCAGGACATCTCCCCAGGGGACCAGACCTCTTCCCCTGCTCTTTTGAAGGATTCTCTTTCAGAGTTTGTAACAAATGTTTCTTAACAATGCAAGGTGTTGATGGTGGGGCAATATACCAGAGCCCTGTATGATGATATGCACATTTGCTTTGTAAGTTCACAACTTATACTACACACATATTGTTTATAGAGGTTCATGTATAAACACGGGAATACACTGGTTCTCTCTATATATACAGGAAAAAGGAAAATTAAATCATTCAATCCATAAAAAAATATAAAGTATATTTATTTAGTTTGTTCTTTAATATTCTCAATAAAATTTAATAATTTCAGGCATAAATCCTGCACATCTTTTATATGTTACTACTTCATATTTTCTATGTTTTAATACTATGTAAAAGTTATTTGCTGAAACTTAATTTCTTTGTAGATGGCCCTTTAGAAATATAGTTCCTCATAGCAATTTTTAAAATCCAGCTAAGTTGCTAAAATCACTAATTCCAATGATTTATCTGTGTTTTTGCCCTCCATACCTAACCATCATTTGTGAATAAGAGCAATTTTGCTTTTCCCTGTTTCTTGACTACTGCAGACACTAGGACCTCCAGCATAACATGGCTAAAGAACAAATAACAGTGGCGGTAAAGGAAGAATTTGGTCTTGTTCCAAATCTAGGCCTTTTTACTTTTTTTAAAATTTTTTATTGTTTTTTTTTTGGGGAAGATATTAGATCACAAAAAATCTAGGCCTTTTATAAATCCTGGTGAATGGTAGGGTAGGTCCATTTTCCAAACCTAGAAGTCTTGGAGAGAACTGATCAATTTTTATCTTTAATTAGTTTTCACTGTGTGTATGCACTGCTTCTTCTAAGGAGTTAAATTATTTAAAACATTATAGTCCTATATATAGTTATTGATACGTATTTTCCATATATTTCAATTTGGAAATATTAAGTCATCAAAGAATAGGCACAATATAATCCTATTTTTTTGCAAACAGAATTGTAAAAGATCTGGAGGAATACAATAATCAAGGGATTAACATGGCTATTTCCAAATTAGGAACAATTATGGATCTTCTATATATTTATCTGTGTAATAACGTGCCCATAATAAGAAAATTTTAAAAATCAACTTCATTTTGTAATAGAAGAAAAATGGCAATTTCCATATAATTATTTAAAAAGAACTAAATGCAGAACAAAACAGAACAAAAACACAAAGCAAAAAAGTGATTTTGAATGAAGAGGAAGGAAAAGTTTAACATTTAAACTGCAATTTGACAGTTAAGGGAGAAAAAAATATTCAGAGCTGAGGATAAAACAAAATAATGTGGCATATCCTGAGAAACAAGTTGAAACACAGGCAAGTGTTTAAAGTATAAATCTTAGCATTAGAGGGGTGTAAAAATTTTTGAAAAGCTGGCATAACCACTACATTGCTAGTAACAGAACTCTTTAGGAAACTAAGTTGGCAATACAGATCAAATAACAAAAATGTTTACACGTTATCATAAAATACCTCTTCTGGGACTCTACCTTAGGGAAGTAATCCAAATCATCAAAAATGCTATATGCCAAAACTGCTCTTCCTACCATACTCAATAAAGGGAAACTAAAAACAACCTAAATATCTAAAAACAAAGGAATGCTTTAAGTAAACTACAGTAATTATCACTGAAAGGAATATGATAACACTATTAAAATTACCTATCTGTTGTATTATTCCAGGAAGAAATTATGACATTTTATGAAAATAAGAACAAAATACTGTGAATAAATATGCTAAACAATGTGTAAAAATGACATTAAAGGACAAAAAATTAAGATAGTGTCTAGAGAATACAAAATGTATGACATAATATTTGCAGTTATGAAAACTAAAACATAATAAAGGAAACTCCTTATAATTGCTTTTCAATGAAAATATCAGATTATTTTATAAAATAAATTAATTGAAAATGGAGAACTAGCAGGATGGCAGTGGAATAAGGAGCTCCTAGATTCAGCTCCTGTGACAGGGAAGTTAGTAAATACCCAGAGCTATCTGGAGATATCCGAAGCACCTGTTTGGGGGTTTAATGTGGCCACAAGAGCATCCTGAAACATCCTTGAAAGAAAAGAAGGAGGAGACTGTCCATATGCAGAGAAGACTCGGAAGTAGAGCGCTCCCCCACGGAGGCCAGTGCCCATCCTCCACTGCAGACACAAGCCGCCTTGGGAGCTGTTCCACAGCTAGAATTGAAAGCTCCACTTCCCGAAAACAGGAGAGGAAGACACGTTGGGCACCAATTTCAACTGCTGATGAGTAAATTCAGCGGGCTAAAGTATAATCCTGAGAACAGCATGTCCAAGTCAGAAAGAGGCCAGTAGGTGCCATCTTAACTCTGCGCCTGGCAGTGGGAGAAGCCGGGTGGACTGAAAATCCCAGTGCTGGTGAGGACCAGCTTCTTTCCATCCAGAACACGTTGCACCTCTAGCCTAGGCCCCAACCCCACCTCCAGCAGGGAGGAAGCTGCGAGGACCTGCGCCAGCCTCGCCAGGAAATTACCAGCCAAGCTGCAGAGGCCGGTGATTGTCCAACTCTGGCAGCGCAAGCTGCCCCAGGAGCTGTCCTGTAGCTGGAATTGGAAGCTCAATTTCCCAAAAACAAGGGAGGAGGAGACAGTTGGCTACCGATTTTGGCTACTGATTAGTAGGCTCAGTGGGCTGAGGTATAACCCTAGGAACAGCTGGGGTTTGAATCTGTCCAAGGTGGCCACCATTTTGACTCTGCCCCCAGACTGAGGGGAAGCCAGGACCAAAATCACAGCCTCTGAAAGCGAACAAACAAAGGAACAGATGAAGAATGGAAAAAATGAACCAGGTCTCAGGGAACTAAATGACAGCAAAAGGCATGCAAACATACATGTCATGGGTGTCCCAAAAGGAGAAGGGAAGGGAAAAGGGGCAGAAGGAATATTTGAAGAAATAATGGTAGGAAATTTCCCAACCTTATTGAAGGACATAGATATCCATGTCCAAGAAGCACAACGTACTCCCATCTCAAAAAATCTGAATATACTAACTCCAAGACACATACTAATCAGAATGTCAAATGCCAAAGACAAAGGGAGAATTCTGAGAACAGCAAGAGAAAAGCAATGCATAACATATAAGGGATATCCAATACGATTAAGTACTGATTTCTCACCAGAAACCATGGAGGTAAGAAGACAGTGGTCTGATATATTTAAGACACTACAAGAGAAAAACTTCCAGCCAAGAATCTTATATCCAGCAAGACTGTCTTTCAAAAATGAGGGCAAGATTAGAATATTCACATATAAACAGAAACTGAGAGAATTTCTAAGCAAGAGACCAGATTTTCAGGAAATTCTAAAGGGTGTACAAGAGCCTGAAAAGAAAAGACAGGAGAGAGAGCCCTGGAAGAGAGTCTAGAAATGAAGATTATATCAATAAAAGTAACTAAAAATGTCAAAAGAGTGGTGAGAATAAAATATGACAGATAAAACTCAAATAGTCAGGAATAAACTTATC
Source organism: Dasypus novemcinctus (assembly GCF_030445035.2). NCBI lineage: Eukaryota > Metazoa > Chordata > Mammalia > Cingulata > Dasypodidae > Dasypus > Dasypus novemcinctus. Next base: position 83,325,184 of record NC_080678.1, on the reverse strand, counting down.
CAATGATGTAAAGCACTTGTATCCTGAAAACTGCAACTCAATGTTAAAATAAATTTTAAAAGGCCTAAATAACTAGAAGAACATTCCATCCTCATGGATTGGGAGACTAAATATCATTAAGATGTCAATTCTACTCAAATCGATATACAGATTCAATGCAATCCCAATAAAAATTCCACCAGCATTAAAAAATAATTGAAAACAATATTATCAAATTTATTTGGAAGAGTAAGGGGTCCTGAATAGCCAGAAACATCATAAAAAGGAAAAGTGAATTCTCATCTCCAGACTCTAAACCATATTACCTAACTATAGTGGTAAAAAGAGCATGGTACTGGGAAGCAGATTTGGCTCAACTGATTGAGCATCCTTCTACCATATAGAAGGTCCAGGGTTCAAACCCAGGGCCTCCTGACCTGTGTGGTGAGCTGACCCACACGCAGTGCTGATGCACGCAAGAAGTGCCATGCCATGCAGGGGTGTCCCCTGGGTAGGGGAGCCCCACATGCAAGGAGTGCGCCCTGCAAAGAGAGAGGCCCCATGCGAAAAAAAGTGCAACCTGTTCAAGAGTGATGCCACACACACACAGAAAGCTGATGCCTCAAGATGACACAACAAAAAGAGACACAGATTCCTGGTGCTGCTGACAAGAATGCAAGTGGACACATAAGAACATACAGCAAATGGACACAGAGAGCAGGCCATGGGAGGGGAGGGGGATAGAAATAAATAAAAAATAAATCTTTAAGAAAAAACCAAACAGTATGGTACTGGCATAAAGACAGACACATAGACCAATGGAACCAAACTGATGGTTCAGAAACAGACCCTCCCATGTATGATCAAGCGATTTTTGACTAGCCTGTCAAACCCACACAGCTTGGACAGAAGAGACCATTCAACAAATGGTGCTGAAAGAACTGGATATCCATAGCCAAAAGAAGGAAAGAGGACCCCTATCTCACACCTTATCCAAAAATTAATAGAAAATGAATCAAAAACCTAAAAATAAAAGCAAGAACCATAAAACTTCCAGAAGAAATTGTAAGAAAATATCTTCAAGACCTGGTGGTAGGTGGTAGATTCTTAAATGAGATAAGAGGAGGGCTGAGATGGACTAGTGATGTTTAATATATGTAGGAGTTTTAATTAGCTTTACTATAAAATTGTGGAAATGTATAGAGTGGATGGTAACACACAGTGAGTAACAGCTAGTTCATAAATGGGGATGTGGCTGAAAATGGCAGTCTAGGAATGTGAATGTCAATTGACAGAATGGTAGAGAATAATCTAGGAACTGAATAGCACAGTAAACCAAGAGGTGGATGAGAACTGTGGCTGATAGTACAGATGCAAGAGTGTCGTTTGTGAGCTAGAGCAAATGTACATCGCTCCTGCAGGGTATTGGCAATGTGAAGAAGCATGGGAAAAATACAACTGGAATGATCTATGGACTGTGGTTAGCAGTAATAATATAATATTCTTGAATCTGTGCCAAAGATGTACTGTGTTGATAATGAGGCAGTATGGAAAATGTAAGCCAAATGTACACAATGGATGTGATAACAATCAGATGATATCATCTTATCTGTAACAAATGTTTCACCACAGTGTGTTGTGTTGATAGAGGGGTGTTGTTTGGGAATTCTGTACATGTGTATGACTGTTTTATAAGTTTACAACTTTGGCCATAAAAAATATATTTAAAAAATATTAATAGTGTGGGTTGGGGGAAAACACACCAAATATAAGATAAGGACTATAATTAGTAGTAAGATTTTGACAATATTCTTTCATAATTTGTAACAAATGACTCAAGACAATGCAAAGTGTTGGTGGAGGGTTGATGTATGGGACCCCTATATGATGTTATGCATGTTTGCTTTATAAGGTCACAACTTTTACCATACACTTAATAGTTTATGTATGTTCATATATAAATGATATAAAGATAATAATAATAGGGTGGGTTGGGTAAAAATACTTTGTTTAGTAGTAATATTTTGACAATGCTCTTTAATCATTAGTTAAAAAGGTTTAACAACAATGCAAGTTATTGGTGGTAGGGTGAGTTATGAAAGTTCTGTATGATGTTATATATGTTTGTTTTGTAAGTTCACAACTATTACTATATACTTATTGTTTATGTATGTTTGTGTATGAATGATATACTTCAATAAATACAAAAATTATTTTAAATTAACAGAAAATGATCAGAAGGAAATATTTTAACATATGCACAACATTTTTGATACTATGTGCCTTTTTCTTTTTTATATTTTGTACAATTTGACCAGTGCTTATATTAATTTTATAATGGAAACATTTTCATTAAAAAAGAACATTTAAATAAAAACTGTCATTGGAATTCAATTCAGAATTTCTTAAGGACTAGCCTTACAGAAAAGAGCAAAAAACAATACTACATCCTTCTAAAGAAGTTTTAATACTTGTTCAAGAAATGTATAGGAAAATTTAATTCCAAGTAATGGCTTTCCGCATTCACACCACATTATGAAATACTTCATAAACAAGTGATAATCCTCGAAAATTTCATGTGATAGCAATCTATTTGGCTTTTGAGAAGAAAAACATAGTATAAAGCAATGGAGAAACTGTCAAAGGCTAATGTCATAGGCAAAGCTGTGACTAAATATCAGTCATTTGATCCTAATTTAGTATTAAATCTCTTAAGATATACACCACCTCAGAATAGTATGAAAATGGTTGAATATGGAAATTAGAAGTCCACTAAAACAAAGATAGTGCTGACTTCTGGTAAAAATGAAAATAATGCTGATGATCATAAGCATACTACTGAATATAATGCATTTTTCATGTACACAAAGAAAATTTGTAGGGCGCCGGCAGAAACAAAGAATTTCTTGTGGAACAACTGGGCAGTGACTAAATGACCAAAAAGTAAACATAAGCAAGTTAACATAATCCCTCCCCAAAAATAAAAGCTCTTTTGGCACTGAAATCAAGGCACAAGCTTTAATGGAAATAGATACAGTATGGTATGTTACAGAGGGATTCACTTGCTTAAAGGTACTGATTATTTTACTAACTACAACATGGGTAGTAGGTTATGGAAACATCAGTAACTGAACAATTGAATGAAAGTGATGCTATACAGAAGATAGAGTGGCTACATTCTTCTGGTTGTCATTAAAGTGTACTGGTCATTTCCTAAGATTCCCAGCCAGTTTCTACATTACATAGTTAGAATGAAGAACAAAGAATAAATGACTTTTCATTGGTTTTAAGAGGTTGGATAATAGCAGAAACAACCATAGACTAATACATTATATCCCATGAGAAATGTCTCCTCAACTTAGAAAATTTAGCTCTCAGGAATTAAGACTAGCCAGCACACAAAAGTAATCAGGTTTGTGACAACTAAGGAAACAGTATTTGTTAGAAGATGCTAACATAACCATGTATATTCATTATACCTTAGAAAAACAATTACAGAATTCTTAATTCCATTCACTGTGATCCAAGGATAAGTATCTGAGTGAATGAAGTTTGAACTCTATAATCTAAGGATCAAGTATGGGCTAATTCAGTCTGTAATGTTCAAAGAAAAAAATTTAAATCTAGGGCATTTTGATTTCCTATTTTTTAATGAAGGTTCTAAGAATAATAAATGGCTTCCAAAAATCTCTTTCAAAACCCTAAATAAATTAAGGAAACAATTATGTAAACCAGCAAGTCAAACACAAAATTACATAAACAATAGAGGGATTTAATAGAAAACTTTAGAAATATTAACTTTTTAAACGACATTCCAAAAAAAAAAAAAAATGAAAGAACAAAAAACTAAGTGACACTCCTATAAAAAATGAAGTGGCTAAGTATAACTAAATAAACTAAGTAAAATTAATTCCAGACAAGTCTGACAATCTATGTTCAGTCTGAATAATATGTCAAATTAAGAGTCTACTTACTACTGGCATTAAAGCATTGTTTATAATTTCTTACTTAAACATGACTGATCAACTATTCCAAAACTATACTTACTATTGTACTGTTCATTTCTACCACATAAATACTTTTTATATTTACCCTAATATATTAACTTTGAAAAGAATATACTATATACATAAAGAACTCTCACAACTCAGTAAGAAAATAAACAAGAAAAACCTAAGCAAATTAATAAAAACTTTACCAAAGGAGAGATACAGATGGCAAATATACACATAAATGTTCAATGTCATTAGCCAATAAGAAAATACAAATTAAAACCACCAGGAGATACAGAAATTAGAAGGACTTCTTTAAAACACAAGTAAAAACTGACAATACCAAGTGCTGACAAGAATGTAAAGCAACTGAAACTAATACTTGCTGGTGGAAATGAAAAATGGTACACCCCTTTGGAAAACTGTTTGGCAATTTCTTACAAAATAAAACAGTAACCAACCATATAGTTTGGGTACACAAATATTTACAGCAGTGTTATTTAAAATCTGAAAAACATGAAACAACCCAAATGTCAACCAGTTAGTGAATGGGTAAACAAATTTTGGTACATCTATACAATGGAATACTACTAGGCAATAAAAAGAAAACATATTAATACTTTGAATAACTTAGCTGAATCTCAAAAGCTTTATGCTACATGAAAGAGTCAAACTAAAAGCCTACATAATGTATGATTCCATTTATGATATTCAGCATAAGGCAAAACTATAGGGAGGGAAATCAGATCACTGCTCACCAGGAGTTGAACGTAGGAGGAGTAAGAGACTATGAAGGAATGAGTTTTGGGGAAAATTGAAACATTTCCATTTTGGTAACGGTTATATAACTATACACATAAAAAGGGTGACTTTTACTGTATTTAAATTATATTCAATATACCATGATAAACCTGATTTATGAAAGAAAGGAGGAGGGAGGAAAGAAAGGAGGGAAAGCGGGAGTGAACGAAGAAGAAAGAAAGGGAGGAAGGAAGGAAGGAAACAGTGCTTAGGGAAATGATCTAGATAATTCCAAAAGACTATATATACCTACCTACCTATTTAAACAGATAAACACAAACATGGACATGCAAAGACACAGATGAAACACATTTGAAGTACAAAACAATCTTATGGGATAGGTAAGATTAATACAATTATCTCAACTTTCTAAGTGAAGACACAAATGTACAGGTTAGGAGACTTGCTTTTAAAATATTGATTTTGAAATGTTATCAAACTTATGAAAAGTTTACAAGAATAACAGAGAATGCCTGAACATCCTTTACCAAGATTCAACAATTTTTAACATTCTGTATATGTTTTTTCATTTGCTCTATCAATATATACTTAGTTTTTCTGAACCATTTGAGAGTAGGCTGTATATGTCATGTGTCTTAACATTTATAATACCTCAGTGGGAACTTCCTAGGAAGATGTACTTTGTATATATGAAATTATTTGAAATCACCAGTTCATATGGATCTCTCCAACTCCAATCAAATAAAATTTTCTTCCCCAATCCTTATATTCTCCCTTTCCATGATCTATCTCCCTTCTTCCCCACAGTGATATTCCTGGCTCTGAGGTCAGGACAAAATGGAGATTAACTGGAATGGACAGGGATGACACACTGGGAAGAGGGTCCCCTTATCCTAACTCAAGTCCAAAGCACAGGTATGGGACCTATGTTGGATATTTTGCTTTTCAGGAGTGATTTATCTCTTCTTGATCTAATTTCTCCATGCCCACTCTCCTCATTTTGACAGTCTCTTAAGTCTTCCACCTAACCCTGCTCTCCAAACATACAAGCTTATACAAGCAGTAATTGCTCAATAGAGCTCTTATGGTGTTTATTCTATTACTTACAAATAATTTAAATTCTTGGTATGTTCTATCTCCTAGAAATTCTGAAGGTCATGTGCGATTCTATTTGGGTCTCTTGTTAATCTTACACTTTGAGGAAGGATAAGACATTCAGATTCATTATCCTCCAAACTCAGTTTAAGTGACTTTTGATCAATTTCTCACAACTAACACAGCTTAACTACGAGTAGATCCACCAAGTAATTAAGAATACATTAGGGAAGCACATGTGGCTCAACCACTTAGGCGCCCACCTACCACATGGGAGGTCCCTGATTAGGGTTCTGGTGCCTCCTAAAAGAAGATGAGCAGATGTTATCTCCCACCCTGACAGAGCTAGACTCCGCCCCTGCCAAAAGGAGCTAGACTCCACCCCCACTGCAACAAGTAGAGGCCACAAGCCACAACAAGCAGAGGCCAGAGGCCACAGCCCACAGGAAGCAGATGTGGCTCAGCCCATTGGGCACTCGCCTCTTGCGGTAAGTCCCAGGTTCAGTTCCCACTGCCTCCTGGAGAAGGTGAGCAAACAATGAGCAGACAGATGAGCAAACCATCTGGGGGAAGGAGAGGATAAATAAAAGTTTAAAAAAAAATTATGTTTAAGGAACTTTTATTAAAGCAAAAATTTTATAATCCAATTATGTTTCCTTGCTCAGTTATCAGTTATCTAAAACAGAAGCGACATCCTGAACTATTCCACAGTAAAGAATTACAAAATTAAAGAAAGGAATGCTTTAAATTTTTGGACTTTGCTGAAAATTCTTTTTCCCAGGGTCTAGAAAACATTAATTAGTTTTTATATTTTACTATTTTTGTGGGGTTTTTTCATTTGTTTTTAAATCAATAAGTAATCGAGGACTAGCATATGTTTGCTAGACCTGGCATTTGCTCAGTACATAAGGTTCAAAGTTTCCTTTCCTTTTTTTAAATTTATTCTATATTTTGTAATTTTTTCCCCCATAAGTTTTTGGATGTTTAGATATTTTTCTTCGGTAAAACACAAGTTTCTCTTCATGGCCAATGGTGTTCCAATGAACAGTAAATTTTAAAAAATAAACTAAAAAAAAAGAATACATTAGGATAATATAAAATAAAAATGAGACTACTTGGAATAAAACATCTGTGGCAATTACTTTTTAAATAAAGGCAGTTGTGGCTTGATTGTTTTTAGGATATACCTAGAAGATACATACTAAAAAGTCAGAAAAATAGAAAAAGTACAGAGAAGTGATAAGGAAAACGAGAGACAAAATTAAAGAATATAAATAGCTATTCAATTTTTAACGTGTAATTTTTCTAGTTATGAAGCAAACACTACTTGAAATAAAGAAAATTTCATGGTTACACCCTATAACTTAGCACCAAAAGCTGTATGAAAAAGTACTTATAAACAAGATATAAGAACTATGAATAGGAAAGTGTCCATAAAACCCTGCTTGACAATTTATTCTATCTAAGGACAACTGCTTTACACTCAAAGAAACTCAAGTCACTCTTTTATCCGAATCTTAGGAGGAAAAAAAAGCGAAAGCGAGCTCAGCATGCATCAGAGGATTACAGGATATATCGCATTGTGTTAACATCACTATAGCACAGAAACTGAACACTGGACATTCTGAACATTTCATAACGACTGGAGACATGAGGGACAATACACTTAATTAAAACATTTACAATAAACTGAAAAAATATAACTTTCTTAAGAAAGCATTCATAACTACAAAATTGAATTTCTGATGAAGTTCTTTCCTAAATGCCTCATCTAAACAAATGAATGAAAAACATAAGTAATTCTAAACAGGTTATACTTATTAAGACCAAATGTTAATAGAATAATGCAAAGGGGAAAAATCCATAGGCAAATTATAAGATTCAAAGCTTTGAAATCTTTTACCACAAATGTTTAGTGAGGTTGAAAAAAATTCACTTAAACGTCAGTTTGATAAAAGCCAAAAGAACATTTCCCACATGTGTTTATATTTAAGTGTATTTTTAAAAGATGTGAAAAGTAACAATCATTCAAAACTAAGGTTAAACTATCAGTTCATAAGGATTGTAACTTGAAGGTATTTTTCCAACCACTAATTTTATTTTCTTTGATAAGGAAGCAGTTTTAACATATGTTGCTTAGATAAGCCCTTATTCAATTCTAAAATTGTTAAAACTTTCATTATTTCCATTTCTAACTTTGAAGATAACTGAAGTTTTTTTGCACTGAAATCACCAAATGTACTATTGAGAAGTACTTCATATGTAAGTATAGATGATTTAAATAAAATGAATTATCCTACATTTAGATGCATAGTATATTAAGTTTCAATTATAAAAACACAAAAAAATTCTTTTTCAATAAACCAATTTAAATTTTTCATTAACGAATATGACTGTTTGACATTTATTTTTTAAACCATATAAGGAACAACCATAACTAAGGAAAAGAGAAATATCTCTGAACAGTGGTTCTCAAAATGAGATGAATAGTCTCCTGTTAAACACAAACGGTCATCTGTGTGTCCATAGACCGTTCCAAAGCAGTATATATATATAATTGGTTTGCTTTTGCTTGTAATAGGCTTGAGGTTTTCTCATCTTAGAAAAATTCTAGAAACATATATAAGAGGAATAGAGAGAAAATATCCAAGCAATAATTAATCATTTCTCTCTACCAAACTTCAAAAATCTCACCGATCAAAAACATTCAAATACTTAAATCTCTTATCAAAACATAACTGGTAGAACCAGCAAGATGGCAGCAGAGTAAGGAGCTTCTCCAGTCAGCTCCTGCTACAAGACAGATAGCAAACCCCCAGAGCTCTCTGGAGCTAGCTGAAGCACCTGTTTGGGGGTGCCAGGAGGCCAGAAGAGCATCCTACAATGTCCTTGGGGGAGTGGAAGGAGGAGACTGCCCATCTGCAGAGAAGATTCATATGTAGAGCGCTCCACCCCACAGAGGCCGGTGCCCATCATCCACTGCAGGCACAAGCCACCTCGGGAGCTGTTCCATGGCTAGAAATGAAAGCTCCACTACCCCAAAATGTGGGAGGAAGAGACGGTTGGGCACCAATTTCAGCTACTGATGAGGAAACTCTGTGGGCTACAGTATAATCCTGGGAACAGCTCAAGTTTGAGCCTGTCCAAGTCAGAAAGAGGCCAGTAGCTGCCATCTTAACTCCGTGCCTGGCACGAGGGGAAGCAGGGTAGACTGAGGATCCCAGTGCTGGTGGGGACCGGCTTCTTCCCATCAAGATCATATTGTAGGTCTAGCCTAGGCCCCAGTGTCACCTCCAGCAGGAAGGAAGCTGCGGGGACCTGCACCAGCCTCTCGGGGAAATTGTCGGCCAAGCCACGAAGGCCAGTGATCATTCTACTCTGGTGGCACGAGCCACCCCAGGAGCTGTTCTGTGATGGGAATTGGAAGCTCCATTTCCCAGACACAGGGGAGGAGGAGACAGTTGGCTGCCAATTTCAGCTACTGATTGGTAGACGTGGCTGGCTAAGAGATAACCCTGGAACAGCTGGGGTATGAACCAGCCCAAGTTAGAAAGAAGCCAGTAGCCACCATTCTGACTCTGCCCCAGCCTGAGGGGAAGCCAGGCTGCCTGAAACTCTCAGTCTCGGCAAGAACCAGTTTCTTTCCCGGGGATCAGCCTGCAGCCTGCCTAGGCTTCAGCCCTGCCTGTGGCGGGGAGGAGGTTGAGGATCAGCCTATACAGGTAGATGAAGGTAACTTTGGCTGACAGACTGATTTTCAAAAGTCTACCAGGGCAACTGCGGTCATCTTGGACCCACACTGCATGATTACTGCCCACACCTGCAGCCCCATCCCTGCCCCAGGCAGGGGAGAAAGGGATGTGTAGCGTCATCAGTCTCTCTGGGAAACTACAGTCTAGGCCTGCACATGGATTATTCCACATAGCTGTGACTCTGTCCCTACCCCTAGCAAAGGAGAAAGTTGGAAGAAGCTTCATTGGTCCCTGGTGAAATGAGGGTGGCTTGAGCCTCCACAGCTTATAGCACCAACTACATGCTTGGCTCCTACTGTGCAACCAGCAAGGGAGAAATAATAGGAAGCCCTAAAATAAAGAGAAAAACTGCACCCAGAGTAAATACTCTAGGAAGCCAGATGTGCAGACTCCAACAAAAAATTACAATCCACACCAAGAAACAGGAAGCTATCGCCCAGTTAAAGGAAGAACATAAGCCTCCAGATGACATAAAGGAGTTGAGACAACTAATTATAGATGTTCAAACAAATCTCCTTAATAAATTCAATGAGATGGCTAAAGAGATTTAGGATATTAAGAAGACATTGGATGAGCACAAAGAAGAATTTGAAAGCATATATAGAAAAATAGCAGATCTTATGGGAATGAAAGGTGCAATCAATGAAATTTAAAAAACATTGGAGGGAAACGGACTTTGGCCCAGTGGTTAGGGCGTCCGTCTACCATATGGGAGGTCCGCGGTTCAAACCCCGGGCCTCCTTGACCCGTGTGGAACTGGCCATGTGCAGTGCTGATGCACGCAAGGAGTGCAGTGCCACGCAAGGGTGTCCCCCGCGTGGGGGAGCCCCACGCGCAAGGAGTGCGCCCGTGAGGAAAAGCCGCCCAGCGTGAAATGAAAGAGCAGCCTGCCCAGGAATGGCGCCGCCCACACTTCCCGTGCCGCTGACGACAACAGAAGCGGACAAAGAAACAAGACGCAGCAAATAGACACCAAGAACAGACAACCAGGGGAGGGGGGGAAATTAAATAAATAAATAAATCTTTAAAAAAAAAAAAAAAAAAAAACATTGGAATCATAAAATAGCAGATTTGAGGAGGCAGAAGACAGGATTGGTGAGCTTGAAGAAATGGCCTCTAAAAGTGAACATACAAAAGAACAGATGAAGAATGGAAAAAATTGAACGAGGTCTCAGGAAACTAAATGACAGCAAAAGGCATGCAAACATACTTGTCATGGGTGTCCAGAAGAGAATGGAAAAGGGGCAGAAGGACTATTTAAAGAAATAATGGTAGAAAATTTCCAAACCGTATTGAAGGATACAGATATCCCTGTTCAAGAAGCACAAAATACTCCCATCCAAAAAAATCCAAAGAGATCAACTCCAAGACACATACTGATCAGAATTTCAAAGGACAAAGACAAAGAGAGAATTCTGAGAGCAGCAAGAGAAAAGCAATGCATAACATATAAGGGACATCCAATAAGATTAAGTACTGATTTCTCAGCAGAAATCATGGAGGCAAGAAGACAGTGGTCTGATATATTTAAGATGCTACAAGAGAAAAACTTCCAGTCAAGAATCTTATATCCAGCAAGACTGTCTTTCAAAAATGAGGGCGAAATTAGATAATTCACAGATAAACAGAAACTGAGAGAATTTCTAAGCAAGAGACCAGATTTTCAGGAAATACTAAAGGGTGTGTTTGAGCCTGAAAAGAAAAGATAGGAGAGTGGGGCCTGGAAGAGAGTCTAGAAATGAAGATTATATCAATAAAAGTAACTAAAAATGTCAAAAGAGTGGAGAAAATAAAATGACAGATAAAATTCAAATAGTCAGGAATAAACTTAACCAATGATATAAAGCACTTGTACTCAGAAAACTGCAACTCAATGTTAAAACAAATCAAAAAAGCCCTAAATAGGGTAGTGGACTTGGCTCAATGGATAAAGCATCTGCCTACCACATGGGAGGTCCGTTGTTCAAACCCTGGGCCTCCTTGACCCGTGTGGAGCTGGCCCACGCGCAGTGCTGATGCACGCAAAGAGTGCCGTGTGATGCAGGGGTGTTCCCACATAGGGGAGCTCCATGTGCAAGGAGTGCGCCCCATAAGGAGAGCCACCCAGCGTAAAAGAAAGTCCAGCCTGCGCAGGAATGGCACCACACACACGGAAAGCTGACGCAGCAAGATGACACAACAAAAAGACATAGATTCTCAGGCCACTGACAAGAAGTGCACACAAAAGAACACACAGCGAATGGACAGAGAGAGCAGACAACTAGGGTGGGGAAGGAAGAGAATAAATATAAAATAAATAAATCTTAAAAAAAAAAACCCTAAATAACCGGAAGAACACTTCAAGCTCATGGATTGGAAAACTAAATATATTAAGACATCAATTCTACTCGAATTGATATATATTCAATGCAATCCTTATAAAAATTCTACCAGCATTAAAGAAAAAAGTGAACACATGATCATTAAATTTATTTGGAAGGGTAAGGAGTCCTAAATAGCCAGAAACATCATAAAAAGGAAAAGTCAACCCTCATCTCCAGACTTTAAATCATAATACCCACCTATAGTGGTAAAAACTGCATGGTACTGGACTAAAGACAGACACAATAGACCAATGGAAGCAAATTTATGGTTCAGAAACAGACCCTCACAGGTATGGTCAAGTGATTTTTGACTAGCCTGTCAAACTCACACAGCTCAGGCAGAACAATCCATTCAACATATGGTGCTGAAAGAATTGGACATCCATAGATGAAAAAAGGAAAGAGGACCCTTATCTCATACCTTAGTCAAAAGTTAACTCAAAATTTGTCAAAGAACTAAAAATTAAAGCAAGAACCATAAAACTTCTAGAAGAGGGAAGCATATTTGGCTCAACTGATAAAGCGTCTGCCTACCACATGGAAGGTCCAGGGTTCAAACCCAGGGCCTCCCAACCCGTGGTGAGCTGGCCCACGTGCAGTGCTGATGTGCGCAAGGAGTGCCATGCAGGGGTGTCCCCCACATAGGGGTACCCCACACACAAGGAGTGTGCCCTGCAAAGAGAGCTGCCCCGCATGAAAAAAGTGCAGGCCACCCAGGAGTGGCACTGCACACATGGAGAGTTGATGGAGCAAGATGATGCAACAAAAAGAGACACAGATTCCTGGTGCTGCTGACAAGAATACAAGCGGACGCAGAAGAACACACAGCAAATGGACACAGAAAGCAGACAACTGGGGGGCGCGGGGAAGGGGAGAGAAATAAATAAATAAACAAATTCTTTTTTAAAAAAACACAAAACTTCTAGTAGAAATTACTGGAAAATATCTTCAAGACCTGGCAGTAGGTGGTAGATTCTCAAAGGAGATAAGAGAAGGACTGAGTGTACTACTGATGTTTAGTGCATGTATTAGTTTTAATTAGCTTTACTGTAAAACTGTGGAAATGTATAGAGTGGATGGTAACACACAGTGAGTAACAGCTAGTTTATAAATGGGGATGTATCTAAAAATGGTAGTGCAGTTATATAAATGCCAATTGACAGAATGCTTGAGAATAATCTAGGAACTGGATAGCACAGTACCCCAAGAGGTGGCTGAGAATTGCAGTTGATGGTACAGATGCAAGAGGTGTCCTTTGTTAGCTACAATAACTGTATATAACTACTGCAGGGTGTTGGGAATGTGGAGAAGCATGGGAAAAATATAGCTGGAGTGACCTATGGACTGTGGTTAGTAGTAATAATATAATATTCTTGCATCTATACAAAAGATGTCCTGTGTTGATACTGAGGCAGTATGGAAAATGTGAGCCAAATGTACACTATGGACATGGTAATAGTCAGATATTATTTTACCTGTATGTAGCAAATGACACATACCATATTATGGTGTGTTGATGAAGGGGTGTTGTTTGGGAATTCTACACATGTGCAGATTGTTTTATAAGTTTACAACTTCTGTCATAAAAAAATATATTTAAAAAATAATAATAGGGTGGGTTGGGGGGAAAACACACCAAATATAAGATAAGGACTAGGATTAGTAGTAAGATTTTGACAGTGTTCTTTCACAGTTTGTAACAAACGTCTCATGACAATGCAAGGCATTGGTGGAGGGTTGACGTATGGGACCCCTGAATGATGTTATATATGTTTGCTTTGTAAGTTCACAACTTTTACTATACACTTAAATATTTAAATATGTTCATATATAAATGATGTAAAGATAATAATAATCGGATTGGTTAGGGGAAAATACTTTGTTTAGTAGTAATATTTTGACAATGCTCTTTAATTGTTAGTTAAAAAGGTTTAAAAAATGCAAGATATTGGTGGTAGGGTGAGATGTTATATATGTTTGTTTGATGTTATATATCTTTGGTTTGTAAGTTCACAGCTATTATACATGTATTGTTTATGTATGAGTGATATTTCAATAAATTTTTTAAAAATTAAAAAAAAAAACCTAACTGGGGGAAGCGGCTGTGGCTCAATCAGTTGACCTCCTGTCTACCACATGGGAGGCCCTGGGTTTGTGTCCCAGTGCCTCCTTGTGAAGGCAGGCTGGCCCATGCACCGTGGAGCGCTGATGGCCAGTGGGCCTCAGAGAGCTGACGGCCTGTGTGTGTCAGAGAGCTGGTGCAGCAAGATGACACAACAAAGGAAAACAAGCAGATAAAGAAAAAATACGCAGCAAATGGACACAGAGAAGAAATAGCAAAGAATGGAATAAGCCACAAAGAGGGGGGGGCAGAGAGGATAAATCAATAAATAAATTTTTAAAAAAATAAGTAACTGGAACTCCTAATAGTGAGTCACAGCCAACATTCACACTGAAAAAAAAAAAAAAAGCCAAATAAATAGTAAATCATATTGTTAAGGTTCCAAAGAGCTATTGAAGAAATGATCAGGGAAACGGACTTTTGCCCAGTGGTTAGGGCGTCCGTCTACCATATGGGAGGTCCTCGGTTCAAACCCCGGGCCTCCTTGACCCGTGTGGAGCTGGCCATGCACAGCGCTGATGCGCGCAAGGAGTGCCGTGCCACGCAGAGGTGTCCCCCGCGTGGGGGAGCCCCACGCGCAAGGAGTGCGCCCATGAGGAAAGCCGCCCTGTGTGAAAAGAAAGAGCAGCCTGCCCAGGAATGGCGCCGCCCACACTTCCCGTGCCGCTGATGACAACAGAAGCGGACAAAGAAACAAGACGCAGCAAATAGACACCAAGAACAGACAACCGGGGGGGGGGGGGGGGGATTAAATAAATAAATAAAATCTTTAAAAAAAAAAAAAAAAGAAATGATCAAATAGATAAATTTCCACAGAAGTGAGAACTGTTAAAGGGTCAGGCCAGAACTGGCTTGCCCACCTGGCCACATTTGCAAATTCTGGGAATAAGCAGAGATTGAGGATTGTGGGCATGGCTGGAGGACCAATGCTGAAGTAAAAGAAATCAGCAAAGCTCTGAGCAGGAGCATTGGGAGAGTCAAAATTTGACATTTCAAGGACCTCAAATACACAGCAGGTCTATCCCACACCACATTTGCTGAATTCTAAAACTGAATGGTAGGCTAAGGAGGTTAACCAAAATCCTCTGAAAGTCAGAAAGCCCTCCCAGTCTGGCTGTGCTTATAAAAAAAAGATATGCCAAGAAAAGAGGACCTGAAAACACAACAGGAAAGAAATGAAAGTCCTGGGAGTCGAGAGTTAAAACTAAGGATCCACATGTATCCTATTCCTATGGCAGGTGAGGGAGGACATATCTATTCTAGTTCCATCTAGAAGTGGAAATGAAGGATTGGGGTTTAGCAGAAGACTGGGATGGGGGAGAGGGAAACTGACAGGAATTGTAGCAATTATGGCTAAAATGATTTTTTTTTTAATTGGAAACTGAGGGCCCAAAACAAAAGATCAGTTTCTCCCTTGAGATTTTTGCCAAATTTTAAAGGTAGGTGGGGCAGAAAGATAATTAAGCTGGAAACCTCTGGGGGTCTTATTTGTTCTGGTCTTAAATGAAAGCCCAAGAGGGTCAAACTCAAGAAACAGACAAACTAGAGGCAGACTGAAATCACACTCCACTCTGCTTCCCCACCAAATGCAGCTAAAATGAAGAGAATGCATAGAGCAGCAATTTGAGAACTATTAAAAAATAATAGGGGAAACGGACTTGGCCCAGAGGATAGGGCATCCATCTACCACACAGGAGGTCCGCGGTTCAAATCCCAGGCCTCCTTGACCCATGTGGAGCTGGCCTATGTGCAGTGCTGATGCACACAAGGAGTGCCATGCCACGCAGGGGTGTCCCCCGTGTAGGGGAACCCCATGTGCAAGGAGTGAGCCCCATAAGGAGAGCCACCCAGCGCAAAAGAAAGTGCAGCCTGCCCAGGAATGGTGCCGCATACACAGAGAGTGGACGCAACAAGATGACGCAACAGAAAGAAACACAGATTCCCATGCCACTGACAACAACAGAAGCGGACAAAGAGAAGAACAGACAGCAAATGGACACAGAGAACAGATAACTGGGGCGGAGCGGGGGAGGGGGAAGAGAAATTTTAAAAAATCAATCTTTAAAAAATAATAATAGTTGGGAAGTAGATGTGGCTCAACAGATAGACCCTACCATATAGGAGGTCCAAGGGTTCAATACCCAGGGCCTCCTGGCACATGTGGTGAGCAGGCCCACACACAGTGCTGCTGCGTGCAAGGAGTGCCAGCCCACGCAGGGATGCCCCCACGTAAGGGTGCCCCCCGTGAAAGGAGAGGCCCCTGAGCAAGGAGAGCCACCCCACGTGAAACTGCAGCCCGCCCAGGAGTGGTGCCACACACACACACAGAGCTGACGCAGCAAGATGACACAACAAAAAGAGACACAGATCCCCAGTGCCACCTGATGAGAATACAAGTGGACACAGAAGAACACACAGCAATTGGACACAGAGAGCAGACAATGGGGCTGGGGGGGGGGGGGGCGTGGGAATAAATAAATATTTTAAAAAATAATAGTAATAGGTAGATTGGGAAAGAAGATCAAAAGTGGAAGTATTATCAAACCAAGTGTGAACTTACCATTTTTTACCTCCAGTATGCCCAGCCACAGTTCAATTAAGCAAGAAACCAAGAAATAGGCATGTCCATGTACAAAGAGAGCACCAACAGAAGCTCTCTAGTTCTGATCTGAGGAGCAGGTAAGGGGTTTCTTAAATTTCAGAGAAAATGGAGATAGCCCCTGCTTTTCTTTCTCTTCTAAATTTTTTTTCTTACATAAGTTCTTCTCCAATCAAAGGCGCTGTAGTCTTAAGACGATGGGACAAAACCTCATTCCTTTTTTCTCTCTGTCTGCCTAATGCTTAGCACCAGAATGGGTATAGTTGCAAGAAGTGTACTGCTGGGAAAACAAAGTTTTCTGACTAGAGAACTGAAAAGGAGAAAACAAGGAACTGCAAAGCCCTGGATTCTTAAAACATCTGGAAAAATTAAGTCTCTGAAAAGAAACAGAAGCTATAAAGAAGAAAAAATAGAAAATTTAGAACTGAAAATTTCAGTAACTGAAATTTAAAAACTCCCTGATGGGGTCAATAGAAAAACAGAGCAAAGTTAACAGTCAGTAAACCTGGAGACAGATCAATAAAAATTTCCCAAAGTGAAGAGAAAAATGATTGAAGAAAAAAATGAACAGATGCAGGGATCTATGGGATAATATTAAAAGACCAAATATTTGTACCAATGAAGTACTAAAAGAAGAGTAAAAGTACAGTGCAGAAAAATGTTTTGAAAAAAAAATTAATGGCAGAAAACTTCACGGACTTGATTAAAGACATAATCCTGCAGAAGTTCAGCAAATTCCAAACAGGGAGAAACCCAAAGATAAACAGGATAAATACAAGAGAAGAGTTCAGAGGGGTAGAGGTGGGAGAGTATATATAAACCAATATTTAAAAGTAGAAGGCAGAAATAAAAGAAAAGAACACCCACCTGACAGAAAAAGAGCAAGGGAAGAGTGGCATTTCAAGAAGGAAAACATTCCTTAATGGTTAAAAGCAAAAGGTCTGGTATTAGACCTGGCCTTAATTCCATGTTCCTCTAAGTGTATGACATGGATTTGTAAGACAGGGTATTAAAGACTGTATCTGTTTTTGTCTTCTACAATATTTAAGCATAATTCCTGACAGATACTAAGTACACACACTCAAAAACATGGATAAATGATGAATGGGAGAACCAACTATGGAAGGATGAAATGAGAGATCCTGCTGCTGCTGCTATTGTTGGATTTTCAAGAAAATTGTAAAGAAATTACCAAACCGTAAAAATTCTAACAAAGTTAGGTTTTCCTGGAGTATTTTTTTAAAGAATTTAACATGGATTTGGTTTTCCCTGTGTCCCACCCATAGAAAAGTAAGACATAAGAACTCAGAAAAATGAGAATTGTTATTAAACAGAAATTTAGCTGTAAGGCAAATTTTAGGTTCACACATAGATATGATGCTAAGTGGTAAAAAAAACAAAACAAAATTATTTCAAGACAACTGAGAAAATATAATGTTCTCCTACTTGCTTTCCCTCCAGTAGCTCAGGATAAGAAACTGTATGTGTGTGCAGTATGCATGTGCATGTGTGTATGTGTGTGTGTGTGGGGGGGGGATGTTGAGCATACTATTTCACCCTTTCATTTACTATTTATCTTCCTTTCAATTAATACAAAACATCACCACTCTCCTGTGAAGATCATGTCAGCCCTTTACCATAGTAAGCATTCAATAAATGTTACCAACTATATTTATAATTATAGAGGAATAACTTATGTCTGGATTTTGCAGAGAATTTTTAATGAGGCATTTCTTAAAAAAAGAACTAGATGACTGACATATTTAAATTTTAAAAATCAAACTTACAAAACTTTTGGAAAATGTTTGATAAAACCATTCTCAATCCCTACTGTACTATGATGTAATGAAAAACAAAATCTACAGCACAGCTAATTAAACAATTAAACAGATGTTACAGCGAAACAACACTTAGACCATTAAACAATGCAGATTCAAAAGTACATACAACAAAAAAACAACTCAATATTTTTACATTACTGTTAATGTAATTTTCATTTTGATGACCATTAAAATCGAGGATCTTGACATTCCACCAGTATAGGCGTTTTATCTTATACATATTTTTGCAGCAAGATATTAAAACCAATATGTAAAGTGTTTAGATATTGAGGAGATGCTTTCTTTCATCTTCCAAATACTAACTGAAATTCCAATAAAGAAAACCAGAAGTTCGCTTAAGTTTAAAAACATCTGGGGAATAGCTTATGATATTCATTCTTAAGAGCTCCATATTAAAGAACAGCCTGAAGCATAGATGATAAATCTGCTCTAAAACTGCAAGTGTGTTTTTAATCCCACTGAATATAAACAGACTTGGGGGGAAAAATCAAGGAACTGTAATTCAAAAGTAAAGTGCCAAGAGACTAAAATGTGTCATAAAAGGAAACTAAAAATAAAGACAAGGGCTCAAGTCTTAATTATAAAATAATCATGAGAATATAATGTTTTTATTGAGATACTAACAACCAGAAATTAACCATTAATAATTCTTTTATAATTGCTAACAAAAGAATACTGAATGATGTGTTTACAGGTGATTGTTTCATTATTATGCTTCATTACTTCTGAATAGATAACAAATATTCTTTTGTGAAAGATGTTTCACCAGCTGTAAACTCTCATGGGATCATAAACTCTCAAAAAGTTATTTCACAGATTAAATGGGTTAATTTATATAAAGCCAAAAGTCAAACAATATTCAAGACACGTTTTTCTTATGCATCAAGTTAATATAAATGCAAAAGTTTGTTCAATAAAAA
This sequence comes from Dasypus novemcinctus, assembly GCF_030445035.2. Lineage (NCBI taxonomy): Eukaryota > Metazoa > Chordata > Mammalia > Cingulata > Dasypodidae > Dasypus > Dasypus novemcinctus. The sequence continues at coordinate 83,305,759 of NC_080678.1, read as the reverse complement.
AGATAATTTGTCAAAATATATAATATCAAATATATCAAGACTACATGCTACATGAGATCCTAAAACTTAAATTTCACAATAGAATTTAAAATAAAACTGTCCATCAAGCTTTCTAACTTAAAGTATTCATATTGTTGAAAAAAGAAAAAAGAAAACCAACAACACATTCAGTACAATGTGGAATGTGGAATATAAATTATTTTCAGTATATACTGAAACCATCATCTGTCAATTTAGGAGCAAAATAAACAAAGGTAAAACTTGCAAAAAGCCTTCAATTCCAAAGTAACTCACGGGAAAAGTGTTGCAGAATACTCTACAGGATATACTCCACTGATACATAATTTACAAGTGAATCACTTCTCCAACATTTCAAAGATTTAAGTTACAATATGAAGACATAAATTTTTCCAAATTTGAACTTTTATTTTTTCCTTTTTTTTTTTAAGGAGGTACTGGGGATTGAACTCAGGACCACATGGGAATCAGGCACTCAACCACTTGAGCTACATCTGCTCCCTAACATTTTTAATATTTTCTAAATGCAAGAACTCTAAAATGAGAATGAAGGACAATTAACCCAATGCACTACTCGTTGCTAATTTGACATACTATTATTCTTTCAGGGGGAGGCAAGCTTTTTCTGTAAAGGAACAGGCAAGAAATATTTTAGGCTTTGAGAGTTGAGACAAAATTAAGGATATTATGAAGGTACTTGTAAATCAAGAGAAAAAAATTACAAAAAATTTTACTGAGAAAATTCAAGATGTAATAACAGAATAAAAGGTTTTGTTTTTCAAACTAATGAAGAATATAATTATTTTGGGGAAGGAATATTTCCTTTAATTGGAGTTCAAAGTTTGTATTCCCTATCATCAAAACTGATTGCTAACCATCTATAATGAGATTTTACATGTTTCAAAGTGATGGGTGGTAGGGCCAATTAAATACTCTGCTTAAATTGCTGACAAAAACTGATGAAACTGTCTATTCATGAAAGCAAATAAAGTTCACTGTTGGGAAGAAGATTTGGGTCAATTGATAGAGCATCCGCCTACCACATGGGAGGTCCAGGGTTCAAACCCAGGGCCTCCTGACCCGTGAGGTGAGCTGGCCCACGTGCAGTGCTGATGTGTGCAAGAAGTGCCATGCCATGCAGGGGTGTTCCCTGCATAGGGGAGCCCCACGTGCAAGGAATGTGCCCTGTAAGGAGAGCGACCCCACGGAAAAAAAGTGCAGCCTACCCAGGAGTGGCTCTGCACATACGGAGAGCTGATGCAGCAAGATGATGCAACAATAAGACACACGGATTCCCGGTGCCGCTGACAAGAATGCAAGCGGACACAGAAGAACACACAGCGAATGGACACAGAGAGCAGACAACAAGGAGGTGGGGAATAAAAATATAATAAATCTTTTTTTTAAAAAAAGGTCACTGTTGACACTTCTTGTTCTATGATAAACAATACATTCAAATATTTTCCACAACATTCCTCCTGATGAATAACACAATGAATAACCATAGCTTTAAAAACCTTACATTTTCACACACTTTGTAGATTGGCCCAACAAACCCTTTTCCTGTTCCAAGCATATTTTTACTACCATCAGTTGTAATATGTCTTAACGGATTCCACTTCAGGTTATACTGAATTACTGTTTTCCCATCTTTGAAAATATTGTTGCCTGGAATTTTTCTACACAGACTTTGTACAGAGGCTAGTTAATTCTTCAGGCATTTCAAACATAGCTTTGACTCCTTGAATAAAGAAGTGAGCAGTGTCAGTAACATCTGTTGATTCATCAAGAGCAGACGAAAACCACACAAACTCAAGACCTTCTTTTTAAATTGACTATTGATGTTGTTCCCAATGATTGCAGCAAATATTTTCAACAAAACCTAACAGTCCTAATAAATTTATTTCCCTTGGACACATTTATCCAGCTGCTACAATAAACACAGTTTAATTAACTCACAACTGGTAATGGCACTCCTTGCTTGGCTAACAAATGAGCCACTTGACATCTTACTTTGGGTGCAGTCTCATTTTCACTTTCAATTTTGTGCATGTGAAGAAACTGCTGTGATAATATATTCCATTTTTAATTTTTATGACAGTTGCTTTCCTGTGAATTTAGAATACTTTGAGTACTTAGCCTCGCGATGGTGACTTACATTGTCTTCTTTTAGGAAGAGTGTGGTCAATCCAGTGCTTTATCATCTAATTTGATAAAAATAATCCATGTTCCACTCTCTCTGAAAACCATGAGATCTGAAGTCCATGTTTCTCATTTGTTTTGACATGATGGGTATGTACTAATACTAAAATGATAAAGTGTTGTGGCTACTGGGGAAGTCATGGACACACACTCAGCAGCCATCTCCCAGCCACGCCTACTCCCTAACTCCTCCTCTGTTGTATGACCATGTTTCATCTATTTCCATTCCACAACCCAGGGTAGATGTCAGGTCTAACAAAAAGACCTGACTAGACTTTAAATCTGGAAACTGGGAACAAGCAAACCCAGATGTTTTTCAGGACAGGAAACTCTCAGTGGCAGGACCTCTTCCCCTGATAAATACCTCACCACCTTGGGCAGCACAAACTTGTTTCTCTTCTCTGACATGAAGCAGAGCACGAGAAGCTGCCAGGTACCAACTCTGCCCTGAGTAGTTTGTCCTTCCCAGGATACCAGCCACAATGGAATCTCTTTGCCTGCTCTTTTGGACCCACTGTGCTGCATAAGTAATGAAGCGTTGACTTGCTGAAATTTCTGTTGTGTTGAGCCTGTGTTTCAACAAGACACCAGGTAGCAACTCGCTCCACATGGCACATCAATATTTGTGGCACTTGAAAGACTGCTACATCGTCTCTGTTACAATTAATCAACTCTGCCTTAGGAAAATACCCATAGACAATACATGAATGAATGAGCATGACTGTCATGCAATAAACTGTAATTATAGACAATGAACTTTGAATCTCATGTAACTTTCACATGCCACAAAATATTCGTTTGCTTTTTTTCCAACCATTTAAAAATATAAAAGCCATCCTTTTGTGAGAGAAGTCATTTATTCACACAGGCTTAGTTCTCTCTTCTATAATGTATGAATAAAGCAATGACTGTTCTACCTATCTGCCACAGATGGCTATAAAAAAGTTCCTCAAAAATAACATCACCCTGGGAAGCGGATTTGGCTCAATGGATAGAGTGTCTGCCTACCACATGGGATGTCCAGGGTTTAAACCCAGGGCTTCCTGACCCATGTGGTGAGCTGGCCCATGCGCAGTGCTGATGCATGCAAGGAGTGCCGTGTCACACAGGTGTTCCCTGTGTAGGGGAGCCCCACGTGCAAGGAGTGAGCCCTGTAAGGAGAGCCGCCCAGTGCGAAAAAAGTGCAGCCTGCCCAGGAATGGCACCACACACACGGAGAGCTGACGCAGCAAGATGACATAACAAAAAGAAACACAGATTCTCAGTGCCGCTGACAAGAATATAAGCGGACACAGAAGAACACACAGCGAATGGACACAGAGACCAGACAACTGGGGGCAGGGGGGTGGGGAAGGGGAGAGAAATAAATTAAAAAACAAATCTTTAAAAACAGAAAAAAATTAAAATATAACATCACCCTGTAGCACACCTGCAACCAAGTCTGGGGTGTGTATTACCTCTTTTCTTGTTTTTTAATAAACTCTTTACTCCCTTGCCTATAAATAAATGTATATATACACACACATATATACATATATATATGAACAGGTTCTAAAACTATAAAACAAATGAGTGAATGATTATCAGTTATTACTGTTTTACATTCTGCATTTGTTATAAAATGAAACTATTTAAATCAAAGCTACATTGAGATATCACTTCATACCTATTAGAATGGCCACATAAAACAAGACAGAGAACTACAAGTGTTAGAGAGGATGTGGAGAAATAAGAACACTTACTCACTGTTAGTGGGAATATGGAATGGTACAACCACTATGGAGGACTGTTTGACAGTTTCTAAGGAAGTTGAATACAGATTTGCCACGTGACCCAGAAATACCACCCCTGGGTATATACCCAGAAGAAATGAGAGCAGTGACACAAACAGACATCAGCACACCGATGTTCACAGCAGCATTATTCATGACTTCCAAAAGATGGAAACAACCCAGATGTTCATGAATTGATGAATGGATAAACAAATTTTGGTGGTATATACACAAGATGGAATATTATGCAGCTCTAAGAATAAATGAAGTCATGAAGCATATGACAACATGGATGAACCTGAAGGACGTTATGTTGAGTGAAACAAACCAGACACAAAAGGACAAATACTGTATGACTGCACTATCATGAACTAAATATATTGCATAAATTCATGGAGTTAAAAACTAGAATATGGGTCACCAGAAAATAGAATGAGGTTAGAGAATGGAAAACTGAGGATTAACTTGTATACAATCGGTAAAAAGGGTGCATGTTAATCTTTGGAAATGAATAGAAAAGATGAAAGCACACCATGATGTTTGTAACTAGCTGTGCTATTATATGGGTATGACAATGGTTGAAAGGGAAATTCTAAGGCCACTATATGACTGGAAGGAAAGCTAAAAAATGTAACACGGGACTGTATAGCATAATAAAACCTCATGTGAAATATGAATATGGGTAATAGTGCTTATATAAGACTGAACAAATGTTATACATGTTACTATTACAAGATGTTAAAATCAGGAAAAATAAAACATTATGCTAAGTATAAGAAACCAGACACAAAGTACTACATATTATATGATTCTATTTACGTAAAATGTAAATATAAATCAATTTATAAAGATAGAATTAGCTTAGCAGTTATGTAGGGCTGAGGAAGGATAGAAGGATTTAGAGGTAACTGCTAAAGGATATGGAGTTTTTCTTTATGTAGTAATGAAATTGTTTTAAATTTTTTTGTGGTGATGAATGTATAACACTGTGATTATACTAAAAGTTATTGATTATAAACTTTGGATAGATTGTATGGTATGTGAATATATCTCAACAAAACTGCTTTTAAAAAAATGGTGGAGCTTCCTTTTCACGTGTGTTTCTCTTTCTGTCTCCATTTATATTAGACCCAGCAAGAGGGTGGAGTCTCAACCCGAGTGATGTCTCACTGATATAATGACACAGTCCAGTCAAAAAGGTCTCACACCCATAGGAATGAATTAGCTCAAAAACATAATCTCTCTCTTTCTGGGTTCCAAAAAAGAAGTTCACACTGTCATATGTGCTATATATACATCACTAAAAATTTAATGAAAGAATGAATGTTGAATTTTGTCAAATGTTTCTTTAGTATCTGTGGAAGCAATCATGTAAAATTTCTCAAGAAATCTAATAATATGGCATAGTTTGGGTCCAATCAAGAGAAAGAAACCACAAAGTTAAACAGGGGAAGTTTAATATAAATAATATAATTACCTTTGTTAAAAGAGAAATTATAAGATGTAATAAAACTTCATTTGGTACCCTAGGGCTCATGAAGAATACCCAAGGAAGGACAAGCTGGTCAGACCTCAGTGTAAAAAGTATGGTTTAGCTGCTGGATAACACAAAAGTTTATTTGTTTAGTTTATCTGAACCTCCTGGGCAAATAGTAAAAACCCTCTGGAACAAAAGGCAGGGAAGCATGGGAAATTATATTATTAATATAGCATTATTTGGGAATATATTACATTCCCAAATATTGAACTATTCTTTTATTCTGGAATAAACCCCACTTGGTCATATGACTAATCTCTTGATGTGTGGTAGTATTCTGTTTATTTATATACCTGTTAATTTAAATAATTCATGGTAAATTTTATATTGAAAGTTATTTATTTTTGTGTATTCTGTTACCATCCACCTTGTAAATAAATGTTTCTGTTTCTAATCATTTTAGTTTATTTTTTTTAGTTTTACAACAATATCATTATTTCATCAGCAAATAGCAATTCTTTTTTCTTTTTACCATTTTTACAACTTATTTTATCTAAGTGAGTTATGATATTAGATCATAAGAAAGTTATGAAACAGAAAGTTATTCTGTTTTAAAAGAATCAACCAGTATCCTATGCTGAGAATACACAGGCAGCAAGAGCACAGAGAGTCAAGTTAAGAACTTATTATAATAATCCAAGCAAAAGATGATGGTGATAAAAAGCAGGAGAGAGTTCAAGTTGAACTAGAAGATGGCATAAGACACTCCAGGGTGCCCTTACATCACAGAATCTTTGAACAACTAGCAAAATTTAGTAGAGCCATTGTGGCAGTTTGAGATTATTTATGAATTCCAAAAAGAGAAAGATTATGTTTATAAACTAATCTATTCCTCTGAGTACCATACTCTTTGATTTTGTATTAAATTCAGTTGAGGGGCCTTTGATTAGATTACCTGTTAAGACTGCTTTTACGGCTTTCGATTAGACTATGTCAGTAAGGCGTGACTCAGGCTGAGTCCCCGCCCCCTTGCTGGGTCTGATATAAACAGACTCACAGGGACAGAGAGGCACAGGAATAGAGAGCTCAGTCATTTTTTATTCTGCCATGTGAAAGAATGGAGAAGGCTCAAGCAGCTGAGGCCCCAGGGAGCGTTAAGCCATTTGCCTGATAGCTTACAGCTGAATTTGGGAAAAGAGTGGAACATATGAGACTGATATAGGAGGCCTGGAAAAAAACAAGCAGTATGCCAGGAGAGAGAGGACTACAAGATCACTTAAGCATGAAGCCTCAAAAGGCTGGGCTGGGCCCACAGAGCTCAAGAGGAAAAGGAGAGCTGGAGGGAAAGGCTGAAACATGAACAGAGATCAGCGGCCATCTTGCTTCCACACGTGGCAGCTGACTTTGGTGAAACAGCACCTCTTATGGTGTGCCTTGAGTTAGACTTTTCACAGCCTTGGAACTGTAAGCTTTCACCCCATATAAAACCCCTTTATAAAAGCCAACACATTTTCTGGTACTTTGCGTCAGCAGCCCTTTGGCAGGCTAAGACAGAAATCTTTCTAAAAACTACAGTTAATAGTAAAAGAGTTACCAGGTAAGTCCCAAATCAAGAAAACACAGCTGTAAAAACAGTAGAAGCCTGTGGCACCCTTGGTGGTCCCTCCCCAACCCACAACCTGGCATACTGTGGGGCTGCCCTGCACTTCCACTGTGGGTCACCAGCTGTGCTCTTGAGGGAGAAGAATAAACCCTATGTGCATACTGTAGTGCCTATATGTCAGAGCCTATGTTTCTGGTGGCAACAGGAAAAACTAGGCCATAAAACTCTTCTCTGGCTCACTCTCCCAGGTATTGCCCTGCAGACAGAAGCACCTTGTGGTCATCTAAAGCAGTCTATGAAACATTAGAGTCCTAGTGACCTGGGGCAAGAGATTACTAGCTTTAAGACCTACCATAGGGCTCAGTGGAAGACTGATTTTTTTCTCTTTCACTGGGAATAGAGGGGACATTCAGATCCTGTAAACAGGGGAATTCCTAAGGCCATGCGCCAAGGGCAAGGGGAAGGCTCAGAAAAGACAGAGGGACCTTGCACTTCACTGTCACCTCAGGCTAATCTTCTTGACAGTATTGTTAAACTCCGAAGGAGAGCACCAGTGAACACAGACCAAATTTGAAAAGACTGTGAAAGGTGTTTTTTGGTTGTTGTTGTTGTTTTTGCTTTGGTTTATTTTTGTTAGTTCCTAGAACAAGAAAATCTGTCACATTACCAGCTGGATACAAACTTAAGAACAGACAGCTCAGGGAATAAATACTACAATTTAACACTTTAAAATGGAAAGTGTACAACAAGAATACAAAACAAAAATACAGAAAATGATGTCTCATCTAAAACAAGATAAAAATTTAGAAGGCATCAACAAAAAATAGCAGACTTTGGACATACTGGACAAATGCTTTGCAAAGATCTTCAATATGCTCAAGGAGATAAAGGAAAACATGGAGAAAGAACTAAAGGACATCAAGAAAACAATGAATGAACAATATGAAAATGGCAATAAAGAGAGAAATTTTAAAAAGGTAACAAACAAATACAGAAGATGAAGACCACAATAACTGAAATACAAACTGCCCTATAGGATTTCAATAGCAGATTGGATCTAGCAAAAGAATCAGTGAACTCAAAGGCAAACAAAACAACAACAAAACGTGAACAGAGTTTAAAAGACCTGTAGCACACCATAAAACATAACAGTATATACATTTTGGGAGTCGCAGAAAGAGAAGAAAGAAAGAGGCAGAAGTAATATTAAAGAAATACTGGTAAATTTAACAAAAGCATTGAATATATACATTCAAGGAGCCCAATGAATCCAAAACAGGATAAACTTGAAGACATACCCTTCCAGACACACTGTAGTAAAACTGTTGAATGTCAAGGACAAGAAATCTGAGAGCTACAAGAGAAAAGCAACAAGTTTTGTGCAAGGGAGACCCAGTAAGATTAAGTGTCAATTTCTCATGAGAAGCAAGGAGGAAGTGGGACAAAATAGTTCAAGTGCTGAAAGAAAATAATTGCTAATCAAGAATTTTATATCTGGCAAGAATATCTTTCAAAAATGAAGGTGTAACCATTCCCAAGAAAAGAAAACCTGAAGGAGTTTGTACCACTAGACCTGGCCTACAAGAAATACTGAAAGGAGTTCTTCAGACTTAAAGGAAAGAAAACCAGGAAGTGGATCAAAGAGGCATAAAGAAATAAAGATATCCAGCGAAGGTAACCAAATGGGTAATTACAAATGCCAGTACAATTGTATTTTTGGTTTTTAATTCCACTTTTACTTTCTGACAGGTTCTAAAATGCAAATGCATAAAAAGTAATGATAAATGTATACTTTTGGACATACTATGTGTAAAGATATAATTTGCAACAAGTACAACAAAAAGGTGAGGGGATAGCAGATTATGAACAGTGTTGTATATACTATTGAAGTTAAGCTGGTATCAAATTGAATTTGACAGTTACAGATTTAGGATGTTAAATTTAGGTCCCAAAGTAATCACCATTTTCAGAAAGAAAATATCTGAAAAATATATACAGAAGGAAATGAGAAGGGACTCAAAATGGTACACTATCAAAATTTCAAATAAATATGAAAGGAGGCATTAACAGAAGAACTGAGGGTCAAAAAAGATGTAAGACTTACAAGGACCAAATAGCAAAATGGCAGAAGAAAGCCATGCATTATGAGTAGCTAATTTAAATGTAAATGAATTAAACTCTCTAGTCAAAAAGAGAAGCACGGATACAAAACTACATGCTATTTACAAGAGATTCACCTTAATTCAAAGACACAAGTAGAATGAAAGTGAAAGGACAGAAAAAAATATACCATGCAAATAGTAACCAAGGAGACCTGGGGTAGCTATACTAATACCATATAAAACTAAGTAAAAAACTGTATGAGGGATAAAGAAGATCACAATATACTGATAAAGGATGAATTCAACAAGATGACATAAAAATAATAAATATATATGCACATAAAGGCAGAGCCCCCAAATATATGAGAAAATATTGACAGATTAAAGGCAGAAATAGACAACTCCACTTTTCAGTAATGGATAGAACATTTAGCTACAAGATCAATAAAGAAAGAGAAGCTTTGAACATGACAACAAACCAACCACAACTAACATATAAAGAGAACACCTGACCCAACAGCAGCAGAATATACATTTGTCTCTAGTGCACATGGATCGTTCTCCAGGAGAGACGTAAGTCATAAAACAAGTCTCAATAAATTTAAAAATATTGAAATCATACAATGTACCTTCCCTTATAACAATGGAAGCTAGAAATCAGTAACAGAGGGGAAAATGGAAAGTTTAAAAATATGTGGAAATTAACCAACCAATGGGACAAAGAGGAAATTAAAAGGGAAATAAGGAAATATCCTGAGGCAAATGAAATGAAAACACAACATACCAAAACTTATGGGAAAAAAATAAAAATTTAAAAAATTTTTTAAAAATTAAAAAAAATAAAAACTTATGGGATGCAGAAAAGGCAGTGCTAACAGGTATATACCCAAAAGAATTGAAAGCAGGAACTCAAAAAGATATTTTCACAGGTGTTCATAGCAGCATTATTCAAAATTGCCAAAAGATGGAAGCAACCTAAGTGTCTATCAACCAATGAATAGAAAAATAAAATGTGGTAGATCCAGGGAAGGAGACTTGGCTGAATGGATAGAGTGTCCACCTACCACATGGGAGGTCCAGGGTTCAAACCCAGAGCCTCCTGACCCATGTGGTGAGCTGGCCCATGCACAATGTTGATGCGCGCAAGGAGTGCCGCAGAGGGGAGCCCCATGCGAAAGGCATACGCCCTGTAAAGAGTGCTGTTCCATTCGAAAGGAAGTCCAGCCTGCCCAGGAGTGGCGCCACACACATGGAGAGCTGACACAAGATGACACAACAGAAAGAAACACAGATTCCCAATGCCACTGACAAGAATACAAGCAGACACAGAAGAGCATACAGCGAGTGGACACAGAGAGCAGACAACTGGGGGAAGGGGAAGGGGAGAGAAATAAAAAAATAATAATTGAAAAAAAAAGTGGTAGATTCAGACTGGAAACAATGAGAAGTGATTACACATTGAGGATATATTTCAAAGGTGATGCCCATAGGATTTCCTAGAAGATTGGATATAGAATATGAAAGAGAGGAGTCAAGAATAACTCAAAGGCAGCCTGAACAGCTAGAAGGATAAATTTGCCATCAGTATGAAAAAAGGAATGCTACAGAATGAGAGAAACTTGAAAACCCAAATTCCCCTCCAGTATTTTCCAGATGATTTTTGTTAAATGCATAAATTGAGTAAGGGACTGGTGGTGTTGATATAGTAGACAAGGCTCAGCACAAAGCAGTTCATATTAAACAAATGGAATGAATGAATAAATCCAAGTTAAGAAAATAAATTTGAGAAAAGGAAAAAGAAAATATAAAGACACCACCGTTCATGGTTCTAGTCAGTGGTTAGTCTGTGTCACTTCATTCCTACATGAAAAGCCATGAAGAACAAAATATTATATAGATGAAAAAACTGATGCAGTTATTGTGCGATATCTAATATAAAGGTAACCAAAATTAGAATCAGTGTCTCCTACATCTTTTGCCATCTAACTACCCCTCAAAGATTTCCTAATATAGTAAGGTCGTCACACTAAATACATATGAGGTAACCAAAAAAACAAGCAAAAAAAACCCTGTTGAAATTCACCTGATCTAATATAAACATACTTGAAAAAAGACATTAATATTTCAATAACCAAAATACTTTCCCCAGTTAGTGACATTTCTCATTTGACCACCACTGTATATTCTGTGTACGAAGGAATTTGATAGTCTGTGCTGGCTTCCAACTTGTCTATAACTCACACAACAATATACACAATGCTTTGGTAAAAAATGCTTAGTTATGGGTGAAATCAAGATTTTTATTTTTGTTTTGATGAGCTGGGAGTAATAATAAGCAAAACGTTTCTATATTCTTGAATATATATTTTACATATGAGCAATAAAAAGTATTACAAAACATTTTGCATTTAGTTTTGACATTTGGCAGAAACTTTCCTATGGTGTTTAAATTATTATTTGCTACAAACTCTTCCTAAAAGCAAGAGGCAGCCCATTTTCTCCAGATGACTCATTAACTAAAGACACAGTAGAATGAAGTGTTCCAACTTGAAATACCAACAGCTAAATATAACCTCTTCGACAACATTAGAAAACTCAGTGTCTCTTCAGAAAAGCAATCTTAAAGGGTCACTTTTAAAAAATACATATAGCACATTAGATGGTAAGCAAGAAGAAAATCCTGTAACTACATAAAGTTAGGAAAAAGAAGCAGTATTCAGGGGAAGAAAAAAAAAAAGGTGAAACTTCACAAATCCCAAAAAAATGAAACTAATTTTTCTCATTGTTTAGGTAAAACAATTGTCTCCTTCATAAAAGCATGTAATGCCTTAGTAAATAGAAAGGTCACAAATACTTTCGAAAGTTTATCTACTGGTCAGTAAGGTAAACTTTTATAAACTTTAAAAAAAATTATTTCAAACTTACAGGACAGTTACAAAAATAATACAAAACCCATACCAAGAACTCCAACATATCCCCACCCAGATCCACTTTTTTAAATTTCTATATTTCCTGCATCATTATATCCATCCATCCATCACCTAAACATCTAAGAGGCTGTATAGATTGTGGTCCTTGAACACTTAATACTCCCATATACTTTTCCTAAGAATAAGGATATTCACTTATGTAATCACATTAAGTACAGTTATCAAGTTCAGGCAATTTAAATTGACATAAAGCTTAGTCTATATTCCACTTTTTTTTATGTCCCAATGATGTTCTTTTTGGCCTCATCTCCTCCATAATTAAATCCAGTCCAGGATCATATACCACATTTAGTTGTTATTGTCTTTTCAGTCTCTCTTTTTTTTAATTGGGAAATACCATATACTTTCCCAACTCAGCCACTCTCAAGCATACCGTTCAGTGGGTTAATCACATTCACAATGTTGTGCTACCATCACCACCATTAAACTGGAAGACTTTCTCAGCCATTAAACAAATGAGAGTCAAATCACTTATTTCATTTGCGATTACCCTTTAGAGGAAGAATAGTGAAAAAATACATTGTAAATCTGACATCAAACCTTAAACCAAGCTATTTTTTGCTGCGTGTTTATTTTGCATATTAAAGCAACTGTAAAAACAATATATGAAATTACAAGTTAATGAGCAGAACTGATAGTTTTTCAAATGAAAAAAAAAAAAAATTAGTCCAAGACCATTACAAACACAGGATGTCAAACCGAAAAAAGAGAGCAAGAAGTATAGAGAGGCAGTCTGACAAACTGAAGCTAACTCTTAGAGACAGGCAGAGGAAAGAACAGAAGAATGTTCTGACAATGTCTGAGTCCTTAAATTTAGTCATCGCCAAGGCCAAACAACACCCCTACTTTTTTGGCAGTAAATTTGAATTATTATATTCCTGTTTAGCCTAAGCTAGTGCTGGTTAGGTTTCCTGTCACTTATAGCCAAGAATCCTAATGCCTGTAAATATATTTATTTTAAGGAAATAACTCTCCCAAAAGGCATGAATTTTCATGTATATTATGACAAAAGAGACTTTCCTGTCCTTTTTGACATCTTTTTTGTTTCATAAAAAATCATCAAAATAGGATTCACCACAGTAGTTCACTACAGAGCCAAGTTTGCTGAAAAAGATCAATTTAAGAAAGTAAACTGATAGCTACTTTCCTGAAGTAGTCATCTCTTTCAGAAAGGCAGCTCCATTCTTTCTATTTTTCATTTGTTTTTTTATTTTCCCAAGTCTCAACAATAAATGTAACACTTAAAATCAGAAAGAATACATGAAGAAAAAAAAGACTATGAATGTTTTTTTATATAATTAAAAAAAAATTTTTTTTTAATCTTCATTTCTCACCTCCAAAGTAATTTTCCAAGTCCCATCTCATCTCATGCCCCTCACTCCCACAAAATAGCAATTGTAACACAGGCTTATAAAACATCACTTACATTTCATTTTTTTAAATCTCTGAAAATAATTTAAGACAAAATACCATCCATGGATATCAAAAAGAAAAAGGAATGATTTTACCCATTTTAGACCTTATTTTCCTTTTTAAGGTTGGAACCAGCACGTTTGCTTTTTCTCCTCAAAGGTCATGAAATACTTCCTATATTATATAGCTGTCAAGTTTCCACACCAGGGGTATGTAAATTAGACATCCTTAAGATAGCTCAATTTCAATGTAGTATTTTAATAGTTAAAATAAGCTGGCAAAAACAATGAGACCTTCAGGAAAAAGGACCCTAGTGAGAAGTTTAAAAAGTTTATTTCTGTATATTATGGCTACTTTGATTTTTTCCTGCAAATAAGATTTATATAATCTCTAGTATCATTTAAGATTTCAAAGAGGTAACCATTTCATCCCATCTTGTCTTTCATTATATGTTTTCTATTAGTCATGATTCATTGTACCATAGGCTGATTTAACAATTTCAATAATAGATTTTACTTTATATGACTACCTGCCCCCCAAAATTATGTAATTAGAAACTTTCCACATTAATTTTATTCATTTATTTACAAATATTTCAAATATGTTAAGTAAAACATAAGTACAGATATACTTACAAAATATATTTCTAAATCAAATAATTCTATGTCAATGCAAATAATCTTGTACTCAAGCTTTAGACAAAATATATTTAATGATGATCTCCTTATACTGTGACTTAGTCCTCTCATCTGAGATCTCTATCCTGAGCTTCAGGATAAATGAGACCACCTAAATTCAAATCTTGCTTTGTCAATTCCTAATTATGGGACTAAAAGCAGGTCTCTGTTCTCAGTTTTCTCATCTGTAAAATGGACATAATAATGACTACATCATGATTGCATTTTTGTGAGCACCGAACATGGTCTCATACATGAACGATTTGCCACAATGCATAAATGACAGTTCTGAAGTTCCTAAGGTCCAGACCTACTGGCCCTTAGGTATATTGGGAGTCATATTCCTGACCTTGGACAAGTTAACTTCAATTTCATTGTCTATGAAGCAGGATCAATAATTCCTTCCTTGTGTGTCTGCTGTACCTAGCAAGATTATCCATCTGTTTTCAATCCTGGAGAATCTGAAACCAGGAAGTTCCAAAGCTGTTTAAACTCAAGAGTTTCCAGTACATGGACAGATCCCGTGACTTCTTCTGTGCACTCTCTCAGGATCCAGAACGTACCTGAGCCCCTGGTCAATCAGCAAAGGCTTGACAAATTAAAAGGCCTCAATGTCCATAATCTGCCAAAGTCTTTAAAGAATGCATGTCAATAAAAAATTGGGAGACCATTTAGGAAGCAGATTATACAAATTTCGTGAGTTAAGGATATCTTACATTATGTACTATGTATTATTATTAATATGCCTTATCTCAGATTGACACAACTACCCATCCAATCTGAGTATAACCTGAGGAATCATTCCTCTCACTTACTTCTTACACCAATCAATGACTAAGACTCTTGATTCCACCTCCCAAATGGCTTCAAATCTACCAATGCCATATTTTAGGGTCTCATTTCTCATAAAATAGTGTAATGGGTCTTTTTTATTCCCGAAAGGCCTTCCTCTAATTTGTTATCCACACTGATTACTCAATTAACTCTCTTATTTAAAATCATCTACTGAAAACAAATCTAAACCTTTTAGGAGAATACATATAAAATGCAATCTGATTTAATGCCTTTCTGTTTATGAAAATCACTCTCAATTCTCCAATTCATGCTTTATGCTTCAGTCATATTTGGGTATTCCTATAAAATACCTTCCATATCTCTGTACTTTTGCAAATACTGCTCACCAGTATAACCATGCCACACACTCACCTTCCTATCACTTTCTTGGTCTATCCAGCAAACTTCTTCTCTCTCAAGACTGAGCCTAAGGCACCATCCTCTCCGTGAAGCCTACCCTAATGTTAATCTTCCAAATCTAAGCTAGCTCTCTCTCCCTGATGCCCTCAGAGCCCCCTTTTCAAGTATCTGTTACAACATGCCTTACTTGCTTACTGAAATTACTAGCTGTTTGACTACTAAATTTCTGAGATTCAGTCTGCTCACCTGTAAAGTGACTGATAACATCTACATTGAAGGATAAGCACATAAAGTACCTAGCACTTAATAAAAGTTCCACTACATGATAGTTGTTCCTCTGTCTAATATTTCTTTCAAAAAATACCTTAGTGTTTCTCTTCCTAACACCAGCACCTAGTCCAGTATTTGGCACAAAATAAGCTGTTATATATTTGTAAAATGAATAAATTCCTGTTTCAGAAAGATGTCTCCTGTGGCACTGTAGAAAATGGATTTAAGGAACACCTGCAAAAGACTCTTTAGTATCTTGGAAGGGTGTTTTCAAGACCAAATCACAAATCATACACATACAAAATCTACACTCAGACCCAGAAAACGTGGCACCCATTGAGCATTATTATTAAAGGATGCTTCTGTTATTTACGTAGTGGCGGGGAGAGTGGTAGGAGGGTATGTGGAGACCAAATCCCTCCTGTGTTTCAGGGATAGAAAAAGTGGGAAAGGGAACCATTGGAGAAATGAAGCAAGGAAAGGACTACGGTACTCAATGCAAGACATGATAAGGACCACAAACATGAAAATAGCAAAGAAAGGTGATATTTGAGAGCCACTTCAGATGGTAAGAGCATCACATAAAAGAGATTATGAAGTTTTAAAAAGTAGGGATCAAAGATGGCTAGAAGTGTCTAATATGACAAAGTTGACAGTGATAAGTCAAGAAGCAAGGGACACAATTAAAGTGATCCAGGTTTAGAAACTGGCAGGATCAGAGGGAAAAGCGAATTGAGAATAATGGTAAAATATGCCTGAAATAACTAAACATGCCACTAAGGCTGGATAGAGATAAAGTGAAACTAGAAAGGAATGAACAGGAGCTGATGTAGTTTTGTTTTGTTTTAAAACAGTTCTGGGTAGGGATAAGGCTCAGAATGTGGTCAGAAAAAAAAATTGCTAAAGTGGAATGGAGATATAAGGAGTAATGATAAAGGAGCACAAGAAGTAGGTGAACCAGTGCTGGAAAGTTCATCTACATGACAGAAACTAAAAAAATAGCAGAAAACAGAATATTTGCAAAACAGATAAAGTTTTCAAAGAATGTGGAGTTGTCAAAAAGGGGAGTACAGATCAGAACTCCAAAAGCTTCCCAGGTTTTCCCTTTGCCTAACTAGGATTTGCCTAATTGACTAAAGAGGTTCATTAAAGCTTGCTTCCGCTACCTTTTAATTTATTGCTGTCTTTGAGAACAAGTCCCAGACTATTCTCAAGTGTTTTTTCAATAGGTACTTGACCATTTGTCATGGCCAAAAGAATACATCCTACATTCAGGTGATTTCCATATATTTTATAAAAACAAAAACAAAAACTGATTTTACTCTAAACCAGGCTTGCTTATTTAGTGATGTTATACAACAAAATATCAGTGAACAATTGTTTGTTCTAAAGGTTCTGGGAAGAGAGTGATTCAAATGTAATTCTTGTGTAAAAACAATATGAATTCTTGTGCAAAAATACATGTTTTCTGGGAAACTTCAACTGTTCTTATCACTATACAATATAAATGGTTATACTTATTACAGTACACAGTTTTAAGTCCAACAAAGGAATAAAACTAAATCCTACAACCTTAAAAGCTTAAGGGAATTATTACATTTTATGGCTATTCATAATATTTTAGTACATTTTAAATGATCCAACTACAGTGTCTTTTCATAAAGACGTTGGTATCACCATGCAATTTTAATCTATATGCTTAAACCCTTTTAACAGTTTACAGGAACAAAGCAGTTTTGATTCACAAACAATGCCCTGCAGTCAAATACGCTCATGAGGTATTAATTTACAACTTCATCTGTGATCAGTTAAACTGCATGTGAAATCTTAAACATCCTTAAAAAGCTCACCACAAATAGTTCAATAAAAGATTTTTTGGGCAACATTACTTTAACAAAAAACATGTATGATTAAATTCTATTGTAAAATAAAACCAAATGCCACTTGCTTTAAAGAATAAGCTACTAACAAAACAATCTTTTAAACTGTCACCTTTTGCATCTAAAATATTAATTAAAAGTAACATTGGTATCAAAAACATATGCTTCATAAGCTTTGGCAAGACAAGTCACTGATTAAAAAAATGAAAACCAATTTCATGATGAAAATGTGCATCTTTCAACAAATAATAAATTTATTTTTTAATCAGTCCAAGTAGTCAGACCTATTAAAATGTCAGATCAACCTAAATCATACCACAACAAAAGATTACAATTACCATTTTTAACAAACAATTAAAGCATCAGGTCCACTCAAGTTACGTGCAAAGGCAACAATAATGAAAGAACATGATATACATTTCCAATTCATCTCATTTTAGCGAAAAACAATCCCTAGCTTCTCAGAAAACTGCAGTTTTGATCTTCAATATTTATGTAATTTGCACCTTTGATTACTCAGGATTCTTTTAACTACTTTCAAGTAATATCTTGATTGGTTTTCTAAGTTATCTCACGTTAACAGTCCACAGTGAGAGCAGATCCAGGGCTAGTTAATTTATGACTCAAAAATAATCATCATGGATGTAGGTTCCTCAGTGTTCCCTGTGCCATCCTTAATGTGATGACTTTTGTCTCCTAATGGAGTCAAGTACCTTCATTAGTTACAAGTATCACTTTACCTAATAATGTCTAAAAGTCAGAAGAGAATACCCTGCCTTACATCTCTTAAAAAAGAAAAAAAGGAAAAAAAAGAAAAAACTTAGCCCGAATCCCCCCAATGAACTTCTTCTCAAGTCTTCTGGCTACTTCTTACTAAATCAGTCACTGGCAAAGGGAACGAAATAACCGTCATTAGCTTAGATTAATTCAGATTCTGTCCCTGAAGGTAAAAAAGAATCCAGCATCCATAAAGCACATGGGCACCTAAGTGATAAAAACTGGAGCATCAAGTCAGCAATAGCAAAAGCAAAGCATCAAATCAAGAGAATCTTCACAACTTGCATGTAGTAATAGACCATAATCATTATTTCCTTTATATGCTTCCAGTGAACAGTTTACATATATTATATAATACCTATTATATATAAATGTGGACAACTTTAATTATAGTGATCTATTAACCAAATATCTCACTAGAAAACAATTATATAATGCAATAATTTTCCATTTGAATTAAGAAAGACAAAATAAGATAAAAGCTATGCATCAAAATATGTACCGAGGGCGGACTTGGTCCAGTGGTTAGGGCGTCTGTCTACCACATGGGAGGCCCACAGTTCAAACCCCGGGCCTCCTTGACCCATATGGAATTGGCCCATGCACAGTGCTGATGTGTGCAAGGAGTGCCCTGCCACGCAGGGGTGTGCCCCATGTGCAAGGAGTGCACCCTGTAAGGAGAGCTGCCCAGCATGAAAGAAAGTGCAGCCTGCCCAAGAATGGCGCCACACACACAGAGAGCTGACACAACAAGATGACGCAACAAAAAGATTCCCGTGCCACTGACAACAACAGAAGCGGACAAAGATGCAGCATATAGACACAGAGAACAGACAACTGGGGTTGGGGGGGAAGGGGAGAGAAACAAATAAATAAATCTTTTAAAAAAAATGTACCAGACTTTCAGTAAAAATCAAAGGACTTAGTACATACATAAACCTCTTTCTCCTAAAATCTCTAAAACTACTTCTAAGGTACAAAAAAAAGGAAAGGAAATAACGGAGAAAAACTTTGGTTACTGGAAAGCAGAATGCAGAGCAGTGACTAACTTAACAGACCCAATAAAGTTGAATCCTAAAAAGTAGTGAAGAAAACCAGAACAAGGTTGGAAAGCAATCAAATTTATGCTGCTCCCCAGAGACAGCCAAAGTAGATACAACCCCAGGTACTGGTGCTCCTGAGGGCTACAGAGACCCACAGGTTCTATAGTCATGGCAGATGGCTCTGGAATTCAGTGCCGTGTCAGTTGGCCCTACTTTGGAATTTGTGTTCCTGAGTGTGATGGAGTTGGACTTAGATGTGACCTTTCTACACATGCCTCTTCTGTCACTTTTACTGAACCTGTGATTGGCACTAGGGTTGGTGTATACTCAGGAGACTTGAATCTCTGGATTGCCCATGTGCCAGGTGGGCCCTGAGCATCAGTAGAGTTGCAACTCCTACTCTCTAGTTCGTTGGACTTACCCAAGTCAGTTAACAGGGAGTTGAAGATGGTCAACCACCACACCAGGGAAATGAGAGTACCTACAACTACAAGCAGGAGAATTGCATCCATCATTCATGTGGAATTTAAGCCCCCTCTCGATACAGAGGTGGAGTGGACAACACCATCCTGGAGTCCACATTGGAGGAATAAGATATGGATTAGAGTGGATTTAGTGATATTCTACTATGGAACTATTGTGACTAGTAATGAAAGAAATTGTAGCAGTGATGTGGAGAAAGTGGCCACAGTAGTTGCTGAGGGCAGGGAGAGGGAAGAAGAGATGTGATGTGGGGGAATTTTCAGGACTTGGAGTTGTCCTAAATGATATTGCAGGGACAGATGCTGGACATTATATATCCTGCCATAATCCACTGAATGGACTGAGGGAGAGTGTAAACTACAATGTAAACTATTATCCATGTGGTGCAGCAGTGCTCCAAAATGTACTCACCAAATGCAGTGAATGTGCCACGATGATGAGGGAGGTTGTTGATGTGGGAGAAGTGGGGTGAGGCGGGTTGGGGGGTGTATGGGAACCTTTTATATTTTTTTAATGTAACATTAAAAATAAATAAATAAGGGGAAAAACTGAGAAAAAAAAAATTATGCTGCTGTACCCCTAAAAAGCAACACAGTAAGTAGTATTAAGAATCTTGAGAAATAAGAGGAAAGGTAGGGCACAAATGTTTAAGAAGATGCTAGCCTTCTGGATCCACTCCTACACTCTACATCGGGCAGAAGCCTCTCTTTCTCATCCAGGCAAAGACTGGAGGGCCATTCTCTGGAAAAGGCAAAAAAGAGAACTAGAAAAACATATTGAGCACATGGAGATTAACAGAAAGTTTACATGCTAAACTTTGGGACCTCTAACTTTCTTCTTCTTGACTCCCCGAAGGAAGTAAGAGTTGAAAATACACCTTCCTGAAATCCACCTACTCTAAGAAAAGATCTAAAGATATCAAGACCAGGAATTGTGCTACAAAACAGAATAATTTCTGCTGAATCATTTCACAGAGAAGCAAACAGCCAACAAGTCCCACCCATGCACATTTATTGGCTTTTTTATTTTCCCACTCTTAAAAGTAAGCAAAGAGGCAAAGATCACCAGACACTTGAAGAAAACCTCTACTATGAAAGACAGAGGCTAAAATAAATAAAAAATAAAAGACAAGAGCCTGGAGGTAAGAGAGACATGTGGGGAAAAAAAAAACATGAGAGAAACCTACTATTAATATCCTCAGAGAGATGAGAGAAGATTCTGTATCCATGAGACAAAAATAGGTGCTATTAAAGAAAAGAACTGGAGAATAAATAAGAGCCCTTTGAAATTAAAATGATAGTAAAAGTTAATTTCTAAAAGGATAGAACAGCCAAATTTCAAACAAAGGATCAAGAATCAGAATGGCATCAGATTTCTGCACAGCAAACACTGAAAGCTAGAAAACAATGGAGCACTGTCTCAAAAACACAAAAGCAAGTTTGACAACAAATAAAACTAAAACATACTACTAAGATTTAGAATAGCTAAATCTAAAAATGTCTACTTTGGATAAGCTGGTTTTACAACAGCTAGCATCCCAAGGGAAGGGGTGGGGGTAGAGAGAGGGTAAGCTCACTCAAACTTAAACTGTTAAGTATTTCAATTCTACACAGAAAACAAGAAAAATGGAGTTGCAGTTAATTCAGAAAACTCCTTTCATTTTGAAACTTCTGACTAGAACTTTTAATGTTCATGGAAGAGTTACCCTTTTCTTCCTCCTAGAAATCACAAAATATTAATATCACAGATAGTGAAAAAAACATTTCTTTATCAGTGAAATTAGGAAACAAATATAGTAGCAGGCATTGAAAATTAATAAGGAAAAGATGGAGTAATCAAAAAATGGTTTTGGACAACTGGATATCCAGATATAAATATAGACATGTAAGCTCTGCCAAAAGCAGCTGCTATGAAGTATGACAATGAACACAAAGCATGGCGACAGGGTCACGTGGTGGAAATTCACAAAAAGAGCCTATAAAAGAGCTTTTGGAAGGTGAGGGAAGTACCAAGGAATGTATTATGATGCCACTAACTTGGAAACTTAGAAATAAATCAAGAATGCCTGTTATCTCCACTACTATTTAATATTATACTGCAATATTAGCCAACACCGTTAGAAAAAATGAAGGAAATAAGAAGTATAAATAGTAAGAATATAGAACTATTATTACTTCTTGACGCTCTTATTATTGCATGACTAAAAATACCCAGCAAAATTTAACTGAAAACTTACTACAAGTAATAAGAAAATATGGTAAGGCAGATGGGTACAAATATTAATATTTAAGTAAGTAACTTTCATTTATATAAACCAAAGCCAGTTAGAAAAGATCTTGAGTCACAAAACCAACAAAAGAGAAAAACTTTTAACATCTGTAAAACTCAACAACAAAAAAACAAGCAATTCCATCTAAAAATGGACAAAAGAGGGAAACAGCTGTGGCTCAAGTAGTTGGGCGCCTGTCTACCACATGGAGATCCAGGGTTCAGTTCCTGGTGCCTCCTAAAGAAGACAAACAAGACAGTGAGCTGATGCAATGGACTAGCGTGGTGAACTGATGCAACAAGATTATACTGTAGGAGACAAAACAAGGAAACAAAATGAGAGACACAACAAGCAGAGAGCAGAGGTGGCTCAAGCCATTAGGCACCTCCTTCTCACATAGGAGGTCCCAGGTTCAGTTCCTGGTGCCTCCTCAAAAAGAAGACGAGCACACAATGAACACAGAGTAGTCAGTGAGTACAAACAACCAGGGAGGAGGGCGAAGAAATAAATAAAATAAATATTTTACTTGAACAGTCGTTTCTCCAAAGAAGATATACAAATGACCAACAGGCACCTGAGAAGATGCTTAACATCATTAGCCATTAGGGAAATGCAAATCAAAACCACAATGAGGGAAGCGGATTTGGCTCAACTGATAGAGTGTCCACCTACCATATGGGAAGTCCAAGGTTCAAACCCAGGGCCTCCTGACCCGTGTGATGAGCTTGCCCACGTACCGTGCTGATGCACGCAAGGAATGCCGTGCCATGCAGGGGTGCCCCACACGCAAGGAGTGTGCCCTGCAAGGAGAGCCGCCCCATGCAAAAAAAGTGCAGCCTGCCCAGGAGTGACGCCATACACACACAGAGCTGATGCAGCAAGATGATGAAACAAAAAGAGACACAGATTCCCGGTGCCACTGACAAGAATGCAAGCAGACACAGAAGAACACACAGTGAATGGACACAGAGAGCAGACAATGGGAGGTGGTGGGAAGAGGGGAAAGAAGGAAAGAGGGGAAAGAAGGGAAAGGAAGGAAGGGAAGGAAGGAAGGAAGGAAGGAAGGGAGGGAGGGAGGGAGGCAGGGAGGGAGGAAGGGAGGGAGGGAAGAAGGGAAAGAAAGAAAGAAAGAAATCTTTAAAAAAGAAAACACAATGAAATACCACTTCACACCACTAGGATGGCTAATATTGAAAGAAAACAGAAAATAAATATTGGTGGGTTTGCAGAGAAATAGGAACTCTCAAATATTGTTGGTAGAAATGTAAAATAGTACAGTTACTGTGGGAAATAGTTTGGTGGCTCCCAAAAAAGTTAAACAGAATTACTATAAGCCTGGTACCCGCCTTCTAAGTATATACCAAAAACAAAATGAAAGCAAGAACTCAAACAGGTATTTGTACACCAAATAGCCAAAAGGCAGAAACTACCCAAATGGCCATCAACAGATGGATAAACAAAATGTGGTATATCCATACAATGGAATATTATTCAACTGTATAAAGGAATGAAGTGCTGACACATGCTATAACATGAATGCGCCTTGAAGACAGCATATTGACTGAAATAAGCCAAAGCACAAAAGGACAGCTATTGTATGACTTTATGAAATAAATAAAATACGCAAATTCAGAGAAACAGAAAGCAGAATGCAGGGACTAGAGGAAGGGGAGCCCGGTTTTGTAAAAGCATCTTCTAAAATCTGCCACTTAAAACAAACAGCCACTACTGAGCTTCTCTATGCTGTTGGTGTTCCCTCACCATTGCAGTCCTTATTAACTTAATAAACAGAGTGTCTTCCAAACACCCACCACCAAGGAAAATGGGTGAGTTTTCCAACCTTACATAATACGTGCATTTTAGCATGCTCACTTCTCTGAGACTTTTGATCCCTTGCTCATATGTCTGCCATGCAGCTCTGACATCTCTACTTCATTTAATACCAGCCATCACTTTTTTCACAACTTCCAAGAGTCATTGCAGCAGTGTAACAGAACCAGCTCCAGAGGCCCTTGGCAGGGAGTTAATTGCTGTGTCACGGGAGAATACCCTCATATCAACAAAGCTTTGGCTTTGATAGTGACCAGATTCAAAGGTTTACAATATTGAGTTTGACCCTGAATCCAAAAAAATCAAAAGCCTTTCCTTCTGATCTCTTTAAGTCCTTTATGAGAAAGACCTGCAATTTTCAAGCCTATTTACCAGTAATATGGTAAAAGCTGTAGACCAGGGGTTCTTAATCAGGGGTCCACAGAAAGATTTCTAGGGGTCCGTGAGCTTAAATTGAAAATTCAAAAAAAAACATTATTCTTACTGGGACGTGTTGGTGCAGGTGTGATATTTTTATTAAATAATATACAGTATAGTGTGGACTTGGTAAGGGATTCGTGGATTTCACCTGACTGGCAAAAGGGTCTGTGGAACAAAAAGATGAAGAACCACTGCTGTAGAAGAATGCTTACCCACAAAAATATGTTGCATAGAATTTCATAAAGGATTCAAGAACAACATGAAGTCTATAAACCTCCTTGTTTCAATTTGGATTCTCTGAAAATCGCTTCGGATAGTGATAAATGTCCTGCATTATGGGTGACCAAGACAAAGAGTGACAGGAGAGGGAAGCATGGCTACTTCAGTAGCTTCAGCAGGGAAGGCTTCTCTTAGAAGGTGCCATTTGAGATGAGAATTGAAAGATAAGAAGCCAACCTTACAAAGACCAGAAGGAAGAACATTTCAGCAACAGGAAACAGAATATACAAAGGTCCCAAGGTAGGAAAAAGCATCTATCTGTTAAAGAAACAGAAGATCCATGCCATTGAAGCATTGTGAGTGAGAATGTTCTAAATGAAGTCAGAGAGTTATCCTCCTAGAGTCTATCAACCATTCTTCCTATTTAATCTGCTGTTTATGGGCAGAGAGCCAGGCAAACCATTGAGACTGAGAGTTTATTAGCAAACACTCCTGCAACCAATAATGCTTCCTATCTTTTTGTTCCACTCTCTTTATATTATAAACATGGAAATGGATAGAGTTGATGGTAACACACTATGGTGAGTATAATTAAACAACTGGTTTATAAATGGGATTGTGGCTGAAAGTTTACTAACATAAATGTCAATTGAAAAAAAGCTAGAGAATAATCTAGGGACTCAATAACATAGTGTACCCAGGAATAGATGAGGATTGTGCTTAACAGTATAAATATAGGAATGTTCTTCTATTACAGGGTGTTAAGAATGTGGTGATACATGGGAAAGTATAACTAATGTAATTTATGAACTACAGTTATAACAACATTGTAATGTTTTTGTAGCAAAAGCAAAGCTGGTACTATATTAATTCTAAAGGTAAAAAAAAAACAACATGGAATTTGGTTTTGTGAGAGATGAATACAATTGAGCTTTTTTTCCTCACTTTTTTTCATTAATAATGAGACCATTACTAAGTCATTAATCTGTGTTCATCTGTGTATTTTTAACAATACTAGAGGAACAAGTGAGTTAGCAGTTGGAATCAGATGAGATAAAAGTGCCTGAAAAAGAACCTTTTAGGAGTAATGTTTCCATAACTTGTTGAGCTGCCTTTTCCTGTTATTTTGTGAACTTGAAATAAAGTTGTTAATATAAAGGTTTTTTTTTTAATAGTACAAATACAAGAATGTACTTCTGTGAGCTAGAACAAATGTATATCACTATTACAAGATTGATGTTCTTTCATAATCTGTAACAAATATTCCACAACAATACAAGGTGTTGGTGGAAGGGAAATGTACGGAAATTCTGCACAGTATGCAGGATTGTTCTGTAAGCTCACAACTTCTCTAACAAGAATGTATATTTTTAAAAGTTTAAAAAATAAGATAAATCTAAATTTTTGCAGATATTGAATAAGAAACAGAGATGAGTGAAAAAGCCACATTCCTTACAAGGAAAATTTTATATGTAACTTTTAGTAATGCACACGATATTAGGAACATTTCCCCTTTATGCAAATAACAACATGTAATTTGTCTGAGTCACATAAAGAGAATAAACAAATCATCTACACATCATAACTTAAGTATATTCTGAATAATTAACGTTTCCCTACATGTTAAACCCCTACAAATAATTTAATTTCAATGGATTTGCAACACAAGTGGTTTCAACTCAGAAAAACAAGTATTTATTTGCTTGACTTATCAATGGGAAATCCAAGCTAAAGCAAGAATGTGAAGTGACTATGTCATACTACATGGTTAGAATTTTAAGAAACATTAATTATTAAAAAGAAAAAACTATATTTAAAGCAAAGTTGCCTTAAAATATGCTTGAATAAAAATATATAAATAGATATACTTTTAGTCCCTACTAATAAAAACATAAATTGCTAAAGCAATTGATCAATAAAATGTAAGCGCTAAAATTTTTGACATTAGAATTGTGACTTAAGCACTGGCAAACACTAACCAAGATCTGTCTTGTCTCCATGCCTCTGCTAAAGGACTGCTAATTTGAAGGTATCAAAAACCTCCAAACAAACAAACAAACAAATAGAAAACAATAAAAAAACAAACGAAAAAGCTCCACAAGTTGATACTGGGATAAATATACAATATACCAAGAAAAATTCTCAATGCAGAAGCTCCTTTATCTATAAACAGCTTAAGTTCCATTTGCTCTTTAGTCTAAAATGAACTGTCCCTTCATACATTCTTCCCAAAATCCTTTAGGGGATCCACAAAGATAAAACAAAGATAAATCTGCCTTTCCCACTATTCTCTCATGACTGTGAAGTATTCCAGAGGCTGAATAGCATGATGACATCACTCCGAAGGCTAATGGGATGGATGCTTGTGTATTCTTGTATTTTTTTTAATGTACTTTTTTTTTTTAGAATTTTTACGTTAACAGATCTAGGGGGTTAATATGTGTGTTTTCAAAGATTAATTAAGTTTGTTCTCAATACATCTATGTGCTCTTATAGCATTCTCTGGTTACCTGTGTAATTTTTTTTTAAGATTTATTTATCCTGCCCCTCCCCCCACAACTGCCGCCTGCGCTTGCTGTCTGCTCTCTGTGTCCATTCACTGTGAGCTCTTCGGTGTTTGCTTCGGTGTTGTCTTCTCTTCCCGTCATCTCCTCTTTTGGAGGCACCAGGAACCGATCCTGGGACCTCTAATGTGGGAGAGGGGCATTCAATTGCTTGAGCCATCTCAGCTCCCTGGTTTGTTGTATCTCTCATTATCTTTCCTCTGTGTCTCTTTTTGTTGTTATTGTTGTTGTGTCATCTTGTTGTGTCAGCTCACAGCAGGGGACAGCTCTCTGCAGCACAAGCCAGCTTCACCTTCACCAGGAGGCCCCAGGACCCCCCATAAGTAGATGGGAGCCCAATCACTTGAGCCACATCCGCTTCCCTGTGTAATTTATATATCACTGTGAGGCATATTTCCTTCATATACTTCAACCAAAACAACACATTGTAATAGATCAAACGTGGAAGCAGAGGAGATTACAGCTGTCTTCTGTTAAGTGAGGAACACAGGAATTTGCAAAAGTGTAAAACAATGCCACTCATTTTACAATTTTTTGTTATGGAAAATACAGGTTTTTTTTATAAAAATGTGTTATTTATGTTAACATGTAATGGGTTTATTATAGCTATCATTAGCTGTATTAATTTTTAATGTCTCAAATTTAATTTCTTATATGATAAACATCAATAAATAGAATCCACTAAGCAATAGTTTTCTGGGGCATAGGCATACCACTTTTCACAAATTTACTACTTGCCTTGTGCTTCAAAATAATTCCTGTTGTTAAACAAACCAACTTTTCACCATTTTCAATTTTTTGAAACATTCTCTTACTTTTATTTCCATCATCTTGATTACCTCTCTCCTTATGATTACTTCTCTCTCCTTATTATGATTACCCATTCTGACTGCTTTTACATCTACACAAGAAAATATTTTTAAAAATGAATTATAACTAAAACACACACAAAGCAAACACAGCACAGAATAATTAACACTATACCAACACTAAAATGACTGGTTCCATCAGTTCACCCATCTCTTGCTCTGAAGTGACTTTCAGTCTATAAATTTTATAAGGTAAAAAGAAGTAAAAGAGACTTCTTTATATTTTACTTTGATATTTATCAATTCTGAATAAAAAGATACCATTATAACACAACTTGTAGCTAACCAGATTTAAATATGGCATAAGTCAAACAATGATATAACACCATAATGTTATAAGGAAAAAGATTAGTTCTATTCTGTGACTATCTAGAGTTTCAAGTGCATTGTTAGTTATTGGAAATGTGGGTTTCCAGATGTCTAATGTTCAAATAGTTTAAAAACTATTATGGAGGTTCTTTTCTTGAGACTATATACCAGTTAACTTAAATGGATTATAAAAGCATTATTATAGTTGGTAGAAAAAATTATGATAAATACAAGCAATATTTTTTAATAAAGATGAATGGTAACTGAAAAATTAATGTTACTTAAATTTAAAATACATTTCTGTATATTATATACAGCAATGAAGTACTTTAATTAAAAAACAAGTTTAAACCATACTTAATCATTCTTCTTTTTCCCTTGCTGCCAACTTCCTTTCATTCTTCACAAATATATGAAGCAGTTTATATTATTTCCCCAAACAACAGAACCATTTATCACAATTTCACTATATTTATTGCTAGACTTTAAAGATTTCCCAACATAGATTAATTACAAAAATCTTTCACAAGCTAAATCTGCACAAGCAATATAAGTATATGAATACAGGTAAGTCATGAATAAGATACGATCTATCAATTGTC
The DNA here is from genome assembly GCF_030445035.2 of Dasypus novemcinctus. Lineage (NCBI taxonomy): Eukaryota > Metazoa > Chordata > Mammalia > Cingulata > Dasypodidae > Dasypus > Dasypus novemcinctus. Next base: position 83,276,776 of record NC_080678.1, on the reverse strand, counting down.
ATTTTATGCTCTGGGAGTTGTAATCAATAAGTTAAATTGATGATTTTAAAATTGGTTATAAAGTTATGTTTGTGATATTCACAGAAAATAGACAATATTAAACATTGAGCAAATATTGATAAAATACAAAACTGTCTAGCTAATAACCATCTTAGAGATGAGCTAACATTTCTTGAATATATAATGTGTTTCAGACAATAGGCTAGGCATTTCACATATATTATCTTATTTTAATCAACACGATAACTATATCAATAGGCATCATATCCCCAATTTTACCAATGAACAAATGGACTCTGAGAAGTCACATAACTAGTATGTAACTGCGATGTGATTAAAGTAAAAACAAATCTGAAGGAATGAAAATAATAGCTTTAAGATGATTTTCTTATAGAAAGGACCGTCATTTCACAGTCACTTTCTTCCATTTCCAAGACTCCAAATTTGCTTTTAAGGTACCATCCGTCCAACACTCTCAATCCATAATTTCCACCAAAAGGATGGATAACTCTATCTCCAGCTGCAGAAGTAGATATGTAGTCCAAGGCAGGCCAAACAGATGACATAACACCACAACTTTTTCAATAGAACAGAGACAAAAAAGTGGTAAGAATGTAAGCCTTCAGCTGCTGGCAGCTTACCTACCTCTAGGAAGTAATGGTCCTTTGCAGGAGGATTCAATACAAAAAGAAGCAGAGCTAACTGTTGAAAAGGGTCTAAGTAACATTATTTGAGCCACTGGATCAAGCTTCAACTGAAGTTTCTGCCACTTGCTCAATATAGCTATCAATAAAAATTTCATGGCTTAAACCATCCCCAGAAACTAAACAGGTATTCAATTATTCCTAAAAGGATAGTAACAGGGGTTAAGGAACGATTTTCAGTATCTCAAAAAGTCTAATAGGTTTTTCATTGACCTAGGACCCACAAAGGCTAGTTAGCTAAAACACCAAGTTCCTTCTGACTGTATCATTTCAAGGTGAAAATCTGTTTTCTTGTTTTAATATGAGTTCTAAATGGAAATTTTTTTTATATATAATCTTTAAAACTGGAAAACAAATGGATGTTACTTTTAAAGTACAATTTATTTGGTGGACTAACTCTTTAAAACTACCTCAGAGAAAATTTTTCAAAATGACCATTCAAAGAGAATACAGAAGAACTCTCATATCACTTGTAATAAATCAATTCATACCTTTAAATAAAAGAATTCCTGACTAAGCCCTTAATTTGTGACTGCCTTTTTAGCCTTCTATCCCAAAGCTATTCAGTCTTCAGTGAATGGCAGTCTAGGCTAATGGCACCACCTAGTGTCTTTTACTGGGCACTAGCTAACTCACTGTCGTCTTCCACTGCCTTTTGCTGCTATTCTCCAATTGTTCCTGTCTTTAACAACTTTTCCAAAGCCATTTCCTTCTTTCCTTCCCATTCATATATATATATACACACACATCAAATTATTCTAAATCTACTTTAACAATTTGTCCAGTTACCTTAGGAACAACTATTTAGTACTGCCTTGATCTTTGCCAGGTACCATGCAAGGTGCTTTACCTACATTTTATCATCATGAGTCTCCCATCGACAATACAAGATTACAAATCATTGGATGGACAGACAGTGTGTCTCCAAAGCCCATTTGCTTTATAATTACTTATATGGCCTATGCAGCTTTTTTTTAATTCTTTTTTTTACACTGTGGCCAAAGCACAAATCCAATTTATAAAATTGGTGGTAAATCATTCAAGTGGTGAAAAATGAACCAGCTATATCTAAGAAGAAAACGAAAGGTATTAAAAGTAAAAATTAGATCTCCGAAATCTTAGGCCCATCCACCACTTTACATTATCTGGAAGAGTTCTGACATTTAAAAAGTTGTCACCCATTTTGTTACTCTTTGAAAATTGAGCTGAGCTTTCTTCAAATACTATCAAGGAAAATAATGTTTTTGAGTCAGTTGTTAATAGTAATAACATTTTCTAATATTTTGTATTGCAAATTACAATCCTCTAGTTTATCATCAGTTAAATCAATTTTGAGAGGAGGGCTTCATGTAAACACCATTGTAAATAATTTTATTTTAAGAAAATTCAAATGAAGTACTAGTATAGTAATAAACAGACCAACAGAACAAACTAGAGAACCCAGAAACATACATACATAGAAAACTTGGTATATGATAGTGGGCTGTTCAAAAAATTATGCTAGAATAACTGGTTATCCATATATGACAAAATATCTCAAACACTACCTCACAACATATATAAAAATTATATCCAATTGAATAAAAAACAAAATATAGAGACCATACATAGCAAACTCTTGTGATTTAGGGGTAGGAAGGAATTTCTTAAGATATAAGAGGAAAAACATAAAAGAAAAAGATTGATAAACTTGATTATAATAAATTATAAAAATTATGTAAAAACAACAAAAGACACCACAACCAAAGTTAAAGACAAGTCACACACTGGGCACAGAAATATGCAACAAATATAATCAAAGAATTAGTATACAGAAATATAAAGAACTACAAATCAGCAATTTTAAATACAACAGAAAAAAAAAAGAGCAAAGAAACTAACAGGAACTCTGAAAGGTAAATAAATAGCAAAAGATGCTCAACTCATAAAAAATTTTTAAATGTAAATTAAAACTACAATGAGGTAGACTTCATACCTATCAAAATTTAAGTAAATTAAGCTTTCTGATAAAAACCAACTCTTGGGGAGTGAATGTGGCTCAAGCAGCTGAGCACTTGCTTCCCACATGGGAAGTCTGGGGTTCAGTTCCCAGTGCATCCTAAAAAGAAAGAAAGAAAGAAAGAAAAAACAACTCTTAGAAAGGCATTGAAAAAGGGAACTCTCAGATGTTGCTGGCAAGAACAATTCAGCAATAAGTGCAATATGACCCATCAATTGCATGTGTAAACCCTAGGAAGCATTATCCAAAAGAAATATCTGCAATGGAAATATTCTGTCTATAATACCCAATACAATGGCCACTGGCCACACATGGCTATTGAACACTGGAAATGAGGCTCTGAACTGATTATATTTAATTTTAATTAATTTAAATTTAAATACCCATGCATGGCTAGTGGCTACCCTGTTGGACAGTGCAACCCTTGAGAATTTTTCACACATGCAAAAACAGGTAAATACAAGAACCTTAATTGAAACAATGTTTCTAATGGTGAAAAACCTATAAGGTGGGAAGTGGATGTGGCTCAAGTGATTGGGCTTGCATCTACCATATGGAAGGCCCCAGGTTCTATCTCTAGGGCCTCCAGGCACCAAGCCACGCAGCAAGATGATGACACAACAAAAAGAGAGACAGAGACGAGAATCAAGGTGAGATGCAACAGAAACCAGGAAATGAGTTGGCACAAGTGACAGGGAACCTCTCTCCACATCGGAGATCCCCAGGATAGAATCCCAGTGAACCCCAGAGGAGAAAACAAGAAGAGAAGACAAAAAGAGAAATAGACGTAGAAGATCACACAGCAAAAACAGTGGGGGGGGGGAAGGGGCAGGGAGAAAAAAAAACCTGTAAGTGCTCAATCAGAGAACAATTGTGACATATTCATACATATTATTATATTACATTACTACAATATTAATATTAATACAGTATTGCATTATTGTATGACATAAATTACAGATCTGAGTATAAACAACAGATAATTTTAATATAATTTTGCACACAGAAAAACTAACTGAAGGATAGACAGAGTGAAATAGCACTTAATGTAACATTTTAGAACTGTAAACCAATCCCTCAAATTGTTTACGGACACATGGATATATATAGTTTAAACCCTAAGAAAAGCAATACAGCTATAAACATCAAACTTAGAATACCAGTGACCTCTGGAAAGAGGGAGAATGGAATTGCAGAGAGGTACACAGAAGGCTTCAAGTGTATCTGCAATGTTCTATGCCCTGCGAATCTTCTACAAATATATTACAGTATTGGAAACGGACTTTGGCCCAGTGGTTAGGGCGTCCGTCTACCACATGGGAGGCCCGCGGTTCAAGCCCCGGGCCTCCTTGACCCGCATGGAGCTGGCCACGCGCAGTGCTGATGCGCGCAAGGAGTGCCCTGCCACACAGGGGTGTCCCCCACGTAGGGGAGCCCCACGCGCAAGGAGTGCACCCATAAGGAGAGCCGCCCAGCGCGAAGGAGGGAGCAGCCTGCCCAGGAATGGCACCACCCACACTTCCCGTGCCGCTGACAACAGAAGCGGACAAAGAAACAAGACGCAGCAAAAAGACACAGGAAACAGACAACCGGGGGAGGGGAGGGGAATTAAATAAATAAAAATAAATCTTTAAAAAAAAAAAAAAACAACAAATATATTACAGTATTAACATATGACCAAGTAAGATACTGGGTATATGGATATTTGTTATAGTATTGCTAAATGTTTTACGTATTAATATTTCATAAGGAAAAACTAAAAACAAGAAAACTATACTATAAACTGTGGAACACAACCACATGCATGTTTGAGACTTACTCTTTATTCTTTAATTTCTTTCCATCTCTCAGCTTACTAACATCCATCATTAAGAACAATGAAATCAAATTTGTGAAAGCCTAAAATACTCAACTATATTTCCATGATGAAGCACAACCTATCACCAGAAGTGTTTTCTACTTCCTAGTAAAGCAGTAGAAAGGTAAGGTTTCTCTTTCCTTACGACTTTTTAACTTCTTATACAATTCCCTGTACAGTATTCACGGAAATCAAGTATTTCAGCATGAAAAAAATAAATCTTTGCTATAAGAATTACCCATGGGATAATTCGTGAATTCCTGAACCAAGCCGTTTAGGTATGAGGTCAACTATAACATATGTTTTAAATAACATTGGAACTATTTTGCTCAATTCCTTATTAAATGTTTCTGTTTTGCAACAATTGAAGAACTCATAGCAATTATGAGTTTTATGTCTTTTTGCCAAATAAGACACTCTACTCTCTCCTAGTTTAAAAAAAAGCTAATAGAAGTGTTCATGAAAACAGAAACAAGCAGACATCATATTCTATTTACAGCAAGTCTTTCACCCAGTTTAAAAGTTTTCTTGGATTAGCCAATGCTGCTGTTGCTGAGAAGCACAAGATACAGTTTTACTGGTAAAGCTCTTACCAAACCCTAGGACTATTAAGTTCCAGGAGAGGAAGTACAGTGTCACTACTGTATCCCCAAAGATTTAACACATGATTAAATGAATACAGTAAATGAATACGAAATGAACAAAACTACCTATTTATTTATCAGTATGAAATGTGTTCCATGTTGGCTTCTGTTTGTGCTTAATGAATTGGTAACACAAAATATGATATACTGGACTGGACTGTCCATGTGATAGCCAGGCCATGAGCCTCAACAGACCTGCAACTTCTACACTCTGGTTTATTGGACTTACCCCACTCAGCTAATATGGAGGTGAAGAAGGTCAACCACCACACCAAAGAGCCAAGAGTGCCTACAACTGAAAGCAGGAGAAATGCATCCATCATCCATGTGAAATCTAAGCCCTCTCTTGATATAGATGTGGAGTGGACCTAGCCATTCCAGGGTCCACAGGATGGAGGAATAGAGTATGGATTAGAGTGGACTTACTGATATTCTATTCATAAACTATTGTGATTAGTAATCGAAGAAAATGTGTGGAGAAAGTGGCCATGGTAGGGAGTGGGAAGAAGAGATGTGATGTGGTGGCATTTTCAGGACTTGGAGTTGTCCTGGGTGATACTGGAGGGACAGTTACCAGACATTGTATGTCCTCCCGTGGCCCACTGGGTGGACTGGGGGAGAGGGTAAACTATAATGTGGACCAGTGACCATGTGGTGCAGCAGTGCTCAGAGATGCATTCACTAAGTGCAATGAATGTCCCATGATGATGGAGGAGGGTGTTGTTATGGGAGGTGTGGGGTGAGGGAGGGTGGGGGGCATATGGGGACCTCATATTTTTTGAATGTAACATTAAATAAATAAAATAAAGACCAAAAAAAGTTAAAAAATATATGATAAACTGGAAATACACAGGGCTTGATGAAGCAGTTCTCTGTGTTAAAGTTTCATTTCAGAATTTAAAGGTCAACAAGTAGGAGAATCTCAAAACCTCTCCCTCATTCCCTCTTTCTTCTCTCAGAGGAAGCACTTAAGAACAGAGTAAAGGCCAAATCTTGAATTTAAGGTTAAAACATCTTGTGTCTTATGGCCAAAAAAGAAAAAAAAAAAAGCTCTCAACCTTACCAATGATCCATAAAAAAAGCTTATGAGAACTATTAAATGTCATGTGTTCACCAACAGCACTGATGGCACATGTAAACAGACTGCAGCACTACAACAGTCTATCCTAAGTACCTGACGTAACTGTTATGAAAGACAATTTGGCATCTACTCAAAGAAGATGTATATTCCTTTTAGTTATCTCTTAGAGAAAAACTGGCACAATTTTGTAAAATTACATGCAGAAAAAGAAATACAAGTTTTTGGTAGTGAAAAATTAGAAAAACCCAAAATATCCATTAATAGGAAATTGGCATAAAAACCAATAACAAAAAAAAAAAACAAACAAACAGAGCTCCAGAGAGAAAACTGAGAGAAGAAATTACCTAAAAATATAGAAAAAAAATGGCAGGAAGTACATTTAAGTCTGGACTGTAAGGGCCCATCACATGCCCAGCACAGAGAAAAAAAAATTCACATCAAGAAATTCCAGAATAATAGGGGATAAAGAAAAGATCCTACCTAAAAGTTTCAAATCCTCCCTAAAAGTTTCAAAAGTGGGGGAACAAAAGGAAAGCACAGGTCACATACTAGAACACAACACTTGGCTACTAATGGAGCAACGGATGCAAAATTTTGAGGAAAAATTATTTTCAAACTACAATATCATTCCCAGTCAAAATACCAATCAAATGTTGAAGGTTTTAGGTCTGCTAGTACTCAAAACTTTTCTTTTCACACATTCTTTTTTAATCACATGATAAACAAGGGAGTAAACTAATGAGGGAAAACAACCAAAAAGCAAATTATCCAACAAAAGAGCAACTAGGGGAATTCCAGGACCAGAATTGTGGAAAGTAAAAAGAAGTAATTAAAACAGAAGAGAGGGTAAAGAAGGTCTCCAGTAAAAAAAAAAATTCATTGAGTTTTTGGACCTATGTTGAAATACAAAAAAAAAAAAAGGATAGGTGCCTAAGAGACCTGTTGAAACCTTGAGGGGGAAATTAGCAAATCAGCCTATAGGACACTAAGCAAAGGCAATAAATAACAGGGAGGTGAGGAGGGGGGAGAACCCCAAAATTTGTTTACATAAACAAATGTAATATAATACATTACTTTACTCAATACTTACATGGTCATTATGATGTAATTTTTTAAAATAGAGGAGTAACTATGTAGTGTGAATTCTAAACCATCATAAAAAGGTCAACAGACAACATCTAAAATAGGTTAATCAAGAAAAGCTGAATAAGCAAATTACATAGAAATAAGTAGTACCAGAAAAAACAAGCTAATAGTAATGGAAGTGGTTGCTTCAGGAGCACTGGGGAAAAGGTAAGAGAATACTAATAGGTGTTTACAAATAGGTGCAAGAATTACTGTTAAATCCTTAGCATTATTGACTTTGATGATGTTAAAATTAATGGACATTAAATATGTTATGAACCATGATTGGTGGTAACAGTCTGAAGATATTATCTCATAACTTCATAATCTGTAAAAAATGTTCTACCACGGTGTGGTATATTGGTTAAGGGGCATTGTATTAGAATTCTAATATGTCCATGATTGTTTTATAAATTCACAACCTCTGTAATAAAAATATATTTTAAAAAATAATAGGGTTGGTTGGGGGGAAAATACCTCAAATATAAGATGTGGACAATAGTTAGTAGTAATATTCTGACAATATTCTTTCATAATTTTTTTTAAAGATTTATTTTTTTATCCCCCCTACGCGCCCCCTTGTCTGCTGTGTCCATTTGCTGTGTACTTCTGTGACCACTTCTATCGTTATCAGCAGCACCAGGAATCTGTGTTTCTTTTTGTTGCGTCATCTTGCTGTGTCAGCTCTCCGTGTGTGCAGCGCCATTCCTGGGCAGGCTGAACTTTCTTTCGTGCTGGGCGGCTCTCCTTACAGGGTGCACTCCTTGTGCATGGGGCTCCCCTACACGGGGGATACCCCTGCGTGGCACTGGCACTCCTTGCACGCGTCAGCACTGCGCATGGGCCAGCTCCACACGGGTCAAGGAGGCCCGGGGTTTGAACTGCGGACCTCCCATGTGGTAGGTGGACGGCCTATCAATTGGCCCAAGTCCGCTTCCCATCTTTCATAATTTTTAACAAATGTTTCACAACAATACAAGGTGTTGGTGATGGGGTGATGTATGGGACCTCTGTATGATGTTATGCATGCTTATTTCGTAAGTTCACAATTTTTACTATTTACGTTGTTTACATATGTTCATGTATGAGTGACATACATCAATAAAATTTAAAAATAAGTAAACAAAATAATTAATGGACACTTAGAGGTAGAAAGCAAGGAACACAGCTAATAAAACATGAACTATGTTTCCCTATATTAGTCTAAGTTACAAAATAACCAATTTAGGAACAAAAGACAGTGATCAAAACTAGGAAGGGTAGAGGAAAAGGTAGAAGTGACAGGAGATAAAGATTCATCTAATCATAAAATGGAAAAACAGAAATATCAAGAAATAATATATAATCCTATCATAGGTATAGAAAAACACAAGTACTCAAAACAGAAATAGTTAAAAATCTATGGGGAGTGGGGTTGAGGATATGTAATGCAGAATTTCTCATTTTTAATTATAAGACCATCTGTACTATTTGATTTTTAAACCGTGTGCATACACTACTTTTGAGTTTTTAAAAAATGATCCTGAGATATAATGGATCAAAGGCCCATGGAGCTCCCTGACATTTGGTACCAAAATAACTTAATTTTCTCAAAAGGGTGAAGTACATTTAACATAGACTTCAAAACTTAGAAACCCACCATCTAGAACATTTTTATAAATAAAAGAGGAACAAAGAAATACTAATTTATTAGGAAGAAAGCTGTGTAGGAAAGGGAGTATTCGCAACTAAAAATATGAACATGTAGAGAAAAAATATGTAATAAAATTCAGTCTGAATCATTTAAATCAATGACGAAATGAGAAAAATTGCTACCTTAATTTCAAAATCCATTCCTACCAATTCTGAGGCACATGTACGACACTATCTCAATAAGAATAAATCATAACAAAAGATCACTTTGCTAAATCCAATGTCCACAGAGAAAATGTGGAATGGGTGTGGGAACGGTAGCCATGGTGGCTGCTGGGTGTGGGGAACGGGAGGAAGAGATGAGATGTGGAGGCATTTTCGGGACATGGAGTTGTCCTGGATAGTGCTTCACGGACAATTACGGGACATTATAGATCCCCCCAGGGCCCACTGGATGGAACGTGAGAGAGTCTGGGCTATGATGCGGACCATTGACTATGGGGTGCAGTGATGCTCAGAGATGAACTTACCAGGTGCAATGGATGTGTCATGATGATGGGAGAGAGTGTTGCTGTGGGGGGAGTGGGGGGCGGGGGCGGTGGGGTTGAATGGGACCTCATATTTTTCATAATGTAATTAAAAATAAATAAATAATTAATTAATTTTTAAAAAAAAGATCACTTTGCTAAAAGTTTTCAAGTTAATTATTAAATATAATTTCTTATATTTTATATTAGTCTTTTTTCTTTGACATAATTTAGGAAACATTACATTTAAGCATATACTTACATGTTTAGAACACATTAGTAGTAAATATGCTTTATTTGGGTCATGACAAGGCTTAAAGAACTGAATTAAGGTATGTCTCTATCATATTATATATATTATGTATTACATATGTTAAAAAACCATGTCATAGAAAATCACTTAGAATCATAAGACAATGATAAAAATTTAAGAAAAAAGGTAGAAAACAAAATTGTATTATAGTATTAACATCAAAACATATCCCTTAATCTCCATTTCCATTCATAGCACTCAACAATGAACATCAATGGTAGCTGCACTTCCTCACTTTTTAGAAATGAGCCTTAGTTTATTACAGTTGATATGTTAATTACTGGACATTGATTCTTAATTTTTTTAACTAAATAAAATGCCTCAAATTTTGATTACTTTTAAATCTGTTGTATTAAGTTTGAAACCAACTAATGATATACTGTACCCTGCTAAAGAATTAATTTAGTGTATAAATGATTAGTGTACAATTGAAGCAGTTATGAATTTACTAACTTTAATTAGGATGGCTTATTACAGATCATTTACATTATAATATAAAAGAGAAAATAAAAGCAAGAAGGTCATCAAAATCTTAAATTAAGATCAGAGACACAAGATTATAGATTAGAAAGGGCTATATGCTAAAACAGAATACTTTGAAAGTAAGTCATTTTAGTCCAAATCCTTTAAAAGGAGAAAACTGATTATTAATCTTTTAGCCCTGATTTTTCAAGTAATTATATTGTTTATGGTAATGTATTATAACAGATGATGCTAACTTATGGAATGAATGAAAAGTACATTCCAACATTATTTTGTCTACCTACAATACTGAATTACAATAAAAAGAACACATTAAATACTTAAATGTTTCTCTTAACTCCTTTAAAAAGAAATTGAAACAAGAGAAAATCCTATAATTCTTATTCTAAAAACAAATATAAAACAATTTATCAACAAAGCAGCAAATAAGGAAAAGATTATCTTAGCAACAGAATACAGAATTAGTGTCAATAGTTATCTCAATGTACTTGCACACACCAAATACAGCCCAGAAAATTCCACCCAGAAATTGCTCACTCCCCTGAGTTTAAAGTCATAGTAATTAGGTTCATTATCTTACATGGTAATGACACAGAGATAATAAGCCTGCAGTGAATAATTCATATACTATCAGATCTCACTGTGATGCTCATTGCTAACAGTTTATTTACAGTACAAGTTACACTGCATTTTTTCTATGGTTTAAATTTATTGCCTAGATTAAAGTAATCATTTAGAGTAGAAATCTAATATCAGAAAATAATAATCTTAATCATATATTGGTTTATATATTTATAGTATAAATTTTATTCATTCATAATTAGTTATAACAACCCATACTGCCATAAAAATGTCTTGTAGAAAGATTAAAGTATCTTATCTATATAGATATTATTTTAAATTAAATTTCCAAAATAATATAGAATGCTGAATTGGTGTCAATAAATTATAAATTGCTTTAATAACACCTATATTTTTCAAACAAGTATTAATAACAGCACACTCCTTATTTAAAATGTATATAAATACGATTTTGAAACTGTGACTATTAAATAACAAATGAACCATTTAAGTTTCTTAAAATGCAAATACATATTATAAAATAATATCAAAGAGAAAAGGTAAAAATTGAGTGATCTATAAAACTGCAGTTGTCTTCAATTTTTACAGTTTTGTAATGTATTTATATCATACTGATTGAGTTTATGTTAACAAATTAAATATAAGGTAATTTTAATCACTTTCAAAATGACTTTCTTATGTGTCAAATGTATGCTATGGACCTGATGATAATCTGATGGTATTATCTCATACTATGTAACAAATGTTCTACAATGGTGTGGTGTGTTGATAGAAGGGTGTTGTATGGGAATTCTGCACATGTGAATGATTGTTTTGTAAGTTTACAACTTCTGTCATAAAGATATATTTTAAAAATAATAACAGAGTGGGTTGGGGGAAAATACACCAAATGTAAGATAAGGACTATTGTTAGTAGTAAGATTTTTTTTTTCTCTCCCCTTCCCCCTCCCGTTGTCTGCTCTCTGTGTCCATTCACTGTGTTCTTCTATGTCCACTTGCATTATCCCGCAGTACTGGGAAACTGCATCTCTTTTTCATTCAGAGATTTTACTTGATCATCATTCCAAAAAAGTGCAGACCTTTAAACAAATGTGTAAAAACTAATAAAAATTATAAACCCTAAGTATTAGGTGTAATGGTATTTTATAACAAGAATGAAAGCCTTCAAAAGTAAAGATACTTGGTGAGCCTGGTAGAGTAATGGACAATACGAGATAACTTTTCCTCCAAGAGAGTATAAGTCTTAACAAACAATACCTATTTAGAAAAAAATAAATACACTTGGAAACACAGCATGCTCAACATTCCGGAAATATTTGCAGAGAAAGAAAAAAGATAAGACAAAGTTACCAGAAAGATTCTTAGTCATTCTTGTTATCATCATTTAGTTGCCTAACCCTTAGCAAAAGAAAATGAATCATGCAGTCATTGAACACTTTTTTTTTACTTTTAGATTGTGTAGATACATTTTTCTTTAATAATAAAAGAACTAACAAAAGCTATATATTTTGGTGATAATACACTATTGCATAAAATCTGTACTAATCCAGAATATCAAGAAACAGTGTTTATTCAGTTTTAGCCTAGTATAAAATTCATGATCCAACTTGATAGGAGTTGCAATATTTCAAGTTGCTTTACTCTTTCGTGTATATGAGACATATGTGGGAAGACCATTTAAGATTTTTGTAATATATAAATTTTATACGGAGCCAGGCGGGGCCGGTGCAGGCCGCGGTGGCGAGAGGCGGACGCCGGAGCTGGGCCGGGCCACTGTAGCGAGCGGAGCCAGGCGGAGCCGGGTCAGGCCGCGGCGGGTACGGAGCCGGGCGGGGCCGGTCCAGGCCGCGGTGGCGGGAGGTGGACGTGGGAGCCGGCTGGGCCGCTGTAGAGAGCGGAGCCGGGCGGAGCCAGGCCAGGCCGAGGCGGCGTAAGGAGCCGGGCAGAGCCGGTCCAAGCCTCCGCGGCGGGCGGAGCCGGGCCTGCGGAGGGGTTTCTGTTCTTTTTTTTTTAATTTATTTTACTTTATTTTATTTTATTTATATTTTTTTTTTTGGAGCATCTGCAGTACTGGGGAGTTCGTGGGCCCTGGGCGGCCTATTGGGGGTTTGTGGGAAGGGAGGTGCTTGCAGACCCATTTGGGCAGACAGACGGGGGGTTTTAGGGCAAAGCGGGGGGAAGTTGTTGTTTTAGATAGTGTTGCAATTGTGACACGTGTATACCTGTATCTCTCTTCTCCCTATCCGTTCCCCATCGTTTGCCCATCCTCTTTTTCTTTCTTCCTTTCTTCTTGTCTTTCTTTTTTCTTTATTATAATTAGTTTTTTTTTTTCGGTTTTCTCTTTCCCTCTTGTCCCTCATCTTCCACTTATTTTTATTTTAATTCAAGTATACAATAGGTGCTACAGGGAACACCTCACATTTGCTGGGTTTTCCGATCCTCCACTGCCTCATTTCTGTGTGAACTGATTTAGGCTACCTACACTATCCCCCTTCCCCTGCATCTTGATATCCACTATCATCTACTGTCTCTCCTATATTCCACCCCCAACCGCCCGTTCTTTGATCCACAAAGTGTCTAACTCTTAATTTCTAATACCTTTGTTCTGTTTTCTGTCTATTATCCACTCTTGAAACTATTACCTCTCCTTTCTTTCTCCCTCTCTCATGAAAACAATAGCTTTGTAGTTCATACCATATTCCTCCCAAATTCAGTCATCTACTTCATAAAAGGTACTCTACCTACAGCTATAACTCTATACAATCTACATGAATCTAACCTCCATCCTTCCAGATCTCATATTCTTGCTTTGTTAACATACATCACCAATACAACTTTACACTTTTCCCTTGCTTACACAATTGCCTTTCCCCAACGCTAATACTTTCCTCTAAAGTGAACTTAACCAACAACAAGTAACTAGAATAAGAAGAAAAATCTGACAAAGAGAAGATATAACACCTATGCAAAAATAACAACTAATTAACCTCCAAGAGCAGACAAAGAAGCTAAGGAACTGATTAAATTCGTCAAAATAAAGAGATGACCAGAAAGCAACAAAAATCTACAAACCAAACCAATAATCAGGAAAACATGGCTGAATCCAATCAACAAACCAATAATCACGAAGGGGAGCAAAACTTGGCACAAGCAATGAAAGATCTTAGAACATTTATCACCGACAAATTTGATGCAGTAATGAAAGAGGTTAACAACATGAAGATATCACTTGGAGGGGAAATTGCAGACATACGCAAAAACATAACAGATATGATGGGAATGAACACCACAGTTCAAGAAATCAAAAATACACTTGCAGCAAATATCAGCAGACTAGAAGAGACAGAGCAGAGAATTAGTGATGTGGAAGACAGTACATCAGAAATCAAACAGATAGTAGAAGGGGTCAATAAGAAGATAGAAAAAATCCAATTAGGATTTAGGGACCTGAATGACAATGCAAAACGCTCAAACATACGTATTATAGGCATTCCAGAAGGTGAAGAGAAGGGAAAGGGGTCAGAAAGAGTGTTACAGGAAATAATGGCTGAAAACTTCCCAAATATACTGAAAGAGACAGATGTACATATCCAAGAAGCACAGCGCACTCCACAAGTCATAAACCCCAACAGGCCCACCCCAAGACATATACTTGTCAAATTATCCAATGCTCAAGACAAAGAGAAAATCCTAAAAGCAGCAAGAGAAAAGAAAACCATCACATACAAGGGAAGCTCAATTAGATTAAGTGCTGATTTCTCTTCTGAAACCATGGAGGCAAGAAGACAGTGGTATGATATAGTCAAGGTACTAAAGGAAAGAAATTTCCAACCAAGAATACTTTATCCAGCTAAACTAGCATTCAAATATGATGGAGAGTTCAAAATATTCACAGACAAACAGAAACTGAAAGAGTATACCAACAAGAAACCTCCCCTTCAAGAAATTCTAAAGGGAGTGCTGCAGGAAGAAAGGAAAAAACAGGAAAGGCAAAGTTGGAGGAGAGTATAAGACCAACAACAACGACAAAAAAGACCAAAAAAAAATATACAAACAAAATATGACAAACACAAATCCAATCAAAGTATGGCTAACACAAATAATTCCTGGATAGTAATAACACTGAATGTCAATGGATTAAACTCACCTATCAAAAGATTCAGACTGGGACATTGGATAAGGAAATATGACCCATCCATATGCTGTCTACAAGAGACACATCTTAGACCCAGAGACGCATGGAGATTGAAAGTGAAAGGCTGGAAAACAATCATACAAGCTAACAATAACCAAAAAAAGGCAGGAGTAGCTATATTAATATCAGACAAAATAGACTTTAAATGTGAAACAATTGTGAGAGACAAAGAAGGATACTACATTTTAGTCCAAGGGAAAATCTGACAAGAAGATCGAACAATCATAAATATCTATGCCCCTAACAAGGGTGCCTCTAAATACGTCAGGCAAACGCTGGAAAAACTAAGTGAAAGAATAGATACATCTACAATTATAGTGGGGGATTTTAATACACCACTATCAACTCTGGACAGAACATCTCAAAAGAGAATCACCAAAGAAACAAAACATCTGAATAGTATATTAGAGGAGCTCGATCTAATAGACATATATAGATCGCTACACCCAAACACAGCAGGATATACATTTTTCTCAAGTGCACATGGATCATTCTCCAAGATAGATCATATGCTAGGCCACAAAGAAAGGCTGAACGAATTCAGAAAGATTGAAATCATACAAAACATTATCTCTGACCACAGTGGAGTCAAGCTGGAGATTTGCAAGGGACAGAAGCCCAGATTTCACACCACGATTTGGAAATTAAACAGCACACTCTTAGAAAAACAGTGGGTCAAAGAGGAAATCTCAAAAGAAATCAATAACTACCTTGAAACAAATGATAATGATAACACAACATACCAAAATTTATGGGATGCAGCAAAAGCAGTACTGAGAGGGAAGTTTATAGCCATAAATTCATATATCAAAAAAGAAGAAAGAGCAAAAATTGAAGAACTAACTGCACATTTGAAGGAATTAGAAAAACAACAACAAAGCAACCCAACAGGAAGAAGAAGGAAGGAAATAACAAAGATAAGAGCAGAACTAAATGAAATAGAAAATAAGAAAGCACTTGAACAGATAAACAAGACCAAGAGCTGGTTTTCTGAGAAGATTAACAAAATTGACAAACCTTTAGCAACACTAACAAAGAAAAAAAGAGAGAAGATGCAAATACACAAAATAAGAAATGAGAAAGGCGATATCACCACTGACCCCACAGAAATAAAGACTATCATAAGAGGATATTCTGAAAAACTATATTCCAACAAAAATGACAATCTAGAGGAAATGGACAAATTCCTAGAAACACATAAACAGCCCATATTGACAAAAGAAGAAATTGATGATCTTAACAAACCAATCACAAGCAGAGAGATAGAATCAGTTATTAAAAATCTCCCAACTAAGAAGAGCCCAGGGCCAGATGGCTTCACAGGTGAATTCTACAAAACATTCCGGAAAGAACTGACACCAATCCTGCTGAAACTATTCCAAAACATCGAAACAGAAAGAACATTACCCAACTCCTTCTATGATGCCAACATTACCCTAGTACCAAAGCCAAACAAAGACATCACAAGAAAGGAAAATTACAGACCAATTTCTCTAATGAACCTAGACGCAAAAATACTTAACAAAATACTTGCTAATCGTATTCAACAACACATTAAACGTATTATACACCACGACCAAGTGGGATTCATCCCAGGTATGCAAGGATGGTTCAACATACGAAAATCAATCAACGTAATACACCATATAAACAGATTGAAGGAAAAAAATCACATGATTATATCTATTGATGCAGAAAAAGCATTTGACAAAATACAGCACCCTTTCTTGATAAAAACACTCCAAAAGGTTGGAATACAAGGGAATTTTTTGAACATGATAAAGAGTATATATGAAAAACCTAAAGCCAATATTGTTTACAATGGAGAAATCCTAGACTCCTTCCCTCTAAACTCAGGAACAAGACAAGGATGCCCACTGTCTCCGCTCCTATTTAACATTGTCTTAGAAGTACTTGCTCGAGCACTGAGGCAAGAACCAGAAATAAAAGGCATTCAAATTGGAAAGGAAGAAGTCAAAATTTCATTATTTGCAGATGACATGATCCTATACATAGAAAACCCTGAGAGATCTACAACGAAGATTCTAGAACTCATAAATGAGTTTAGTAAAGTCACAGGTTATAAGATCAATGCGCAAAAATCAGTAGCATTTCTGTACACCAATAATGAGCAAGATCAGGAGGAAATCAAGAAACAAATACCATTCACAATAGTAAATAAAAAAATCAAATACTTAGGAATAAATTTAACTAAAGAGGTAAAGAACTTATACACCGAGAACTATACAAGATTGTTCAAGGAAATCAAAGAAGACCTAAATAAATGGAAGACTATTCCTTGTTCATGGATAGGAAGACTGAACATTATTAAGATGTCTATCCTACCAAAACTGATCTACACATTCAATGCAATCCCAATAAAAATCAATGCAGCCTTCTTTAAGGAACTAGAAAAACTAACTATGAAATTTATTTGGAAAGGAAAGAGACCCCGAATAGCCAAAGACATACTGAAAAAGAAAAACGAAATTGGAGGAATCACACTACCTGACTTCAAAACATACTATAAAGCTACGGTGGTGAAAACAGCATGGTATTGGCATAAGGAGAGACACATAGACCAATGGAATCGAATTGAAAGCTCTGATATAGAACCTCACATATACAACCACATAATATTCGATAAAGCCACCAAACCCTCTCAACTGGGAGAGAGTGGCCTATTCAACAAATGGTGTCTGGAGAACTGGATAGCCATATGTAGAAGAATGAAAGAGGATTACCATCTCACACCTTATACAAAGATCAACTCAAGATGGATCAAAGACCTAAATATAAGAGCCAAGACCATAAAATCCTTAGAAAGCAGTGTAGGGAAACATCTACAGGACCTTGTAATAGGAAATGGATTTATGACTATCTCACCAAAAGCACGAGCAGCAAAAGAACTAATAGATAAATGGGACTTCCTCAAAATTAAAGCCTTCTGCACCTCAAAGGAGTTTGTCAAGAAAGTAAAAAGTGAGCCCACACAGTGGGAGAAAATATTTGGCAACCATATATCTGATAAGAAACTTATAACTTGCATATATAAAGAACTCCTATATCTTGAAAATAAAAAGATAAACAACCCATTTAAAAAATGGGAAAAAGACTTAAACAGACACTTCTCCGAAGAAGAAATACAAATGGCAAGAAAGCACATGAAAAAATGTTCCAAATCTCTAGCTATCAGGGAAATGCAAATCAAAACTACAATGAGATACCATCTTACACCCATAAGATTGGCAGCTATGAAAAAAACAGAAGAATACAAGTGCTGGAGAGGATGTGAAGGAAGGGGAACACTCATCCACTGCTGGTGGGAATGCAGAAGGATCCAACCATTCTGGAGGACAGTATGGCGGTTTCTCAAAAAACTAGCCATAGATTTGCCATATGACCCAGCAATACCACTGCTGGGTATATACCCAGCAGAACTGAAAACAAGAACACAAACCGATATATGTACACCAATGTTCATAGCAGCATTGTTCACTATTGCCAAAAGTTGGAATCAACCCAAATGCCCATCAACAGATGAGTGGATCAATAAAATGTGGTATATACACACAATGGAATACTACTCGGCTGTAAGAACAAACACACTACAAACACATGTGATAACATGGATGAATCTTGAGAACCTTATGTTGAGTGAAGCAACCCAGACATTGAAGGACAAATACTACATGACCTCAATGATATGAAATAAACAAGCTGCCCTAGATAGCAAGAGACTGAACGATAGGCTTACAGGAAATCGGAGGGTGGAGGAAGGATATGAGCCGATGTCTGCAGGGGTCGAATTTAAGACGAGATGGTGGTAAGTATGAACACAAAGAAGAGATAAAAGGGGGGCAAGGGGTTGCCTTTGCTTGGGGCTTTGCGGGTTTGAGGGTGGCTGGGGAGGGACGGATGGGTAACGTTGCCCAAAAGTGGGGGGAGGGAGGGGTAGCATACGAACCAGGAGAGGGTCAGGTGTTGGTGGAGGGTAAAATGCCGAGAAAATCATATCAAAATATAATAAAGAGAGTTACCTGTTTAGAATGCTCGGAGGGGAGGGTCTGATGCAGGACGGGCTCCTGGGGAATGCCTAAATGCTCATTCTGCCAGAGTGGGTGACACCATGGGGTAGAAACCCAAGTAGTGAGAGTGGGGGTGGACCCACATCCTGGGGAGGACTAATGCCATCAAATAGAGGGAACTATCCCTCGAGAGAAAGGGTGGCTCCCAGGGCATTGGGGCAGTTGAGTAAGTTAGGACCTGAACACTATTCCATCTATCTCTGGAAGTGGCTCCTCAGGAAACGGAGGTTGGCTATCACTGAGGACACCAAGGTGCAAGGGAAAATGGACGTTAAATGTGTGGAACCAAAGTAAATGGGGGGTAAGAGAGGAGTTTCTTGAGAGTACACAAGGATGGATATAAAACATGTAATATTACACTATAACATATAGGAGATGACAGACTGATAATGTAAACCATAATGTAAAACATAGGATAACTAAAAATGTAAAGAACTGTGTATCCTAAAGTATGCACCACAATGTAAGCACAGATGTCACCCTGTTAGAAAGCTAATGTCTCAGACTCTGTACATCACTTTAAGTAAATATGATATGAATAGGGCGTAAGAGTATCACTGTAGAAGGGAAAAGGTTTTCTGGTGGATGTGTGGGAGTGCTGTATATTATATATATACATTGCTGTGGTCTAGGACTCCTGTGAAGAAAAGCTGAATAATTAGGGGGGGGGGGGGGGAAGAAAAAGATAGGATGTGGAATTTTTTCAAGCCAACATTCTTTATGTAAGTTCTTTATCTAACTTTATCCAAGTTCTTTATCTATCCTTTAAGCTCATCGCTATATGCCATTCCCTAGCAAGGGACCATGAAATTATATTGGGCTTCAAATTTCGGGGAGTTCTGGACCACAGAGTGTTTCAACAATGGCAATGGAGGGATACTGGTATGGGGTACCAATGACAGGTGATATATGGCTGACAGGGAGCTGTACAGAACATATGTCCAGGGTGCATGGTAATGTTTGGATATACTCATAGTGGCAACAATTAAAAACCACAGTAGGGGGGATACTGGGTTCCTGGCCAGTGGTGCTCTGTCGTGGTCCCTAGGGGAGCAGCGACAGTCTCCCAGGTACAGTGGCGGGGACCGGGAGGGAGTGAGGGTTCAACAGTGAGCCCCTGATGCTAATGACTATGCTTGTGAGCTGATAAACCCAAAATAAGAACAAGGCCTAGAACAACTTTGTGCCTGGGAATTTCCTCCTGTCAGCCTTCATGTTACTCAAATGTGGCCAGTCTCGAAGCCAAACTCAGCATGTAAATGCAATGCCTTCCCCCCAGCATGGGACATGACACCCGGGGATGAGCCTCCCTGGCAACGAGGGACCACTATCAACTACCAACTGATGATGCAACTGGAAAATGACCTTATACGGAAGGTTCAATGCGGATCAGCAGAATATCCATGTCTACATAAAATACCATGACTTTAAAATGCTGTTTGACCTAAAGTAAGGGGGAAATGGAAAGGAGAAATGAGTTTATATGGCTACGAGTTTCTAAAAAAGAGTCTGGAGGCTGGCAGAAGGTTTGCCCTCATGCACAACTGAGCAGAGTCAGAGAGACAGATAAAGCAGATACAACCCCCAGATATTGGTTCCTTTGAGGGCTAAAGAGACCATCGGGAGTTATGGTCATGGCCGATGGGGTTAACTACCAGGGCAGATGGCCCCTCTTTGGAAATGGTGTTTATGTGTGATGAATCTGGACTCAGATGGGATCTCCCTTCATAAGACTTTCATGCCAATGTGCTGGAGGTGCAGTTAATGTTGGGGTTTAAGATATATTTAGGGGATTTGAATCTCTGGACTGACAATGTGATAGCCAGGTCCTGAGCCTCAACAGACTCCAGCACCTACAATCTGATTTATTGGACTTACCACACTCAGCTAAGATGGAGTTGAAGAAGGACAACCACCACACCATGGAGCCTAGAGTGATTACAACTGATAATGGGAGGATTGCATCCAACATCCATGTGGAATCTGAGCCTCCTCTTGACATAGAGGTGCAATGGACACAACCAATCCAATGTCCACATAGAAGAGGTGGCATTGGAATGGGAAAAGTGGACATAGTGGACGAAGGGTATGGGGAAAGGCAGGAAGAGATGAGAGGTGGAGGCGTCTTTGGGACATGGAGCTGCCCTGGATGGTGCTTCAGAGGCAATCACCGGACATTGTAAATCCTCACAGGGCCCACTGGATGGAATGGAGGAGAGTATGGGCTATGATGTGAACCAATGTATATGAGGTGCAGAGGTGCCCAAAGATGTACTTACCAAATCCAATGGATGTGTCATGATGATGGGAACGAGTGTTGTTGGGGGGGGGAGAGGGGGAGTGGGGGGATGGAGTTGAATGGGACCTCACATATATATTTTTAATGTAATATTATTACAAAGTCAATAAAAAATAAAAAAATTAAAAAAAAAAAAATTTTAACCCCCATATGACTGGTTTAAAATATTTATAGAATTAGAAAGTACACTGTTGATCAATGTAAATTAGACTAAAACTATTACTGAAATTACAAGGGATAGAACAACAAATCTGAATGGAAAACTAGGATTGGATTGTTCTTAAAAATAGGAGACTACTAAAATAGTTATTTGGAATCACTGTTTAACATAATGAAGCTCTGACACAGAAATTCTACCAAATCTCATGGGTAAAATGTAACACAAACTATTAATTTAATAAAAAGCTCACTGAAGAGCCAACTTTCTAAAATATTTTGTTCAGATATTAAAACTAGCCAAATTCACACTTACAAAAAAAAAAATACTGATATAACATTGGTTGTTAAGAAAATACTAAGGGAAGCAGATGTGGCTCAAGCAATTGGGCTTCCCACCTACCACTGGGTTCCATTCCCAGTACCTCCTGGATAAGGTAAGTTGGCACAACAAGATGACACAACAGGGAAGTGGATTTGGCTCAACTGATAGAGCATCTGTCTACCATATAGGAGGTTCAGGGTTCAAACCCAGGGCCTCCTGACCCATGTGGTGAGCTGGCCCACGCACAGAGCTGATGCGCACAAGGAGTGCTGTGCCATGCAGGGGTGTCCCCCATGTAGAGAAGCCCCATGTGCAAGAAGTGCGCCCTGCAAGGAGAGCTGCCCCATGTGATAAAAAGCACAGCCTGCCCAAGATTGGCACCACACACGGAGAGCTGACGCAGCAAGACAATGCAACAAAAAGAGATAGATTCCCAGTACTGCTGACAAGACAAAAGGACACAGAGAGCAGACAACGGGGCGGGGAGGGAAGAAAAGTTAAAAATAAACATTAAAAAAAAAAAAGATGAAAAAAAAAAGATGACACAACAAGAGAGACACAAAGAAGAAAGACAATGAGAGATACAACAAACCAGGGAACTGAGGTGGCTCAGGTAATTGAGCGCTTTCTCTCCCACATGGGAGGTCCAGGGTTCAGTTCTTGGTGCCTCCTAGAGAGAAGACGAGCAGAGAGAGCACACAATAAACGGTCACAGAGGGCAGACAGTGACCTCAAACAATGGGCAGGGAAGGAAGGAAATAAATAAAATGAATCTTTAAAAAAACAAAACAAAACACTAAGGAGAGTGGATGGCAAAAACTACATGACTAAAATATAACTTTATTTTTTTTCTAGTGAATGAAAATCTCCTCTGGCAAATACTGTTGATAAACTGGCTGGACAAAATAGGTATATTTAATATATTATTCTCAACACCTTTAAAGAAGAAAGTGTGAAACTATAGGGAAGAAATAATTATATATTTTAACACAACAGATATACCTAAGAATTCCAGAAGCTAATATTGTTATGGTAAATAATTCTTAAAAGTAAACACCCTAGTTACCTAGTTACAATAAGTTCCCAACATTATGCAGCTTATTGAAGAGAACATTACATTTTTAATGAAGACAGTTTTGAACTAAATGAGATATTGTAACTTCTCACTTCTCTGTGTAAAATATTTCATCACTAATTTCAAGAGAGAAAGTAGAAACATTAGAGAAAAACAGTTGGATAAAAGCTCTATTTGTTTTTTAAATCTTGAGTCAATAATCACATAAAATTTGATGGCCAAACAGAATGAATTACTTTAAGATTAAGACAACAAGAAATTTCTATTGTTAAATAGAAAAAGCATATTGTTCACTAAGAGTTTGAACAAGGATTTCGAACTTGACTTAATTAAAAACAAAGAAAACCAACAGGCTCAATACCGTACCAGATGACCACATAGCATTGTTCTTGTATGCAGTTAATTTGGAATGAATTTTTGATTAGGCAAAAATACCCATCATAAAATCTTCTCATAAATATTTCCAAATTTTCATTTTTATATTGTTTATTTTGAGGTTATTTGTCTAGCTGTAAGAAATCATATTTACTATAAACTTGGTTATGTTTTTGTTTTATTATATTTAGTTAGAGTATTTTTTCATGAAATATTCATTTCAGTTCGGGGGGGAGGTATCTCTGTGCACACACACATGCTGCATAAAATGTATTCTTAGTGTGACTTGCAGTTGACAATAGTTTGGTAGCAAGCACTGCCTAGATAAACTGTTGCATATGGACAACAGGAGGCACATCAAGAATGTTCATAGCAGTTTTGTTCATAATTGCAAAACAACTGGAAACATTAATGTCCATCACCAGGCAAATAGAAAAATAAAGAGAGGTATGACTATGCAATAGAACACTAGCAACTCAACACTGAAAACCAAGGAACTACAGCTATATGCACCAACTGGGATAAACCATGGAAGCAGGCAAAAACATTAACTTGATACAGTTAAAAAACAAACAAAATTGAAGAACACACTGTTTAGAAATACATATTTCTGGTAAAATTATAAAGAAAAGGGATAATTTAAGGGGAAAAAAAGCTTTACTCAAGAGAATAGTTACTCATGTGGAGAAGTTGGGAGAGGGAAGAATATCCAGGAGGAGCAAACAGGGAGTCTCCAAGCTATTGATAACACTATATTTCTTCTGCTGCATGATGGGTTTATGGGAATTGGATTTCTGTAAATTCTCTCAATTTTTCCCCATCCACTCTTACATACCTATGTACACACACAACATATATAATTAGATTAAAATACTGAGATTAATTTTATTCCTTCTTCTTGTTTCTTCTTCGTATTCTTAAGAACCATGTGTTCCATCTGGTCTCTTAATCAACTATCTCCATTCAAATCAGATAAATTTTTCTGGCACTTTAAATCAGTGGAACTAGTGGGCCAATTTTAAATCAATTTTCAAAAACTATTTATCTATTGCAAGACTAACAAATGAAATTTTCAATGGCTTTAACCCTATCAAAATTGAAATTTCAGTAAGTCTGGACCTTACTACCGTAACCAAAAACCGAAGTGAAACTAGAAATAGAGGGAGGGAGGCAGGAAGGATACACATCCACTACTCTCATTACATTGAAACAGCAAAGACAAGGAAGGGAACAAAGCTACCATTCAAAATGATACGAAGAAACCATACCTGTCAGTTTACATCAAAGTCAGTAAGTTTATATTAATCCTTTATATTAATCCTTCCTATGTTTTTAATATTTGTTTTGATATATTTGTTAAACTTTTCTGAAATTTCTGACTTCTAGCTATGCTATTTTCTATATTTAGAAAGACATAGGATAGAATTCACAAGAAAGCAAATTCACCAAACTCCTTTTAGTGATTTTACAGGGTGCCTTAAACAGAAATATAACCTTATTGATACATTTCAAGAGTACAACATTTAAAATTACAGGAAAGAATTCTTTCTAACTACTTGCTGTATTTCCATTAATTCTACTTTTGAGGAGTTATAAATTATTAGAAAACACAATGAATCAACATAGAGTAAATACTAAGAGGAAAAGACACAGTGTTTAATCCATTTTTTTTTTCTCCTTCCAATTCCAAAAAATGTACCAAGTAGGCGAGAAGTCTTGGAGAACAAATAAAAAGTAAAATGAATTAAAATTTAATTAGTAACACAGAAGCTTCTCCTTCATAAGGATGACACTCCAACTAAAAATGAGAGCAAAATAATTACGCTTACAGGGGTCAATATGCGAATACTAATGAATCCTACTTTAAATAAGTACTGCCCCAAAGTCCATAATGTTATTCCTAACATTTGGTTTTCAAGTCCTGGTACTTGTTCAAAAGAGTAAACAGGGAAACGGACTTTGGCCCAGTGGTTAGGGCGTCCGTCTACCATATGGGAGGTCCGCGGTTCAAGCCCTGGGCCTCCTTGACCCGTGTGGAGCTGGCCCATGCGCAGTGCTGATGCGCGCAAGGAGTGCCGTGCCACACACGGGTGTCCCCCGCGTAGGGGAGCCCCACGCGCAAGGAGTGCACCCACAAGGAGAGCCGCCCAGCGCGAAGGAGGGAGCAGCCTGCCGAGGAATGGCGCCGCCCACACTTCCCGTGCTGCTGATGACAACAGAAGCGGACAAAGAAACAAGACGCAGCAAAAAGACACAGAAAACAGACAACCGGGGGAGGGGAGGGGAATTAAATAAATAAAAATAAATCTTTAAAAAAAAAAAAAAAAGAGTAAACAAGGAAAGGGGAGGAAAAGGAAGGGGAGGGAAGGGGAGACAAAAAAAAATTAGAATCAACACAAAGATTTTTTTTTTACATATTTGGAATGAAGAAAACCATTCCCAGAGTTTTATCTTTATAGAACTACCCATGGAATATATTATTTCAGTTTGAGACAAACATTTAAGTTGCATGTGCATGTATGTATTTTATCTTTTCATCTGGAAATAATTTCAAGTTTAAAGAAAAGATAAAAGCATAGTTCAAGAACATCAGTATACCCCTTACCCAGGCATATTCATTATAGTTGGTCTATTTAGCCTACTTTATCTGAAAAAAGGCTTTATCCTTTTAAGATATTGATAGTTTTGAAAAATGAAGTTCCTTTTAAAAATACAAAATAGTCCTCATTTTGGGTTTATCTGATTTTTTCCTTATACTTACATTCGGGTTATCCATTCCTAGCTGGAATAGTACATAAGTGATGGCATATATATCCTGTTCATGGTATCACATCTGGAGGCACACAATGCTCATCTGCCCCTCACGGCGATGTTCATTTTGCTAACCCAGTCAAGGTGTTTGTCCAGTTTCTCATCTCTGTGGTTACTATTAATTAATTGCAACTAATAAGACTATCTGTGGGAAAACCCTTTAAGACCATGTAATTATGTTGCTCCTCATCAAACTTTCCACCCTATATTTAACAACCTTCAATGATTTTTCCTGAACCAATGTTTATTATGATCTTTGTAGAATGATGATTTGCTATTCTCAGTACTCTTTCCACATTTTCCAGCCAACACGTTGCTTTTTATTTTAAGCAAGAGCTGTACTTTCTCCTCATTTTTTTAAAAATTATTGATACGTATTCATGAGCTCCTATTTTACCCAATGGTCTATAATTCAATACAGTCCTTAATCATTTTGTTGCTCAACTGGTCCCAGATTTGGTAAGTCAGTTTCTTTCAAGTTGGCTTGTGTCCCTGTAACACATACTTCCTTGCTTTCTGACATAACAAGATATTCCAGGCTTATCATAAACATCACATGCTCCAGACCTGAAATCAGTCTTTTCCCCAAGGAGTTCTGGTTCTATTAGCTAAGAATGATATTAGAAATGAAGAGCTGGGGGATGCAGATGTGGCTTAAGCAATTGGGCTCCTGTCTAACATATAGGAGGTCCAGGGTTTGATACCCAGGGCCTCCTGGTAAAGGAGTGCCAGCCTGCACAGAGTACTGCCCCGTGCAGGCATGCTACCCCATGCAGGAGTTCAGGGTCACATAGAAAGCCTGTGTAGCATGAGCAATAAAAAGAGACACAGGGAATAAGAGACGCAGCTGAGGTGGCGCAAGAGAAAAATCGCCTCTCTCCCATTCCAGAAGGTTCCAGGATTGGATCCCGGAGCCACCTAATGAGAATATAAGCAGACACACAGCAAAAGGACACAGAGAGCAGACAACTGGGGGGGCAGGGAGGAAGGAAGGGGGGGAAATAAATAGGTAAATCTTTTTTAAAAAAGAAAGAAATGGTGAGCTGGGTTATAGCTGTGCTGTTACTGAGTCTCTTCGCATTAGGCCATTTCAGTGGACAGGGTTAGGAAAGATATGTATAATATATGTGCATAAGCACACATACATAAGTATATGTATTAATATATATGCATCTGTATTCATATATATACAATATAAACATTTTAGAAATCATGAGTCCACAATGACCCTGCCAACTTCGTTCCAACAGCTAAGTATTCTCTTGCTTTCTTCCCCATTTCCCATTTGTAATTCCCTCTTGATAGTGAGAAATTTGTCTCTCAACATCATCTTACCACTACTGAAAACAAACCCATGAAAAGTTCCAGATTTGTTCATTTCTCCCCACTCTTCCACACTACCTGCTACCCAAGAATGGGAGAATTTTACTTTAATTAGATTTCCCCCTAGCGTGTGGTTAGGTTTTTCACTTGAAAAACAATCAGATCCATTGGTTTCATGCCACCACCACCAATCCCTGTTGATTTAATTTAAAAATATATATATTAACATAAACATGCTTCCAAATCCATACCAAAAAAATATATAAGTAGAGAAGTGTCTCATATCTTTTCCATTCTGCCCAATCGCTGTCCTTCGAAGGTAACTAACTTCACTATTTTCAAGTTTACTCTTCCTCTGCATGTACGGTTTTTGTTTTAAATAAAGATGAGTAATTTTGGATAGTTAATTCCCCTTGTTTCTTACACAAAGGGAAACTAACATATTATGTATGTTCTTTTGCAATTTTCTTTTTCACTCATTGATATATCCTGGAAATCACTTCATATCAATTCACAAAGGTCTTCCTCATTCTTTTCTGGAGCTTCATAGTGCTTCAATGCATGGAGAGATCACTTAACAATTCTCCTGTGCTAAGATGTTTCAGTAGTTTCCAAAATTTTGCAAATAAAAATAATGCTGCAATAAATAATTCTGAGCATACATATGTTCATATTGTTGGAGGAATAACCCACCAGAGACTGCTGGCTGTCCTAACACCATTTACTAAAGAGTCTATCTTGACCCACTGATTTGAGATACCACCTTTATCATGTACTAGACTTACATGTACTTGGATCTATTTTTGTACTCTCTGTTAATTACAGAAGCTTTGTGGTATGTTTTAATATTTGTTGGGACTAGACCCGCCCCCCCCCCATAACTTTTCTTTTTCTTATTCTCTGTATCTTTTTCATGGGAAAACATGAAATTTATAAATTGACTTAGGAAAAAAGGACATTTTGATAACTTATGAATTTTTAAGCATAAATGAGTGATGTCTTCCCATTTGTTAAGTCGACTTTTTATGTCTTTAAAGTGATTGTAGTTTTCTTCGTATATATTTCAGACATTTGTTGGTGAGTTTATACCCAAGTATTTTATCTTTATTGTTGCTATTGTATACAAATGCAATTGATTTTCAGCATGTTAATTTTATAACCTGTTATTTTGAGTCATTTTTATCATTTACAGCCTTTATAAAATGCAACAGATTTCTGGTACTTTGCATCAGCACTCCTTTGGCTGACTAATACACTACTGAACTAAGTAGCTTTTAAAGTAAAAATTTACAAACTTTTATTTTGCAGAGATTAACTCTCTGCTCAAATTAAAGATTTAATTTAAATACAAGCAAATACAATATTTAAAGGCAATGATTTGGTTTCCTAGCTGCTGCAACAATTACCATACAATGGGTCAGCTTAAACAATGGAAACTTATTGGCTCAGGGTTGAGTGCCAGCTTCACTCTCACAAGGTGGTGGGTTCAATCCCCTGCCCCCAGTATCTCAGATTAAAAAAAAAAAAAAAAAAACAGTTTAAGGAGTTCAGGGTCTGTACTAGTTTGGGCAATATCAGATCAGCCAAATACCTAAAAAAAAACAGTCAGAATTCAACAATACATGTACCAGCTAAGCCAAAAACTGACAGTATGTGCCTGTCTAAATCATTTAGCCACTCTGAGTGACTGATCTGTGAATAGGTATGCACCCTCATCTGTGAAATGAGGATAAAGAATTAGGATCAGCAATTCCTCAGATGTTTTGATCTTACAACTTTTTACAACTTTTAAAAAGTATTGAGGGAATTGGACATGGCTCAACTGATGGAGCATCGCCTACCATATGGAGCGTCCACCTACCATATGGAGGGTCTGACGTGAAAAAAAAACAACACAGCCTGCCCAGGAATGGCACCGCACACACGGAGAGTTGATGCAGCAAGATGACACAACAAAAAGAGACACGAAGATGTGGATGTGGCTCAACATACAGAGCATCTGTCTACCATATGGGAGGTCCAAGCATTTGATACCCAGGGCCTCCTGGCTCGTGTGGTGACCTGGTTCACGTGCAGTGCTGCCGCGCACAAGGAGTGCCAGCCCACGCGGGGATGCCCCCATGTAAGGGTGCCCTCTGTGCAAGGAGTGGCCCCTATACAAGGAGAGCCACCCCACACGAAACCGCAGCCCACCTGGGAATGGTGCTGCACACAAGGAGAGCTAATGCAACAAAAGAGACACGGATCCCTAGTGCTGCCTGATGAGAATACAAGCGAACACAGAAGAACACATAGCAAATGGAAACAAGAGAGCAGACAATGGGGAAGAGGGGGAGGAATAAATAAATAAATCTTAAAAAAAAAAAAAAAAGACGGATTCCCAGTGCCACCTGACAAGAAAGCAAGCGGACACAGAAGAACACACAGTGAATGGACACAGAGAGCAGACAATGGGGTTGGAGGGTGGGCAAGGGGGGAGAAATAAATAAAAATAAATCTTTAAAAAACAACAAAAAAATTGTTTTAATGCCTATTAAGTAGGGGTAAATATAACCCATAACATGAAAGCCCTTTGAAGTCCTCAATACTTTTTTTTTTAAAGATTTATTTTATTTATTTCTCTCCCCTTCCCCCTATTGTTTGCTCCCTGTGTCCATTCCCTGTGTGCTCTTCTGCGTCTGCTTGCACTATCAGGTGGCACCAAGGAAGCTGCGTCTCTTTTTTGTTGCATTATCCGGCTGCATCAGCTCTCTGTGGGTGTGGCGCCACTTCTGGGCCAGCTGCACTTTTTTCGTGTGGGGCAGCTCTCCTTGCAGGGCGCACTCCTTGTGTGTGGGGCTCCCCTGTGCAGGGTCGCCCTTGCATGGCAGGGCACTCCTTGCGCACAGCAGCACTGTGCGTGGGCCAGCTCCACACAGGTCAAGGAGGCCCTGGGTATCGAACACTTGCACCTCCTATATGGTAGATGCTCTGTATGTTGAGCCACATCCGCATCCCTGTGTCTCTTTTTATTGTGTCATCTTGCTGCATCAACTCTCCGTGTGTGTGGCACCACTCCTGGGCAGGCTGTGCTTTTTTTTTTCACATGGGGCACCTCTCCTTGCAATGGCACACTCCTTGTGGATGGAGCACCCCTACATGGGGGGCACCCCTCTGTGGCATGGCACTCTTTGCACGTGGCAGCACTGCGCATGGGTCACCTCATCACATGGGCCAGGAGGCCCTGGGTACCAAACCCTGGACCTCTTATATGGTAGGCGGACGCTCTATCAGTTGAGCCACATCTGCTTCCCTATTTTTTAAAACATATTTTAAAACAATTTTTTAAAATACATGTTTCTTAATTTACTTTTAGAATAAAAAACCCACTAAATGTCAACATAAGTAACATTTTATGAAAAATAACTATTTCCAAAAGAACAACCAGTGCGAAGAGCATTGTTTTACCTTTTTTTGAAAATCTGTTTAATATCTGGCTTAATAGAATACAGCTAGAATCTCATATACTTATGCATTCAATCATTATATTACACATCATGTAGCCTCTCAAAAACACCACTTACACTTAGAAGAGGATGAGTGAGAAGAGCAAATAAGGTTGGAGTATTAAAATAGCTCCGTCTTCAACAGACGTAAAAGGTCTTGGAAGTGACCCCAAGTCCCTGAAGCGCACTTTGATTACTGCTGGGCTAAATGATCTCTAATACTCAAGATTCAGATGAAACCTGGCTGACAACAGAATTTTTTAGTTAAAAAAAAAAAAAAACTGAACTAAAAATACACCCTACTTATCCTTATGATGATAGAATGCATTACTATGTGACTCTAAGCAATTCTAGTGAGATGGTAAACCAACTACAAAAAGCCATTTCAAAAGAGAAGTATAAAATAAAAACCGTAGGATATAGTATACTCTGTTATTATGGAAATTCTTACAAATGGGAAAAACCTATATAAATACTTTCCTTTCTATTATAACACAGATTATTTTGGCATAAAGAAAAAATTACTCATTCATGCAATATACACTGATCGTTACTACAGGCATACCTTTTTTTAATCATGCTTCACTTTATTGAGCTTCACAGATATTGTTTTTTACAAATGGAAGTTCTCTGGCAATCCTGCTTCAAACAAGTCTATCAGTGCCACTTTTCCGACAGCATGTGCTCACAAGTGTCTGTGACACATTTGGTAATTCTCCCAATATTTCAAATGTTTTCATCATTATTATACCTGTTATAGCCATCTGAGATCAGTGATCCTTGGTGTTACTACTCTACTTGTTTTAGGGTGCCACACACCATGCCCATATAAGATGGCAAACTTAATCAATAAACAAGTGCTCCACCAACTAGTAGTTCCCCATGTCTCTCCCTCTCTCAGGTCTCCCTGTTCCCTGTGACACAATATTGAAATTAGACCAGTTAATAACCCATACCATAGGTTCAAGTGAAAGGAAGAGTTGCCTGGCTCTTGCTTGAAATCAAAAGCTAGAACTGTTTAAGTTTAGTGAGGTTGAAAGCCAAGACAAGCCACAAGTTAGGCCTCTGGCACAAAACAGCCAAGTTGTGAGTGCAAAGGCAAAGTTCTTGAAGTACTATTCCAGTGAACACATGAATGATAAGAAAGCGAAATAGCCTACTGCAGAAACTATGAAGCTCTAGTGGCCTGGATAGAAGATCAAACCAGCCACAACATTCCCTTAAGCCAAAACCTAATCCAGAGCAAGGCCCTAACTCTCTTCAGTTGGATGAAGGCTGAAAGGTAAGGAAGCTGCAGAAGAAAACTTTGAAGCTAGCAGAGGTCAGTTCATGAGGCTTAAGAAAAAAAAAACATATCTATAACATAAAAGTGCAAGGTGAAGCAGCAAGTGCTGATGTAGAAGCTGTAGAAACTGACCCAGAAGATCGAGCTATCATTACTGACCAAGGTGGCTACACTAAACAGTAAATGAAATAGCCGTCTATTGGAAGAAGATGCCACCTAGGACATTCATAGCTAGAGAGGAGAAGTCAATGTCTGGCTTCAAAGCTTCAAATGACAGGCTGATTCTCTTGTGGGTTCTTTAACTAGAACAACAAAGTCTGGAAGACAGCGCATCTGTTACCCACATGGTTTACTAAATATTTTATGCCCACTGTTGAGACCTATTCGTCAGAAAAAAAAATTCCTTTCAAAATATTACTGCTCAATGGCGATGTACCTGACCACCCAAGAGCTCTGATGGAGATCTACAATGAGATGAATATTGTTTTCATGCCTGCGAACCCAACATCTATTCGGCAGCCCCTGGATCACAGTCATTTCAACTTTCAAGTCTTATTATCCCTCATGGATGACTTTAAGGGTTTAAGACATCAGTGGAGGAAGTAATAGCAGATATGCTAGAAACAACAAGAGAACCAGAATTACAAGTAGAGCCTGAAGATGTGACTGAACTGCTGCAACCTCATGATAAAACTTTTATGGATGATAAGTTACTTCTTATGGATGACCAAAGAAAAGTGATTTCTTGAGATGGAATCTACTCCCTGTGAAGATGCTGTGAACACTGCAGAAATGACAACAAAGGATTTAGAACATTACATAAACTTAGTTGATAAAGTAGTAGCAGGGTTTGAGAAGATTGACTCCAATTCTGAAAGAAGTACTACCATAAGTAAAAGGCTATCAAACACTGCATGCTACAGAGAAATCTTTCATGAAAGGAAGAGTCAATCAATGCAGCAAACTTCACTGTTGTCTTATTGGCCACGAGCCACCCCAACTTTCAGCAACCAACACCCTAAGTCAGCAGCCATCAACATGGAGGCAAGACCTTCAAACCAACATGATTATGACTCACTGAAGACTAAGATGACAGTTAGCATTTTCTTAGCAATAAAGTATTTTTTAATTGAGGTATACATTGTTCTTTTAGACATATTGATATTGCTCAATTAATAGACTAGAATTTATAAACAATTTTATATGCACTGGGAAGCCAAAAAAATCATGTGACTTGCTTTATTGTGATATTCGTTTTATTGCAGTGGGTTCTGAAATCAAACCCACAATATCGCCAAAGTATGTCACATATATAAAACAATGGGCTATGGTTAATGAGGAAAACAAGGCATGACGAACTTTACATTCTTGTAGGAGGGATATGACACCTCTTCTATAATTATAATACAAAGTAAAAAAAAAATGCTATGAAACAAGTTCAGACAGAGCCTTAGAAAGCTCATAATCTTTTTTTTTTCATTTAAAAAATTTATTGACATATACTACTCATACATAAACATACATAAACAATAAACATATAGTAAAAGTTGTGAAATTACAAAACTAACATGCATACCATCATACAGGGCTCTCATACCTCATCCTACCACCAATACCTTGCAGTGTTGTGGTGCATTTTTAACAAATGGTGAGAGAGCATCCCCAAAATATTACTACTAACCAAAGTATTTTACATTTGGTGTATTTTTCCCCAAAACCACCCTATTATTATTATTATTGTTTATATCATTCATACATGAACATACATAAATAAGTGTATAGTAAAAGTTGTGAATTTACAAAGCAAACATGCATAACATCATACAAGGCTCCCATACATCACCCTACCACCAACACCTTGCATTGTGAGACATTTGTTACAAATTATGGAAGAATATCATCAAAATCTTACTACTAACTATAGGCCATATCTTACATTTGGAGTATTTTCCCCCCAACACACCTTATTATTTTTTTAAAAATATATACCAAGAAAATCATTGTTGGCATAGACTGTAATGTCATTGCCAAATAATTATAACAACACCTACAAATACATCAATCTAAGTAAGCATATTAAAAACCTAGAAACCTTAGTAAGAATTGGCCACATTTTTCATACTTGACTAAAAGATCTCTGTATTTCATTAACTTACCATTTTAATTATAAAGGGTAATTATTCACCTGAAGCATCAAAATTAGTATTTTAACAACAGAGCTGCTTCTTTCCTAATATACAATTTAGAAAAGTCATTTTTCCCTCTTCAAAAAATGAAAACTCAAGCCAAATTTACTCTCCTTACTTGGGAAATACTCAAGACACATAAAATAATCAAATTGCTTTCCCTAATTCGTAAATAACTATATACCCCAAGTAAGAGAGTAATATTGTTTATGTCAAAAGAAAACTTGAAACATAAATTTTTGTAATACACACCTGCTTTTATAATTGCTTTTGTCACGCAAATGGATCAGTGAGAGGATTTACATATACCTCAGCCTTGAGAAAATTATCTATTTAATACTTTTTCCCCCTCTCCCTCCCCTGGCCCTGCTGTTTTTGTTATCTGTGTGCATTTACTGTGTGATCTTCTGTATCTATTTCTCTTTTTGTCTTCTTTTCTCCTTTCTCCTCTAGAATAGACTGGGATTCGATCCTGGGGACCGCTCATGTGGAGGGAGTTTCCTCATCACTTGTGCCACCTCAGTCCTGGTCTCTGCTGCGCTTCACTCTGATTCTCCCCTTCATCTCTCTTTTCTTGCATCATCATCTAGCTGCATGACTCATTTCTGCGGGCACTAGCTTACCACGTGGGTACTCACACGGGCCCTCGGCTCACCGCGCAGGCACGCTTTCTCTTTTTCTTTTTTACCAGGAAGCCCCCGGGATTGCACCCAGGTCCTCCCATTTGGTAGGCGGAGGCCATATCACTTGAGCCACATCGGCTTCCCTATTTAATACTTTTAGACTCAATAGAAGGTTCTCAGCCAAATAAACTCTGGAAATTAGTCTCTATCTTTATTAATGTAAGCACACAGTGCCGAATACAAGTTTCCATATTTGAATATTTCCTTCAACTTAGCTCATCTTCCACCAAATATTATGCCTAAACAATATTAATACTAAGATATCTTCCATATACTTCTTAAAGTTCTCTATTCATTTAGCTGGTTCATTTTAAAAGACAAAACAGGCGAAACAGCACCATCTGGTGGTATTACCTTTTAAAATAGATTTTTAAAATTTTCCACATTTACCTTATTAACACTCTTTCGAAAAACTACATAGGAAGAAATCATTTATAATGTATTAAGAACAAAAAATCAAAAGTAGTTTAAGTTAGCAAGTAAAAATATTCTTGAAAATTGAACCACATTTAATCATTAAGATGGATACATTTTTTGATGGCAAAAGGAATCACTCATTTTAAGCTGATAACACATTCAATTTTTACCATCAAAAATTTTACTCCTAAAATGGCCGTGAGCAACAGAGGGTCTTAAAAAGACCATGATCTTGAAAAAAAATAGAAGTTTTAAATGAAATAAAATTCATAATTGACATAAAACTGTATGTAAATCATTCCTAGAAGATAAACTCAATCTAATGGCTTTATTTACTCTGTCTTACAAATGTGGACAAAGGATACTAAATAATAATAGTGACAACAATGTCAACAATACCAATTCCAAAGTCAATGAGATAACCTCATTCTATTAATAGACAAAAAAAGAAGATAGGCTTACTAGTCAGCAGGCCTGCTACTTCACATAGGGGTTTCCCAGATGGTGAAATTGAATAAGCAATAAAAAGTGCTTCATATCATACCATATTCATTTTTATAAATAATTAATAATGGGATTAAAGGGTTAGATTATTGTAGCTTTAAAATACTTGCCTAATGAAGACCAAGATAAAACAATTATGAAAATGTACATTTTTCAGGGTATACTTTCCAGATTACAAGTCTAAATTAAGAATAGTAGACAATCCCTCAATTATACAAATTAATGAAAGACAGTGATTCATCCTATCACACATTAAGTGCTCAATCAAAACAGTCAACAAATACAGGGATTTACTGAGCCTTGGGGATACAAATTTGCCAGTTTCAACCCTTAAAAAAAGTTTACTCACCTTCAAATACCTTGCAAACCATCCTATAGAAAACATATCAAATTTATACTATGTAATTCCTGAGGGCATAATTAGGATCAATAAGGAAACTAGTAAGAAAGAAATTAATAATAACAATAAATAACAAATTCAAAATAAAATG
The DNA here is from genome assembly GCF_030445035.2 of Dasypus novemcinctus. NCBI lineage: Eukaryota > Metazoa > Chordata > Mammalia > Cingulata > Dasypodidae > Dasypus > Dasypus novemcinctus. Next base: position 83,240,130 of record NC_080678.1, on the reverse strand, counting down.
GTGCAGTAATACCTCCTTCATTTAATGTGTTGACAAGAGGCCAAATAATATTTCTTAGGAATATTGGAAGATTAGAGACTATTATAATCTTTAGTAAACCACAGCATTATTGCTATAATTTACCCGAAGTCTGACATATTAACAAAAGAAAGCTGGGCAGAGTAATGAAAAGCATAAATATGTACTAGCATTACAAAAATTAAGGCAGAACTTTCTATTTAAAAAGTTCTTCCCAGGGAAGTGGATGTGGTTCTAGTGATAAGGCCTCCGCCTACCATATGGAAGGACCCAGGTTAAGAAGAGGAGAAAGTATGCCTGCATGGTGAGCCAAGTGTCCACACAGTGTGCCACGTGTCCACGCAAGAAGCCAAGTGCCCATGTGGGTGCCCGCATGGCAAGCCAAGTGCCTGTGTAGTGAGTCAAGTGCCCGTGTGGTGAGCCAAGTGCCTGCACAGCGAGCCGAGTGCCTGCGTGAGTGCCCACATGGCAATCCGAGTGCCCACTTGAATGCCCACATGGTGATCCAGTGCCCGCGTGGGGAGCCAATGCCTGCAGGGCGAGCCAAATGCCTGCGCAGCAAGCCAAGTGTCCATGCGGTAAGCCAGTGCTGGCACAACTGAGTCATACAGCAAGATGATGACACAACAAAAGAGAGACAAAGGGGAGATTCTAGGTGAAGTGCAGCAGAGACCGGGAACTGAGGTGGTGCAATTGACAGGGAACCTCTCATCACATCAGAGGTCCCCAGGATCGAATCCCAGGGAATCCGAGAGGAGGAAAACGAGAAGACAAAATGAGAAACAGATACAGAAGATAACACAGAGAATGGACACAGACAGAAAAATAGCAGGGTGGGGAAGGAGAAGAAGAAAAAAAATCCTCTACAGGAAGTGAATATGGCTCAAGTGTTGGGTATCTGTTAAGTGCAGCCAAAGACATCATAATACTTCAGAAAAAATTAGTTACGAAAGTTTATGCTCTCATCTACCACATATTTAAAAAGAAGAAAATATTCTAATTAAAGAAACTTAAAAATAGTAATACGAAAAAAAAAGTCTTTAGAATCCAGACTTAAGGGAGCATACACAGAAATTATACAAAACTTGATAAATCTGATCCTTAACACTAGCTGTCAGTGGCTTATTAGAAATAAAGCCAGGAAGCCGATGTAGCTCAAGCAGCTGGGCTCCCACCTACCACATGGGAGGTCCTGGGTTCAGTTCCAGGTATCCCCTAAAGAAGATAAGCAAGACAGCAAGCTGATGCAACAAGATGACAAAACTAAGAGATACACTGAGGAAACACAATGAAAGACACAACAAAACAGGGAGTGGAGGTGGTTCAAGCGATGAGGTACCTTCCTCCCACATGGGAGGCCCCTGGTTTGGTTCCCGGTGCCTCCTACCAAAAAAAAAAAAGAAGAAGAAGACGACAAACAGAGAGCAAGCACAAACAATGAGTGGGGAAGAAAGAAATAAAAATAAACTTTAAAAAAAGAGAGAGAGAAGTAAAGCCACTTAAAAACATAAGCAGTCCCACTTAAAAACATAAGCAGTCCCAATATTGGGTGGGAAGGAGGAGCATCTTTCTCTGCTAAGAAAAGATGACAAATTACAAATAAACATACTACTTAGATTAAATTGGTAAAATTTAAGGACAAATGAGAAAGGCACTTAATTATATCATACAAGTCTACCTTATTTTCTTAAAGCAGTCTGCTATTAAACATGATTACTTTCATGAAAACGTAATTTAACTATAAACCCACTTAAAACTAAACTATACAAATATATGAATTGAAAACAACAGAGATACAATGCAGACTATCTTTAGAAACATACTTTATTCACAAATACTTATTAAGCATCTAACATGTGCCAGGCCCGGGAATACAAAGATGAATGAAATATGGACCCTGTGTTGAAAGACCCAGTCTACAAGGGAAGACAAGCGCAAATGAAAAATAGTAAAAGTAGTACTGGAAATAGTTATTCACATGTTAGGCATCATGGAATTGTTCTACATGCATAATTATTTAATCTTCACAGTAATAATTCTATAAAGTTATCATTCTCATAATTTAGATGAGGAAACATTTAAAGGAATAAGTAATTAGCCCAAGGTCACATAACCAGTTAAGTCTCAAAACCAGTATTCTAGTTCCAGTTTGCCTAATGGTATGCATCTAACTAATCGCAGAGTAAAAGGAAAGATATTCAATAGAGAAGACCACCAGAGAGTTAATATCTAAGTTGAGCCTTAAAAGATGAACAGAAGTTGGTAAAATTAGGGTGAAAGAAGTTCCAAAGTTTTCTTTTAAAAAATTTGCCTTTGTGAAAATATCTAGCACAGTCATTGCTGACCCAAAGAGTCAAGTGATTTCCAAAGTACAGTGTACCATTGATGAAACTTTAGACAATATTTATTAAAACTTCTTAATAGGGAAGTGAATGTGACTCAAGTGACACCGTCTACCCCGTCTACCAGGTAGACATAGTCCAGGGTTCGATTCCAGGGGCATCCTGGTTAAGGCAAGCTGGCCCAATCAGAGTGCTGGACCACATGGCAAGCTGGCCGAGCAAAGTGCTGGACCGCATGGCAAGTTGGCCCGAGTGGAGAGTTGGCACAGCAAGATGACATAACAAAAACAGACGCAGAGGAGAAACAATAAGAGATGTAGCAGACCAGGGAGCTAAGGTGGAGCAAGAGATTGAGGACCTCTCTCCCACTCTGGAAGGTTCAAGGATCAGTTCCTGGTGCTGCCTAAAGAAACTAGCAGACACAGAAGAATGCAGAGAATGGACACAGAGAGTCGACAACAAGGGAGGTGGAGAGAAATAATAAATATTTTTTTTTAATTATAAAATAATTTCAAATTCAAAAATTACAGGAATTATACAAATAACTCTTATATAAACTTCATCTATATCACCTAGTAACATTTTACCACAATGTTTTCTTTCACTATATATATAACTATTCATTATAATTATTGCTGAGCCAATTGTATAATATTTTACATACATTAGTACTCTTTCCCACAAAATACTTGAGTATGTTATTGCCTAAGGACAAGATCATTGTCTTTTAATAACCACAGTACCGTCATTAATTAAGGATATTAACATTGATACAATACTATTATGTAATTTACATTCCATATCAAATTTGCAAACTGTCTCAGTTATGTTCTTTATAGCATCCCCCCTTCCACTCCCAAGATCCAATCCAGGATAATACATTACATTTAGTTGTCATGTTTCTTTAGTTTCTCTTAATCTAGAAAAGTTTCTCATTCTTTCTTTATCTTTCTTAACAGTGACTAGAATACAGGCTAGTTTCTTTGGAGAATTTGGGTGTGTCTGATGTTTCCTCATGATTAGGTTCACACATTCTCTTTTTTGGTAGGACTATACATGTGAAGATGCATCTTTCTCAGTACATCACATCAGGAGATACATGATAATTTGTAGTTGAGACAATTTTATTTCTTATTTTAAAAATTATTCATTTAAATTAACATATAAACCCATGGTTTTATACATTAATAAGATGGGGCTAATTTTTTAAAAAGCCAACATATGGGAGTGGATGTTGCTCAAGCTGTTGAGCTGCTTCCCACATGGGAGGTCCTGGGTTCTCTCCCCAGTGACTCCTGAAAAACAAAAAAGCAAACGACAAGCAAACAAAGAAAACACCAAGTCAGGGGAGCCAATGTGGTAAGTGGTTGAACACTGGCTTCCCACATACAAGGTCCTAGGCTCAATCCCCAGCTCTGGTACCTCAAAAAACAAACAAATAAACAAAGCCAATATAAAGAAAAATTTAAATAAAATTATTCAGGGAGTAGTAACATTAACACCACTACATGTGATACATAGACTAAACCAAATTCAAGAGAGCGCTGTACTAATTCCTACAAGGAAAGAAGGTAAAAATGCTGATGCCTTTATTGTGGAGACTCATCATAGTTTGATTTTTGTGAGGTTTTTTGTTTATTCTTTGAGGGACACCTTTGTGCATACTGAAGAGACAGCAAACCTTCTTTCAGTTGTGAATGGACACATGAGATAAGAGTGTGAATTGCAATGTAAAACATTTTCTAGAAGGATACTATGTAACAAGACTATTTCATCTCTTCACTAGCAATTCACTCTCCACACCTCAGAGAGCCTTTCCTCCTTTCCATGTGGTTCTTTCTAAAATGCAAGATTGCACACACTTAAGTAACCCATAATAATATAAAGGAAAGTCCACTTCAGGAGACTTCTCCAGAATCTAATGGAAGCAGATGGCGGGTTAGTTATCCCTTAGAAATTGTGAGAAAGCAACAGGTAAAAAAGATTAAAGATGATAAGAACTGCCAGAAAAAATTTGTCCTTATATCTTTTTAAGCAATATAGGAAAATAATATTTCTATTTCAAATGAATAATACGTGCATTAAATATAATTAAGGATGAATTTGTTACATTAATAAAACTGGTTCAATTTTATTCTTTTAAATGATATCCTGACGTCAAAGAATCATCTATAACTTCTTTTACCACCCTATTGCATGCATTTCTTTGTAAAAATTATATTATACTTTGACAGTATAATAAGCATGTTTAATATGAATGAAGGGTTCAAAGATAATTATCCTGCAAACTTGTTTAAAAGCTTACCCATGCATGATCCAGGCAAAAGTCTTCAATAACAATAGCAAATTTTTCGTAAATTAAAATAGCATTTGTACTTAGGTTTTTTTCCTATCTCATAATTAGCATGTTTTCATCCCTAGTTTTGTGGTCTTCAAATATGATGAACAGAATCTACTTAAAGTCCAGATTTTTTGTTTGTTTTTTTTAAATCTTCTATTTGTTTTTTTCCTACTTCCTCTGGACTTTCAGAACTATAGATTGAGAATTCACAATCCCCTCTCTCTGGTTTTCAAAAAAAAAACAAACACTAAAGTAGGACTGTTTAAAGAAGGAGGTTTCTGTGTGTGTGTGTGTGTGTATACACTAATAAACTTTAGTATATACAAAGTGAGACAGACTTACAAAGATAGCATTTTAACAAGAAAAATACTCTGAACTAATGAGAAGATAAAATGAAATTTGACAAGGGGAATTTTATAATCTCTTCTAGATAATGTTTCAAACACTTAAATAATGGGAAAAAATGAAGATGCTATCTTAACAAATTTCTACAGAGGGAGTTAGTCACAAAGAATAAATTTATAATAAAGATCTAGTGTCTTGGAAATACCAGATTTCCATTCATCAACATGAGCTCAGATTATCCTCTAATGTTTTACAGTCAACTTGAAAAAAAAAACAAAAATACAGCCAAATTGTGGCATATTTCTAGTAAACCATACTAAAAGTTATGAAATATAATACTTTATGAAATCAATTCTTCCAAAAAAGTAAAAAAGATATTTTTCCTAACTCACAAAACATATCCAAAGTAAAAAGCACATAGGCTTTCAGTCAAAAAGATCTGAAATCAATTACAGTTCTACCCTTACTACTATAAAATAAGCCATGGAATCTCTTCAAACCTCAGTTTACTAATCTATAAAATGGAAATGATTTTATCTACCAGATAGAGCTGCTATGAGATTAAATGAGATCATGAAAGTAATTAAAATCATGCCCTCCTTCCTTGCTTTTAACATATGTTGCCTGTTTAATACTTTCCAAAATGAAGTCAGTAATTATAGTTGGTACAGAGACTGTTTAAAGGATTCAATTAGCTAATAATAGTAAAAATTCCCCTCAAAACCCCCAAATCTATATTTTTCCCAAAAGCTTTGACTCTTTTTTTTTCTCCCCCTCCACCCCACCCTGTTGTTTTGCCTTCTGTGTCCATTCACTGTGTGATATTCTGTGTCTGTTTCTTTTTGTCTTCTCTTTTCGTTTTCTCCTCTAGGCTTCACAAAGATTCAATCCCAGGGACCTCTGATGTGGAAAGAGGTTCCCTGTCGCTTGCACCACCTCAGTTCCTGGTTTCTGTTGTGTCCTGCCTTGACTCTCCCCTGCATCTCTCTTTTGTTGCATCATCATCTTGCTGCGCCGCTCACCGCATGGGCATGCTTTTTTTTTTTACCAGGGGGCCTCAGGGATTGAACCCGGGTCCTCCCACATGGTAGACAGAAGCCCAATTGCTTGAGCCACATCTGCTTCCCAACTCTTAATCTTTAGGAGGAAATGTGGCTATAACCCTAGACTAATTTCCATGAAAATATCTCCCACAGCTTCATTCTCAAAATGTAGCTGTTTCTCATAGATCAAGGATATTTCAGCATAGCAGTAGATTCTTCTCTCTCCATCCCACAGTGCCCTCAATTAACATTCACCCCTCATCTATCACAGAGTGAAATGATGTCAGATAAACTGTTTGTAGCAAGGTATCAATGAACCATGCTTGGACAGAAAAGCTCTGGATTAAGTTTCCAGGAAATACCTCATTCTTGCCAAAAAAATTAAGAAACTGGGGGAGCAAAGAAGGCATTACCATTTTTTATTTCTCAAAAACTTTATGCTAAAATCCAGGCGCTATATACCTCAAGGGTTAAATGAATATACTGAAAAGGGAGAAGGACAGATTAAATAAATCATTTGCATAATGAACAATAATTAAATAGTAAAGTACTAAACTAAACCTACAATTATATCTGAGACAGCTTCTCCATGAGTAACAGCAGCCAGTTCAAGAAGTTTTTTAGAATCAATAACATATTCAAATAAACCATACCACAACTGATCTTTCTATACTTCTTCACAGTTCAAAACATTTTCACATATATAATAATAATAATTTTTGCCTAATCCTCATGAAACCTTTTAAAATAAAATAGAATTATCATTTTACAAATGAGGAAATTAAGTTCAGAAGATTAAGTTATTAGCCAACAGATGGTAGTTAATATCACACCAACTTTGCTAAAGTAAAACTATATCTCGGGAAGCGGATGTGGCTCTAGCGATTGAGCCCCTGCCTACCACATGGGAGGTCTCAAGGGGGTTCCTGGTGCCTCCTAGAGAAGACGAGCAAGACAGCAAGCTGGCACAACCGGCTGGTGTGGCAAGGTGACACAAGATGACACAATGAAGGAGACCCAATGAGAGATGCAACAAAGCAGGGAGCAGAGGTGACTCAGGCAATTGAGCACCTCTTTACCACATGGAAGGTCCTCGGTTCGGTTTCCAGTGCCTCCTAAACAGAAGACAAGGACACAATGAATTGACACAGAACCAGACAGTGAGCGCAAACAATGGAACAATGCTGGTCCTGCTGACTAACAGCAACCCAAGCCGACCACTGGATGCATCACTAGAAATTCATAAAGGTAGTAGGTACAGAAAGTCCACAACGCACCAGCAGCCTTCACAGTTTCACTCCAGCAGTTGACATACCTACCAAGTTCTTGAGAGCTCCACCAAATTACCCTACATTAGAAGTGATTAGTGACTTTCCTCTGATCTTTTTTTAAACTTTGAATTCTTCACTTTCTCCCACAATAAGTTTTAATTCCTACAATAAACTCCTTACTTCATAATACTCACAATAGTTCTGCTTCTCTAAATGAATTCTAAATGAGACACCAAAACTCATACATAATCCAATTCCGACTAATGGTAAGTCTAGGGAAACACATATTTCTCCAAAAGGAGGAGGGAAGGAATTGTGGAAAGATGGGGGAGTAAAAGGCTCCAGGAGCCAGTCCTTCTACCAAAACAACTATTGAACTTGGAGGATCTGTCTGAAACAACTATTTTGAAATGCCAGAGTCTAAAGGAACACCAAGCAGCATCCAAGGAAGACATGGAAAAAGAGACTGGAAAATTGCAGTGAAAACTGGTGAATTCCAACCTCTCTGCAGTAGGTGTCATCCCCCTTTACCTAACCTTATAGCAAGGAGCAGTAAGGACTCTAGCCCAGGATCCTGGTGCAGCATGCTGGTGCCAGGTTGGATGTAAAGACCTAGTACTACAAACTCTGGGGAAGGTGTGGTTTGATTCTGATCCTTGCTTTTACTCAGCTACTTCAGATCACTGGGGGCTGGCTCTGAGAGCTACCATTGTTCCAATTGCTCTCAAGTAAGCTGCAAAGGAATCAGTACCCTTCCTCCACAATGCAGTAAATGGGTGAGAGCCAAATCAAGAAAACTTATCTCCAAAATCCACAGGAGAAGCTCCCAGGGACCTTACTGACTCCTCCAACACCTCCCCAGTCAGCGTGGAGCCAGCCTGCTCTCCCACTGTGGCCCTGTTCCAACAACTACTCTGTGCATGCTGGAGTACTTTTTGTCAGTGCCAGTCTATCTGGTGGAATTCTGAAAGACTGAACCAGGGAACTTGTTTTGGGCTCCCTCCCCCACAACAGATTTTGTCCTGAAAAGCAGAGAAATAGTTTCCAGGCAGCTAAAACAGTAAAAGAAACAATTCTAAATTGCATCATCAAAATACTATTGCTCACTGTGGTTCATAGCTTACATTTGGTGTATTTTTTCCCATAAACCATCTGTTATTAACATGATGTATTAGTACTGTACATTTGTTACAATTCATGAGAGAACACTCTCACGTTTGTACTATTAACCACATTACATCATCTACCACATGGTTCACTGCGTGATATTGTTCCATGCCTTGCACACTCCATTCAAAGGGTACACTCAGTGGCTCTCAGTTTCATCAGAGTTGTGTTGTCTTTGCCTCAGTAAATTTTAGAATGTTTGCCTTACTCCAATAGGAAAAAAATCCCTTACCCCCATTATTGACCCTTAGCATTGATATAGTACCTTCTTTACCATTAATGCAAAAATATTACAATATTACTGTTAAAACTGTAGTTCATAAATTACATCAGTTACATTTTCCCCATATTCTTAGCACCTTGTAATAGGGACATACATTCGTTCTAGTTCATAGAATATTCTTGTATTTGTACTATTAACAACAATCTTCACTGACTGCTGAGGTCACTGTTACACAGAACCTAGATTGTCCTCTAGCTTTCTTTCAATTGATATTTACATCCCTAAACTACTCCTTTCAGCCACAATCACATTTATAATTCAGCAGTGTTAGTTATATTCACTATAATGTGTTACCATCAACTCTATCCATTTCCACACATTTATAGTCAACCCTATTAAAAATTCTACATAAATTAAGCATCAGCTCCCCCTTCTCCACCCTAATTCTATCTTCTAGTAACCTATACTCTAGAGTGTAACTCCGTGAGTTTACTTATCATATTTAGTTCATATTGATGAGACCCTACAATATTTGTCCTTTGGTATGTGGCTTATTTCACTTAATAATGCTGTAGTTCAACACAAAAAAATCAATCAATACACTATATTAATTGAAGAAGAAAAATCACATGATCATCTCAATTATTTGAGGCAGCACAAATGTAAATGTAATTAATGCCATTAAACTATACTCTTAAAAAAGGTTAAAATGGCTAACTGTAGATTATTTCTATGTTACCACAAAAGAGCAAAAAATATATGTCAAAAATAAAATTTTTAAAAATCAATTGGAGGAAGTGGATGTGGCTCAAGTGATTGGGCTCCCAACTACAATATGGGTAGTCCAGGGTTCGATTCCAGGGGCCTCCTGGTGAAGGCAAGCTGGCCCACGCAGAGTGCAGCCAGTGCAACAACCTGGCCTGAGCGGAGTGCTGGTCTTTCACAGGAGTCCTGGCCCAAATGGAGAGTTGGTACAGCAAGATGATGCAACAAAAAGAAACACAGAGGAGAGACGGTAAGAGATGCAGCAGACCAGGGAGCTGAGGTGGAGCAAGAGATTGAGCACCTCTCTCCTACTCTGAAAGGTCCTAGGATCGGTCTCCAGTGCTGCCTAAAGAGAAGACAAGCAGACACAGAATACACAGCAAATGGACACAGAGAACAGACAATGAAGGGGGTGGGGGATAAATAAATACATAATTTTTTTTAAAAAATCAGTTAGCCAAAAAAGACATGCAAGACTTACACTGAAAAACTACAAACCACTGCTAAAAGTAAAGACCCAAATATTGTTTTTTTGTTTTTTTTTTTATTTTTTTATTTTTTATTTTTATTTTTCCAAATATTGTTAAGATGTCAGTTTTCCCTAAATAAATTCAACATAATCCCTATGATAATCCCAACAAGGTTTTTTATAGAAATTGCCATGCTGGTTCTAAAATACACGTGGAAATGTAACAAATCTAGTATATCCAAAGTCATCTTGAAAGAGAACAATGTGGGAGAACTTACACTACTGACTATAGTGTTTACTATAGTGTGGTACCGGCGTAAGAATCAACAAATAAATCAGGGGAATGGAAAAGACCCACCATTTTACAGTCATCTGATTTTCTATGAAGGTCAAAGCAGCCAAATGGACATGGGAAAGGCTGTACATTCAGCAAATGGTGCTGGAATAACTATATATCAACGCAGAAAAAAATATTAACCTCAACGTCTACTTCACAACATACACAGATATAAATGATCACAGACCAAAACATAAAAGGTAAAACTGGGAAACGGATGTGGCTCAAGCAACTGGGCTCCCATCTACCATATAGGAGGTCCAGGGTTCAATGCCCAGGGCCTCCTGGTGAAGGCAAGCTGGCCCACATAGAGTACTGCCCTGTGCAGAGTGCTGCCCCACGCAGAGAGCTGGGACAGCAAGATGATGCAACAAAGAGAGACACAGAGGAGAGATAATAAGAGATGCAGCAGATCAGGGAGCTGAGGTGGTGCAAGAGAATGATCCCCTCTCTCCCACTGTGGAAGGTCCCAGGATCGGTTCCCAGAGCTGCCTAATGAGAAGACAAGCAGACACAGAAGAACACACAGTGAATGGACACAGAGAGCAGAGAACGGAGGAGATGGGGGGGAGAGAGAAATAAATAAATCCATTTTTTAAAAATAAGTTAAAACATATAGCTTTTAAAAGAAAGCATAGGAAAATATATTCATAATTTCAGGACAGACAAAAGTTTCTTAGATCAAAGAAAGCAGCCTTCATAAAGAAAAAATGTTGATAGAGTTCACCAAAACTAAAAACTTCTGTTTATCACAAGACATCAGTAACAAAAAAGGCAAGCCAAAGACTGGGAAAAAAACATATCTTACACGAGATTAGTATCAGGATATATAAATAATACCAACAACTCATCAATAAGAAGACCAAGAACCCATTTGTTTTAAATGGGCAAAATATTTGAACAGATACCTCATAAAAGAAGCTATATGAATGGTCAATAAGCACAAGGAAAAATGTCAGCATCATTAGTCATTATGGAAATGCAAGTTAAACCACAATGAGATATCACTACACACTCATCAGAAGAGTTAAAATTAGAAACATGAAATCATCAAAAGTTGATGAGGGGGAAGTGGGTTTGGCTCAACTGATAGAGCATCTGCCTACCACATGGGAGGTCCAGGGTTCAAACCCAGGGCCTCCTGACCCGTGTGGTGAGCTGGCCCATGCGCATGCTGATGTGCAGAAGGAGTGCTGTGCCACGCAGGGGTGTCCCCCGTGTAGGGGAGCCCCACACACAAGGAGTGCGCCCCGTAAGGAGAGCCGCCCCATGAGAAGAGAGCGCACCCTGCCCAGGAGTGGCGCCGTACACATGAAGAGCTGACGCAGCAAGATGACACAACAAAAAAAAACACAGATTCCCGGTGCCACTGACAAGAATGCAAGTGGACACAGAAGAACACACAGCAAATGGACACAGAGAGCACACAACAGTGGGGAGGGGGGCCAGAGGGGAAAGAAAAAAAAAGTTGGTGAGGATGTGAAGCAGCTGGTACTCCCATATATTGCTGGTAGGAATGTAAAATGGTAAAACTATTTTGGAACAAAACCAGTCCGTTTTTTATAGAATTAAATATGCTGCTATCCTATGGACCTAGCAATTCCACTCCTGGCTAATTACCCAAGAGAAATGAAAGTATGTTCACAAAAAGACTTGTACAAAAATATTCATAGCAATTTAATACATAATAGCCAAAAAATGGGAATGTCCAAGATGTCTACCAAGGAAAGAATGGATAAATAAAATAGTAATCAGTAATAAAAATTAACTGATACATGCAACAACATGGATGACTCAAAAATATACTGAGTGAAAGAAGCCTTATAAAAGACATTATGTATGTATGATTCCATTTATAATTCTTGAACAGCCAAAATTAATCTATGGTGGAAAAAAATCATAAGTGGTTACCCTCTGGGAGGTGGGGGTAGGAATTAACAGCAAAGGGACATAAAAGAACCCTCTAGGGTAGGGGTTCTTAATCTTTTTTGTTCCCCAAACTCCTTTGCCAGACAGGTGAAATCCACGGACTTCTTCTCAGAACATAGCAGCAGATAGTGTTATGAAACTCAATATCAAGCATGTCTTTAAATTAAAATTTAGGATTATTCAAAATTACGTTTTACAACTTTCCCATAATTTCAATACCTGATAACCTAACATGGTTCAACATCTGTTCAAATGGTCATTTTTGGCAAATATTTAGAAATTAGAGTTTTCTCACAGTATCATAAAACCATTTCCATCATCCTTATCAATCTTTTTGTAGGCAGTTATCCACTACACTCATGTACACTAATCAAAATAAATCATGTTTTTCTGAATTTTCAGTTCAAGCTCACAACCCCCAAAATCTTTCCACAGACCCCCACTCTGATGGTACATGTGATGGTTAGGCTAATGTGTCAACTCAGCCAGGTAAATGTGCCCAGTTGTTTGGTCAAGCAAGCACTGAGCTAATTGTAATACAAGGGCATTATGGACTTTAGTCACCACTGACTTAACTGTAGTGGTAAATCATAGATAGCTGATTACAATTACATCAATCAGGGAGATTGCCATCAGCACTGAGTGACGCTTTATCCAATCAGTTGAATGCCTTAAAAGGGAAAGGATTCCAGCATTGAGTGAGAATTTCCCAGGTCATCTTTGGACAGCCATCGTCTCCCAGAACCCATCAAAGATCTGCACCAGACTTTCATTGGAGCCCCTGGTTGCAGCCTGTCTGCAGAACCTGGACTTGTACATCCCCATGGTCACGTGAGAGACTCATATAAAATCTCTTACTATCAGCAGATATCTCTTGTTGATTCTGTTTCCCTAGAGAACCCTGACTAATAAGTACACATGTTGAAATAGTTAAGGGGAAGCATACTGATGTCTACAATTTACTCTGAAATGCATCTAAAAAAACTGCTGAATAAATTGGTAGAAAGAAGAATGAAGAGGTAAGTGTTAAAGCAAATAAATGTTACTGATAATACCTAGGTGGTAACATACTATATGTTACTATATGTTTAAATTTCACACAATAAAATATAAGAAAAAAAAGTTCAGTTGGCCAAACTCTACCCATGGGGTGAATGATATCTTAACTAAAAACTTTTCAAGGGGAGAAACATATTAATATGGGTTACATATTAAATAATATGGATACATTGTTTGAAAGGAGATTTCTGGTATTTTTAATACAGGTCATAGTCTACCAAGGCCAAATGACCCTCTAGGCTGGTTGACTACCTTAACTTCCAAACCAAAAAAGTTCTGTTACCAGACCTATAAATAAGAAGTAACCAATCAGTAATACAGTCAAAGGTACCATCTGTCACTGACTATTCATGGCAGTAAAGAAAGAAACTGCACAAAATTCGCTTACAATATATTTGAGTACACACTATGGAGATTATAATCAAATGGTGATAGAAAACATACAAAAATACTGATCAATGAAAAGCTAGCATAACAATAAGATATACAAACTGTAAGAAATTCCCTCCCTACACATTGGTCCTACCATCTTACAATTATTAAAATTTTGATACCTTTAAAAAAAGAGAAGAAAGAAAAAACTTTGGAAATGATTCAGGAGAGGGCTTCTAAAAAAGCTAAAAAATACCTAGGAAAATTATTAATCTAGAGAAGGAAATAATATCCTTGAAGTACTCTAACTAAACAAAAAGTTGTTCTCCATATAGGTGAGAACAGATGAATATTACATTAAACTAAAACAAAACCTGAGTTAGATGTTAAAATAAAATGTCTTTAACAGTAGGGAGCATCAGACATTAGAGAAACTCCCAAGGACCTTTATAAAATTCAGCAATATATTTATTTGTAAATAGGATATAACCTGAACTATTACCAAGAATAAGTGTGGTCCAACCTGAAGGAGTACTTGGCCTTGAATTCTTCAAAATCTAAATTCTATACTATTATTTGATATTGAGTTTACAAAATAATCAACATTATAAGAATTTCCTTACTGTACACAGGGTGAAAAATAGGCTAATTTAAAAACAAGAACATATTTTTTTTTAGGTTCTCTCTTTGGGCATTCTTAGGATAAGAAGAATGAGAAGCATTAGAAGAGTCCCCAAAACTATTATTTTTAACTAAAACCCTCACAGTTGCTGTGAAGTGATAGTCTTTTAAATAGTATAATAGGACAGAAAAATAGCAATGGAGAAACCCCAGAATCATATGTACAATTTTTTTAGGTGAAAGCAATTTAAGTACATTAAAATCTAAAGAGGTGACAAAATTCTATCATCATTTCAAACTTTGTATTTAAAGTGCTTTACTTTCTGCTAAATAATAGCTAGGAATTTAGTTTTGTATTAATCAACAAAAGAAAAAAAATTCTCCATCTTTCACGTGGAGTCGGGGGAGTCAACTGAATTAGAGCCAAAAATTAACAATGACAATTTAATATTTTATCTGGGGAAAGAAAATGAAATATTATTTCCCAGAATGCCCTTAATTAAGTCTAGATGATAGAATACAATACTACATATCTTAATACACATATGGGAACAATTATTCCTCATATTAACTTCCTCAATATTTAATGTAGAGTATCCTAATCAGATTAGGATAAAGGCCATAGTGTTAACTACATCTTTATATTTTATATAATTTTAAAAATAAGATTGTTTTCATATACTGGCTCCACAGACAGTGTAAACTATGTACAACCTAGCGTTTAATACACTTACAGTTCCTTGTGTTTTTCTTCAGCCAAGATTTGGTCATTTGGTTTCAGACAATACCTATAACAGGAACAAAATTACACTGGTTAAACAAACATGTAAGTACATTTGCCTCATGAACATCTGACCATCCACACAGTCAGTTTACCCCCTCAAACAAGCATTGCTATAGTTATAGATAGGTCTCTGTCTTAACTGATGAAACATTAGGCATGTCCAAGCAAATGGTACTTGGCCATTCTATTTGTCACTTCTACTAACAACACCCAAGGGACTGAAGGGGGATCAACTAGAGGATGGTTTGAAATCACAAGATAGCTTCAATAACCTTCTCACATCTATAATGTGAGACGCATCCAGTAGTTCAAAATTCAAGAAACTATAGCTGGCAATCTTCAGAAAGCAAGCATTCATCTTAATAATGACTAGATTTGGACATTTCATGGCTTCAAAACTGTAAGCTTGTAAGCTAATAAATTCCCATAGTTATAGCCCATACACACACACACACACACACACACACACACACCACACACAAAAGCTTTTGGTTTTGACTTCAAAAGAAAAAAAAAAATGCAGTTATCAACTCATCATGCACCAGGCTATGTACTAGGTAATAGGCCATAGTGGGAAAAATAAGCTTTGATTGAACCACTTGATAGCTCAATGAACACAGGAAAGTATTTCATCTAAGTCTCGTCTCCCTTTCCATAAAATATAGGTTCCCTTAACCATTAGGTAAGAGTCTTTCAAAGTGGCCTATATTTACACTGCTGAAGGTAAATAAACATTCTGAAGGATAAACAGATAGTTTCATGGACAACTCTCAAATTTTCAATCCCATTTGCACTCAGCCTTTTCATTAAAATTAATCTGCCTGAAAATGCACCAGAGATTTGGGTGGAAAAGTCACGTTGGTTCTCCTTTCCAACCTCCCCATTCACAAGTGCCCTTACCCACATTATAAAAAGAACAGCACACTCTCACTCATCCTGAATTGAACTGTATTACATTGCCTAGGGTGTAAGAACCTCTGGAGTGCTACACAAGAAATGATTAGCAATATTTTTGTCTGTAAAATCTTCTTTAATTAAGGTACCACAAACTGACTACAGTGAATCCTGTTTTATATAATATTTCTGTAAAGAATATAGCTAGAAATTAGAAATGGGAATTGTGATAGAATGTTCTATTTGCAGATACACTGTGGAATAAAGCACAAGTTGATGACAAATTTTATTTATAATAAAGTTTATCTCTTCCATACCCTGATTATCATCAAAGATTCATTACTTTCTGGAAAAGTCCTCCTATGAAGCAAAGTTTAGAGAATTTCCAGTAAGAAAAAGACAAAGACTGTGTCAAATTATTTCTTCCAGGCAACAAACTTTAAAACAAGGCTCCTTGCTCTCAGATCTATCTACCAAGGACAAAATATCAGAAGATGGCTATACATGGACATATATCAACCCATTTATTTGAACTGAAAAATGAAGTCAGGTACTTTTGTGTCAGGAAAGTAAATCTGGGGAATAGGACTTGGCCTAGTGGATAGGGCATCCGCCTACCCCATGGGAGGTCCACAGTTCAAACCCCAGGCCTCCTTGACCCGTGTGGAGCTGGCCCACCCACAGTGCTGATACGCACAAGGAGCGCCCTGCCATGCAGGGATGCCCCCCACGTAGGGGAGCCCCACACGCAAGGAGTGTGCCCCGTAAGGAGAGCCACCCAGCACGAAAGAAAGTGCAGCCTGCCCAAGAATGGCGCCGCACACACGGAGAGCTGACACAAAAAGATGATGCAACAAAAAGAAACACAGATTTCCGTGCTGCTGACAACAACAGAAGCAGACAAAAAGAAGAACACGCAGCAAATGGACTCAGAGAACAGACAACTGGGGCGGGGGGGGGGGGAGAAATAAATAAAATTAAATTAAAAAAAAAAAGAAAGTAAATCTGATTGGTTTGACAATGAAGAAATGTTTTGCAAATGAGGTTATAAAGCAGACAGTGGCCTTAAACTGAATAACTCTGAATGAAATACATTTAAAGCACTTGATAAAAACATTTTATCAAAAAATATTGATACAGGTAAATTGAAATGAACAATTTTTAACTTTTCCGAGTACTTTCTGAAAAAATTAAGTTAAACATGATGCCTCTAAGAAAGTAACTAATCAGATATAATTAATAGTTACAATTTAAGTTAGTCAGTAAGCCTTTTTTGGTTTATTACCCAGAATTGCATGTCCCTAAGAACTTTAGCAACTGTCAAGTCAGGTGGTTTCTAATTCTTTGCTTCCAACAAAAATGAAGGTGAACCTAATCAAGTTATGGGCTTTCAGATAAATAATTTTGATGACAGATCATCTGATGATAGAGGAGCCCAAGTGACCACGTCATACTACTTAAATAAAACCCTGACCATTAACATCCAATTGATTACGGGAACCAGATTTTTCAGCAACATATACTTCTGAAGGAAAAAAGAAATAAAACTGATGCTAAATATTGTCTTATTCTAAAAAAGAGTATTATTTGTGGAAAGGGCTGAATTGAAAAAATTAAAGAAACTAAAGAATGGCCTCATTTACCTCATAATAAGGTGCAATTCCAGTAACTTTTTTCCTCCCCCGCCTCCCCATCCTTGCGGCTTTTTGCTTGCTCTCTGCTCTCTGTGTCCATTTGCTGTGTGTTCTTCTGTGTCTGTATTTTTATTTATTTCCCTCCCCTCCTTGCAGCTTGCTTGTCTGCTCTCTGTATCCATTTGTTGCATGCTCTTCTGTGTTTTTGCTTTGTTTCCCTTTTTGTTGTGTCACCTTGCTGAGTAGGCTCTCGTGGCACTTGCAGGCCAGGCAGCACTCTGCGGCGCTCGTGGGCCAGGCGGCACTGCGCGGTACTTCCAGGCGAGCCTGCTTTCACCAGAGAGAGCCACTGGCCCACAAGCGCTGAGGAGTGCCGCCGGCCCGCAAGCTGAGAGCCAACTCAGCAAACTGACGCAACAACAAAAAAAAAGGGAGACAAGTGAAAACACAGAAAAGCGTGCAGCGAATGGACACAGAGAGCAGTCAACAAGCAAGATGCAAGGGGGAGGGGTGGATAATTTTAAAAATAAATAAATAAATAAATACAGATACACAGAAGAACGTACAACAAATGGACAGAGAGCAGACAGCAAGGAAGCCATGGGGGGGGGGGCGGAGAATTAAAAAAACTCAATTAGAAGGTGATGAAGGAAAAAAAAATTGAACTAAATTTAAACCTTGATTCATAACACAGATATTCTCTGTATTCTTAAATTTTTCTTATGTTTCTTTGGTTTAAAAAAATCGTTGATAATTATTTAGTGAAAATACATGACTAGCCATGGATTTTCACTAAAGGAAATTTAAAACATTTGATACTCGGAAGATGCCACTTCTTGGCTCTTGAATTACATCAATACAACCAGCCCATTTTATACCACACATCCCGTTTTATCTCTATCACTCCACTGAGATTTACCTAGCTAACGTCACCAAACACATCATATTGTCAAATCTGTGGATTAGACGTCTCTGTCTAACATTATTGACCACTCTGTCATACAAACCCACTATACCTCATACGACCTGTGTTTACTTCTGCTAATTTCACAATTTCTTTTCAGATTCCTTCCATAAGTATTCTTTATCATTCCATCCATTAGATGTTCTGTGTTGCAGCCCAATTCTTTTCCTTTCTACACTTTCTCTAGAAAAGCTCAACTCCTGGTTGCATAATAATAAATATAATAGTAATAGTAGTAATAATAAACATTTACTAAATAACATGTCAATGTACAATTAAATGTGTATTATTGTGCACACTCTCTCCAGCTATCACTCCTTACCTACAAGAAATATAAATCAAACTGTCTCCTGAAAATGCCCACCTAGATATTGCTTAATCATCTCATACATGAACAAAGTTGAAATCAAACTATCCACCTGCACTACGATGATCCTCCTCTCATATTCCCTAACTCAATTGTAAATACCATCTACCCTGTCACCGTAACAAAAATTGGAATTGCCACACCTCACTGCTTTGCCCTATTCATGAAATCAATCACCAAGTCCTACCTTTAACTCTGAAATATTATTGTACTCTCTCCCAACTGTTCTAACTACAATGATTAGGTTACCATATCTCAATAAATCTAACTAGCCTCCTCTCCTTTAATCTAGCAACTCAAATCCACTACTCCATTGCAGACACAGAAGTCTGTATAATTCTTAAACACCTACTCTGACCATGTCATCACCTTGTTTAAATACCCTCAGGTGTTTTCCATTTCCCTTAGGAGAGAATATGAGAGATATTCCATCTCCTTAGTAGCCAATAACACTAAGTAACATAGGCCAAGCACATACACTATCACATTCAAGCCTATTTATCATTTCCTATATAACTCATGAGTAAACAAAGGCTTCCACAGATTAAACAAGATAACCAAGGTCAAAAAGCTAGGCTCCAGAGCACACTCTTTTGTATAATGCCACTGTAAGTTCTTTTATTTCCACTGTAATGAAGTATTTCTTTCTAGTCTGTCTCCTCAACCAGACACTAATTCATATTTAACTTTGTATTCCCAGTATGTGGTATAATGCTGAACACGAGGAAGGTGCCCGCAAAATTCATATTGGCCTGAAATTATTAAAAATAAATCCAAGAGAGTAGATGTAGCTCAAGCAGTTGAGTGCCTGCTTCCCATGAACAAGGTCACAGGTCCATTCTCTAGTACCTCCTAAAAACAAAACAAACCAACGAAAAAACAACTCTCTTTGGAGAGTGGATATAGCTCAGTGGTTGAATGCCTGCTTCCAATGTATGAGGTCCTGGGTTCAATACCCAGTATCTCCTAAGAAAAAAATAAAACAAACAAAAAAATTGGGGGGTAGCAGATATAGCTCAAGTGACTGAGCACCTGTTTCCCATGTATGAGGTCTCAAGTTCAATCCCTGGTACCTCCTTAAAAACAAACAACAACAACAAAAAAAAAACTCTCATTGGGGAGTGGAGGTAGCTCAGTGGTTGAGCACCTGCTTCCCATGTATGAGGTCCTGGGACCTCCTTAAAAAATACCTGGCACTTTCTTAAAAAATAATAATTATCCATGTTTAGGTAATCTTCACAAGTATCATTTCCCAGATATTCAGCCAAAGTCAGGTCTGAATAACAAAGAATCCATAATGAACACCAATTTATAATATCTGGGGCAACATGATGGATTAATAAATGAATCTGTGTTCATTTAGTATCTATAATTTAGGTCTTACTTAAGGAAACCCAAAAGCAACTCAGGACTAATCACTTAATATGTAAAATAATATACAGATTCAGAGTCAAATACCACTCTATTTCAATTTCTAAGAATTTAGAATTCCAAAGAGCACATTTCTTTTATTTTAATGCAGCTCACAAAGTAGCCAGTAAAAGAAAAATATTCACATAACATTACCAAATATCAGCAATAATCTACAAAATGTTACAGAAAAAAATCCCACAATAGCAACTTTATTTTTGAAATGCAATAAATAAAATAAAATGCCTAGAATAAAACTAAAAATGTGCACCTGTAAAGGGAACCATAAAACTCTACCAAAAAAAAACTATGCTGTACTGTCCAATATGATAACCACTAATCACATATGGCTATTTAAATTAATTAAACCTAGATGAAATTTTAAAATTCAATTGTACTAGCTACATATCACATGCTCAAGAGCCACATATGACTAGTAGTTACCATATGAAATGGTAGACATACATTGCCATCACCACTTACAGATAGGTTGTTTTTCCAAAAACAATAATTTGTTCTTTATCATTTTTGAAACTAAAAAATCAGCAATGATTATTATCATAAGATGTGACTAAGAGAAAACAAACCTAACCATTTAGTCCTTTAATGTATTTCAATTTTATATTTTTGAAAGACATAAAATACCCAAAATAAAGAAATATACATATAGACAGGAAAAGTTAGGTAGTAAAGATCTCCTTTTCCCAAATTAATAAATCTAATCCAATCCCAAAGAAAATCCCAGAAAGAATTTTTGTGGAAGTTTACATCTCATTCAAAATTTATATGGAAAAGGATCAACAATAACTTAGAAAATTCTTAAAGTGGAGAACCTTATTGCAGAACCAGATATCAAGAATTACTGTGAAGCTATAGTAATAAAGATAATAAGTAGTTAAAATAGACGAACAGAAACTAATGGAGAACCTAGAAACCAAGTTATAGAAAAAAAAAAATAGTATTACAGATCAATGGGTAAAGGATGCACAACTAGTTCCCCATAAGGAAAACTTTCTAGAAATTGAATCTCTACTCATAACACATACAAAAATCAATTCAGGGGAGAGGGGCAAGATGGCAACAGCAGAAGCAGCTCCAACAGTCAGCTTGTCCTATAGTACAGTTAGCATTCACCCTGAGCTATTTTTTTATTTTTTTAAAGATTTATTTATTTCTCTCCCCTCCCTCCCCCAACCCCAGTTGTCTGTTCTCTGTGTCTATTTGCTGCGTCGTTTCTTTGTCTGCTTCTTCTGTTGTTGTCAGCAGCACGGGAATCTGTGTCTCTTTTTGTTGCGTCATCTTGTTGTGTCAGCTCTCCGTGTGGGTGGCACCATTCTTAAGCAGGCTGCACTTTCTTTCGCGCTGGGCGGCTCTTTTTACGGGGCGCACTCCTTGCGCGTGGGGCTTCCCTACACAGGGGACACCCCTGAGTGGCACGGCACTCCTTGCCCACATCAGCACTGCACATGGGCCAGCTCCACACGGGTCAAGGAGGCCCGGGGTTTGAACCACAGACCTCCCATGTGGTAGGCGGATGCCCTAACCACTGGGCCAAGTCCGTTTCCCACCCTGAGCTATTTAAACAACGGTTTTGGGGGGCCCAGGAGACCAGAAGAGCATTCGCAACATCCATAAAAGAACAAGAGGACACTACCCATCTGCAGTGAAGATTCCTGAGTCGAGCGCTCCAAGTCGCAGACACTGGTGCCCAAACCCTTCAGGCAGCACAAGCTGCTCAAGAGCTATTCCATGGCTGGACTTGGAAGCTCCATATCCCAAAAATGGGGGAGGAAGAGATGGTCAGGCACCAACTTCATCAACTGGTTAGTAAATTCGACTGGCTAAAGTCTAATCCAAAGAACAGCTGAAGTTTGAGCCTGTCCAAGTCAGAAAGTGACCAGTAGCCTCCACTTTAACTCCACCCAAAGCATGAGGGGAAGTGAAGTTGATTAAAAATCACAGTTAACTGTAGGAACCAGCTTCTTTCAGCTCAGGCTGGATTGCAGCCATAGCCTAGCTTCAGTCTCACCCCCTGCAGGGAAGAAACTGGAGGGACTTGCACCAGCCTCTCTGGGCAACTGCAGTAGCTTTTGGCCCACACAGACTGAATTGTCGGACACTTGTAGCTCTCTCCCCACCCCCCAATAGGATAGGAGCGGAGTGGTGTTTCTCCAGCCTCTCTGGGCAACACAAGCGCTTTCAGTCCACATGGACTGGGTTATTGGACACTGTGGCTCTACACGTCCCCCACAGGATAGGAGGGGGACAGTGTTTCTCCAGCCTCTCTATGCAACTGCAGGTATTTTCAGCCTGCACAGACTGGACCGTTGGACACCTATGGCTCCTTCCCCACCCCGAAAGAACAGGAGGGCGACAGTGTTTCCTCAACCTCTCTGGGTAACCTCAGGTGTTTTCAGCCTGCACAAGTGAGATTTTGGGGCACTCCTGTGGTTCCATCCCCACTCCTGAAAGGGCAGAAGGGACAGTACTCCCTCAAACTCTCGGGGCAACTGAAGGCACTTTCAGTCCACATGGAATAGACTGTTGGGATACTTCTGAGACTTCAATCTCTCCCACCCTCCCCAGGAGGGGAGGAGATGGGCCAGTGCTTTGTCAGTCTTTCTGGGCAACTATGGCCAGTTTAGATATACACATTTTGGTTTGCTGCCCACACCTGCAGCCCCATATCCACCCCAGGCAGGAAGAAAGGGGCATGAAGCTTGATCAGCCTCTCCAGACGATTACAAGTGGTCTAGGCGTGCACAGCTTGGATTACTGCACAAGGCTGCAGCTCTGTCCAAACCCCTAGCAGGGAAGAAAGGTGGGAAAAGCTTCATGGGTTGCTGGGGCAACGCACGCAGCTTCAGCCTCAACGGCTTACAGTACCAACCACAACCTCAGCTCTGACCATGCAACCAGGCAGGGAGAAAGGGCAAGAGACAGATGAAAAAGAGATGAAAAATTCAGATTGACTAAGCACAGGCTACTAAAAAAGTTCCAAATTAAGTTGAACCAAGTATCAAAGTGGGTCTGCGGAAAAAAAGCCAATCAAATAGAAAGTCCTAAAGACAGAAACTGCACCCAGAATAAATACATCTAGTAAACCAGATGCCAAGACCCCATCAAAAAATTACAATCCATACAAAGAAATAGGAAGATATGGCCCAAAGGAACAAGCAAAACTTGCAGATGACATAAAAGAGTTGAGAACGCTAGTCATAGTTGTCCAAACAAATCTCCTTAATAAATTCAATGAGATGGATAAAGAGATTAAGGATATTGAGAAGACGCTGGGTGAGCACAAAAAGAATTTGAAATCATACAAGAAAAAGAGCAGGTCTTAATAAAGGAATGGAAGACACAATAAACAAAATAAAAAACACACTGAAACAAAAACCCAAATTTTTTAAAAAGTGAAATTTAAAAAACCACACTGGAGGTATATACAGCAGATTTGAAGAGACAGAAGAAAGATCAGTAAGCGCGAAGACATGGCCTCTGAAAATGAACATGAAAAAGGATAAAGAATGGAAAAAATTAAACAGGGAACTAAATGATGGCAAAAGACATGCAAACATACACATCATGGGTATCCTAGAAGGAGAAGAGAAGGGAAAGAGGGCAGAAGAAATATGTGAGGAAATGATGGTAGAAAATTTCCCAACCCTACTGAAGGAGATAGATATCCATGTCCAAGAAGCACAACGTACACCCTTCCAAATAACTCTGAACAGACTACTCCGAGGCACGTATTAATAAGAATGCTGAAGGTCAAATACAAAGAAAAACCTAAGAGAAGAAAGAGAAAAGCAATGCATCACATACAAGGGATGCACAATAAGCTTAAATGCTGATTTCTCATCAGAAATCATGGAAGCAAGAAGGCAGTGATATATTTAAGATACTGAAAGAGAAAAACTGCCAACCAAGAATCTTACATTCAACAAGACTGTCCTTCAAAAATGAGGCTGAGTTTAGAATACACAGAGATAAACAGAAACTGAAAGAGTTTGTAACCAAGAGACAGGATCTGCAGGAAATATTAAAGGGAGTGCTACAGCCTGAAAAGACAGGAGACAGAGGCCTGGAAGCGAGTCTAGAAATGAAGATTATATCAGTAAAAGTAACTAAAAGTGTAAAAAAGAGTGGTGAAAATAACAATAAAACCCTAAAGTCAAAAGGAGTGAAGAACTGCCCTTACAGTAGTAACATGAATATTAATGGATTAAACTCCCCAATCAAAAGATACAAACAGAATGGATAAGAAAATATGAGCCATCTATATGCTGTCTACAAGAGACTCACCTTAGACCCAAGGATACGAATATATTGAAAGTGAAAGGCTGGAAAAAGATATTCCATGCATGCAATAACAAAAAACAAAAAATAAAACAAAAAAGGGAGGGGAGTAGCTAGACTTAAATCAGAAAATCAGATGAAACACACTTTAAGAGCAAAGCTGTTGGGCAGCAGATATGGCTCAGGCAATTGGGTCCCGCCTCCTACAGGGAGGCATGGGGTTCTGTTCTTGGTACCTCTTAAAGAAGACAAACAATGAGCACAGACCACAAGCAGAAACAAGCAGGGAGAAGAGGATTTGGCTCAATGGACAGAGCATCCGCCTACCACATGCGAGGTCCATGGTTCAAACCCAGGGCCTCCTGACCCATGTGATGAGCTGGCCCACGCACAGTGCTGATGCGCACAAGGAATGCCCTGCCAGGAAGGGTGTCCCCTGAGTAGGGGAGTCCCACACGCAAGGAGTGCACCCTGTAAGGAGAGCCACCCAGCTTGAAAAAAGTGCAGCCCGCCCAGGAGTGGCACCGCACACACAGAGAGCTGACGCAGGAAGATGATGCAACAAAGGAGACACAGATTCCCAGTGCCACAGACAAGAATGTAAGTGGGACACACAGAAAATGGACACAGAGAGCAGACAACTGGGGTGGGGGAGGAGAGGGCAGGGAAGGGGAGAGAAAAAAAACAAAACAAAAAGCAAGCAGGGAGAGGATGTGGTTCAAGCAGTTGAGTGCCTGCCTCCCACATGGGAAGTCCCAGGTTCAGCTCCCAGTGCCTCCAAAAGAAGAGACAGACAGACAACAAGCAGACAGCGGGCAGACAACAAGCCAAAAAGACAATGAGCAAAACCAACAAACAAACAGATGAGGGAGCCATTTCAGGGGGAAAAATTTTTTTTAAATAAAATAAAAACTGCTATTAGACACAGGAAGGACATTATATATTAATAAAAGGGGTAATTCACCAGGAAGAAATAATCACAAATGTATATGCACCTAACCAGGAGGCCCCAAATTACATGAGGCAAACACTAGCAAAACTGAAGGGAGAAAAAGAAGTCTCTATGATAATAGTTAGAGACTTCAATACAGGACTCTCATCACTATATAGAACATCTGGGCAAGGGTCAATAAAAAAAGTTTGAATACTATAATACATGATCTAAATCTAATACACATATGCAGAACATTGCAGCCCCAAACAGCAAGATTTACATTCTTCTAAAGTGCTCGTGTAGGGAAACGGACTTTGGCCCAGTGGTTAGGGCGCCCGTCTACCATATGGGAGGTCCGCGGTTCAAACCCCGGGCCTCCTTGAACCGTGTGGAGCTGGCCATGCGCAGTGCCGATGCGCGCAAGGAGTGCCGAGCCACGCAAGGGTGTCCCCCGCGTGGGGGAGCCCCACGCGCAAGGAGTGCGCCCGTGAGGAAAGCTGCCCAGTGTGAAAAGAAAGAGCAGCCTGCCCAGGAATGGCGTCGCCCACACTTCCCGTGCCGCTGACGACGACAGAAGCGGACAAAGAAACAAGACACAACAAATAGACACCAAGAACAGACAACCAGGGGAGGGGGGGAAATTAAATAAATAAATAAATCTTTAAAAAAAATAAAAAATAAAAAAATAAAGTGCTCATGTATATGCAGAATAAAGCATGAATCAATGCACATGCTATTTCCTATTAATCTTAAATAAAAATCTACAATGATAATAAAAAAATAAAGTGCTCATGGATCTTATTCCAAGATAGACCATATGTTGAGTCATGAGACAGGTCTCAATAAATTTAAAGATCAAAATTATACAAAATTTTATAATTTTATATAATAACGGAATAAAGCTGGAAATTAAAAGGCATAAAAGGAGAAAGCTACAAAATATAACATGGGAAACGGATGTGGCTCAACTGATAGAGCATCCGTCTACCATATAGGAGGTCCAGGGTTTGGTACCCAGGACCTCCTGACCCGTATGGTGAGCTGGCCCACATGCAGTGCTGCCGCACGCAAGGAGTGCCATGCCACGCAGGGGTGTCCCCCATGTAGGGGAGCCCCATGCGCAAGGAGTGCATCCTGCAAGGAGAGCCACCCCATGCAAAAAAAAGTGCACCCCACTCAAGAATGGCACCACACATATGGAGAGCTGACACAGCAACAAGACACAACAAAAAAAGACACAGATACCCAGTACTGCTGACAAGAATGCAGGCAGAGGGAAGTGGATTTGGCTCAACTGATAAGAGTGTCCGCCTACCATGTGGGAGGTCCAGGGTTCAAATTCAGGGCCTCCTGCCTCATGTGGTGAGCTGGTCCACACGCAGTGCTGATGCGTGCAAGGAGTGCTGCGCCATGCAGGGGTGTCCCTTGAATAGGGGAGCCCCACATGCAAGGAGAGCGCCCCACAACGAGAGCCGCCATGTGTGAAAAAAGTGCAGCCTGCCCAAGAATGGCGCCACATACATGGAGAGTTGATGCAACAAGATGATGCAACAAAAAGAGACACAGATACCCGGTGCCACCTGACAAGAATGCAAGTGGACACAGAAAAACACACAGCCAATGGACACAATGGGGGGGGGGATAAATTTTAAAAAAATTTTTATTAATAAAGAATGCAGGTGGACACAGAACACACAGCAAATGGACACAGAGAGCAGACAATTGGGGGGGGGAGACGGGAGAGAACTAAATAAAAATCTTAAAAAAAAAATAAAAAATATAACGTGAGACTGTATAACATAGTGAAACCTCAAGTGAAATATGAATGAGTAATATAATACTGCATATATTAAGAATGTTTTACAAAATATAAACTAGAGAGATGGAAAGAGAATAGAGCTATGTATGGCAGAGGAAGCACAGAGATTGAGAAATGATGCTTTATTTTTGTTGTTTTGTATTATTGGAATCATGAAAATGCTCTAACAATGATGAAGTGAGGAAATGTATAACTATGTGCTTATAGCAAATAATCACTTTGTACACTCTGGATAGATGTTTGCTTCATTACTATGTATCAATAAAATTAATTTTTTAAAAAAAGATGTAAATTCTACCCAAATTCATTTAGATTCAAAGCAGTCCCAATAAAAATTCCAATAGCTTTTTTAAAGAAATGGAAAACTCAATTGTCAAATTTATTTGGAAGGGTAATGGGTCTCAAATAGCCAGAAACATCTTAAAAAGGAAGAATGAAGTTGGAGGACTCTCACTTCTGGACTTTTTAATCATATTATCTCACTACAGTGGTAAAAACAGCATGGCAGCATGGCACTGCATAATGACAGACATACAGACCAATGGAACCAAACTGATGGTTCAGAAACAGACCCTCACATCTCTGGTCAAGTGATTTTTTTTTTTGAAAAACATACAAGAACATACATAAACAATAAGTATATAGGGTCAAGTGATTTTTGACAGGGTTGTCAAGCCCACGCAGCTGGGGCAGAACAATCTACTCAACAAATGGTGCTGGAAGAACTGGATATATATTCAACACTTTTCTGATTCAAAGGATTTTGTCAAGAAGGTGAAAAGGCAGTCCACTCAATGGGAGAATATTTAGAAACCAAGTATCTGATATGGGTTTGATTGCCATGTGCTATAGTGAGAGCATAAAACTCAACAAAAGATTAGGCAAAAAACTAAAAAATATATAATTAAAAATTTAAAAAAGCAGAGCAGTCAATCCAATTAAAAACAGGCAAAAGACAAATAGACATTTCTCTAAAGAGGACATACAAATGACAAAAATTCATCAATATCACTAGCTATTAGGGAAATGCAAATCGAAACTACAATAAGGTATCACCTCATACCTCATAGAATGGCCATTATTAAAATAAAACAAAATAATAAGTGCTGGAGAAGATGGGGAGAAATAAATATGGTATATTCATATAGTGGAATACTGTGCTGCTGAAAGAAATGTGAAGTTCGGACACATGGTAACAGGGATGAACCTTGAGGACATTTTGCTAAGAGAAATAAGCAAGACACAAAAGGACAAATATTACATGGACTCAATAATATGAACTAAATATGAAGGATAAACACAGAGTTAAAACCAAGAATATAAGTTACTAGGAGACAGGATGAGGACCGAGAAGGAATACTGATATGCAATGTATACAGAATTTTTAAGTAATTTGACTATAAAAGTGTGGAAATGGAAAGAGTTGATGGTAACACAGTATAACAGTTATCACACAGCTGGTTTATGAATGGGATTGTGGCAGAAAGTGGTAGTCTAGAGCTATAAATGTTAACCGCAAGAAAACTAGAGAATAATCTAGGGACTGAATATAGGGAACCTGGAGGCAAATGAGGATTGTAGCTAATAGTAGAAATATAAGAATGTTCTTCTATGCACTAGAACAAATATACATCACTATTACAAGGTGGTAAGAGTATGGGGATGCATGGGGAAAATAGAATGTAGCTTATGGACAATAGTTAACAACGATATTGTAATATTCTTGCCTAAGTGTCAAAAAAGGTACTGTGTTAATAATAGGGGGGTATGGAAAAAATAAACCTAAAATATGGTACAGACTATAGTTAGTGGTGATAGTCTGATGATGTTCTCTCATAATCTTTAAAAAATGTTTCACGACAACTTAAGGTGTTCGTGGAGGGGTGTTTTATGGGAATTCTGCACATTATGCATGATTGTTTTCTAAGTTCACAACTTCTTATATACACACATATAAATTAAACCAAATTTACATTAAATAGTGCATATGAAATTGGAGATGCTTAATGTGTAAACATGCTTGACTCCAAATTTAGAATAGCAATCATAATGAAGAATGAACCAGTGAGCTCCTTTTAAAATCACACATCCAAAGATATAAAGTTCAAATTAAGTTTCAAAATAAAAATGGATTTCAAATAAAATACTTTTCCATAAATGATTTTCTCTTGGGGGTAGAGCCAACTCAGTGGGAAACATGACCTGCATATTGCCTTCCCTTATAAATTTAGCATGGTTTTTCTATGACTATTCCAAATCACTGATAAATACTTTCTCATTAATGAACAAAAGGATGTACTCTTAGAGCACTCTTGAGAATCACAAACATTGTTAATGCATTTATTTCATACCCTTTGTGAACAGATAGAAAGGTTTATGTTTCCAAACCTTCAAAAATGGATAAAACGCAATGTGTCACCCCCCTTTCAGGATCAGTTTCTATTTTATATTTAATTATAAATCTCTGTAATCTTTAAATGCTTAAATTTTATCTTCTGCTTTATTTTATGTATGGTTTAAGAATTTAGTAATGAGAAATTAATGGGGAAAAAAAAACAATTAAACCCCTAAATGTTAATTAAAGACCTAAGGTAAAGGCCAATTAAAGAACTAAGAATAATGTTAAAACTTAAGAAAATATAATAAAATAGCTTTATAAAAAATTAACTACAAGAATGTCAGAGCACTTTCCAATTAATTTTAATGCAAAACAATGATCATTTTTAACCTAACATATGGAGTCTTATGTGACACTACAAACAGTTTTTCACTTTCAAATTTTCCCCCTTACCCCCACCTTCAAATTTAATATACACTCATTATAGTGGTAATGCATCTTCATTTATACAAATAATTTACTTGTAAATTATTGACATTGAAAATTAGCACCGAAATTTATGACCAGCTATTATTACATTGAATATTTTTAGAGTGAACACTGAGTAATCTTTTATGTATGCATATATTAACTAAGATTTATCTAGTATTTATAGCATATATTATTAAATATTTAGATCTGTCAGAAAAACCTATATTTCCTCAGCTACTTTAGCTTCCCTTCATTAAAACTGAATATTTGTGTTTCGAATGATGGTTTTTCTTTCCCAATTACCATTTAATTATTTCATTCCTCTTACTACCATGTTATTTATCAAGTATCAGGAAAAGCCAAGGCACACCTGTCTTACTCTTTCCTTTCCCATTCCTCTTAAAATACAACCTTTCCAAAATTAAACCAGTACTTATGTGGAAGTATCTGTAATTCCCAATTTTCTACTCCCCTCATATCCACTGTGTCTCTTCAAAACACTAGAAAAGATTCTTTTCAGTAGCCTACTTCCTGCCACAAGGACTCCTACTAATTTTCAGTTGTTTAATTTGCCTCTCACATGTCAATCTTTTTTTTTTTCCAATTAGATAAAGATCCCTTTTTTTTTTTTTATTCTGTGGAAAAAGTAGCTTTAAATCAACAATGAGGAATTCCAGGAAAAAAAATATTTAATTTTTGGATGACTATTAAATATCTAGTTGATATTTCTAAATCACAGCAATGCTTGCTCTATTCTGGAATCAGTTCAATTCTAGGCAACCTACCAACCTTCCAATACAAGAACTGCTTTGTTTTGAAAACTCAATCAACAAGAAAATTGTTGAGTCTTTCAATCACTCACAAAGAAACTGACTCATCTATTCTAACACATACATTCAAACTAAGCATTAACAATTTTTGGCACAAATTACATACATTTTTCTCAACTAAGCTATGGCTATAATTGAAGGAAAACACAATTTCACAAATATAAACCTTTACATGTCTAGATATGTAACTGAGTTTTTCACTTTCAAACTAATACCTCTAATAATATAGCAGAGAATAAAGAATACAGGTTTTACAATTAAAACAAACCTAGATTTTGAATCTCTACTCTGTAATGTTTTGTGATCACGGACAAATCTCTTAAGATCTAAGTTTTCCTTATAAGAATATCTATCTCATAAAGTAGTCATGAGAAGTAAAATGATATCATATGCAAATATGCTTAATACATGCTTAATAAACCCTGAGTCTCAGCTCATCTCCGGAGGCACCAAGTACCTCAGAGGACATGGATAAGGCATGAAGCTAAAAGTGGGGGGCGGGAAGGGGGGAAACTGACTGCCATCTCACCATCACAACTTAGAATTCCTAGAAGAAACTAGAAATTTAGTCTCTGGAGGACCAAACAAAAGCTCTGAACCAGGGGGCAAGAGGGACAAGAGGCACAACAGGAACAGCCCATAGATATAGATGAAAATGCCTATTATGGTACCTCTAGTCCCCTTCCCCTGCCCACCAGAAAGAAAATTATAAGAATTTTCCATGAAAAATTGAGATCAAGATGACTTCCAAATACTAGTATTAGGGGTCACCCCTCAAAAAAGGTAGGCTTTTAGCACAATCAAGCTATAATAAAGCCCTTCAGCCATGGATACCAACTTTTTAAGAATTCGTTGAGTGTATTTGGAAAAAAATATTTTTTATTTATTAGTAATATTTTGCTGAATAAAAACTTAACTCTAACGGCTTGGCCCAACAAACGTTTATTACCGCACACAATTTCTGAGGGTCGGGATTCTAGGAGTGGCTTAGCTGAGCCATTTTGGCTGAAGGTCTCTCATGAGGTCAGGCTGTCAACCGGGGCTGCAGTTACCTCAGGGTTCAACAGGGGATGGAGAATCCACTTCCAAGCTCACTTACATGATTGTAGGTAGGCCTCAGTTTCTCACCTGTTTCTACCCAATTGGGCCTCTACAGTCAGATTGTGCTACAGTTTTTACCAGTTTCTAAAACCTGGTAAGCAAGGTGGTAAATAACCAGAAACTCTTCAACAGTTAAAAAGACCACGTGAGTATAAAAAACCCAAGAATGGCAAAAGCAAGCTTCTCAGAGAGTCTGAAGAAATCCTCTCCATCACCCAATATCATGATTAGGTAATCTTCTCCATAGGGACTTGAAGGCCAGGAAGTTTGCCCCTTGAATATGGAGTGCTATTGTGTCCTCTGCTCTGGAAGCCATCCTCATGTAATCATGTTCTTAGATCCTTTCTTTACATCAAAGGAACTTTTATCCTTTGTGTCTCCAATCAAGCACCTTTATGAAAATCACACACAGAAATATTAGTATATTTCCTTGAAATCAGGCAGATACCAGAAAAAACAGCAAATAGAATTTAAAATGGTTTCTTCTGGAAAAAGATCACTAAAAGCAAGGAAAGAGGTCGAAGATGCTGCAAAAGACTGACATTTTTCCCTTAAAAAAACCTTCCATACTAATTCTGTTTTTAACTAGTATTAGTTTTACCTCAGTTTTTATTGATAAGGCCAAATGCTTTAACACACAAAGAACCACAAATACAAATATTTCATGAAAATAATTTTGATAGTTAACTCACTATCAAAGTGTAAGACACTAATAAGCATATATTTAATTCCCTTGGTATAGTACTTAGCAAACTATTCTGGGATAATTTATTTTTACACAGTTCAAATGTAAAATACTTACTTAGACTGCTCTGTAATACAAGGCTAAGCATATCCTATTAAAATAAGAAACATTTTCAAATTCATTTTGGAAGAAAGGGTCAAGGACATAATAATAGGGAAGTCTCTACCTTTTATGGTTTGAATCCAAAAACTTCCTTGTTATCTCTAAGTATTAATTTCAAAATTGAGGTTAAAAGTTAAAATCTTCCCAAAATAAAAATATTAAAATTCTTCAGACAGCCATTTAGGATCAGTTGCTAGTAAAATAAAGAAGCTACTTGATTTCACAGTAGCAGTCAGCACGCTGCCAGGTCAAAAGCATTCTGATCCTATTTATGTGAACTTTTAAAAAATATTCATCCCACACACTATTGCATATAAAAGGGCAAACTACACATAAGAGTGCACACAGTATTACCCCATAAAAATAAACATTTATCTCTAGGTTATGTGCACCTAGAGATGTCTAAAAGCATGTTACCAAAACAATTAAAGTAGTTTTACCTATAATAAAATTTCAAATACTTTTTTACTTTCTCTTTATTTTTTTTTTAAGGAATGATTATGAATTGGTAGCTTCCTGAAGAAAACATCTCACAAATAAAGGAGATCTAACTTCAAACCAATGATTTCAAGTTCAACTGATTGTTTTGTTCATATGTGCTTTCTGGAGGTGTAATGGACAATAAACTATTTACACTTAAAGTGTTCAATGTGATGAGTTTTCATACATTTATACATATGTAAAATCATCAACACCATCAAAGTAATAAACATAACCCCAAAACCTCCCTGCTCAAGAGTGCCTACAACTGCAAACAGGAGAATTGTATCCATCATCCAAGTGGAATCTAAGTGCCCTCTCGATACAGAGGTGGAGTGGACATAACCATCCCAGGGTCCACAGAATGGAGGAATAGAGTATGGATTAGAGTGGACTTATTGATATTCTATTCTGGAACTAATGTGATTAGTAATGGAACCAAATGTAGCATTGAGATGGAGAAAGTGGCCATGGAAGCTGCTGAGGGTGGGAAGTGGGAAGAAGAGATGTGATGTGGGGGCATTTTCAGGACTTGGAGTTGTCCTGGGTGGTGCTGCAGGGACAGTTACTGGACGTTGTATGTCCTCCCATGGCCCACAGGGTGAACTGGGGGAGAGTGTAAACTATAATGTGGACCATTGACCATGTGGTGCAGCAGAGCTCAGAGATATATTCACCAAGTGCAATGAATGTCCCATGATGAT
Source organism: Dasypus novemcinctus (assembly GCF_030445035.2). Classification (NCBI taxonomy): domain Eukaryota; kingdom Metazoa; phylum Chordata; class Mammalia; order Cingulata; family Dasypodidae; genus Dasypus; species Dasypus novemcinctus. The sequence goes on along the minus strand of NC_080678.1, from coordinate 83,205,952 downwards.
GGAGGAGATTGTTGTTATAAGAGGAGCGGGGTGATTGGGGTGTGGGGGGGTATATGGGGACCTATTTTTTTAATGTAACACTAAAAAAAAAGAAAGACAAAGAAATTTAAAAAAAAAAAAAGCTCCCTGCTGAGTAATCTCTCCTTTCCTCTTCCATCATAACCTGGCCCCATCCACATGTAACTAATGATCTCCTTTCTGCCAGTATAGATGAATTTGAATTTTCTAGAATTTCATATAAATGTAATCATACAATACATGATTTTTTTTTTGTCTAGCTTCTTTCAATTCAACACAATTATTCTCAGTTTCGTCCAATAAATACTTCGCTCCCTTTTTATTGCTGACTAGTATTCCATTGTATGGTTAAGCAATTTGCTTAACAAATCACAAGTTGAGGGACATTGGTGATTTCGAGTTTTTAGCTTTCACAAAGACACTGTGAATATTCAGGAACATTTCTTGGACATATGTTCTTATTTCTCTTGGGTGCCAAGAGCAGAATGATTAGGTCAAATAATAAGTGTATGTTTAACTTAATCATGTGTTTAAATTTCCTCAGTTTTCCTCCGATTCAAGGTGACAGATAATAAATTCAATTATAAAACTTTCTTGAGTTTTTCTTCAGGTATAAGTTCCACATAGTACATGTGAAGAATCTAATACTTACTTGTCAAGGAAATCCTTATCCACTACAGCAGAGATGTCCAGAAGAGGATTTCCCATTCCAAAAAGAATATTTTCACTAAAATTTTTAAAAAAAAGACAAAAAAGCACAAATTAGAAATAATTCTGAAAGTTGATGTGCAAAATGGACACAAATTAACAAAAATAAAATGAACCTAATCACTAGCTTAGTTTAATTTTTATTTGCTTATTACAGGTTAGACAACATTTCTGAGTAGCCCAAAGCCACTTACAAAGGATGATTACTTGAATTGCAAGGAATAAATATAACAAAAGAAACCTGATCGTGGGATTTTTTCTTTTCTTTTTTATTATTGTTTTTTAAAAATGATAAATTGATCACACAAAACATTATGTTAAAAAACACAAGAGGGAAGTGGTTGTGGCTCAACTGATAAGAGCATCCACTGACCATATAGGAGGTCCAGGGTTCAAACCCAGGGCCTCCTAACCTGTGTGGTGAGCTGGCCCATGTGCAGTGCTGCCACGTGCAAGGAGTACATGCCATGAAGGGGTGTCCCCCACATGGGAGTGCCCCACGCACACGGAGTGCACCCTGCAAGGAGAGCCGCCCCACGCAAAAAAAGTGCAGCCCACCCAGGAGCACACATGGAGGACTGACACAGCAAGATAACACAATTAAAAAAAGCTAGTTTCCCGGTGCCGCATGACAAGAATGTAAGTGGACACAGAGAGCAGACAACAACTGGGGGAAAGGGAGAGAAATAAATACATCTTTTTTTTAAAAAAAAGAGGTTCCCATATACCCCGCTCCCCCGCACCCTCCACCTCCCATACCCCCACACCTCCACTCCTTCACATCAACATCCCCTTTCATCAGTAAGGCACATTCATTGCATTTGGTGAATACACCCTGGAGCACTGCCACACCACATGGACCATAGTTTACGTTGTAGTTCACACCTTCCCCCAATTCATCTGGTAGGTTATGGCAGGATATACAAGGTCCTGCAGTATCATTCAGGACGACTTCAAGTCCTGAAAATGCCCCATATCACACTTCTTCCTCCTGCTCCCTGTCGTTTTATAACAATGCTAAGTACAGTCTTGTCAAAAATCAGTTCTGGATGTTGTCTGTCCTGGGTCAAAATTCCTCTCCAGCTGTGGACCTGTTAAACCTAGAAAACAAGTTATCTGCTTCAAATATACAATGATGAGGCAGGCATAGGATAAACATAACACTCCCGAAAGTAGAAATTAGAAGGAAAACAAGGGTCACAGGTCCCAAACAAGTCTTAAACCTAGCAGGGCAAACCACTGTATCTCAAGGTCTGAGATCTTAAGTTCTGAGAATTATCTATGGATCAATGTTTTGTTCTCAGGGCCTTTTGTGGGTTTTTTTTTTTAAAGATTTATTTTTTATTTATTTTTCTCTCCGCCTCCCCCCGCCCCCAGTTGTCTGCTCTCTGTCCATTCGCTGCGCCGCATGCTCTTCTGTGACCGCTTCTGTCCTTATCAGCGGCACTGGGAATCTGTGTTTTCTTTTTTGTTGCGTCATCTTGTGTCAGCTCTCCCTTGTGTGCAGCACCATTCTTGGGCAGGCTGCACTTTATTTCACACTGGGCGACTCTCCTTACGGGGTGCACTCCCTGCACGTGGGGCTTCCCCATGTGGGGGACACCCGTGTGGCAGAGTACTCCTTGCACACATTAGCACTGGGCATGGGCCAGCTCCACATGGGTCAAGGAGGCCCGGGGTTTGAACCATGGACCTCCCATGTGGTAGGTGGACGCCCAAACCACTGGGCCAAGTCCACTTCCCTGTCCTCAGGGTCTTTTGGAGCAGTAGTCCCACCCCTTCCAAGCATTTACCCAGTGACCATGCTCTCTCTCTCTAACATTGAGGTAAAGGCCCTCTATTCTCCAAGCATCTGAATGGTGGCCAAGCTCTCCCCAAACACCAGAATAGAGGCCCTATCTCCAAGTATTGACTCTCCCTGAAAAAAACAGGACACAAGACCTATCCCCTCCAAGCTCCAGAGCAGGTAGTCTCCCCGCTCCAACCACAGACCTACCCTTTCCACACACATGGGCGGGCCTGCTCTCTTGGCCTGAGAACCTTTCAGTCCAGACTTTTGCTTCTGTAGTTCTATCCTTAAAGTCATTCTTCCTTCAATTTGTGCCTTTTCTGACCCTTTCAGTCAAGGATGGCAGTGGTTCTGCTCATATAAATTGCGCCAAAATCTTATCAGTTTTGCATGCAAGTGAAAGTGGGTCCAAAACAGACAAGTAAACTTTCCATAGATTCTTCCTGGATAACTGCATTTCCAGTCCTAACTTCACTGAATTGATGATCAGCCTCGCTCTTTAGCAAGGATTGTTTGGTTAAACCCTCTCATGAAGACTTGTTCTCTGGGTCTCAGGAAGGTCCCTAATAGAGCTACTACTAGCCGTAGTCTCAGAGCAAGATTTATGGGCAGGCCAAGTATTTTCCAAATTATTCATTGGTTTCCAGTTCTACCCTCATCTCACTATTAGCTACAAGGAGAAACCGGGCTACACCTTACACACTTAGCTTGGAAATCTCCTCAACTAAACACCAAGTTCACTGCTTTCAAGTTCTGCTTTCCATCCAACATCAGAACACAATTTCACCAAGTTCTCTGCCACTTCATAAAAAGGAACTGGCCTTTTCCCCAGCTTTTTTTTTTTTCCCCAGCTTTTAATAACACATTCTTAATTTCCTTCTAAGACCTGATCAGAAGTCTATTTAACATCCACATTCCTATTAACAGTCTCTTCAAAGAAATCTAGGCTTCTTCTACAAGCATCTCACAATTATTCCACCCTCTAACCCATTATCCAACTCCAACACCATTTCCACATCTTTAGGTATTTGTCACAGCAGTGAGGCAAGCTAGTACAGGGAAAGGGAAGATCTGGGTCACAGCTGAAGACCCAGTAGAAAACCTGCCCATCAGACAACATGGTGGACAGACCACACCTTCACAAGGTGAAGGCCCCACCCGCAAACCCTCTAAGGGGAAGGCTGCTGGAAAGATCCCTAGAGACCCTGGCCATGAGATCCCGTTTGAAACTCTTTCCAGGGTCAAGGGGAAGCCCCCAATACCTTCAAACAAAAAGCCTCACCATTGGCCCCTGAGAACTAATAGGCGAGGCAACCAATCAGAATAGCAAAAAGCTGGGGCCCCTGCCCAACAATATAAAGGGGGAGGAGAAAAGGCTTTAAAAAGGCCTCACCTGGGGCCCCATACGTGCAACTCATCCTGTAGCATGTCCGCATCCATGTCTAGGACTGTGTACTCTTTTCCTGTTTCTTAATAAACTCTTTATTCCCTTGCCTTCCCTATGAGGTGTCCTTAAATTCTTTTATGCAATATAAGCCAAGAATCTAGAAGCCCAGAACCCACAGCCTTCCACCAATAGCGGCACCTCACTTTCCACTTTCCAGTACCAAAACAGTTTGTTTCCTAACTGCCAAAACAATTACCATACAAAGGCATAAACAATGGGAATTTATTGGCTCGCAGTTCTGAAACTCAAAGTCCAAATCCGAGGCATCAGCAAGGCAATGATTTCTCCTTGAAGACTGTGATATTCTGAAGCTGTCTCCCAGCAACCTCTGGTCCATGGCCTTTCTGTCACATGATAACGTACATAGCTGAATCTTCTCCTTTCTCTTCTGGTTCCACTAACTTCTGGCTTCTGGCTGTTCCCCATGGTTTCTCCTTCTGTGTCCAAGTTCCTTTGCTTATAGGGACCTCTGCCATTAGGATTAAAGCCTACCCCCACTCAGTTTGTAAACAACTCGAAGGTCATATTTACAAATGGGTTCACACCCACAGAACCAAGGGTTGAGATCTGAACATGCCTTGTGTGGGACATGATTCAATCCCCAACACTTCCCCCATTATGGGAGAAAGAAAAAACTCCATTACAATCAATGCCTTAACTGAAGCCAAAATAGCAGCAAGAAATGGATTGGTTAAAAATAATAATAATATATACAAATAAATAAAAGAGAAATGGAGGGAACTGGCTGTGGCTCAATCAGTTGGGCTCCCGTCAACCATACGGGAGGCCCTGGGTTCACGTCCCAGGGCCTCCTTGGGAAGGCAGGCTTGCCCTCATACCATGGAGAGCCACCAGCCCACAAGCATCGCAGAGAGCCAACTCATCAAGGTGAGGCAACAAAAAGGGAGACAAGTGAAAATACAGAAAAGCACGCAGCAAACGGACAGAGAGAGCAGACAACAAGTAAGCCGCAAGGGGCGGGGGGGGATGGTAAATAAAAAATACAGACACACAGAAGGACGCACAGCAAATGGACACTGAGAGCAGACAGCAAGCAAGCCACGGGGGGGGGGGGGGGGATAAAAAAAAAGGAAATGGAGTGGTCATGACTGGGTCAGCCTTGATAAATGACCAACAAGCACATCATTAGCCATCAAAGAAATGCAAATTAAAGCCACAAAGAAATACCCCTCATCCATCATTATGGCTAAACTCAAAAGGACTAATAGTGCCAAACACTGTCAAGAATGTGAAACCACTGGCACCCTCCTAACACTGCAGATAAGAATGTAAAATGTATAAATTTTTCAGATCATAAAACAGTTTGATAGCTTCTCTTCAGCATATATTACCCTAGGACACAGCAATTCCACTTCTAAGTTTTTATCCAAGTTCGCACAAAGACTAACGTTAAGAATGTCACAGCAGCTTTATTCACTGTAGCCAATCCCAAAGTACAAGAGAACCATTGCTATATCCATACAATGGAATATTACTCAGCAATAAAAAAGAAACTACTGATATACACATCAAAATGGATGAGGCTCAAAATTATTATGCTGAGCTGAAGTAACAAGATACAAAAAAGAACTGTAGGGAAACGGACTTTGGCCCAGTGGTTAGGGCGTCCGTCTACCATATGGGAGGTCCGCGGTTCAAACCCCGGGCCTCCTTGACCCGTGTGGAGCTGGCCATGCGCAGTGCTGATGCGCGCAAGGAGTGCCGTGCCACGCAAGGGTGTCCCCCGCGTGAGGGAGCCCCACGCGCAAGGAGTGCGCCCGTGAGGAGAGCCGCCCACCGTGAAAAGAGGGTGCAGCCTGCCCAGGAATGGCGCCGCCCACACTTCCCGTGCCGCTGACGACAACAGAAGCGGACAAAGAAACAAGACGCAGCAAATAGACACAGAGAACAGACAACAGGGGGATGATGGGGGAATTAAATAAATAAATAAATAAATAAATAAATAAATAAATCTTTAAAAAAAAAAAAAAAAAGAACTGTATGATTCTATTTGCATTAAGTTCTAGAATAGGCAAAACACTAATCAGAAAGAGCCTGGGTGGGCTGGGAGGGCCTGATTAAAAGGGGACTGGAGGAACAAGGAGCAGTTGTAGCTAAGTGGTTGAGCAACTGCTTCCCATTTACAAGGTCACAGGTTCAATCACTGTACCTCTTTAAAAAAAAAAACTTAACAACTCAAACGGGGGTTCCTGAAGGCTCTAGAGGCATCTAGACACTATAGGCAGGTCAGAAAATCTCAGGAATTCAGCACCCTGTCAGTGGGTCTTACCTTGGAATATATGCTGCCCAATGTAACAGAGTTAGACTCATTTATAATTTGCCTACACATGATTCTTATGCCCCTTTTATTTGAACCTATATTTATCACTATTCTCATTAAATATATGTCCCAGAGACTTAAATCTTCGGTCTGTTCATATGCTGGTTGAGCCCTGAATCTCAGAGGAGTTGCAACACTACTTTCCAGTTCATTGGACTTGCCCAGGACAACAAACAAAAGGATGATGACTGGGAAGAGGATGTGGCTAAAGCAGCTGGGCGCCCACCTACCACATGGGAGGCCCTGGGTTTGTTTTCCAGTGCCTCCTAAAGAAGATGAGCAAGACAGAGAGGGGACATGGCAACAGACACAACAAGCAGGGAGCAGATGTGGTTCAAGTGATTGGCACTCCCACATGGGAGGTCCTGGTTTCAGTTCCCAGTGCCTCCTAAAAAGAGGACAAACAGACACACAGCAGACAGCAAGCATAAACAAACAGGGGGGTGAGGCGGAAGGGAGGAGGGCCAAATCTTAAAAAAGATGATGATGGACAATGCCCATTCCAAAAAAACAGAGTATCTACAACTGTAAGCAAGAGAGTTCCATCCATCTGCCCCAAGGGATCTAAGGCCCCTCTCAATCAGAAAGAGTGGGCAACGCCATCCCCAAATCCTTAAGATTGAAGAATGAACAAACCTAAGGGGGAAATGCAACTATGGAGTAAACTAGACTTATTCTACTAATGGAAGAACTGATGGAACATGGAACATTTTTGGAGCATTGGAATTGTCCTGCATGACACTGCAATGCCAGATATGGATCTTTATACATTTTGTCAAACCTATAAAATTGTGCAGTGGAAAAGTGTAAACTATAATGTAAACTAAAAACCGTGGTCAGAAGCAATGCTTCAATATGTGTTCATCAATTGTAAAAATGTACCACACTAATGAAAGATGTTGTTAATGGGGAGAGTGTGGGAGTGGGAAAGAGTAGGGTATATGGCAATCTAGTATGTTTTTGATGTAACATATATGGAATCTAAAGCTTCTTTAAAAATAAAAATTTTTTTAAAAAGAAAAAAAAGGGGGGTACTGGAGGGAACTTTGTGGGGAGATGTCTGAAGGCTTTCTGTATCTTGACATAGGTATTGGTTACACAATCATATATATTTGTCAAAATTCACTGAGCTTTTAAGATCTGTGTGCTTTATTATGCAAAGTATATTGTAATGTACATTACATTTTAAGTAAATTGTATTGCATAATATCATTAAAAAAAAATTTTTAAGAGTGAACAGAGTAGGTAATGTTTGTGTCCCTGAAGATATCTAGGCCAATCCCTACATTTGTATACTAGATCCTATTCCTTCTTGCATACTCAAGGATACTGACCCCATTTCTCAGTCAAGCATCATCTATTTCTCCCTCTCTACTGGATCATTCCTTTTAACATACAAATATGTTGGAATTCCTGCCCCCCCCACACACACAAAAATACCTCAATCCCACATGCGTTTCCAACTACCATAAATTATTTCCCTGATCCCCTTTAAAACAAAACACTTTTAAAAGGCTGTCTTTGCACCATTAAATAGCAAAATCCCTAAGTAGCTAAAATCACTCATTTTAAATTGAATTTTCAGGAGCACATATCTGACATAATGACTAATGCTTATACAGCAATTTACAGCTTATAAAACATTATTAAATACATTACCTCCTAATAATTCTCACAATAACCCTGTAGGATAGGTATTGTTATGATCTGTTTTATAGAAAAGGAAACATATGTTCCGAAAAGTGTGATAAACTGTGAAAATCCAAATCTAGCAAGAACAGGATAATAGTAACCTATCTTATGATCCTATTTTAAATAACATTTCACCAACCAAAACCTACTAGATAAAATTATTACAGTCATTTCCAAATAGTAATACACATCCTTTTTTACCAATTCTGCACAAGTTAACACTCAGCTTTCTACTCTCTAACCTTATTCTATTTTCTGGTGACCCATATTATGCTAAAAGCTAAATATATTATGTTTTTTATTTTGTTTTTTCAATTTCTCTCCCCTCCCCAACCCCACCGTTGTCTACTCTGTGTCCATTCGCTGTATGTTCCTCTGTGTCTGCCTGTATTCTTATCAGCGGCACCAGGAATCTGTCTCTTTTTGTTGCGTCATCTTGCCGCATCAGCTCTCCGTGTGTGCAGCCCCATTCATGGGCAAGCTGCACTTTCTTTCGTGCGGGGCGGCTCTCCTTACGAGGCGCAGTCCTTGCACGTGGGGCTCCCCTACATGGGGGACACCCCTGTATGGCATAGCATTCCTTGCACGCATCTGCACTGCGCATGGGTCAGCTTTACCACACGGGGTCAGGAGGTCCTGGATTTGAACCTTGGACTTCCCATGTGGTAGGTGGATGCTATATTCTATTGAGCCAAATTCGCTTGCCTTGTGTAAAATGTAGTAGCACAGTCATACAGTATTTGTCCTTTTGTGTCAGACTTGCTTCACTCAACATAATGTCAACATAATTAGATGAGTGGTTATATAGGGTTGGGGGAAGGACAGAGGGATTGAGAGGTGACTGCTAAGGGGTATGGACTTCTTTTTGTAGTAATGAAATTGTTCTAAAATTTTTTGGTGGTATGTGAATATATCTCAATAAAACTGCTTAAAATAAATAAATATTTGTGCAAGAACAGCCAGAAATAGCAGCTATGTACAGCAGGGGAAGCACAGAGAGATTGAGAGGTGAAGAATTTTCGTCTATTTTTTATTATTTTTATTAGTGAAATAATGAAAATGCTGTAACAGTGATTGAAGTGATGAATGCACGGCTATGTGGTTAAACCAAATACCATTGATTTTACACTTTGGAAGACTATGTTTTCTTAATACCTATCAATAAAATTTGTTTAAAAATAGTATTTAAAAATTATTGTAGTGAATAAGTATTATTATAGTGAATAAGCAGGTGACCAGATAATCTGTAATCCAAACAGGACACTTTTGAGAATAAAGGAGGCGCTATTAATAATTTTGCCAGGATAACAAGCATGATCTAGGAATGTCCTTGGCAAACTGGGACATATGGTCATCCTATTTACAAGTAAGTTTTGTTATTTAAGAGATAAAAGTCCATAGTTATGCTTTATTACAGTTTTGGTTTTTTTTTTTATTAATTCAAAACCAAGGAGGTAAGAAGAGGTAAAGAGACATGATAGTTAACTAATGTTGCAGGAAAGTGTTAATATTCAGTCTAGACATTTTAGTTCCTGTTTTATCTTTGACAGTTCTGCTTAATGTAGCAATATTGTAGCTAGAAAGATTTGGAGTCAGAAAATGTTGTATGCTTTTTCAAACAAAGATGACCTATTTATAAATATGAGAATTAACAGCAGACAACACTGCATGGTTCTGAGAGAAAAACTGATTTAGTTCTTCAAAATATTTCATAACTGAAACAATTTCACTTAAAAAGCTCATTTGCCCCAGCAAAAAGCTCTATATCCTAAAAAGTTAGTGCCATTATCTGAAATTTACAGTTCTTATGAAAGAAATGTTTGAAAATTTTGTTTCAAGGCTGTAAAGAAACCAATTCAACAAAGGTAGTTTTAATCTTAGCCAGATTTCGACTCCATATGAATGTTCCCCATTTTTAGTGGTTTGGCAGATCCTAGTGGCTGCACCTCAAAATATCCTGAGTGTTAGAAGAAAAATATCCCAAGACCCCACCCACAGACTATATAAATTTTCCAACGTAGGCCTGAACCACAGAAGTAGTTCCAGAATACAGCGTAGGGGACAGTCATTTCCAGAATCCCAGAATAGTCTTAGACCAAACCTGGTCTGTCTGGGCAGGCCAGAGTACAGAGTTGAAATAGGGCTACTCTGCTTTACAGCAAACACTCTGCCTCTCTTTCCACCCATTTTCCCAGTCTTTGCTGGCCCAAACCCAAGCTGTAACCATTGCCCAAAACCAGACTAGACACTGATGTTAGGAAAACAAGGCAATATTCAGAAGAGATTTTGAAAGAACATTGCTCAGTGGAAAGTGCATATAGTAGGAGTCAGAAGATCCAAGTGTTATCATGGGCTCTACTACTGTCTAATAAAGACATATTACTTCATTCTGGGCTTCCAGGTACAACAGAGAGAAAGAAAAGGCAAAAAAATTTTCGCTAAGACCCTCTCAGTTTGATATTGTGTATTCTCACACGTGTCCTAGATTTAATACAGGCTTTGACTTTCCTACTGGACTACCAATTAAAAATGACAAAAAGCTTCAATTTCTCAAATATGTGCCATAATTTCCTAAAGACAGACAAGCTGGAATCTTGAATACATAACAAAGAAAACGATAAAAGCTGTTCTTGGAGGATAACTGGGGTTTAAAAACCTAACTTTTAGGCTCAGTAATGATGTAGCAGAGTAGAATACAAATTATGAAAATCAAAGACAGTATCTCCAGCCATATTCATTCAAAGATGTTAAGTTTTTTAAGAAATGCTTTTGTTTTCAATCATTAGAATAACTAATAGTTGAATGCTACATTGGACCAGGAGTCTGGAGATCTAGTTCAAGATATGAAATTATTTATCTGAACTTGAACAAGTTACAGTATCTCTGGGCTTCAGTTTCTTAACTGTAAAATGAGGGAATTAGGTAAGTTTGTTTCCTATTTTAAAATTTATGATTTAGGCATTTCTTTTCAGATGATATTATTCTCTTGAGGACTCAAAATGCTTTTTAATAAGAACATATAGCATTTATAAAAATGTTTTAAAATTTAAAAGCACTGTGGAATACATACTAACATCACCATCACTGAGTTATTTCATTAAACCAATGTCCAGAGCAGAACGAAGAGAAAAGAAAGATCAGTAACTCAGAAAAAGATCTTCAGTTAGAACCCAGGTATGTTGACTTCCTATTAGTCCTCATTGATTTCCAATCCTACACTCTTACATAGTCACTGCAGAGCAAAATATTACTATATTTAGGAACAATTATATTAAGTATGGGGCAAAAACAAGAACACTGAACAGGAAGTCAGATTTTGAAAATTTGTGACCTTGATCTCTCTCATCAGTAAAAGACAACCAATAAAACCTATTTTATTGACAGAAAACCAAGAACATGCCTAACATTACAACTGTGAAACCTGCATCTGAATTATTCCCCTCTTACAAAACTAAAGGTATGATACAACTGTATTAAATGCAATCCTCACTGGGAAATGGCTGGTATTTGTAGCATTATCAACTTACTAAAAGAGTCACCATAAAAAGATGCCTTATCTTCTTGCCTCAATAGTCTCCTTGTTTTCTCCTAAGCCTAAGATATCAAGCACGTTGCAAGACTAAAAGAAAGCAAGAGGTACTATAGCTGTCTCTCACAATACTTAACTATACATTTTTGTCTATAGAAGCAGCTTCTTCAGGAAATTTAGTGTGTTATACCCATAAAGGCAGCATGACAGAACTGTGGTGATCTGGATTAGTTTCCTAACTGCTACTAATCTATTTTGCACAAGGCCCTCAACTCTTCTTGGTCCCAGTTTCTTCAGGTATAAAATGTGGTAGTTGTATTAGATAATAACTAGCAATCTTTTTTCTACTCAAGACTATGTAAAATGCAGACTGAAGTCTGAAGAAACAGACTAACTTTATTAGCAGTTATCTGTTCTTTCACAATAAGTCAAATAAGGATGGTAGCAAACTTAAATCAGCCTTTTGAAAACAACACCCATTCAACACCTATATTAAAAGACATACTGCTGTCACTTACTAAACAGTAGAAGCTTCAGACTTGGGTGCTTCTCCATGCAGTAGCAGCCAGCAGAATGGTAGTCAATTGTCCTTGAGTCCACATAAAAGCTGATTCTTAACATAGAAATTATTTGACCAGAGGCCTAATTAGCAGCTGCCTTAAATAGGAGACTGCTGTGATGGGAATGAGAATAGGAAAGGGGAGTGGGGATTAACTCTTGATTTAGCAACATAATCCTACTGCATCTTAAAATATTGTTAGTTTTAAAAGCTAGATGTATATGCCCCAATAGAAGTGACTGTGAAATCTTTCCCTGTGAGTCTCCATGTTTCAACACCTGAATTTCTTTCTGAATGAGATAGTTACATTCTACGTTAGTACAGAATGATGCAATCTAAGGCACCTACATCCAAATTCAGGTGACTTGCATTTTACTTTATCTTACCTGAAGTTTAGGTTTGAAACTTACCTCTTAAATGTTGTATAGTCAAAATTACCATTAAAAAGCTGTTAAATTACTGGGGACTTAGGCCCCTGGAAGCTCATAGATCAAAATTTAACTTACTGGGAAAGCGGACTTGGCCCAGTGGTTAGGGCATCCACCCACCACATGGGCGGTCCGCAGTTCAAACCCCGGGCCTCCCGTGTAGAGGGGGCCAAGCGCAGTGCTCATGCACACAGGGAGTGCTATGCCACGCAGGGGTGTCCCCGTGTAGGGGAGCCCCACGCGCAAGGAATGCGTCCCGTAAGGAGAGCCGCCCAGCACGAAAGGAAGTACAGCCTGCCCAGGAATGGCGCTGCACACACGGAGAGCTGACACAACAAGACACAACAAAAAGAAACACAGATTCCCGGTGCTGCTGATAAGGATAGAAGTGGTCACAGAAGAACACACAGCAAATGGACACAGAGAGCAGACAACTGGGGCGGGGGGGGGGGGGGGGGGGGGGGGGGGGGGAAGGAGGGGGAGAGAAATAAAATTTTAAAAAAGAATTTAACTTACTGTTTTCACATCTGTGCTGGGGTGTCTTACTCTGGAGAAAAAGGCAGAGGCCAACTTTAAAAGGGGCAGGTAAAAACACTAGGTAAGTAAGGCAGTTTTCATCTCTCTTTTTGTAAATAGTTGAGGCAATGCAGAAAGTGCACAGGCCCATTATCCTGTATCATTAACAAAAGGGAATCTTCAAAAGTCTGGAAGAGCCACTGGGGGCAAGTTCCTGTTTTATTGCATTCATCGCATTTCACAAAACTCTCTTCACTTGAGCTCCTCTGATAAAAGTAAGTAAACAGATGGCACCAAAGTACTAATTCCCATCATAAGCAAACATTTTTAAGGACACACAATTTCACAACTTGGAGGCAACCTACCTGCGTCACTTTGCAGTTCTGGCCATTGCCACCATGAAGTTCTGTCAGGCGGCCTGACGTGAAGGCATGGACACACACACGCTGGGTGCATGCCACACTCTCTCGGGCCCTCGACCACCGCGGAGGACAAGGGCAGCTACACTTTTTCAGAAGAAACCCTCTACACACACAAGCAAGATTCAACCCCTGGAATCTGGACGACAGTCACCTCCGCGGAGTGGCTACTTACAGGGCTCTGCCATTTGCCACCGCCCCAAAAACTTCTGAGGACAGCAAAAATGACCAAATGAGAAGTGCGGGGAGAACCACCGACGTGAGGGGAACCGGGGGCACTGGCGAGGCTCCAGACCACCCAGGAGAAGTGGCGACAGTTCTCGGGCGGGCGACGGACGCCCCGCAAGGCAGCCGCCCCGCAAGGCAGCAGTTTAGGAGGTCGCCCTCTCTCTTTACCTGACGGACGTCATGGCTTCACCCTCCTGCCCCGCGCAGCGGCGCCCGCGCCGATGCTCCGCACCCGCACAGCAGGTACCGCGGCAACTGCTCCTCTGCTCAGGCACTCCGCGACTGGGAGCGCGTCCTCACACCCCGCGCGCGGCGGCCCGGGCCGAGCCGGCCAGGCGCCCCTGATTGGCCGCCGCCGGAGGGAGGCGGGCGCTCCGCCCCGGGCCGACAGCCCGAGACCGGCCCCCGGGCCGCGGGCCACCGCCCGCCGCCCGCCAGTCTCGTGCCGGCCGGCGGGCGCGCGGGCTAGCCGCGGGGCTAGCGGGCGCGGGGGCCATCTTGAGTCCTGGTAACAGCGTTCCCAGCTCGCGGCTTGCAGGGCAGGAGGTGGGATGCCCGCCTCAAAAATGGCTGCTTCGACTGGCAACTGGTTCAGCAGTCACATGGCTACGGTCTCACCTCGGCCAGCTCAGGTCGCCAGAACACCTGGGAAAAGAACACTGGCCAGGAAACCTAGGAACTGTCGCGATGGTGCTAAACGGCCTGCAAAACCCATCTACATTAGAAAGCAATCACCTGGGAAACCTCAGGCTGGGGGAAAATCGAATGTGTGGCAACAGCAGCTCGAGATGCCGAATTAGGAACCGCAGCCTTTAAGAGACGATTGCTTTAGACCGAGGATCCCCAAACGTTCTTGGACATCAGAACTAGAATGGCTCTTTGAACATGCAAGTGTGCGGGCTTCACTTTAAACCTAGTGAATCAGAATCTGGAAGAGTGAGGCCCAGGCACCGGTATTTTTAGCAAGTTTCCAGGTGATTCCAGGTACACATATAAGTTTGAAAACTGGAAGCCTACATACCTCGGGGTCAAAATTAACCCAACTAAAACTAACCTGTTTGCTGCACATAATTACGAGATTATCACATTTTCCTGAATGATAGGCAGCGATATAGGGCAAGCATCTAACAGCAAAGGGGGGGAAATTTTGAAAGAACTATAACGCCCAGCCCTAAATACAATTTAGTGTGGTTAAGAAGTAAACTGCGAACCAGTAATACAAGACAGGCAAATTATTTTCGACTGGGGAAAGAGTGGGAAGGAAAAAAGTACTCAGTGAATGCTTTATGACCTAAACAGCATTTCTTTCTTTTTATTCTCTGTAGGATAAAATTTATTATATTAACAGACTATAACTCTGGCATTTACTGCTGTTATAGGATAATGATCAATTTCAATGGTCTGAATTCAGTTACATCAGAAACACAGCCCAACATCAGGAGACAATATTATGTATAACTTTATAATATCTGCTGATGAGAAATATGAGCATTCTCATTTTTCTAGGCCCTTAATATTAAAAAAATATTAAAATACTTTATATTTCACTCTTTGTTTTTAAAGAATTTTTTATTTATCCCCCCCCCCCCCCCCCTTTTCTCCTCTCTCTGTCCATCTGCTGTTTGTTCTTCTGTGACTGCTTCTATCCTTAATTAGCGGCACCGGGAATCTGTGTTTCTTTTTGTTGCGTCATCTTGCTGCGTTAGCTCTCTGTGTGTGCAGCGCCATTCCTGGGCAGGCTGTACTTCCTTTCGCACTGGGCAGCCCTCCTTGTGCGTGGGGCTCCCCTACGCGGGGGGACACCCCCTGCATGGTAGGGCAGTCCTTGCACGCATCAGCACTGTGCATGGGCCAGCTCCACACGGGTCAAGGAGGCCCGGGGTTTGAACCGTGGACCTCCCATGTGGTAGACGGATGCCCTAACCACTGGGCCAAGTCCGCTTCCTACATTTTATTCTGATTTCAGAAGTTCCTCCTAAAGTTATGCTATCCAACATGGGAGCCACTAACAACATGAAACTGCTGAGCACTTGAAATGCAGTAATGTGATGAAGAATTGAATTTTTTTTTATTAGTTTTTTAAAACTGAAGCACTATATGATATTTTTCCATTAAAAACAACTGCATTTTTTGACTGGACTATATTTCACTTTCACCATTGAAAATTTAGTATCCAAACTGAGATGCTATGTGAAATATACCCTGGATTTTTCAAGATTTTGTATTAAATATATATATATAAAAATACTTCAGCAATAATTTTTATATTAATTACATGTTGAAATGATATTTTGATATGTTGAATTAAGTAAAATATATTACTAAAATTAAATTTTACTTTTTTATTGTGGCTACTAGAAAACTTAAAATTATATAGGTCTGGCATATATACTTCTAAATGACAATGCTGTTCTAAAGTCTAATCAGGTGGCCTTGTTTTTCTTCCTGCTGTGATCAATGCCCCTGTGACAGAATTACATCCACAAAATGAAATTAGTAGGGAAGCTAGTGTACACAGCTCTGTGTTTCCTTGCTAAACATCTAAACCATCAAATACTCCAAAAGATTTTGTTTCCTTAAAAATGCTATTTTTAGCATTATTCTCTTTTATTTAGGAAATGCCTACCCAGAATGAAACCATGGACAACAAATCTGTGTCTGGCCCATAGGTAAAGGCTGCTAAAACACTGAGATATACCTGGTGTGTTAAGACTTTGATTAAATGTCCAGAGGCAGAATTAGTCATTCCTCTAGATTAAAACAGGATCTGAATCAAAGCAGCAGCTGGATAGCAATTTGAAGCAGCTGAGACACTGACAAATTGCAACAGTTCCCTCCTCCTATTGTGAAAATGTTAATAGATAATCCACATGGATTGAAATCAAACAAGGAATGATCCTTAAAAAATGATTTCAAAAACTCACTGTAACTTTTAATATGGGAAGCAGCATATGCTTTTTCTCAGACTTTTAATATGCATACAAATCACTTGAGGGTTGTTAAAATGCAGACATGATTCAATAGAGCTCATTGGCGGCTAAGATCTTACATTTCTTTATACTCCCAAATCTTGCCAATCTTCTGGTTTCTGAACCAGGCTGAGAAAGCAAGGATTTGAAAACCCTGCTTGACTTCCTATGAGCTGTGTGACCTTGGGCTAGTTCTTAACCTATCTGTTTTTTTCACTCACATATTACTTGTTTTTCAGGGCATTTTGAAAATTAAAATGTAATTATGTGTAGTAAAGTGTCTAAAAGAGTGGTACATCGCATATTTATTATATTATTATCAGGCTAGTTAAAATTACATCTCTGAAAAGCAGGAAACAAAGCTAACATGAACTTGGCTTTGTGAAAAATAAAATGAGTTTCTGCTCATACTTAACATTCTTCCACAATTTCTACTTTTGATTTTTAACAATAAGGTAAAATTTTTTAAAAAGCAACACTAAGTTTGGTACCAAAACAACTACGCTAGAAATTATAGTTATTTTTTTAACAAATATACCCAACTCTATGTAATTAAGGAAGGATATGGGGCTGCAATATAAAAATAGTTAATCAAATTGAAGCCACACCACATTCAACAATAAAGAAAACTTATTTTTGATGGCGGCACTTTGCATCTAACAATCAAAACTTTAAATGTTTCTTACTCATATCAATCAGTACCACTTACCGAAAGCTTCTCTTAAAATGGATCTAGGTATCACTCATTTCAGCAGTTACAGACACAAAAAATATCTGAGTAAACAGGGCTCCTTTCAGAGTCAATCTGGAAGGTATCTTAAAGGTAAAGCACAAGGTTTCTATTTTTTGTGTTTTCAGGTAAAGACATAAGTTCTTTTTATTTACTGTACCTTTCCTTCTTCAGTCTTTCATGCTCTTTTCCTAATCTTTCCCTATCCTCTCCTTTCATCCAGACTTTCTCAATACACACAAACACACAAACAGTTAGCTACTGAGTAACTACTTAAACTCTTGATCAATTTTCTGAGCAATTTATTTCAACTCTCCAACTTTAGGGAAAAGCAATCAATAGTTGGCCTTCTCACAACTTAAATAGTTCAAGCAAGATAAATGGGTCAGAATAGTTTGCTTAAGGTAAGAGTGAAAAGTAAGTATTCTATCTACTTTAATCATGAGGCTAGCCTGCCACTATTAAAGCAAATAGATAGCTACCCCAAACAGCTAAGTGAATCTGGGGCAGCATAACAAAATATAGAACCAACCTAGTAATTTTTTCAATAAATGCCCCCAAATAATAGCAAGGTTTTCTTCAAATACAATCAGTGTGTTCTTAAGGTGTAATAAAACACTCTCACACAGTTAGTGGGAGTATAAATTAGTACATTTCTAGAAAGCTTTTTGGCAATATGTGTCAGCAATTCCACTTTTAGGCAACTATAGTAAGAAAAATATACCAAAGTGAAACAAAAATTTGTATACTCAGTTATTCATTTCAGCATTAATAATAGCAAAAAATTATTATATTCTAAATAACCCAAAAATAGCATAATGATTAAACAGAGTAGAATGTTATAAAGCTATTAGAAAATGTTTCCAAAGACTTTTTTCTTTGAAAGATGCCTCGTTCTTTTTTAAATTTTTTATTTTTTTTTAAATTTTTAGGAGATATTGGAGATTGAACCCAGGATCTCATACATGAGAAGCAGGTACTCAACCTCTGGGCTATACCCACACACTAAAGACTTTTTAAGGATGTAGGAAAATGCTTGTGATATAATGTTCACTGAAAAAAGCAAACAAACTAAGGGAATATACAGTATGATTTTGAATGTCTTAAAAAAAAAAATGCCATATTTGCCCCAAAGATTAAAAAGAAACACACCAAAATGTTATTCTTGGTTGTCTCTGGGAAGTAAAATTATGTGAGAGTTTTTGCTTCCTTGTTAATACTGATCGGTATATTTTAAGTATTAATTTTTTTTTTTTTTTTTTTGAGGTACCAGGGCAGGAGATTGAACCCGGGACCTCATAAGTGGGAAGCCGGTGCTCAGCCACTGAGCCACATCAGCTCTCCTGAATTGGTTTTTTCATTTATTTTTGTTTGTTTGTTTTCAGGAGGCCCCAGAAACCGAACCTAGGACCTCCTATGTGGGACACAGGCACTCAATCACTTGAGTCACATCTACTCCACCTGCCCTTTTTCTAAACTTGTACTTTTTTAAATCCCAACTATCAAAACCACCTTTATTTTTAGAGAATCTGGGCTTATATAAATGTCTCATCTGTACATTTTTAAAGATTCTTTAAGACAGGAATAATAAAAACAAAATGTCCATGATTTTCTTGGTTAAGAATTTCAAATTATAATTAACAAAAGTTAAAAGTATAAATACCACTCTTAGAGCTTTGCATAGCCTTTCATAGGCCAGCTGTCATGACAATAATGTCTTCCCTACATGCTACTTAAAAATAATTTCCCTCAATTTAAATAACATTTTTTTAAAGCAAGCTATATCACACTCCAAAATGAGAAATGTCTTAAGACTTGACTCCCTACGATAGTATAACATAGTATGAAGTGAGGAGATTAGGAATTCTAACCCTGAACCTACTGATAACTTTATATCTTTTGATAAGTCGTCTCTTTGACAGTTTCCTTATCTGAAACACAAGAGTTTGTCATTAGTGACATCTTAGGTCCTTTTCAGTTCTTATTAGACACTGAAAGAAAGGACTGCCTACTTGTGTCTCAACACAAATTGTTTTGTTTTGTTCTTTGAGTTGGTCAATTGTGATGCAATAAAAAAGTCATGCAATTTTAAATTAGTTTTCATTATGGATAAGGTTATTCAAAGGTATACTGCTATACGTATTAAACTCTGCCAAAAAACATAATAAAAGATTATTTTTTAGTTCTTTTTAATTATCTGTAGATTCTTATGGTGTTTCCCTTTAGTATTACATATGCAAACAGAATACATACTTTAAACAGAACCTGATAATTTATATCCCTGAAGAATTTGAAGATTACAATAACACTTGATTGACTTAACTTTATTTTGTAAGAATTCTCAACAAAATACACTCCCAGGCACACCCAAATGGTGCTGCTTTATTCTTCAGTGAACTACAAATCTCTGAAACTTCTGGTCTAAAAGTACAGGATGTGAGTGCTTCCCAATAACTTATGCTGTGAAGTAAAAACATATTTTTTAACTACAACTGAATAACACTATCATTTCATAAAGGGACATTTTAACACAAAAAAAAAGTAGGAAAGATATCACAGAATAAGAGACAACCCTACCCAAAGGATTATGTTATGAAATATATTTTATATATAAAAGATTTTTTTTATTTTTATCATTTCACCATAGATCTGGTATATTCTACTTCTTCACAAACAAATTTTTAGGAATCATTCATTCATGACCTCAACAAATATTTATGGAGCATCTATTCTACTGCCCTGATACTACAGATTCAGCAATGGTCAAGTATGTGTGCTGCCTTTAAAGAACTTCCAATCTGGTAAGGGGACACAGATGAATAATCAAAATGAACATAAGTGCCACGCAGAGAATTAAAACCAGCTGATGTGCCCACAGAGAAAGTCTACTGTAGATTCAGCCAGAGAAGGCGTCCACCAGGAGAGAACTGCATGACAAGCAAGAGGCAGGTGAGGGGAAGGGCATTCCAGAAAGAATGGCTAGTGCAAAGGCCCTGAGATAAGAAGAGGAGGCCAGTGTGAAAGAAAGAGGAGGATGAGACAAAGACAGGTATATGGTCAGAGCAAGGAACAGATCAGCTTAGGTTTTATGAGGCTAAGAAGCTTCAGTTCTGTTATAAGCAGAACAGGAAGCCACTGTAATTAGGTTTTTTAAACAGAAGAATGACATGATCTAATTTTGTTTTAAAAGATCACCCGGCCTGTAGTGGTGGAGAATGGACAAAAGGAGCACAAAAGCAGAAGGACCAAATTAGAAGCCTACCACAGTAATCTAAGTGACAAATAATAGTGGTTTGAATCACAAAGATAGTGGTGGGTATGGAGAGAAGATGGATCCAGGACACATTTTGGAGGTAGACAGACAGGATTTGCTGGCAGACTGGTTAAGGGGCAAAGGAAAAGAAAGGAATTAAGAGTAACTTCCAGATTTTACACTTGAGAAACTGGGTGGGTGGTGCTGCTCTTTACTGAGCTAAAAGGGGAAGGCTGGAGAGAGAGAAGACTGAAGGGATGGAGACAGACTTAGGAAAAAGATGTTTTTTTCTTAGTCCAGAATGCCTACTGTTTCCTATTGATACACTAAAAACAAGTGCCAGATACCATGAGACATATTCTACAAGCACTAACCCATTTGAAATTCACATTAATCCTATCAGGAGATATATATTATTATTACCGTTTTACAGAAACTGAAGCTCAAAGAGTTTAAATAACTTGCCCAAAGTCACACATTACAGTACAGAAATCCAAACACTGGTACTCTGACTCCTGAACTGGAGATAATTACTACTGTGCAGTATGGTTTCACTAAAGAAACCTAAAATATTCTGACATAAGTCTGGAAGTTTTATAAACATCCATATTTCATAATATCCCATTATGATTTCACCCAGAAGATGTTTCTATGTGAGTGTAAAAATAAATGTGGTTTTAGACTGAATATGTAATTTTATATGAAAAAAATGCCAAAAGAAATATTTTTGCCTGGTGGTTTGCTAACGATGGAACTGACCTCTAAAAACTTTTCTTTTATTCAATGTTTTTGCTTTCTTTACTGAAGGGTAGGATGGGGTGGCAGATTTCTCTTTCAGGTTTTTCAACTAAAATGCAGCCTAAGATTGAGTGTGTATGAAAAGAGGGTTTAAAATTAGTTCCAAATGCAATCTTCAGGTATTTTAAGAAGGCTGCTTCTTTTTTATGCCAATTAGACTTTTTAGGTAGTGTTCCTTAGCAAAGGCATCTAAGACTCCACAGAAATTTCTAAACATTAAGTCACTTCTTCAAAACATAAAACCTTCAGTATTCCATAAAAAAATAAAATAAAAATAAACACATCTCTCCATGTGGGGAAATACAACTATTAAAAAGTAATCATCTTGCAGAGCAAGTGTAAGTCAGTGGTTGAGTGCCTGTTTTGCCTGGAAGAGGTTCCGGGTTCAATCTGCGGTACCTCCTGGAAAAAAATAAAATAAAAGCAATAATCTTTCAAACAGCAATAACAAAAATTCAGAGCTTGGATATAATTTAGTCATGTTTTCAACACTATTTTACTATAACTGTGGCAGATTAAAAATAGCCAAAATTTCTTGGATACTCCTCCTTCCATCAAAGAACAAGAGTCTACTTCCCCTCCCCTTGAATCTGTACTAGCCTGTGACTTCTTTGATCAATAAGATACTAGATCTGGGGCTAGCCTTTACGAGGACTGACATCTCCTTCTTGGTCTCTCAGAGCTCTGAGCTACCTATGGTGAAAGAAGTCTAACTACCCTGGCTGAAGAAACCACATGGAGAGGGAGAGAAGCCAAACTGAGTCAAGCTTTCCAGGCACCAGGCATGTGAGTAAAGACAACCTGGACCCTCCAGATCAGATGTGCTGTCAGCTAAATAGCTCCAGTGCTCCCAGTCAACACCACATGGAGCAGAAGAGTCAACCAGCCAGGGCCTGCCTGAATTCCTGAACAGCAAAATTATGAAATTTAATAAAAATGTTATTTTAAGATACCAAGTTTTAGAATAACAAACCAAACTCAGGATGAAAAATACATTTTACACTGCATCCTATATATATACATACACACACACATAACTGAAACAATGTTCACTAAACTACCCTGACTCTTACTAGGTTTGGAGCACTGACATTTTGTATCCAATTTCTCTTTTATAAAATACTAGTTGTGTGGCCCACCAAATTGACTGCAAAATCTAAAATTTGAAAAACATTTTAGCTGATGCTACTCACTTTACAGGGGTGCACAGAAATCTAGGCAGAAACCTTACTTAATAGGATCCAGGTGTCCTGACTCCTAATCCAAATCTCTTTTCCTTGCACCATGCCAACAACCATAGGTAATGTAAGTTTCTCATAAACTCACATACTCATGAGCTGAGTAAAAATCTGAAAAGTCGAGATGCCTGAGGTTGGAAGTCATATAAAAATCAGAAATGGCTAAAGGGAATTGAGACATTTCCTTTTCTAGCACTTCTTGTTTTCCTCCTCCCCCTCCCTGTTCACAGATCTATATTCCGCTCTCCCCACACTTCCTTTTCCCACTTTCATTGTTACCTTACTGATGTCACAACTCTCTAGGCTTTAAATCCCTCAACTGTACAATATAAATAATACCCAGTACTATGAAATTGAGGTTTTTAAACATTATCAATTGTGTTTAATGAAGTGTTGTGCTATTCTGCAAAGTGAATATTACATTTTCTCAAAAAAGGTTGCTTTTTAAAATTTGTATGAGCTTCAAGGCTAATTTTGACTGTGGGTCACTTCTAATGAAAAGGATTCCTCATAACTGCCACTCAGATCCAGTAGAACATTTTTATAAAATGTTAAATCATTAACAGCATTAAAAGATTAATAGCTTTTTAGAATATTACTAGCAATTGTTTCATGCATAATAAAGGAATACTTTTTTTTAGGAGGTAGCAGGGATTAAACCCAGGACCTAGTACATGGAAAGCAGGTGCTCAACCACTGAGCTGCATCTGCTCCCCTAAAGGAATACTATTTGAAGCAAAGGGCCTGTCTAAAGTTTTAATCACATAAATCACTCCTAAATAAGAAACCTGTTATTTATACAATCCTGAAAATTACATATAATTACTAAAAAATATGAAAATAAGACAGATTCAGATCAGAATCCTATTTCTGCCACTTAACTGTGTGACCTTGGGCACATTACTTAAATTCTTTGAATCTCAGTTTCTTCATCTGTAAATAGTGATAGCAATGGTTATCTTATAATAATTCTAAAGACATAAGATTTATATTGTTAATATTAGGAAAAAGTGCAGTCTCCAAAGTAAATTAAAGCTTAAAAATTGTGTTCTTAACTGAAACATTTTAACTCTAAAACATAAGCAAAATTGGTTTTCAAACACATTTAATTAGAAATCACAATTTGCTTAAAATTCAAGTTCACCAAGTCAATCTACTTGCAAAGCATACCATTAAGTACATGCCACAAGAGAATATTTATTCTTAGGAGATAACTACATATGTGTGAACAAGAAAACTTGAAAGACAAAAATTTACAAAAAGTTTACAAAACACCTGCCACAAAATTTCTTTAAATAGGTGTGCTGCTCTAGCACATACAGAATAATTCACCTTTGACAACTTCTCAGTTTGTATCTTCCTAGTATAATGGTGAATATGAAATGCAAGCTCACAACTTAGGGAATCAATCGGAGTCTCTAGATCTATTTCCTTAGCTGAAAACAGAAGTAAGTTTGCTGATTACCTGGTGGCCTTCTTGTAAGGATCAGTAAGAAAATATAAATGGAAGGGCTTGATAGACCATCTTAAGTATGTTATCCTGATCTTGGAAAGGAAAAAAAAAGCCCCGAAGAAAATCGATTTTTTGTTCTAGCACCTAATACAATGGGAAGTTATAAAACTTGGGATCAAACCTCACCTCAGATACTACCAGCTGTGTTACCTTACCAATCTCAATTAACCTCTCTGGGGTTCAATTCCCACGACTGTACATGATAAATATTAGTTTCTACTTTTAAGTACCTTGTCAAGTACTAACAATCTGAAGAGTCTAAATATAGTCAAAGAGTTTTCAAAAATGACATGAAATTGCCAACTATTGAAAAGCTACATCTTACTGTGAGATCTGCTTTCCATGTACGAGGTCCTGGGTTTAATCCCTGCTACCTCCTAAAAAAAAAAAACGTATTCCTTTATTATACATGAAACAACTGCTCCATGACTTGCAGGAAATCCCAGCTCTGGGAGAGGAATATTTCTCACTCTGTCTGGGAGATGTGTACTCTTAGCCATCTCCTCTCACCTCCTCCCACCCCCATTTCCCACCAGCATTCCCCACGCTGTGTTTGGAGAAACCAAAGTAGCTTTTCAAAGGCAAACTCTGGGAGAACTTGCTTTAACTAGTTTAATTTAGAGTGTAAAGATGGAACATCTTGGTCAACCAAGGAAATGAGTTAGTTAGAGACCTCTGAACTGGACTTGGTATGAACAGGACACTAGTAAGTCTTCTCAGGAATGTGGGTTTATTGAAGCTTAACATAGTACTGAGGTCAAAGGTCTCTGATGTGTTTTTTTTTCTATTAGAAGAGAAAATATACTCTTTCCTTATATGCACTGAATCTAGGGGAGGAATGCTGCACAAATGGGGAAGAGGAGTACTAAAAAAGGGATTCCTCACTTTTGTAGAAGCTTAGGCAAAGATAATGTAAATTCCCTCCCAATTCTAAGGCTCTGTCACTGTAAGTCTAGAAGTTTATATTTTTCTCTACAGAACACTTTCAGGTTGTTCAAAAACAAGGATGAGTGCGCCCAAAGAAGTCAAGCCTACCATGTACAAAAGAACCTACGCTTCCCCCCCAAAAAGACATCTTTTCAAGTTTTTTAACTAAAAAAAATAGTTTTAATGCAAAACGTTTAGTACTTGAATTTAATAATGTAACCATGTTTTGTTGTAATATCGCTAATCTAAACAATCCAGTTCTGTACATTTGGATGATAAGTAAAACAAAGTAGAATATTGTCAGCATACTATATAGTGTGCATCAGCATGCTATCCCATGGGAAAATGCAATATAATCAGCTCATCTTGATAGGTGAGAACAGATATACCAGCGATGTTAAGTCTGTATCACTTCTACAGCTTAACCTCTTAAATCTTCAAAAAAACTCAAAACTATAAATGATAACTAAGGTCTCAGCTCGGTTTAGGAAGAACCATTACAGAGGAACTCTATTTTAGGAGGAACCTAAGGACTTCCTCAATCATGCTTATAAAACAAGAAAATGTTCTAATATTTAATGTGGTTAACTTCAAAGACAACACATTAGTACCATTTATTTTTTGTTTTTTGGTGGGTTTTTTTTGTTTTTTTTTTTTAAAGATTTATTTATTTTTATTTAATTTCCCCCCCTCCCCTGGTTGTCTGTTCTTGGTGTCTGTTTGCTGCATCTTGTTTCTTTGTCCGCTTCTGTTGTCGTCAGCGGCATGGGAAGTGTGGGCGGCGCCATTCCTGGGCAGGCTGCTCTTTCTTTTTGCGCTGGGCGGCTTTCCTCATGGGCGCACTCCTTGCGCGCGTGGGGCTCCCCCACGCGGGGGACACCCCTGGGTGGCAGGGCACTCCTTGCGCGCATCAGCACTGCGCATGGCCAGCTCCACACGGGTCAAGGAGGCCCGGGGTTTGAACCGCGGACCTCCCATGTGGTAGACGGACGCCCTAACCATTGGGCCAAAGTCCGTTTCCCAATACCATTTATTTTTAAAGCAGATCATTTTTTTGTAGTCAAACACTGAAATTCATTTTCTGACTTCGGCTCTAGAGCTGAGAGTAAAACACAGTTGTTTGCTATGTCATGCTTAAGGAATCTGAGAAAACCTGAGATATCTGAATTTGATTCCTTTACTATTTTGTTGTCGTTGTTTTCAAGTAACCCTTCTTAGATAAGTCAATAGAGACAAACTTCTCAGAAAGGGAATTGTGATATTATCCACTGGTTTCATAGCACACAAAGTTACATGTACACTACAAAACTCAGAACCAGTATTGCTAACATTCAAGGTTTTTAGAGTTCTAATTACACTGTAAATAGCTTAGCTAATTAAAGACTTGCTAACCCAGAGCAAAGAGATTCATCATTCTGATAGGTCACTGAGATCTTCTTTGTAAATTCCCTTTCAGAGAATTCATTCATTTAGCAAATAAACAATTTATATATATATACACACATATGTATACTAAATGTTTTGCATATACATATATATACCTTAATAAAATGTTTCTGTTTATAAAGGAGAAATATATTTATTGAGGGAATTTTCCCCATGGATGAATGCAAGAAATGATTATTAAAGTCTAAATTCACTCCAGTCAGCAGAATTATACTACCTAGAAGTGCATCTCTTACCTCTACTATCCTCCTGGTATTGGAGTTATTTCTTACACAAACTCACTCTATATAACAAGAAAAACAAAAGGTGTAAGGACCATGAAGTGTTTTCAAGTAAGGGTTCTTAATATCAATGCCAATGAATACGTAAGAATTTACAGCTAATACATGAATCCATTTTGCATTACTGAGTGCTACAAATTTAACTTTAAAACATCTTTAATAAAATAATTTGCTTTCATTTAAGAGCTTCTTCATTAATTCAACAAAACTTTAGAGCCCTTATGTTGCAATGAAGTGATCAACTGTGAGGCACTGAGAGCTATTCAACTACTTTCCTGACCTTAAGTAGCAGTTGGCAAGATGATATGTACACTTTATACAGCTATAAAGCAAAGTATAAAGTACAAACTGCTAGAGAAGGAGCCATTTCCAGTTTGGGTGATTAGGAAACTTGTATAGAGAAATAGCACTGTGGCTACAACACTTTGAGTATAAAGTTTTGTGGGGGATTTTTATTTGTTTTTAATAAATCTTTTCTATACCTGCAATAATGGATTTTTCTCCTGCTGGGGGAAATGACAGGTCCAGGTGGAGCTGATGATAACAGTGTCCTCCTCAACAGCCACCTGCTCCCCCACATATAGTACCACCACCTACACATACCCACACCCTCCCTACACACACACACATACCCACACACATACATACAGGGGAGGGAGGCTGTAAGAATGTATTGAAAGCAGGCTAAAATTCCCACCTCTGACAAGTGTAATTCGTTCAAGGGCGGGGTGCAGGGGTATGTAACCCAGGCAGGGCAGGTAACTGATACATGGATATGGAAAAAGAAATCTCTTCTTTGCTTTCATGAGATTTTGCCTTGTGGTAAGGACCACCATCTTTCTTCTTACCTGAAAACAACCTATGTGAGAAATAAAACCAATACCAAAGGACAATAGGCAAGAGATGCTCTTCTGGAATAAGTCTTATTTGGCTGAACTTCCCAAGTATGTAAGTTGATTGAGTAGCTCAGATACTTAAAAGATTTATATCTCTAGGGATGTACCAAGTTCAGCTTCAGCCTCTGGAAAGCAAACAGCCAACTGGCCACTTCAATATGGTTTCTGATATCCCTAATTTTGTTAATGATTAATTATCATGTGATCACAAAGTTCCCTCATATCTCTAATCCTGTATTTGCAGGTAACACAGAAAAATAGCAGGGTTTATGAGTAACTAAATGTAGCTTGCTGACAAATAATGGGAACCTGTTAATACAGTAACCAAACTAACATGTCTTGAGAGAGTAAGAATTTATTAAATGATAATTGTTGTACATATCTACTTATTCTAGTCTAGAGAAGATGCTGAAATGATGTATGCAAAACACAAATGGGAACTCAGGTGTTTTATGTTAAAAGCCAACTGATTTCTTTTTTTTTTTTTTTTTTAAAGATTTATTTATTTATTTAATTTCCCCCCCTCCCCTGGTTGTCTGTTCTTGGTGTCTATTTGTTGCGTCTTGTTTCTTTGTCTGCTTTTGTTTCTTTGTCCGCTTCTGTTGTCGTCAGCGGCATGGGAAGTGTGGGCGGCGCCATTCCTGGGCAGGCTGCACTTTCTTTTTCACGCTGGGCGGCTTTCCTCACAGGCACACTCCTTGCGCGTGGGGGCTCCCCCACGCGGGGGACACCCTTGCGTGGCACGGCACTCCTTGCGGGCATCAGCACTGCTCATCACCAGCTCCACACGGGTCGAGGAGGCCCGGGGCTTGAACCGTGGACCTCCCATATGGTAGACGGACGCCCTAACCACTGGGCCAAAGTCCATTTCCCGCCAACTGATTTCTTTAAATCTTAAGTTCATGAACAATTTTTTCAAAGATTTTAAGTTTATAAACAAACCTTTTTTTAACGAAATCATATAAAGCCACAGTCCAAGCAAGTACAAACAAAAACATTGGGGAAAAAAATGTGAGGTACTCTAATAAAGATTGAAGTGATAAAGATAAAACTGGGAAACAGACTTTGGCCCAGTGGTTAGGGCATCCGTCTACCACATGGGAGGTCCGCGGTTCAAGCCCCGGGCCTCCTTGACCCGTGTGGAGCTGGCCCATGCGCAGTGCTGATGCACGCAAGGAGTGCTGTGCTACGCAGGGGTGTCCCCCGCGTAGGGGAGCCCCACGCGCAAGGAGTGCACCCATAAGGAGAGCCGCCCAGCGCGAAGGAGGGAGCAGCCTGCCAAGGAATGGCGCCGCCCACACTTCCCGTGCCGCTGACGACAACAGAAGCGGACAAAGAAACAAGATGCAGCAAAAAGACACAGAAAACAGACAACTGGGGGAGGGGAGGGGAATTAAATAAATAAAAATAAATCTTTAAAAAAAAAAAAAAGACAAAACTATGTGATTATACCAAACACCATTGATTGTACACTTGGGATGGATTGTTTGCTTTATTAATATGTACCAATAAAATTTATTTTAAAATGTGAGGGCAACAACTATAAGTCTGCTTTGGAAAATATTCAGAAAATATCTTTTTAAAGTAGTATGTAAAACTTTAGTTTATGAGACCACTTCAGTAAAATAGTCTTCCAAATCTAGCAATCCAAAAGCTGAAGAGAAGTCTTTACCTTAGTCAGTTACTATTAGACAGGAAGTAAAGCCTAACAACTCAGTGACATCCCCATCAATAATACCTATTATGAAGTTAGTGAAAAAAATCTTTGAAATGCAGTGCAGAATGGGGACTACAGGAAAAATCTAGTAATTGACCCTAATGAGAAAGTATTGTTCCTACAGAGTAGAAAAACTTTTAAAAGTTGACTATTAAATTTTTTAAATAAAGGTTCATAATCCCTGGGAAGCAGATGTGGCTCAAGTGATTGGGCTCCCAGTTACAATATGGAGGGTCCCAGGTTTGGTTCCCAGGGCCTCCTGGTGAAAGTAAGCTGGCCTGGCAGCAAGCTGGCACAACAAGATGACTTAACAAAAAAAGAGACACAGAGGAGAGACAGTGAAAGACATAATAAACCAGGGAGCTGAGGTGGCTCAAGTGATTGAGTATCTCTCTCCCACATCAGAAGGTCCCAGGATCGGTTGCCAGTGCCTCCTAAAGAGAAGACAAGAAGAGAAGACGAAAAGAGAAGACAAGGAGACACAGAAGAATGCCAACAAATGGACAAAGAGCAGACAGTGCAAACAAGCAGGGGCAGGTCAATGGGGAATAAATAAATAAATCTTTAAAAAAAAAAAATTCATTATCCCTTTCTTGAACGCTTGGGGTCAAGTATGTTTTGGAAACCAGAATTTTATGGATTTTAGGAAGATAACACAGCTCATGTACTACATATTTTGAAAACCACCCAGGAAGTTTTCATGCAGTGTTCCATTACCAGACAGACAATATTTCTATAGTAAAACATGTAAATTTGTGTGGGACAAATAAATGCCGAAAAAAGTCTCATATCAGTTCAAGATTTGTTGCCAAATTAATTAATCTCAAGCTTTTTAAAACCTTCTAGTTGTCAGAGCTCTCTGGATTTCAGAAATGCAGATTAAAAGATTGCAACCTATAATAAAATTGTAATAATTATTTTATTCCATATTTATTTGGTATCCCAGAGGTCCATTCTATAATGGTTCCATTAAGACACTCAGTTCTTAGCCAAAATATGTATTCAGTGTATACCAAGTTTCTCCTGATATACTTGCTTATTGTGGAAAAGTTGGGAAATACAAAAAAGAATATGGAAAATAAAAATAATCCATAATTCTATCACCTAGTAATAATAACAATTACATTTCTGGTGTCTAATTTTAGTCTCTTTGTATATATACATTAATATGAATATATGTTAATCTAATTATATTAACACATATCTGTCTAAGTTTTAGTGTGAATTTTTGTTTTAATCTTACTAGGTACCTGGAATGACCTTTCAACTTGAGGACTTTGGTTTTTCTTAAATTCTGGAAAATTCTCAGCCTTTATCTCTTCCAACATTGCTTCTCTACCATTCACACGATTTCCTCTTTTTGCATCTCCCAGCTAGATGTAAGTGGTGCCTCTCAATATATACTTATGTCTCCTCTTTTTTGCTCTGTGCTACATCTGGATGAGTTAGTATTAACTTCCAATTCACTAATTTTCCTTTCATTTTGTATAATCTAGAGTTTAACCAACCTATTTTGTTTTTTGTTTTCAATTTCAATAACTTTTATCTTTTACATGGCTATCTATTTCATATCTACCAAATTTTGATTTGTAACCTCTTGTTTTTTGATGGTCATTACTGTTTTTGTCTTTTTTAAGGATCTTTAAAATACTGGAAGTCATTCTGAAATTGCTCTAATATTTTCATTAGATTTCAAGCAAACTTATCTCCTGGTGCTTGTGTTTGTTTCTCAGTATTGGTCTTCCTTACAAATTTGTAGGCTCAGACTCTCCCCGCTTTTCCCAGTGGTTTTCAGATAGACACCTCCCTCCTAGCACTGCAGACTTCTCAGCACGTGCTCCTATTCTGGGTGATAGCAGGGAATTACGTTTCCTGAAGCTGAACCATCTGGCAGCTCTGCCTCATCCATCACCACTCCATTCCACAGCTTTTAAAGCAACAGCCATGAGCAGGTGCTTTCAGCCTCCTTCCATCCAGGCCCAACCCAGCTCCTGGTTTTATCCAAGGTGTCTGACTTCAGTTCCTCTGCACAAGCTATTTCCACCAGCTCCTGAGCCAAGGAGTCTAACTGCATGTTTCTTTTCCATTTTTTTGTCCTGGAAATGTTTATCTTATTTTTGAAAATATCTGTATCTTTTCACTTTCTTTTTTTAATTTGTAATTGCAGTGTTTGGAGCAGATTAAGAGCCAAAAGCAGTACCAATAAGAACTAACATTTATTAAAGACTTACTCTGTGCCAGTTTTATATTTATTTTGTCATCAGATCCTCTCAACAATCTTCTGAAGTAAAAATTATCATTATGCCCATTTTATAGGTGAGAAAACAGAGGCACAAGGCTATTAAGCAATCTTCCCAAGATCACTAGTAGTCAATTAGATGTCTGATTCCAGAGCCCATGCTCTTAATAACCACTGCTCTAGCCTGACAACTCCATCCTGACCTGAAGTCTATTTATAACTTTTATTCCCCCACACACACATACACACTGAATTGTGAACATTTTGTAAATAGGCAGAATTTAATTGATAGGAGGGAATCAGAATCATATTCCTAGTAAAACGAAGCAGATTAGCCTCATACTTTATTTTTGTGTTATTTAATCTAGGTCTACCCTAAATCAAAAACATAGTTTCAATGCCTGGCTTTTTTCTAGAGCCCTTCCCACTCTCCCACTCTCCCTGGGCTTCAAGCACTTCCATGCTTATTCTGGATACCCTGGACCATCCATCCAGGCTTTGTGACTAGCAAAAGGAGTCAAAATGCTTTTAGGCTGCATTATTGAAATATTAAAAGGTTCTAGAGAGGAGAGGACATTACCAAATGACATGAGGGATACAAGTCAAGGAACCCCAAGGATAGGTAGCGACTTTGAGGAGAAAGCATTCTGATCCCTCCATTTTGACCTTCGAGCCTTAAAACGCTTTCATGCCTGCAGAATTGCTGATGCAAATTACAGATTATGGACAGAACTGGAGTATTCTTGATCACAGACAGCATAATGAACAGGAAGTCATGATTCTGAAACTAGGGGAAGAACCAGCTATTGGAATGAATCCATTTGTGAAGTTAGATCTGATGCTGCCATTTATCAGCTATGATTCTGGACATTTACTCAACACCTACTATGTGCCAGGCACTCTGTTTATGGTTGGGAGAAAAAGTTGGGAAGGTACAATTATTTCACCTTCCATTGTCTTCCATCTTGAAATGCCCTACTGATCAATGAGGAATTGTCCAAGAAAAGAATGGAACTGTGAATTTTCTATGTGTTTGTGTAACTTTTGGCCCCTATAACAAATGTAAAATAAGATCATACTAGCTTTGTACTTCAGAGGTCTTAGCTAAATGGGGTCAACAAATATAATTGCCCTTGATAACTGCCCTTCTGAAAATAAATAACAAGGGCCTAGAAAAGTGAAGGTTAGCAGTCCCACTCTATGCTATGCTAATAATTCATTCAACATTAATTTACCAGCTCCTAAAGACCAGGCACTGCACAAAACACTGGGACACAGGATCATCCTTTCTGTTTTCCAGGGTTCTCATCTATTTTTCTCATTTAATCTTCAAAACAGACCACTCCCAGAACAATATGCTCAGGTTATAGAAATAAAGTCATTTTCCAGAGAATTTTCTTAAAGATAAAAAAAATGTGTTGGAAGATGGGATTATGGAATATATAGATATCCCTTCCTGGGTTTACTATATGTGCTGTTTGTTTGTTTTGGTTTTGGTTGTTGTTGTTTTTAAAGATTTATTTATTTTTATTTTATTTCCCTCCTCTTCCCCCTGCCCCCCCAGTTGTCTGCTCTCTGTGTCCATTCGCTGTGTGTTCTTCTGTGTCCGCTTATATTCTTATCAGCAGCACCGGGAATCTGTGTCTCTTTTTGTTGTGTCAACCTGCTGTGTCAGTTCTTTGTGTGTGCAGTGCCACTCCTGGGCAGGCTACACTTTTTTTCACACTGGGCAGCTCTCCTTACGGAGCGCACTCCTTGCATGTGGGGCTCCCCTGCGTGGCACGGCACTCCTTGTATGCATCAGCACTGCGCGCGTCAGGAGGTCCTAGGTTTGAACCCTGGACCTCCCATGTAGTAGGCGGACGCTCTATCCATTGAGCCAAATCCACTTCCCCCTGGTTTGGTTTTTAAAGATTTATTTATTTTTATTTATCCCCCCCCTTGCAGCTTGCTTGCTGTCTGCTCCCTGTGTCCATTTGCTGTGTGTTCTTCTGTGTCTGCTTGTCTCCCTTTGTTGCATCATCTTGCTGCACCAGCTCTCCACAGGCACAGGCCATCAGCTTTCTGCAGGCGTGGTCCATCAGCTCTCCGTGGGCATGGGCAAGCTTGCCTTCACAAGGAGGCCCTGGGATGCAAACCCAGGACTCCCATATGGTAGATGGGAGCCCAATCAATTGAGTCACAGCTGCGTCCCTGCTTGTTAGTTTTTAATTTTTAGGAGATACTGGGGATTGAATCTGGGAGCTTGTACATGCGAAGCAGGTGCTCAACCACTGAGTAAACCACTCCTACTATGTGGTTTAAAAACACAGGTGAGGGGGAGCAGATGTAGTTTAGGCAGTTGAATGCTTTCTTCCCATGCAAGAGGTCCTAGGTTTGATCCCCAATACCTGCTAAAAACAAAGCAAACAAACGAGAAAACCAACTCTCACTGGGAGTGGAAGTAACTCAGTGGTTGAGCACCTGCTTCCCATGTACAAAGTCCTGGGTTTGATCCCCGGTATACCTCCTTAAAAAAAAAAACCCACCCACACAGGTGAGGTAGGAGATGAAGGGAAAGAATAAAATCAGTACAAAGTGAAAAGGTTAGGTAATAATAATTTGGGAAAAATTCAGTACTTGATGAGAAAATCACAGTTGTTTTTGTTGCTGTTTTTTTAGTGTTGTTAAAAGTCATGATCAGGAAAAATCCTTAATTGCTGATGTCTGAGGAAATTATGATATGGACTCTTAGCATTTAACCCATTGTAACAACAACTTCAGAGCTTAAAAATATTTGAAACTATGATGAAGCAGAGATGTGCCAGAAAAAGAGTAAGCAGAACTTGAGACTAGAGACAGAAGACCAGTTAGGAAGCCAGTACAAAACCTAAGCAAAAGATAAAGTCTACACTTGCGTTGTGGTGGCAGGAATGGAAAAGGAAAGGCATTTATGAAAGATTACTGAGGAAGACCAACTTTGATAACCATATGTGGATAGAAAATGAGTCAAATAGCTGGGTTTCAAACTTTGGAGAAAGGGAGATAGTAGTACCATTAACAGACACCGGAACCATGGGAGAAGGTGCAGGTTTAGGATAAAAAATTAACTTAGGTTGATATGTATGACTCTGAAGTGTCAGGTGATAATTCAGCAGGCCGTTGAAATTAGGGTCTGAGAGTTTACAGACAATGAGAAGGAAAGATTACACACATGATAGTATCCAGTACAAAGCCTGGATACCAAGCCCTCTGCTTCTGTCAAACCAAACCATCTGTGGTCTCCTAACAGAGGCAGCACTCACATTTCTGGCTCCAAACTTCCTATAAAGCCAGGCACTTTTCCCCTACTTTATACCTGGCTAACTCCTAGTCATCCTTCAGGGTGCTCAGGTATCATTTTCCCAAACCCCACTCATTTCAAACCAGGAGGATGGTACCTATATCTTATCTCTTTCTATTTATGTACCCAGTTTCTAGCACCATGCCTAAAATAGTAGACACTTAAAAGAATGACTGAAAGAGCAGACTTGGCAGTTGTTCAACACGCACTGCAGGGAGGTGAATCCTTGTAGAGGTGACTGCTAAAGAAATGAAGTTGGATGAGATTTCCTAACGAGAGGAAAGAAAACTAAGTGGTCCTAAATACATAGGTAATCATCATGGAACACCTTCATTTAGGCAGCAGTCCTGAAAATGCTTTTTAACTTCTTTCGGTCCCAAATATCTCATCTGTAACCCAGGGAAAATTGCTCCCATCTCAGAGGTACTGAGAGAATCAAATGAGATAGCATATATAAAGCATTAGTATAATGCCTGGCATACAGTAAGTACTCAATTAGTATTCCCTTCTTTTCCCCAATCCCAGCTGAAAACATGCTGGAGTCTCTTCTTTCTTTCCACCTTTAGCAACTGCTATACTCTGAGAGGCAAACCAGCTTAGAAAAATAATGGACTTTTAAGAAAGAAAGGTGACCGTGGGATGCTTTCCCTAGAACAGAGTCTCTAAACCTCAATGCAACTGACATTTTTGGCCTGATGATTCTTTGTTGTGGCTAGCTGCCCTGTGCACTGTGGAATGTTTAGCAGCATCACTGAACTCTACCCAATAAGCATCAGTAGCACTCCCCACCCTCACCCAGTTATGACAACCAAAAGTCTCCAGATATTGCCAAACGCCTCCTTGGGACAAAATCTCCCCTAGTTGAGAAACACTGCCCTAGGGCTAACTGAAATTTCCATAGGGCCTAAATCCTTTCCCTGACATCTACAAATACAGATCATAAATTTGTTCCCCCACTGGCTGATTCTACCCATCAAATTTACGCTTAGACTTTTTAAGTCATTCTCCTTAAAGAGTTAACCAAAACTGGTAGCTATTCCTAAATTTTAAGGAAGTCATCACAGATGACGCAGTCCAACCTCTCAATGCATTATCATACTGTGACATATAAAGCCAAACTAATATAATGAAAGCATAAATTGCCAATTTTTGTGTCTTTGCACAAGATTAAGAGATTTGTCCCAGTATTCAACAGTGTCCAATCTTTTATCTTCACCCTCAAAGGAATTTAAGCTCATGTCTACAGATGATACTAAGTTGATACTGTATAAAATGAGTTTTAGTTGCCTAAGGTCAACAAATTTAAATAGACACTACTGACATACAAACTACAGCATATATATCTAAGTATTATTATGTATCATAAGCACATATGTTAATATAAACAATTATTTACACTAACAGAAAACAGAAGAGAAAGTAGAGAAACAAAAACTGCCTTAACAGTTCACTAGGGGTGTTTTTGGTCAACTGAAGTTAACAATTATAGCATAGTATTTAAGAGTATACTTGGATTCAAATCCCAGCGTCATCACTTTCTAGATAGATGAGCTTGATCAAGTTACTTAATCTCTCTATGCCTGTTTCCTCATTCATAAAATGGAGATAATTATAGTATCCACCTTATAGAATTATTGGGGGAAGTGACTTAGTTACAATAGGTACATTGCTGAAACAGTGCCTAGACATATATACTTAAGTATTAAACGTTATTACTTATCATTACTTTTAGGGATGCATAAGCAGAGAGAAGCATATCTTGGGTGGCTGCATAAAGGCAAGGATGGTAGAGTAAAGCATCAATGAACTTGCACCCAAATGTGCTGGGTTCATATTTCAATTCTTTAATCAGTTGTTTCATTTGGGCTTCAATTTCCACATCTGCAAGATGGGAGAATTCTTGTCCTCCTTAAATCACAGAGCTGTGCAATAAGATAATAAATAGGAAAGTACATTGAAAATGGATAAGCATTACATATAAAGTATTTTACTAAGAAAATCCAAGGGTTGTATGTATAATGGGACAGTACAAAAAAGGTGTATCTATCTTCCAATTTGGTGAGGAACACTTTGTGAATGAAATATTACAATGAAGGGCAGAGTCAGGTAAGCACATGCATGGAACCCAGGTAGATCAGATTCAAACGTTTTTGCTTTACTCTATGTAGAGTTTGAAAGCTTTATATTAAAACTTGGGACATCTTGAAAAGTTAAAAAAAAAAAGTTTATTTTATAAGTGTAAAATAGGCACACTAAACCTTTGAAAGTAGCAGGAATACATTAAAAGCATTGGCAGGGATTTGGTAACTCACCATTCAAAATAGCTTGACCACATCACCAGACCCCTAAGTGACCTTTTCTGTTCAACTGTAGTGATTCATTATTTCGGAGGTGAAAAATGATGTTGGAATAAATAGGATATGATTTGGATCAGGAGTGCCCCAATAGTTTTAAATCAGTTTATGTCTATTTTTAGACAGAAAAATCACTGACCTCCCAGTGATTTCAAAATCGTCAAGTGATTTTGATGCTGCACTTCATACTATTTAGGAAAAGGTATTTTTTTTAACCATTGTATTTTTTTTTAATTAGAGAATTTGTAGGTTTATTAAAAAATCATGCATAAAATCGAATTTCTATATACCACTATTATTAACACCTTGCATTAGTGTGATTCATATGTTGCAATTAATTAAAGAGCATTTTATCAATTGTACTACTAACTACAGTACATGGTTTACTTTAGGGTTAAAGTCTTTTTAATAAACAACTTTTTTTAGTAAAAGTTGCAATGCCAATCACATGCGAGACAGGTGTCAGGGACAGAACTGCGTCCACTGTTATTCAAAAGTGCAAAGAGAAAAGAAAAATTAACCTTTCCTATCCATTCAGCCAAATGCCACCCCACAATGCGTCGGAGGTGGGATCTGGGTCCCAGGACTCCAGGGTCCCAGGGAGAGGGTCTTCAAAGTTGCTAGCTTTCAGCATGTGTGCCAAGAGCAAGGTCAAGGCGCCCTTCCACGAAACTTTCCGGAAAATCCCCGAAAATTCACTAGTAGTTGTTATTGCCCCAGGATGGGGCAGGCTCAGGGCCTTCTCCCCCACGGGTCCCTGGAGAAGAGCAGGTGGCCGTTTGTATACTGGTCTAGTCTGGTCTTCCAGGGTCGCACCCGCCCAGCCGAGGAGACTCGCACGTGGCGCCGGCAGCCTGCGCGCGCCGCCTCTGCCCCCAGGCGGGTCACGCTGATTGGTCAAGGGCGCCCGAAGCCTGAGCCTCTCGGGAGCAGGTGGCGACTCGGACAAATTGGGCGGGCACCGGGAGAGGAGTCGCGGCCACGCGGGCAGCTCCCCTTCAGCCGGTACCGCGCGCTGGCTCCACGCCGGCAGCAAGACACCACCCAGCGCCAGGGCCGCGCAACCCCACGTGGGCGCTGGCCTGCGGCAGCCGCTGCCACCCTCCTCCCCACGTCCGGCAGCGCTCACCTCAGCGCTGGCGGCGCCTCCACCTTCAGCTTTTTGGGTTTCGGCTCTTCCTCGGCCGCTGCCATCTTCGCGTTTCCACCCCACTTCTGCTCCGGTGCGCCCCGCCCCTCCCGCATCACCGCCTCTTTTCCTCCAAAGCACGCCCCTCTCCCCGCCTCCTCAGGCCCCGCCCAGTCCGTGCCTCTGCGGTCCACAACCATTGGCCGATGGGTAACATCGGCCCCACAGTCAATACCCCGCCCCTCCTGACTCCGCCCCCCCGCCTGTAGGGGACCCCAGACTGAGTTAGGCCGCGGATGAGTGCCTGCGTCTAGAAGGTACGAAATCCCCGTTCTTCTAGATCCTGGATGACCTAGAAGATTTAGATCCTCAATCTCAAGAAACGTCTTTCCTCTCATTTAACTTCTTTCGGCTTATTTAATCTTTCCAATACTGCAGACCGAGTCCGTGTCTTTGAAGCTGTTAGTCAGGCAATCTCCTGGGCACTCCAACTGTTGGGTCCTTACGGCCTTCTCAGCTATCTCTGCCTAGGTCGGGAGAGGACCTGGCGCCGAATCACTGACGGGACCAGGTACCGGGGTGAGTGTGAGGGGTGGAAGTCTGCACTCTGGGAACGACTTGGAAAATGGGGAGTAGGCCTAATACCTGGGGCTCCTGTTTCCAGCTTAGGTGGCGGGAGCGTCTCCCGTGCTGTGCGTAGGGGCCGCGCCTCCCTCCCGACCTCCAGTGCTTTCTTGCCAGCAGGGCCGGAAGGAAGCGGTGCACCTGCAGCCGGGTGTTCTCAGCTCCTCGGGCCAGCGAGGTTCAAGTTATTTAGGGTCTTTCTTCACGCTCTGGCTCGGGAGAAAGATCTTGTCACACACACTGAACTAAAGCGCCCACGATTCGCACCTCAGGTGCAGGCTTCCACTTTGTAGAACAAAACCCCTGACAGCTGAGCGGACGTCCTGTTGGAGGATGGCGCCTGGATGCGCCTGGGGTGGAAAATACCGTGAGGAGGTTACGGGGAGCTACCTCAGAGGTGACAGGGAGTACGGAAATATTATGAGATGTGACTGGTTGGATATGGGGCTTTGGATTGAATTTAAAGTTTATGGCCAAGGTGACCAAGAGGGTGATTCCTCTATAAAATTAGGAGCTCTCACTTGAGGAATTTTGAGAAGAACGGATGATGTGTTTAGTTTGGAATATATCGAATTTGAAAAGTTTAGGTGGAGATGGTAGAATGAATTGAAGAAAAAAATTAAAAGCTTGAGAATTAAACTTGAAAGCCCATGTAGGATCCAGTTGAATCTGGAACTCCTGCTCTTACCTGCCCTTAGGGACTAATTATCGGAAACACGTTCAATGCAGAAATGTCCAATATGGTAGTCAGTTAGCTTAGATCACGCAATGAGTGTCAGAGCCAAGATTTAAACCCACTTATTGTGGGTTTTAATACTGTATTAGTCAGGGTTCTCCAAGGTAAAAGAACCAACAGGAGATAAAGAGATATAAATATTAAGAGATTTATTATAAAAACTGGCTCACACAACCAGGGCAAATTCAAGTTCCATAGGGCAGACCACAAGTTGAGAACTCAATAAAAGTTTTCAAGGAATTTCCCAGGAGAAGCTGCCTGGCTGAAGTAGAGATTGAAATTCTCCCTTCTAAGTGTTGTAATCATGTTTTCCCTTTAAGGCCTTCAGATGATTGGATGAGACTTCTCTCATCACTGAAGGTCTTCTCTTAAGTTGATTATAGATGGAATCAGCCGTAAATGCACTCAACTTAGTGATAATTGAAATCCATGATAGATCCTCACAGTAACAGTGAGACCAGTGCTTGCTTGATCAAACAACTGGGCACCATAATCTAGCCAGGTAGACACATGAACTTAACCATCACAAATACCAAAATAGAAATATGTCTAACACAAAGCAAACCTACTAAGCAAGCATCTGACTGGATACAGTGGGAAAATTTAGCAGGTCCCAAGCCTGAGGTGTTAGGGTTTATTGCTACCAACACAAGTTGATTGCTTGCTTAAACAGATAGCTTTGAATAAAAACACATTTTTTATTCCTAATAAACAGGAACCCTAAACTATTTAGACTTCATTAATATAAGTAGTTACTAAAGCAAATGTCTTAGTATTATTTACTTGATAACTACTGAACATATGTCAAATGGGAAGGGGAACTCATCACCATATAGTCTTTAAATGTCAGTGCTTTCATAAAATAAATGACTTCATTTCCTCCAAAAAGAACTGGTCAGGTTGATGTCATTGTTTTCTGTGTCAACAGAACTGAATGAATCAGTTCTGGAAAGCCTTCCTTCCTTATTTCATTGGAATTTATTGCCATGCACAGAAGGTAATTTCAGAGATAGTAAACTCTTTCTCCTCAGGCTGCATTTATTATACAGTACTATTAATGTTGAATGATTAGACACCTAGATTAAACATCTGATACTGATGCTATCCACATAAAAGAGACAAGTTAATTAGACATTTTTCCACTGTTCTCCATACGGCAGAGAAAATAGACTTTTTTATTTTGATATAACTTATACTCAGGTAAGTATATAAGTATTAACATAAAACCCAATGAATTATCACAAAATGAACACAACTTGTAAATATTACTGAGATCAAGAAATAAAACATCAGAACCACAGAAGACCACTCTTCTATCCCCCTCTCAGTCACTACTTCCACTCTCCTCCATTTGATTTCTTGTACCATATTAGTTTTGCCTGTTCTAGATCTTCATATAAATGGAATCATACAGTATGTATTCTTTTGTATCTAGTTTTGTTTGTTCCGCATTATGTTTATAAGAGCCATACATGTTTACTTCATTTTCATTGCTCTGTAATGTTTTATTTTATAAATGTTAGTTATTTTTTCCATTGTAGTATTAGTAAACATTTGGGTTGTGGTAGATTTGGGCTGTTAGAAATACTCATATACTTATTTTTCGTGCCCTTGTGTATACATTTCTGTTGAATATGTACGTGAGAGTGGATTTATATGGCTCAAGGTGTTAAGAATAGTTTTTATTAATTGAGATACAATTTACATACCATGAAATTCATCATTTTAAATATATATAATTCAGTAGTTTTTAGTATATTCACAGGGTTTTACAACCATGACCTTTGTCCAGTTCAGACAATGTTCATCACCTCAAAAGAAACAGCAAAGCAATTACCATTCACCCCTCTTTCTCATCCCTTATCCCCACCCCAACCCCAGCCCCTGGCAACCACTAACCTACTTTCTATCTCTCTGAATTTACATATTCTGGAGATTTCATACAAATGGAATCATACAATGTGTGATCTTTTGTGACTGGCTTCTTTAACATGTTTTGAAGTTCATGTTGTAACATGTATCTGTAACTCATTACTTTTTATGACTAATATTCCCTGTTTATATACCACATTTTGTTTATCCATTCATTTCTTGGTTTGTTATTTTTTTAAGATTTATGTTATTTATTTCTCTCTCCTTCCCTCTTTCCCCTCCCATTGTCTGCTCTCTGTGCCCATTCGCTGCGTGTTATTCTGTGTCCACTTGCATTCTTGTCAGGCAGCACCAGGAATCTGTGTCTCTTTTTTGTTGCGTCATCTTGCTTTGTCAGCTCTCCGGGTGTGCCGCGCCACTCCTGGGTGGACTGCGTTTTTCACATGGTGTGACTTGCGGGGCGCACTCCTTACACATGGGGCACCCCTACACGGGGGGCACCCCTGCGTGGCACAGCACTCCTTACACATGGCAGCCCTGCATGTGGGTCAGTTCACCACATGGGCCAGGAGGCCCTGGATATCAAACCCTGTACCTCCTGTGTGGTAGGTGGACACTCTATCAGTTGAGCCACGTCCACTTCCCTGTACATTGATCTCTTGATAGATATTTGGGTTGCTTGCACCTTTTGGTATTATGAATAGTGCTGCTATGAAC
Source organism: Dasypus novemcinctus (assembly GCF_030445035.2). Lineage (NCBI taxonomy): Eukaryota > Metazoa > Chordata > Mammalia > Cingulata > Dasypodidae > Dasypus > Dasypus novemcinctus. The sequence goes on along the minus strand of NC_080678.1, from coordinate 83,163,517 downwards.
ATACACGTAAGTATTTGAGTACCTGTTTTCTTTTTTTTCTTTTTTTTTTAAAAGATTTATTTATTTAATTCCTCCCCCCTCCCCCGGTTGTCTGTTCTCTGTGTCTATTTGCTGCATCTTGTGTCTTTGTCTGCTTCTGTTGTCGTCAGCAGCTTGGGAAGTGTGGGCAGTGCCATTCCTGGGCAGGCTGCACTTTCTTTTGCGCTGGACGGCTCTCCTTATGGGCGCACTCCTTGCGCGTGGGGCTCCCCTACGCAGGGGACACCCCTGCGTGGCAGGGCATTCCTTGCGCGCATCAGCACTGCGCATGGGCCAGCTCCACACGGGTCAAGGAGGCCTGGGGTTTGAACCGCGGGCCTCCCATGTGGTAGACGGACGCCCTAACCACTGGGCCAAGTCCGTTTCCCTGAGTACCTGTTTTCAATTCTTTTGATATATATCTAGGAGTATCATCAGGTAACTCTATTTTTAACTTTTTTGAGGAACTGCCAAACAGTTTTCCACTGTGCCTGCACCATTTTACATTCTTACCATTAATGTGTGAGGGTTACAATTTCTCCACATTCTTTCTAGCACTTGTTGTCTGCCTTTTTGATTATATAGCTATCCTAGCGGGTGTGAAATTGTCTCTCACATGGCTTTTATTTGCATTTCCCTGATGTCATAGTTTGCCAGGCTGTTCTGACAAATACCACACAATGGGTTGACTTAAATAATGGGAAATGATTGGCTCATGATTTTGAGGCAAGAAATAGTCCAGGGAAGAGGATTTAACTCAACTGATAGAGCGTCCGCCTACCCCAGGAGGTCCAGGGTTCAAACCCAGGGCCTCCTTACCCATGTGGTGAGCTGGCCCACGTACAATGCTGATGCACACAAGGAGTACCGTGCCACACAGGGTGTCCCCCACATAGGGGAGCCCCATGCGCAAGGAGTGCAACCTGTAAGGAGAATCGCCCCTCTCAAAGAAAGGGCCTGCCCAGGAATGGTGCCGCACACACAGAGAGCTGACACAACAAGATGATGCAACAAAAAAAGACAAAGATTCCCGGTGTCGCTGACAAGAATACAAGTAGACACAGAAGAACACACAGCGAATAGACACAGAGAGACAACTGGGGGGAGAGGGGGAGAAAGAGAAATAAATAAAAAATAAATCTTTTTTAAAAAAAAGGAAAGAAAGAAAGAGTCCAAAATCTAGATATAGGCAAGGCTTGCTTTCTTCTGGGTTTGGTGTGGGCAATCTTCCATCACATAGTGATGTTCTTAGTCTTCTCCAGTGGTCTTTAAAGGCTTCCAATAATCCTAATTAACACCCATCCTGCTTCAATTTGGCCACACCTCAACTAAAAATAATGTCTTCAAGAGGTTCTATTTACAGAGGAGTCACACACGCAGGAATGTGGATTAAGATTAAAAACCTCTAAATGGGGGTACATGCCATTTGTATATATTCTTTGGAGAAATGTCTATTCAGATCCTTTACCCGTATTTTAATTGGGTTATTTGTATTTTCATTTTGAGTTTTAAAACTTGTTTATATATTCTGGATAGTAGCCCTTGTCAGATATATGATATGCAAATATTTTCTCCACTCTGTGGGTTGTCTTTTCACTTTCTTGATAGTGTCCTTTGAGATATAAAAGTATTTAAGTTTGATGAAGTCCAGGTTAGCAGTTTCTTTTATTGTTTGTACTTTTGGTGACATAGCTGAAAAGCTATTGCCTAATCCAAGAGCATAAAGATTTATGCCTGTTTTCTTCTAAGAATTTTATAGTTTTGGCACTTACATTTAAGCTTTTATCTAGTTTGACTTAATTTTTGTATATGGTGCGAAATAGTAGTCCATGCAACTTCTTTTTTTTTCTTCCCCATGTTGTTATCCTACTGTCACAGCACCATTTGTTGAAGAGACTCTTCTTTCCCCATTGAATGGTCTTGGCACCCTTGCCAAAAATCAGTTGACCTTATATGTAAGGGCTTATTTTTGGACTCTCACTTATATTCCATTGGTCTATATGTCTATCCTTATGCCAGTTCCACAGTTTTGATTACTGATGCTTAATAGTAAGTTTTGACATTGGGAAGTGTGTGGCCTGCAACTTTGTTCTTTTTGTTTTGGATATTCTGATTGTCTTGCATTTCCACATGAATTTTAGGATCACCCTTCAATTTTCATAAAATAAAGCAGCTGGGATTTTGATAGGGGTTGAACTGATTCTGTAGCTCGATTTTTGTTGTATTGTCATCTTAACAATATTAAATCTTCCAATCCATGAACATGGAAGTCTTTACATTTAGTTAGGTCTTCTTTAGTTTCTTTCAACAATGTTTTGTAACTTTCATTCTACTAGTCGCCTTGATCTACTTGTAAGTGAAATTGTTTTTTTATTTCATTTTCAAATTGTTAATGTTAATGTATAGGAATAGAATAATTTTTATATGTCTATCTTATACCCTACATCCTGCTGAACTTATTTTTTAGCTCTAATAGTTTTTGTGTGTGTGTGGATACTTTAGGGTTTTCTGTATACAAGATCATGTCATCTGCAAATAGGAATAGTTTTACTTCCTCCTTTCCAATCTGGAAGCCTTTTATATCATTTTCTTGCCTCATTGCCCTTGCTAGGCCCTCCAGTACAATGTTTAACAGAAGTGGTGAGAGTAGACATCCTTGTCTTTTTCTTGATATTATGGGGAAAGCTTTTGGTCTTTCACCATTAAGTATGATGCTGGCTGTGGGGGATTTCATAGGTGCCCTTCATCAGGTTGAGGACATTCTTTTCTATTCCTAGTTTAAGAGTTTTTTCATGTAATGGTGTTAGATTTTGTCAAATGCCTTTTCTGTACCTTTTGAGATGATGATGGTTTTTGTCCTTAATTCATTCTATTACTATTGTATTACATTGATTTTTTTTTAAGATTTTTTTTCTCTCCCCTTCCCCCACCCCAGTTGTCTGCTCTCTGTGTCCATTCACTGCATGCTCTTCTGTGACCACTTCCATCCTTATCAGCAGCACCGGGAATCTGTGTCTCTTTGTTGCATCATCTTGCTGTGTCAGCTCTCCGTGTGTGTGGCACCATTCTTGGGAAGGCTGCACTTTCTTTCACACTGGGCGACTCTCCCTATGTGGTGCACTCCTTGCACGTGGGGCTCCCCTACGCGGGGGACACCCCTGCTTGGCAGGGCACTCCTTGAGCGCATCAGCACTGCGCATGGGCCAGCTCCACACGGGTCAAGGAGGCCCAGGGTTTGAACCACGGACCTCCCATGGGGTAGGCGGATGCCCCATCCATTGGGCCAAGTCTGCTTCCCTGATTTTTTTTTTTAATCAAACTTTCATTCCTGGAATAAATTCCACTGGTCATGATGTATAATCTTTTCTATTTGTTGCTGAACTAGATTGCCTAGTGAAGGATTTTTGCATCTTTATTTGTAAGGAAATTCATCTGTAATTTTCTTGTAATGTCTTTTATTTTAGTGTCAATGTAATGTAAGAATACTTTTTGATATATAATCAATTTAAACTTTTTCCCCCCACAGAAAATGATCCACAGTCTATTTCTCATAAACTGTTCCGGTGACATATTTCTAGAAAAGCACTGGAAAAGTGTTGTGAGCCAGTCTGTCTGTGATTATTTCTTTGAAGCTCAAGAGAAAGCTGCAGATGTTGAAAATGTACCACCTGTCATTCCAACACCTCACCACTACCTCATCAGTATCTACCGGGACAAGCTCTTCTTTGTTTCTGTCATACAGACTGAAGTGCCACCTCTCTTTGTAATTGAGTTCCTACATCGAGTTGCTGACACTTTTCAGGTTGGTTATTCATCAGACCTTTAGAACTCAAATTTCCCATGTTAGTTTGAGGGTAAGACACATGATGATATTCTTCAGTTAAACACCTCCCTCCTCCCCCCACCCCATGGTTGCTTGCTAATTTTTGCTCATTGTTTGCACTCGTTATTTTTGTTCCTTGTCTTTCTTTTAGGAGGTACTGGGAACTGAACCCAGGACCTCTCATGTGGGAGATAGGCACTCAACTCCTTGAGCTACATCTCCCTGCTTATTTTATTTTGCTTGTTGTCTGTTCATTGTTTGCTCATTGTTTTGCTCATTGTTTTTTTTTTTTTTGGTTTTGTTTTTGGTTTTTTTTTTTTTTTTTTTTTTTTAAAGATTTATTTATTTATTTAATTTCCCCCCCTCCCCTGGTTGTCTGTTCTTGGTGTCCATTTGCTGCGTCTTGTTTCTTTGTCCGCTTCTGTTGTCATCAGCGGCACGGGAAGTGTGGGTGGCGCCATTCCTGGGCAGGCTGCTCTTTCTTTTCACGCTGGGCGGCTTTCTTCATGGGCGCACTCCTTGCGCGTGGGGCTCCCCCACGCGGGGGACACCCTTGCGTGGCAGGGCACTCCTTGCGCGCATCAGCGCTGCGTATGGCCAGCTCCACACGGGTCAAGGAGGCCCGGGGTTTGAACCGCGGACCTCCCATATGGTAGACGGACGCCCCAACCACTGGGCCAAAGTCCGCTTCCCTGTTTTTGGTTTTTTTCTCATCTGCTTGTTGTGTTTTTTCCCTCATTGTCTGCTCATTGTTTTTGCTTGTTGTTTGTAGTCTTTTGGAGGTACCGGGAACCAAACCCAGGACCTCCTACCTGGGAGGTGGGTGCTCAACTGCTTGAGCCACATCTATTCCCCCACTTAAACAGCTTTTGATGTGTAGTCTCAGTCTTTCTCACTCTCTTGTTTGTTCCTCTTTTCAGTTAAGTATATTCATAAACTCATTTCTGAAAGGTGTACTGTGGCACATATGACTACTTTAGGAAAACAGTACAATCTCCTAGTCATGGAAGCCATGTTTTCATTCATATGTGTGTGTGTGTTTAACAAATTATGTCCTCAGGAAACAATAGTGCCCTCCACATTCAATTCTCTGGATGATTCCAAGATTTATATCAGTTATGAACTCTAATACTTAGATTTTGTTATTTTTCTCATCTGACTGAATGTACAAATGATTTTAAATTTATTTATATGTGTTTTGGGTAGCTAGCTAATCAGGGCAAATGTACTTTATAGCTCACGTTCCTGTTGAGTATTTCAGTGAATTTCTGACACAATATTTAACAGGAATTCATTTGTCTAAATTTAACAGGAATTAATTTGTCTAAAAATACTAACAAAATATTGAGGATTGGTATCAGGAACTATAGAGGTTTTTTTCCCATTTTACATATTTTCAACATCTTAGACAGTGAATTATGCTAATGTAAGTTTACCCTCAGAACAAAAAGTACTTAGCAAGCCTCCCTGCGCCTTCCATTGTATAAATTATGTTTGTTTTGTTAGGACTACTTTGGTGAGTGTTCAGAGGCTGCAATTAAGGATAATGTGGTCATAGTATATGAGCTCTTGGAAGAAATGTTAGACAATGGATTTCCACTGGCTACTGAATCTAACATTTTGAAAGAACTGATTAAACCACCAACAATTCTACGTTCTGTCGTCAACTCTATTACAGGTAAGGCAAAAACATTCTATTAGGAACTGAGCAGTTAAAACTTTATAAACAACTCATTGCTGCTTATTTTGTGACAGATTATTAAGGTAGTAAATTTGGCCAGAATTGAAGTAGTGGTGATATCAAAATAGATGTATATTTCTTTTCATGGATAAAGGCTAGGTCTTACATGATAAAGAACTTTTGTTTATTACTCTTTTGTTGTAGGTTTTTCCATCAGACCACAACAATATTATTACTATTATTTAACACTAAATAACAAAACTGAATTTTACCAGTTAACCCTAAAAAAGCCAGTACATGAGTTAACTTAGAGGAACATTTAGTCTGATTATAAACCTACATTTTAATATGCCATTATGTTGCAACTACACAATTACTAGATTGTAGAAAATTTAAGACTTCACCACAGAGTATATCTCCTCCACATCTATGCAGAAGATGTATTTTAATTTCTCAATTATATATAATATGCACACACAAAAAAAAATGTTTCTATTTATTAACTCCTGGTAAGGAAATACAGATAATCTTTATTTTTGCTTTACACTTCCTAATTTTCTGAAATGTATTTTATAGTCAGAAAAAAGTTATTGAAATATAGAATGAAAGAATATGACAGGTTCATAAGGCAGTATATTATAAAGTTCAAGAGAATAGTTCAGTGGATGAATTAGAGTAGGTAACCCTGGAGCAGGGCCCTGGGAATCAGTAGAATTTAGTAAGAATGGGAAGAATGAGAGTATTCACCACAGACAGAACTGTATGAGAGAAAAAACAAATGAAAAACTGAGTTTTATTAAGGGGATGTTATATTAATTCATTTAGCTGAAGCAAGGACTGTTTTAAGGAAAGCTGAGGAAGTCCTTGAATGCTAGGCTAAATGTTTACCTTTAATTATAAAGCTGGTGGAGGAACATTGAAAGTTTTTTGAGTAAGATGATAACGGAAGTAGAGCAATGTTTTTGGAAGATTATTCTGGAAGACAACAAACTGGAGGCAGGAACACCAACCATAAGCAGACTATAAAATTATATAGATGGTATGATTGCAACTATATATAAAAGTACAATCAGAAAAAAACATAATTATTAAAATAGAAAAAATAATAATTGTAACCTATGTATGGGGGAAAATTCTAAAGAAATATACCAAAATGTTAATGGTAGTTATGTTTTGATGACTAGAAGATAGGCTGTTTTTTTATCACTTTTCTGAACTTTCCACATTTTCTTTATTAAGCATGTTCTGCTTTTGAAATGGAAAGTAACCAAAATGTTAAATGTCACAGCTCAAGTTATGTTATTTTAGACAACCAGACTTATTTCCAGACCTATGTCAGTTTTCCTGGAAATTAGCCAGATATTAAACATTTGCCATATTGTAGCCGTATGGGTATGCTGACCTTAAAATGGGAAAGCTAAAGTATGTTCTTCAGTTACTCCACTGAGGTCTGCCTGGCAGTATCTCATGTAAAATTAAGCTGAATACCAAAGGACCTAGATATCATTCTGTATACTAAGTGAAAACATTTTATCAGCAGGTTTTAAACAACCAGCCTCTTTTTGTAGCGTTAGATTTTGTTTTTCAGCTGCTGAAATTAGGTTAGGTTACTGCTAACACACAGGAAGCAAAAGATAAGCAAATGGATTTAACTGGCGTGGCGGGTAGAGAGGACCAAATGGCCTATTTCTGTCTTCTAGAAATTTGATCATGTTGATATGGCTGTGTCTCCAACAATTCTCCTGGAAACTATCCACAACTTTAATAAAGAAAAGCCCAAACATTGAAGAAGCAGCTTAAGCATTCTTTTTTTTTTTCCTGTTAATAGGTTTTTTGATGACCATTTCATGCATCAGCTTTGCTTTCTCCTTTTCTGATTTCTAGGCAGTAGTAATGTTGGGGACACACTCCCCACTGGGCAGCTATCCAACATCCCATGGCGCCGGGCAGGGGTAAAGTATACAAACAACGAAGCCTATTTTGATGTCATTGAAGAAATAGATGCAATTATAGATAAATCAGGTAATTGAGTGCATATGGTCTTACTCGGCTGACACAAGCAGTAAGAATATTGAAATCCCTTGGCAGTATGGCTTAAGCAGAAAAGCATTTCATTTCTCATGGTTTAAGAATGTTTGTTTTGCCCAGGGTTATATATCATTTTCATAACCACTTTAGTTGAGATTTCCAAAACATTTTAAATGAGGTTTTGTGATATCTTCGTTTAATCCAGTCTTTTCCCTATATACCTCTTCTTATTGCCATTTATTCATTCTAACATTTATTGAGCATCTATCATATATCATTCTTATTTTTTAAAGATTTATTTTTTATTTCTCTCCCCTCTTCCCCCCCCCCTCCCCTAGTTGTCTGCTTTCTGTGTCCATTTGCTGTGTGTTCCTCTGTATCTACTTACAGTCTTGTCAGCAGCACCGGGAATCTTTTTGTTGCGTCATCTTGCTGCATCAGCTCTGTGTGTGTGTGTGATGCCACTCCTGGGCAGGCTGCACTTTTTTCACTCAAGGCAGCTCTCCTTCCGGGACGCACTCCTTTCGCATGGGGCTCCCCTATGTGGGGGACACCCCTGCGTGGCACGGCACTCCTTGCGCGCATCAGCACTGCGCGTGGGCCAGCTCACCATGGGACAGGAGGCCCTGGGTTTGAACCCTGGACCTCCCATATGGTAGGTGGGCACTCTATCCATTGAGCCAAATCTGCTTCCCTCATATATCATTCTTTAGCTTCAATTTTATGTGCAGTACTACTATTAGAGTCCCCTTTCTGCCTCTTTTTTTAACCAGACAAAATAATCTATTAGAATCATAAAATTTTATTATTTAAAATACGTAATCCAATCTGCCATTTTAATACGTAATTCAACTAAGGCCCAGAAAAGGTTAAGTGACCTGCCTAAGTTCAGATAGCTAGTTGGTATGACGATGATGAGTTATTGTGAATTATTGCCAATATATCTTCTCCTGTGTGCCCTTTTCATTATATGTATCACATCCTACAGAATAATAAATCATAGCTCTTATTTCTTTTAAATTAGTAGGGAGCTTAGTCCATTTCTTGAGAAACTTGTTTCTAGAATTTAGAAATATTTTAACTTCATATCCAGCAGTCTTACAAGGGTGATGCTATGAAGGAAAAAGGTTTGATTTTCCTTTGAATTACATTCCAACCAGAGTTAGGTACAGACCAGGGCACTCAGTGAAGATGCTGTCTGGCCTGGTGTAAATGGATCCTCTGTCCACTGACCTGTTAATAGAGGTGCAAAGCTTTCAGTAAGTCTGACACCCTTGGAGGATCTCCAGTACTCCAGATATAGTGATAACTCTAGTACAGACCCAGATTCCATTGATGCTATCACCATTTTCTTTCTTTCTTCAGGATCTACAGTCTTTGCAGAAATTCAGGGGGTCATTGATGCTTGCATTAAACTGTCTGGAATGCCTGATCTTTCCCTTTCTTTCATGGTAAGTTTTGCTCTCCTGTTTTGTAGCCCTTTGCATGCCAGCCACATATAGGGAACACCAAATAAATGATAATTACTGAGACAGGTTTGCATCTTAAGATTGCAAAGGATTATCTCAGAATATTCCTGGTATGGCTTTCCAAGACAATAGCTTACATGATGAAAATGGCCTTTATGGAAAGGCTGAGGAAAGGGCTTTGCCTGAGTGTGCTAGACACAGCTTAAATTGGCTGGTTTATTTCTACAAATCTACAGTGTCATTTTTTTACAAAATTATCAACTGATATGAAAGGGCATTGGACTTTTACATCATTTTAGATTCAGCATCACTCTTGTTAAGAACAATCCAGAGAAATGAGTTCTGGTCCTCCTCCACTAATTTGTGTTGACCTTAAGCTCTTTGAACTTTGATTTTTTTAATCTATGAAATGGAAATTCTACTACTCACCTTTTCTCATAGAGTTCTTGAGATTCAAATATAAATATGGATATATAAAGTGTTTGCAAACTTTTAAAGCACTATAAAACACTATAAAGTATCATAAACTTTTATATGATTGTTTTGTCTTTAAAGAACATAATTTTTCATAATATCTGTGTACAGTTACTCTATGAATATGGCTGTCTCCTGTTTCCTGGCAGAACCCAAGGCTTCTGGATGATGTCAGCTTCCACCCCTGCATCAGGTTCAAGCGTTGGGAATCTGAAAGAGTTTTGTCATTTATTCCTCCAGATGGAAATTTCCGACTAATATCATACCGTGTCAGCTCACAAAAGTAGGTTAATGGAGCATCCAGAATCTGCCATCATTTTCCAATGTCATGGGTAGAATTTACCTTTTCCTATTTCATCTGGCAGTTGGATACCTGAGTTCATCATTGCTCCCTTTAGCTATGTCACAGGAGACCCAGTGAAAATTGGTTAAAATACATGTCTAAAGTAATCAGTGTACCTTGAATCTAAAAGTATAGAGTAGTAGTTAATGGGACCATAGTAAAATGTATAGCTGAGAGTAGGAATTTAGAAAATGCATGACCTGAGCAAACCATGAAGGCGTATCTTAATTATACCATCGGCTGTAAACTTCATTGCTAACAGCAGGAGACAAACCTATTTCCATGTCTCTCTAGGACATCTCCTATCTAACCAGCTTTAAAAAGTCACTCTTCTCTTTATTGAGTTTAAATGAACAGTTTAACATGGTGATTTGTAGCTGGTTTGTCCTTTTCAAAACAGAATGAAGTATTTGGGTAATATCAGGATAGGACTTAAAAGCAGAGGAATTGTTTTGTTTTTTGTTTTGGCTCATCACATAGGAACTGCTTTAGTTAGTTTGTAGAATTTTGAATTATTCTATGAGATCTTAATTCATTTTTTTACCTAGGGCCATTTGCCTCAATTGTTCATACTGCAGTTAAACTTCAGATTTCTATCTTGATTTGTATACTTGTTGCTCAGAAATCATACAGTTCCCATCCAATGGTATGAGAACATTGTGCTGTACCCAGCTTTACCTTATGCAGATACTGATTTTACAGCTCTGGAGACTGAAGGCACAAGAGTTGGGGTTGGAGACAGGGAAGGATACTCTGGACCTAGGCTTTCAGGCCACCTCTGGAGCTGTCCCACACCATTAATTGTGTATAAATGCTTTTGTTTCTTCTCTCTTTAGTCTAGTGGCAATTCCAGTGTATGTGAAACATAGCATCAGCTTTAAGGAGAACAGTTCTTGTGGCAGATTTGATATTACCATTGGACCAAAGCAGAATATGGGAAAAACTATTGAAGGAATTACAGTGACAGTTCACATGCCAAAAGTTGTGCTGAATATGAACCTGACACCAACACAAGGCAGCTATACATTTGATCCAGTCACCAAGGTACAGCCACTTCAGATCAAGAGTGAGCAAGTGTTTCTGTAATCTTTATTTTGTGATTGGGGGACAGGGGGGAGGAATGGGATGTGGCAGTATCTTGTTCAGAACTAAAGTTCCGGGAAGTGGACTTGGCGCAGTGGCTTGGGCGCCCATCTACCACATGGGGGAGGTCCGTGGTTCAAGGCCCAGGCCTCCTTGACCCATGTAGAGCTGGCCCATGTGCAGTGCTGATGCACGCAAGGAGTCCCCCGCCATGCAGGGGTGTCCCCCGCGTAGGGGAGCCCCACGCGCAAAGAGTGCGCCCTGTAAGGAGAGCCACCCAGGGCGAAAGAAAGTGCAGCCTGCCCAGGAATGGTGCCGCACACACGGAGAATTGACGCAGCAAGATGACGCAACAAAAAGAAACACAGATTCCCGTGCCGCTGACAACAACAGAAGCAAACAAAAAGAAGAACATGCAGCAAATGGACACAGAGAACAGACAACTGGGGGGGAGGGCGGAAGAGGAGAGAAATAAATAAAATAAATCTTTTAAAAAAAAAACAAAAACTAAAGTTCCTACCAAAACCTAGAGAACCTACTGTGCTGTGCTTCTGCCCTTGGCTGTGGAGAGAATCTTGAATCTGCTAATGACAAGGTGAACAGAATAGACTGCACCACTGAGATTTCAGAGTGTATCTTTACTTAACCATTGATAATTTGGAGACTCCTTCCACGATCTAATGAGAAAGAAGATGGAAAAGCTTTTTAAAAAGAGAAAAGCATAATGTGGAGATAAGACTATGTTAGAGTCTAGTAATTGTCAAATTTTCTCTGGAAGTTGATCATTAGGACCTTTCTCTTCCCTTTTAGTTTAAAAGCATCATTTCATACCCTTTCATAGGGGATGTTGAACCAGGAAAGCTGCTTCCTCACCCTACATGTACATGTTTCTAGCAGACAGTTTTCAGAGAAGCTATAAAAGATGAATTTTCTCTCACCTTGCTTGTGTTAAAAAATATGATTCTTTTCAACAACAGAATCACTGATGAGCTGCCTGATAAATGAAAAGGCGTATGTATCTCTGAATGATATAATAGAATGTTAAAGATCATCCAGCCCAGTCCTAAGGATTTGAAGAACCTCCCCAGAGATCACTCAAGACTAGGAAGTGAAGATCCTTGGCCCTTAACCCCATCTTCAGCTATAACGGCTTTACTTTCATCTACCATTAAGCTTCTATACTAAAGATTTCATTTGAACAAAGTTTAGAAACACCAATCTAAGCCATTCTAATGTTATGAAAAATAAACAGGCCCAGGGAAAAGTAAAGAAAGTGGTATAATGGAAAAAATACTATAAATCAGTCTTAGGTTCAAATCCCACCTTGTCTCTAGCTTTGTAACCTTGAGTGAGTCACTTAATCTCTAAATCTAAGCCTTAATTTCTTCCTTTGTAAAAAAAAAAAAAAAAAAAAAGACATAACCTAATTTAGATGTTATTATGAAATAATGTATGAGTAGTGCTAAGCACAGTGCTATATTTCAAAAGTTGATATTCAACAAATGTTGGTTCTCCATTCTTCCTTTCTGTTCAAGGTCACAGAACCAATTAGTGGTAAAACTGTGTAGATTTCCAAGTCTCTTGTTTCTAAGACTCTGCTTCGTTTTGTACTGAAGTTGATGGAATATTTGTCTTTACCAAGTGGTTCAGGTGTTTTTTTGGCTTTTATTTTGTTTTTAAGGTACTAACATGGGATGTGGGAAAAATTACTCCACAGAAGCTCCCAAATCTTAAAGGACTGGTTAATTTACAGTCTGGAGCACCCAAGCCAGAAGAGAATCCAAGCCTCAACATACAGTTCAAGATCCAACAGCTTGCTATTTCAGGTAACCATGTACTTGTTTAAGGGTAATTTGAGTTTTGCTGAGCTCAACTATTGGGAACTTAGAATGGTAATTAACATTCCCTGTCTAGAAAGAGCAACAGGTTTGGTTTGCCTTTACACTGTGTGACCAACCTCTCAGGTACTGGTGATTTTGGGGACCACGTTATTTCACAGAGCTTCCCCTTACTCCTACCTTCAGTTAGGCACCAAAGAGGGATACAGTCATACTCAGACAAAATGGAATTTTCCTTAAAGACATTCTCCTGTCCACATGGGAGTTTTCACCAAAACCATACCCTCACAGTGCCATAAAGCATGAATGGTAGAAGGGACATTGGTTAATATAGATTTACTGATAAGTGCGCATTGTTAAACAAATATTGTGTTGGTTCTTATGATCAGGAAGATAATTTTTTCCTTTCCTTACCTCTTCTTTTTGACACAGGCTTGAAAGTAAACCGCTTAGACATGTATGGGGAGAAATATAAGCCGTTTAAAGGAGTCAAATATGTCACAAAAGCTGGGAAGTTCCAAGTGAGAACATGAGAAGAAGCCAAAATTCCTCAAGATCAGTTTGTTTTCCAAGTGTCATTAGAGTTTATCACTACTGGGTACCAAGTGGGAGGGAATACATATTCTAGTTAAAGCATTTGTCGAGCTACATACCCCTTACAAAGTAGCTTAGTAATCATTGTAGGGTTCTTATGGAGCTTTAAGCTAAGGAAACTTTTCTGTTTACTTAGCTTATTTTGTATCTTTCAGTAAGAAAGATTATGGAGGTGATTTCCTCCATAGGGGGTAGAAGCTGGACACTGCACATTGTAACAGTTAAAGGCAGACGGCTACAGTGATAACCTCTCTCCTAAAAAGAAGTAAACTGGTATCAGCCAGCAGGAGCTGTCCTAATCTGTGATGTGATGTGTCAGGTATAGCCAAATGTCATACCTTCTGATCTTACCCATCCCAAATCAGCATTTGTCCCAAGAGAGAAAGGCCCCCACCCCAAGAAGTTTACAGAAAACTGCCTCTTAAAGTGTTTGCCTTATTTAGCTTTTCACTTGTGCCATTAAGCAAGCACTGTAGCAAAAGCCACTTCTACACGGCCCTGCCAGGGAGCACTGCTGCTCCAGGCTCCATTCTCACTGTACTTAGTATTGTACTTTTTATAAATAAGATTTTTACATAAAGCTCAGATTTTGATTTACAGGGACCTTGCTGCAGTAAATACCATCTCAATTTTGTGCCACTGGTTCAGCTGTTAGATAGCACAGTAAAAATTACTTGTTTCAAAGAGGTGAATAGTTTATTAAGGTAATAAAACGCAACACTACTTCTGCTTTTAGAAAGTTATTGCAAGCACAAGAGTTTGAGGTCTTAAGTAAATTTAGTAAAAAGAAACTTAAGCTGAAGCCTTTGCCATCTTCATGTTTTATAAAACTTATCAACACCACTTAAAACCAGTAAGCCTAAATGCCTCGCACCCCACTTCAGCAAAAGGAGGAATATGTGCCTGCCTCAATAGTCAGTCGTCTCTGATTTTTTTTTAAATCTCATCTTTTTCTTTGTTCTTAAGCGCTTAAATTTGCCTGCATCTTTTGTCTGGAGGGGGGACTTCCTTTTCATATTTTGTGCTTCCCAAGTCTATATTCAGTAGATTCCTGAAACTGTTGTCATCACTGTCATTGGAGTACATGAATGTCTCTACTGTACTGACAAAGTAGACAAGTTCATTACGTCGAGACATAAATAAAATCCTCAGTAAGACTGCTGATAACACATTGACCGTGATGAGCAAGTCAGTCTACATTTCACTCCAGTAGCTTGGAAGTGGAAGTCCCTGCTCAGTTATTTTTGCCTCATCAGACATGAAAAAATGGAAAAAGGCTGAAAGTCAAGATATTAGTGCTGGTTCTGTTTCCTTCTTGTTCTTATATTATTAGCTTTCTTCATGTAGCTCCATTCTTCTTTACTCTTCTCAGCTTTTAACTCCCTTTCCCTTATCATGCTAAAGATAATTCTTACATCTCATCTCTCCTGTCAAGGGCTAGTGGTTGGTGCTGGTACAAGGAACCCACTATACAGCAGCATTCTTACCTTGGCCTGCCTCAGGCACTCAACCTGCCTTTCTTCTAAGAAAGGGCCATTTTTGGCCTAGGGTAACCAGTCTCAAATCAGTAGCTAAAATCAAGATGTTGCCAATTATTCTCTTTGCCTAAGATTGGTTACCCAGTTCAATTTCTTCTTCATTTTTAATGCCTTGCTCTTCAGAGTTTTTACCTCAAAAGAGCAACACAGATGATTTGCTTTCCTTTCTGCAGAATCCCTCATCTCAACCACCGGTATCTGGACTGTCCAGTTTTCCTCCTTGGCAGTCTTCTTATATACAACCAGATTGTATTCCAAGAGTCCCTTTCCTCTAGAGATTTCTGCTAAGACTTCCCAACTGTTTTCTTTTACAATTAAATTATTGTATTTATTAATATGATAGACTCCAACAAATCCTTTCTCTAGCTCTGGCTATATTGTCAATAAAAAGATGAATACAGTAAGTGATTTGTTTAGCTTGACTGTTAATTGAGCGTTCTCATATCTCAGTGCCTGAGCAAGCTGAATATAATCACATTTATTCTCTTATCATCACACAAGGTGTGAGGTTGCTGCATGGTGCTCCTAACCTAACTTCAGTGTATCAACAGTCATGCATGCTTTCTCTAAGCATCACCCTGCTGGTTACAGACTTGGAGCAATAAAGGATCAGAGCTACTCTCCCACCACCACCTACCCATAACAAAGATCCATGAATGCTTAGTAGTAGTGAAATATTTCTCAAGCCAAGAGTTCCAGATAATCCCACAATAGCCCCTTTTTTTAAATTCTTAAGGGAGTATATCCCAAAAGCAAATGAAGTAGATGTTCATTTTCTGCACGTGGGAGTCACCATCATTTTATTCAAAGGGAATTCATCTGAAGGGAGTCATTCCAGAAGTGATGCAACAGAACACTTGGAAAATGCTGCTTATTTCCTTAGCATCAAATGATTTGAGAAAATCACTACAATACAACGGAAGGCAACACCAGTGAACATATGGGAAGTGGCTAGGAATACTGTTTGCAGAGACCCTGAGCCAATTCATTAGCTGGACATTTCCCTCAAACAGGCTAGAATCTACTACTCACATTAGCAACTTTTCTAAGTTAAAGCAGTGAAAAATACAGTCAGCAGTACCAAATATCCCCCTTTAATGATATCTGCCTAGAAAATAAGGCAAAAGCAGCATTGCCAAGCTCTGTTCCAAAAGCGTGTCCCTATTTTAGAGCTCCCTCAAGCAAGAAGAGGAATATGTCCCCCAAAGCTAATGCCTCATAATTTTGATGGTCCCTTGGCAACCCTACTTTCCTATATTGGGCTTTGGAATATAAAAAATGGACCTGTGGTTCTCCAGCACACTTACCAGCTTCACCTTTTGGTCTCCGTGAATGGCTTTCTAAGGTGAAGACTTTTAGTCGGATTGTGATCCACATCATCTTTCTGCTTTCTTCCTACTGTTAACCTTCGTCACTTCTTTTAGTTCATAAACCCCAATGTTGTCTATCACATAGATCCTTACTAAGTAAATAAACCCACTGCTGATTTCTAGTTTACCCAATACCATATTTGGATTAAATTAAAACTGTTAGTTTCAGATCTTGAGGATTACTTTCATTAGCTAGTCTTGAAAGCAAAGGAGAACCCCAACCTAAAAATTCTTGCTAAAGCAAGCATACTCATCATGTAAAGCATTATGTATACAAATGCACTTTATTGTTTTAAACAGAACAAAAGAAGAGGCAGAAAATACTTGCATATAACAAATCATAGCTTATAAATGTAGTTTTTTAGTGATGACATCTAATCATTCAGGGCTTTTTTTTTTTTTCCTTTTTTGAAATTTGCTTTACTGAGTACTGATATGGGGGCGGGGAGCATATCTGGCATAAAGTGTGAACCAATGTCTGAAAACACTGGAAGAACTTTAAAAGCAAGTAAGATTTTTCTTTTTCCCTCTAAGTAAAGTGAAATGTGATCTTTGGCATATATTCATACTTTAAAGGCATTAATATTGCATTTATATCAGGAAAGCAACTATACAAATACACTGAGGACCTTGAAAATAATCTTCAGATAAAATGAAATAGAGGAAGCCTGAGTGTACAGGACCAACTTAAGACAAGTTTTACACATTCAATGTTGAAATCTAATACAAATTAAGGGTTCACAGGAAAGACATTCAGGCAAGGGTGCTTATTCCTTTACTGATCTGGGTCTGGCTTTAGGAAGAAGTATGTCCTTTCATGTGCTGGGGAATGCTTAGACGACAAAAAAGAAAAACTGCCTTCTCTCTCACTTTGCCTAATAGGAAACTTATTACAGTGATAATTAAATATCATACCCTTTACTCTCTTGAACAATCAATCCTATTGAGAGGAGGTGGAAGCAGAGGGCGTGGCTGTGTGGGGGTGGTAGGGGGTAGGAACTATGTTTCCCACTGGTACATCATGTAAATCCCCAGCAGTGTCAGAATTTCCATCTGCAGATACCACTCTCCCTCAGGTAGGAAGTGTCCTTCAGACAGGATTGCCTTTCCAATAAATACTCCTGGGGGCAAGCACCAATTCTTAGGACTAAATTTCAAAAGGGTCTTCCAAAATTACAGAGGAACAACCTCTGTACAACCTGGGATTAAACCCAGGACCTCATATGTGGGAAGCCAGTGCTCAAACACTGAGCCACATTGGCTTCCCTGAGTTGGTTTTCTCATTTGTTCTACTTGTTGTTTGTTTTTGTTTCAGGAGGCACCAATATCTGAACTCAGGACCTCCCATGTAGGAGGCAGGTACTCAACTGCTTGAGCCATATCCTTCCCCCTACAGATCTTTAAAATCTTGTTTAGGAAAGGTTTAGAGGAAAACTACAAAAGCCAAAATAGGACACATGATTTCTTAAAAATTAAATGCAGCATTTCAGCTCAGAAAGAACAATAAGAGCTAAGAATGAATGAAAAGGCCTCAGCACAGGCCTCTGTAGGCAGTGACAAAGCATGGAGCACCTGGAAGTGGTCCTGCTAGGAGGCTGGGCAGGGTCACCCCCCGGTACTCTGCCCCTCCAGTGGCAGAAAGCACCAGAAAACAGTGTTCACAGGATGGCTACCTAAGCAGGTGTGGGCTAGGAAATTGAACAGGAAGTTTCCCTAGCGCAAACATTGTTCTAAGGCGGGAAGAAGACAGAATCGTGTGATTCTGTGATTTCCTTCTGACAAAATGGTATTGTTTGTACTGTGGGAAACTAGGATTAAATTGGACAAAGACAGAAAATGCACCCAGGCCCATATGCTAGGACTCCCCAGAGACTACCCTTCCCCTGCAGCAGCATAGCTCACTTCTGAAAAGGGCCCAGGTAGCACAGCCCAGGGCAGGGAGGCAGAATCAGCAGCAACATGGAAAGCCCAGTTCAGTTTTGGAGGCACAGTGATTTCCTTCTTAACTAACTTGCCTGGGCCCTGAGAGTTGGGAACCTAAAAGGGAGAGTGGGAGCAGGGAATGGAAAGCAGAAAGGGTTCTTCTGTGGGACCTGGCTCCTAGGGGCAAGGGCAGAGCAGAGTGCCTGGCTAGTGTTCACTCATGGATTCTGAGCTTATGTGAAGTCCATGGACTAGAAACCCAGTCTGCCTACTGGGATAGAATGTGCACAGGTATAACTGTGTTTGAGAATATAAGCTTTATACGAGACACATTTCAAAGTGTCCTCCATGACAAAAGAGTACAAATGTTTTCTAATGTGAAGAGGCCCCATCCTTTTTGGTGTGACAGCCCAGGATGTGGCTTTCAACTGCCCAGCAACTCTGGAAAGCTCCTGGGACTCTGATCGTTTTCCTTCTGCTTAGGGGTTTCTGTGCCAGAGAGTTTTGCCCATGTGCCTACTGGTACCAGGGAGTCTTTCTAACCCAGCGCAGTGTAAATCCAGCATCTGTTCGAATTTTGATTGAAGCTGCTTCTGCTTCTCGCACAGTCTCCTTCACAGACTGCATGAGGTTCTGGGCATTGTGAACCAGCATCTCTGTGGCCTGCAAGGAAAGAACCTTCTATTACTCATAGTCCCTAACACAGCTACCCCCTAAAAAGGCTATAGGCAGGGGTGGGTGGACTGCAGTTAATCCACCTGTACCTGCCATCAAGTGTACTTGCTCAAATTACTGGTGCTTTCACTGGATCACTGGAAAGAACCTAAAACTGGATCCATCACTGATTGTGTGCTGTGCCCTCAGACAGCAGATAGCAGGTACTCCTTCCTGGCCTTCAAACATTTGCCTGCCTCTGGGCCTTTGCTCTTGCTGTTCCCTCTATTAGGAATATTTTCCCCCTAGGTTCTATTCTATTCTATTAGGAATATTTTCACCTCCTTGAGATCTTTGCTCAAATGTCACCTGCTCACCCTATTTTATATTAGTGCCCGCTGCCCCCAAAGCCCAACATTCCTCAATTTTTTCTTATTTCAGTTTTCTCCATAGAGCCCATCACCATTAATTGATATACTCTATATTTTACCTGAGTTTTTGTCTGTTTGTCTATCTCCACACTAACATTTAAGTTCTATAAGGATGGAGATTCTTGTGAGTTTTGCTCACTGCTGTACCCCCAGTGTTTAAGACAGTGCCTGGCACAGAGTAGGTTCTGCATAAATAATGAATGAACAAACAAATTTCTTAAAAAGACCAAATGAACAGACCACCCATGCAACCAACCACCTTATAAATCCATGAAAATCTAAATAAGTTCACCTAAACACACAAACTCACAAGGCTATCATACAAAGGCAGGGAACTCAGCGATCAATTAGTCCCATAATTTTTAACTACTTTTGATTCAAAGACCCCGTTTGAGGATTTGATATAGTGGACTCATTCCCAGAAAAAGGCTCACATGCACAAAATTTGCACATGCAATTTCAAAGGGTCTGTAGGCTCTGAGAGTCCTAACTCTAAGCTAGCATTTCTGATCGGCTGATCTCTTCATTTGGTCAAAAAAGGGGCTGAGGTCCAGAGAGATGCAGAGACTTGCCAACTGAAATCACACAAGAAAGTCAGGATGAGGACTCCAGACTTCGTCATGTGCAACCCTGTGTTTTTCCCACTCTACCACAATGTCACTTTCTATCTTTTTTTAAATTTTGGAATATTTAGCCGAAAGAAGGCAGTGGGTGAGTGTGGACAGGCACTGGGAGAGGCCTCAAGAGAGCCAAAAACCTAGTCCAGGGAAGGAAAAGAACTAAGTAGACTCCCAGCTCTGCCACTGATTTAGTGTTATTTCAGACACCCTCCCCCTAGGCCCAATTTCCCATCTATAAAAGTGGCATAAGAGCTATAGGTTTACTTTCAATTCCAAATTTCTGACACACCTCACCAACACAGGATCTAATAGTGCATCCCACATACTGAATACTCAATTCACTTGTAAAATTTCTCCAAAGCTGAATTAAATTGCTCCAAAATAGCACTGACTTGCTGGCAAGAAACCAGAAGCAGCAGACACACACATACCTGCTCAGACTCCTCATCACTGATGCTGGTCCGGCCCAGCATGGTGGCCTTCACCGTGGACAGAATTTTGAGCTGGGTGCTTATGGTTGGGATTCGCTCGCATACCTACGGAGAAAGTTTAATGTGTTTCCAAGTCTGTCTTGCATGCAAGCTGCTGGAGGGCAAGACTTGTCCGCCTCTGTATTCCAGTGACTGCCACACAGAAGGTACTCAATTAAGTAGCAGCAAGATTCCACTACTTTTCTGCCCAAGGTCGGCACAGTCCCTCTTTCTCCAGAAATGGAAACTTTAAAGTCCCTTCATTTCATTAGGAAATAAACTTTTCTGAATCTGTCTTTCCCAAATACATGTGAATTTACCATCTGCTATTTCATACCCCACTGAAGTACCTCTTCCTCCCCTACTCACCCAGTTCTCTCTCCTGCTTTTCTCACTCCCACATCTCCCCCCTCTGACACATGCCTCCCTCACCACCACCACGGCCTCCTTTCCCCAATACCTGTAAGAGGTTGGTTCTAATCCTCTTATCTGTACACTGCTTGGCAACCTCCTTGGCCAACTTAGTCACCTCATCTGAGGCCTTGGCGATGTCCTTGGCACACTGAATCAGTGCCCGCTTGGTGCCACTGCCGCCTCTTACCAGCCGAGACATTTCAGCCATCAGCAGAGCCATGCGCTTGGCTGCTGCAATGATGTCATTGCCCTAGAGAGAAGCAAAGGTACAGTGGGATGCCCGGTGCCCCCTCTGGCCAACTCAGGAAGCAGGAGCGCAAAGAGAGGAGGGAGCCTGCTACCCAAGCAGCCCTTCCGGAAGGGCGAGAAGAGGATAAAAGGACCTCTTTTCAGTCTTACGGATAGCACTGGAGAAACAAAGAGAAAAGTGACCCAGGGTACTCTTCCTAGCCTTGGATTAGAGAAAAAGAAATAGCACCCAACTGAAAAAAGGAAGATGTGGATATTAGTTTGAAAGAGCAAAATGTATGCCCCAGGCACAGCATTAAACAAGCACTTCAGCATCTCCAGGTTAATTACCACAGCGAAATGGGGGACAAGACCCCATGGTTAAACAGGTATTTCCATTTCTAAAGGGGAAAGCAGTAGAGCTGGCCTGAGGGGGAAAATGCAGAGGAGCCTTTCCAGATGCTGAAATCATCCTCTTCACCCATACCCTCATTGCAAACAGCAATCGAGAACTCTCCTTGCTGAACTAGAATTTTAAAACCCCAAGAAACTATTTTCAGCCTGAAGAAAAAAAAGGGGGGGATACATTTTCTGATCTAGACTGCCCCTGTCCTCCCCCTACTGCCTCTTGTTTATCCTCTTAGCCTGAAAAAAAAACACAATATTTTATTTTTCCACATTTAAAAAGGTCAAGAATCAATTCTTCAGT
The DNA here is from genome assembly GCF_030445035.2 of Dasypus novemcinctus. NCBI lineage: Eukaryota > Metazoa > Chordata > Mammalia > Cingulata > Dasypodidae > Dasypus > Dasypus novemcinctus. Next base: position 83,141,809 of record NC_080678.1, on the reverse strand, counting down.
CCCCTCAGCTAAGTGAAGCCTGGGGAAGCATCAGAAAAATAAAAATCATGAGTCAGGCTCTACACTGAACCCCTACTCCAACTAACGGCAGTTTATCTTAGACCTGACTTTTTAGTTCACTAAAATCCTCATGGGACATACTAAAGAAATGTATAAGTAATTTACGTTATACCCCCAAAAATACTCATGTTTTGGCTAATAACCAAAAATATCAACAACTATAGAGTGGTAAGGCAATGTTCCAAACTATCCAAAAATCCAGGCTCTACTCATTTTTCCCCTCATGCTTTTCAATTTCTATAAAATGCAGTGAGGCATACACAAACCATGCCACTGCAGGGTGCTCCGTGAGACCTCCACAGGCACCGTGAAGCGGCTGACTGTTTATCACAGGAGGTGTGTGACATTTCAGGCGGTAATTGAGGCCAAACAGGACACAGGTATGAAAAGGAGGCAGAGAAGAAGGCAGTCCTTTAGAGGAAGTCATAAGGTAAGGGGATGTGCTGGACAAGGCCCTCTGGCCCTCCTCTTCCAGTGCAGACCTAGGATCATTCCAGGATTTCATGACCTTGGTTAGAAGACAGTGTAGTGCCGGGGTTAGTTATTACCCATCACTCTTCAAACCCTTTCTTCTTGCCACAAGCCATCTTCAAAGGGAAAAAAAAAAGTGATCCCCCTCCCTGTCAACTAGCTTGGTTCAGTCCCCTGCAGCCTTGCACACTCCTCCCCACTCCCACTGAGACACCTAGACAAGCAATCAGTGAAGCCCTCTTTCCCGGGGATGCCCCTCAAGGCCAGCATCTGCCACACAGCCAAGTGCAGGGCAGCAAGCAGTCCTCTCCAGAGACACTGCCATGGAAAGCCGCTTCTGGCTCAGATCAAATCTGCCTCGGAGCCATCAGTGAGAGGTCAGCAGGGGGCAGGCAAAGCTCAAAGGTCAGGTCAGGTGACCTCCTGAATGGTCTACAATGGTTCCTGACCTGGAAGTCATTGAGACTCACCCATGGCTTCCCAAGAGCTTTAAGGTTCCAACTGTTGGTCAGAAAAGGAATCCTTTCAAAAAGTGACCCCATCTTTCTCCAGCCCCCAAACACAAATGCAATTCAATTAATCTGGCATTAGCAGACCTATTGAACTTGTGAAGCCAGTCCTAACAATAAGGTGCAGACAGATGCCCGCCCTGCTCAGACTCACAGGACTGCACAGATCATGAGTGATGCAATGTGTCAAGGCTGCACATGGCCGGATGCATTTGGAGCAGCCCCCAACTGGGGGTGCTAATCAGTACCTTACTAGACCACTTGGTAGCTTCCCGATGCAAGGACTGAGCCGCGGCCAGAATGGGCTGGTTGACCGGCTGATTGGATGGCATTACCAGCAGCTCAGGTTCGTAATCGTCTTCCATGTCAGGGGGGACAGGGAACCCAACAGCATCAGCCGCATCTGCCTCAGCTACAACACCTATACCCACCTCAGCAGCTGGGTTACTCGGCTTTGTCGATGGCGGGAAGGGTGAGAAACAGGGACAAGGTTAGTAAGAGCAGTATGACTTTGGAAACTAAGCTTCAGCTTGTTTAGTAACCAAAGCTCGACAGGGATGGGAAAGAAAATGGCACAGGAGCCAGATGAACCACGCTCCACAGAGAAGGAGCCCTCAGCCCCAGCACCACTCAGCCGGAGCCCCACATGGTGAGTAAAGGAAGGAGACTCACTCTAAGGCAGAGGGTCTACACAGCTTTATCTGTGCCAAGGAAGCAAATGACATTCACTTTTTATATGCTTAACACCAAAGTTAAACTTGCCAAGACTAATTCTCATGTCATATTTTTTAATGAGCCAAACAATAGTAGCTGAGTGCCTTTGAAAGGAATTCAGAGGGAAAAAGATAAATGCAGCCATACAACTTGCTCTGAACATAATAAAGTGAACACCCTGCTGGCTCCTATGGACACTGTTCGATATTAGGATGTGGGAAGCAACCTGGGTCAGCTCTGCAGCTACCAGACCCAGGTAACTATTTCTTTCAGGAGTTAAAAGCCCCCAAATTTGGAGGTAGCAAAACCAAACTCGAAAGAGGTAGGAAAAACACAACAGTGAGTGAAGAAGACTTACTGAGTACCCCACAATCACCCAACTCAAAGGCGCCTCAATAAGACACCACATCTGGCTTTCCACCTCAAGGAAAACCACACTTAAGATCAACTCTCTCTCCCCTCAAGTTCTCCAGAGACAGAGTTTCCACAATCTCTTGTACCACCTCAGGAAGCTTCTCACTGGGTACAACTTAAATCTCTTCTGTTGCAAAATAGGGTTCTCACCCCGAACTTGCCTTATCTAGTTCACAGATAAAACAACATATGGATATGGCCACTGACCAAGGCTGAGCTCAGAGGTGCCCTCAGAGAAATGCGAAACTGCGTGCACATGAGGGGAAGAGAATGGATTTAGTACCAGGGATGGGGATTCTAAAAGGCCAGGAGAAAAGCCAAGGGAGATCAGACACTAAGATAGGCAGGAGTGGAAAGAAAATAAAAGGAACTGCCCCAATGAAGCCAAACCACTTAGACCAAGAATGGTAAATACAGGTTCTTTCAATCAAACATCTCTGACCAAGAGAAAACAGACATTTGTGTAGAATTTTAATTGAGGTTGCTATCGCTCCTGAAGGTCTCAGCCTGCAGAGGAAGCCTTTCTTCAGGTGTTTACAAGGCTGGACGATTCAGGACCGACAAGGGGTTCAGGCACCACACAGAAGAACCTAAACTCTGTCTCAACCAAGACTCATCCCCACTGCTCGTAGGAATAGCCAGTTCACTGCTGCTGGGGTTCAGAGTAGCTCCTGCAAATAGCTCCTGCCTTCACAGCTCAAAGTCAGCAACCCCCTGATGATCCAAACCTCCTAAGTCAGACCTAAGGACTTCTGACCACAGATAGTGGAGTGGGCCAAATGTGCACGCCAATACCATCTGCACTTCAAAGCCTTTCAAGTTTCATCCTTATAATCACATGTATGTTGTATTGCACCCATAATGTAGCTGAGTTTACTGGAACAAAATTTAAATTTAAATGGTAAGTAAATTTAAAATCTGTGAGTAAAACCAACTTTCCTTGCCACCTTTCCCTACTCCCCATGCCCACTGACACTCTGCCTCATGGTCCCTCGGGGGTGCATGCCCCAATTAGAGAGAGACCATTATAAAGGACTCCACAGGTAAGGTCCATTAGAAACCAGCAAAGTCTCTCTATTCCTTCTTAAAACCTGGGCTCACAGCTAACAATCAGGGAACAGAGTTAAAACAAGGTCAATTTCTCAGCCTGAAAAAAATTCAAGATCACGTGCATGTGCAAGAGGTCCCTGGAGAACTACATTCAATACAAGAGCTTGAGAGAGTTGAGAATGTGAAAAGGATAAGTGTAAACAGATAGCGTGAACAAAGCTACAGGGTCATATTAAAAACAGTTTAGAACTCAGAACTACATTTCATTGCAAGTTAGCAATAATATTTAGCTCTTGTCTAGAAAAACTACTACTTTTCATATTTAGGGGAAATTAGGCAAGTTATTCAAGGGGCATGACTGCTGCAGCATTCAAATTTTCACCAACCACATTAATATTTACACTGTTTCATATTTGCTGAGCTGGAGTTAGCATGGAGCTGTCTTTACTTGATAGAGAAGATGATTCTGAGAAAGGACAAAGCACGTGTTTCTAAGATACCAATCTATCTGCTTCTACGAAAAAAGAATAGAGGGAAGAAAACAAACATTTCATCTAATTGAAGCAGAGCCCAAAGAAGACAGTTTCATGTTTGGTGCTCTAATAATTAGCAAGAGGGCATCTAAAAACATTCAGCACTCCCAAGAAAGAAAAGTCGTTTTAAAAAGAACCCAAATGTTCAGGGTCGGGACAGCTGACACTAATGGACAAACAGGAAAGGAACACTCTTCAAACCTCAGGCACCCTACTTCTCTGCTGCTAGAAGAGAAAACACCAAGTACCAGAAACCACCTCACTCAACCACAAGTAAGGAGAGGAGCATGCTATTGGCAACACAGGAACCAAAGCAGAGAGAAGGCATGACTTTCCAAATAGACCCTTCCTCCTGGGCTGTGCACTTGATTCTTCATCCTTTCTCAACAAGAAACGCTTCATTCCTTACCTTGCTGGACCATTTGCGAGCTTCATCATGGAGCTGCCTGGCAGCCATCATCATTGGCTGGTTAATCACCTCCCCAGCTTTCTGCTCAGGGAACTCTTCATCCTTCTCCTCCGGTGGTGGGGGCCTGGGTGGAGGGACCTCACCCTCAGGCAAAGGAGGTTTGGGAGGAGCAAGCTCATCTGTTAGCTAAGGAAGAGAATCACCAGGTTGTAAATTAAAGCCCTAGAAACTACTCCCCTCTAGAGTTCTTTCCTCTAAAAAGCAGCCCAGGAGAGCTACCCACATTCACTCTACCAGAGACTGCCCACACTGAGCCACAAGGACCATCTGCTTCAATCTCAACAGTAGCATATTTTCTTCCCGGTTCTCCAACAAGAAGCCAGTAGCTAGTGTTTTGGTCCTTTCCCAGGGAAGCATTCACAGTACCAACAGACCTAAGTTCTGGTTCTGTTTCTGCTGAAAGGCAACTGTGTAGGCAAGTAACTTCTCCCCTGGGCCTCAGGCCCCTCGTCTGTCAATGATGTGTGGCTAGGCTGAGCGATCTCTAGGACCTTGGCCAAGGCCATGATTACTGATCATGTAAGAAGAGAGGAACACCCCTCACCCATCCAGATGGACAGAATCAAAGGAAGTGATGGAGGCTGGGGAAACACTTCCTTATCTATGGGCACAATGATCCAATTTTGTTATCAATCACCTTAGATCTTTTGCTGACATTAAAAATAGGAAAGTAAATCAAAGAGGGTCTAAGAAACTATTGTCTTAATGGGCTATACTCAAGGTCCAGCTATTGCCAACACTGTTGAAGTACATGTCTAAAACCAATCACCATTTCTGTTTCTAGGATCTGTCAAGCTAGCCTCCTCCTAGACCATTCGCCTGCGGGAGAATATAATCACGGTACCTCGGGGAGGCATCAAGAGATTTTAAGTTACAGTTTGAGTGAAAAATAAACTGTCAATACTCATCAAATCCACACTTACCAGAGCCAGCTCCTCTCCAGCCACTCCCCATCATAGCAGGCCAACACACTGTCACCCCCTACCCAGACACCCCACACATAAGCACTAGGTTGTGGACTCCACTGGATCTAGGAATAAAAATCAGGTTCTGTCTCCGGTGAAGCTCAGTTAAAGTTAAACCAAGTCACCTGGTGACTGAGGCTCCAGAATACAGTCACCTCTCCCTTGCTATAGTGCCAACACCTTGCTGCTCAGTTCTCCCCGTCTCTGAATTCACTTACACGGAGCTGTTCGAGGTCTGGGGGAGGAGGTGGGAAGTCAGGCTCCTGAGGTTGGAAGGCTTCTCTGACCTTGGCCACAGCTCCCAGGATCCGATATCCTGAGTCCAGGAAGCTCTTTTGCAGGCCTAAACACAAGATACCCTCACTTTCAGCGGGGCAGGTCAGTGCCCTGGAGCACTGTCTGTCCAGCAGAAGAACTGGTTTCCATTAACAAAAGCTGGATGTGAAGCTGCCAGTAAGCATCGCAGGCAGACACCGAAGGGGGGCGGAATGAAGGACAAGGCAGATGCCCTGTGGCCTGCAAAGAGCTGGAAGTCAGCTGTTCCCGCTGTGCTCAGGTCCCTTCGTCCCTGAACTACTGACAGGCGGTCAGGAGATCCCTGAAGTGAACGCGGCTCTTTGGGGCTCAGGTGGTGCCCACCACGTCTCTCCTGAGCAGCAGCCTGCCCGACGGAGGGTACCGCAGAGGTGAGCTGTGGGCTGGGCACACACTCGCTCCCCGGAGGACTTCTCACCTTTCTCTCTGCTCCTTTGCGCTCCTGGACTTTCAGCAAGTTAACCCCTGTGTTGAGCTGGAAATCAGGAACCCCCTCAAACTTAGAAACTCCATTTGGGAAAATGACTGCGTCCTTACTGATGGTGAGTTGGCCTGAGCCAGGGATGGACAGGGCAGCCCCTCCTTCCCGCTCTCGCACATCGACTGGATTCTATTCGTCGATACATTGGGTGCTCAGGACAGGAAGTTCAGATGTTTCTAACTAGACAAATGTGTGATTCCAATTATGATCTGCTTTAGTAGTGTTGAAAACATGGTCAAAATCCAGCTAAAGACAACAAAGACTCTTTGAGGGGAAGGGAGTTCTAGGAGATGCCTTAAACCCCCCAGATTTGACAGACAGTTTTACAAAGAAAAAAAAACTATTTCAAGAAAATCACAAGAGAAGTTACACCAGTTACATATGCTAAACGTTTAGCGAACTGATTATCATGCATCTTTTGAGAAATTTCCAAAATAATGGCTGAATAAACAGGACCAGGAACTATTTAGCCAGACAATATTAAGAAAGCAAGAGAAGCTAGTCCAGAGAAGCTTACTTGCGACAACCCTCCCAACGTTGCAGGGATTTGGACAGAAAAAAGTTAATCGAGCATTCTCAAATTAACTCTGTAGTTTTTGCTCCCAACTTGGGATAAGGAAGTTGTGGAGTGCATATTCTCTCACCATTCTGTCAGCTTCCTAAGGTAACCTCTCAGCTGAAGGGAACCATACCATGCATTGCTTACCAGGGTCAGAAATGTTGCCGGCCACAGCCTTTGCATCCAGCACCATCGGGGAGATGGTTTTGCTCAATTCATCAGAGGCGGCTTTCACAGCCTCACGGAACTTGGGATCCTCAGAGTTCTCCACCTCCCTCTTGGCCACCAGCAGGATCCGGTTGGCCCGACGAGCAATGCTGGTTGCCCCAGCCACCAGCATCTGCGGCTGAATATTGGCCATCGCTACTTTACACTTGTCCAGGTCTTTTTTAATTGCTTCTTCAGAAGCATCCAGCAGAGATTTGGTATCGATGGCTTCATCCACCAGCCCTGTCAGGAGAACAGAAAGCAAATTTATTTTCTATTTTAGAAGAACAGAGACTCTGAAACCCTGTTGTCCACTCAAGCTTCTCACATGAAGGTACAAGATCCAGAATTCGCTCCTGCAGCTCAAAGCTCTTCCCGCACAACCAAAAGCTTCTCACTGAATACTACCCTTAAAGCAAGGAAGGGTGCTGTGGTCAGCAGCCTTCTTGAGTCCACCACAGTCAACCAGAAATGCAATGACCTCGGAAGAAATAAGGATTGCATCTGAAACTTCCACCGCATCAGCACCTTCTCTGTTAATAACATTTCCTCCCTTCCCGGCTCCCTCCCCAGCCACCTGTTGCTTGTTGGCAGCTTGTAGTGCTCAAGATGAGCTGCGCGGAGGATTCCAATAACCCTAACAGCCTGTTTCTTGTTTCGGTTACCTCTCTTCAGACACCTCGGAAGCTCCACTTTCATCTCTGGCTGCTATGGACCCCTGTCAGAGCAGGTTTTACTGGGAAGCCAAAGGGCCTACCTTTCTCATTTTTTCCCTTCTCTCCTATCCCTCCTTCCACAGAGAATGAAGAAGATTCGGAGGTGCCACTTCAACTGCACAGACACAGGTTTGTTGGTGGTTGGCTTCTTCTTTTTTTTTTTTTTTTAACTATGTAGTTGATAAGGTAGAAGAAACTCTGAGACAAGCTGTATTAAATGGTAGCTATTGTGGCTCCTTGAAATGGGAACCCACTGAAAATGACAAGGACACTTACTGTATCCACAAACACCGCCTCCCAGCCTCTGAAACCAAACTCTGACTCAGACTGGGCAAAGACACTGTTCAAAAAGAAGATAGGAGCTTTAACAATAAACATCACACCAGGAGGACGGCACTCAAATAAAAGAGACTCAAAGAGTCCCTCTTCAGACAAAGTCGCAAGGCTTGAATGAGAAGCCGCCCTGCTGCTCTGCAGCCCTGCCTAGGGCCAAGGACACTGCCCAACACACAGCTGTCCCTTTATCCAAGTACAGCGGAGGGACATGCCCCGTCCTGCTCGGGCTTCTCAGAAGTCATTCCTCATCGATTAGACATGAACTCTGCACAAGACTCTACCTGTCATTTTTTCAACATTATCAATCCACTGGTTCTTCATAGTCTCAAAATGTTCATAAGCAGCTTGATTTCCAGGGTTCCTAAGTAAGATGCGAGCAGCGGAGACGACCTGGCAATGACAAAACAGCCTTTTAACACCAGAGTGCCCTCACCCTCAAATACAAACATCGGGGAAGCTTTCTCCTTCTTTACCTACAGATGGCACTATAAATTCAAAAATTGGTTTTCACAGGGAAGTCTCTTTTGAGGCTGAACCTAAGCCTGGACACATACCTTACGTCTGATCTCATACACAGCTCCTGAGAAGGAACCTTGTACATAGTTTCACAGTCACAGTCTGACTGCAAGAAAGTAATAAAGTGACCACGTGAATAGGTGTGCATGTGTTACTTCAAAAGAAAACTGATTGATGAATAATACAATACAAATACCTGCCTACAGTTAAAGAAGCACTTTCACATCCATTATTTTACTACATCCTCACAACAACCCTGTGAGAGAGACAGAACAGGTAATGGTCCACCTTACAGATGCAAAAACTGAGACTCAGGGAAGTTAGTGACTTGTTCCAGAGCTCCAGCTAGTCAAAGATAGTACAAAGGGAAGGAACTAACATCTACTGAGGATCTGGTGAATTACAGGCGCAGTGTGCTGTGCACACATCTTCTTAATCCTCAGTGCAATCCATTAGGTAGGAATTATCTCCATTTTACAGAGGAGGAAATTAAGCCTCAAGGTCACAGAGGATTCAAGCCTACATCTGTCTCCAAGTCCTTTGCTCTTCCAATGGTGTTTAAAACCCAGTTTCCTATTTCTCTTATTTAGGAATCTCAGTTTTCTATTGAAACTCTATATGAGAGGAACTGTCCATATTTTATGGAATTTTTTTTTAAAAGAAATTCACGTGTGTGACTTGTCAAGAGTATCTAACTTGTCAACATGCCAAATGGGCAAAAGTTGAAAGATTTAAAAGAAATGCTTATTTCCCTGTCTCTCCTTCCAAGTTCCCACCTAAGGCAGTATCACAGAATTATAAAATCAAGCACAGTTTTTAATTTATTAGAGGTACTCAATAGCTGATGAATAAATGAATTTTAAAAATAGTGAATTTTCTGTAATTTGAATACAGGAAAACATCTAATATTTTTTAATAATACCTATCACCTATCAGAATTTTAATTCCTGTCTAACTTGTTTTCTTTTGTTCCCAATTTTTCAGTATACTTTTCACAGCATACTAGCTAGCTCTTACTAATAAAATTAAGTAGAAATAGGAACATCAGTTTATGGACACAGCTGAATTTGAAAAACCCTCATAGATCTGGGGAAAGGTATATCTCTAAAATCAAAACTAACCAACCCCTCAAGGTTATCCAGATAGTTTCCTATATACATGGGGGAGGGGGACTTTTTCTTTCTAGTTTCAAAACTAATATATGGTCTTTTTTTAAAAAAATTATTCCCCCCACCCCCCACCCCTTACCCCCCATTGTCTGCTCTCTGTGTCTATTCACTGTGTGTTCTTCACTGTCTGCTTGTCTTCTCATCAGGCGGCTGCGGGAACCGATCTTGGGCCTTCCGGAGTGGGAGAGAGGCGATCATTCTCTTGCACCACCTCAGCTCCCTGATCTGCTGCATCTCTTATTATCTCTCCTCTGTGTCTCTTTATGTTGTGTCATCTTGCTATGCAAGTTCTCCATGTGGGCCAGCACTCCTGTGCAGGGCAGCACTCCACGTGGGCCAGCTCACCACACGGGCCAGTTCGCCTTCACCAGGAGACCCTGGGTATCAAACCCTGGACCTCCTATATGGTAGACAGGAGTCCAGTTGTTTGAGCCTCAGCTGCTTCCCAATATATGGTCATTGCAGGAAAAAATCCCAATACAAAAACGGATAAAGTAAAAAGTCCCCTATAATCCTAACACTAGAGAGCACTGAGTTTGACATTATGACTGTGTAATTTTTTTTAAAGATTTATTTATTTATTTGTTTTTCTCCCCTCCCCCCCCACCCAGGTTGTCTGTTCTTCTGTGTCTATTTGCTGCATCTTCTTTGTCCGCTTCTGTTATCAGCGGCTCGGGAATCTGTGTTTCTTTTTGTTGCATCATCTTGTTGTGTCAGCTCTCCGTGTGGGCGGCACCATTCCTGGGCAGGTTGTACTTTCTTTCGCACTGGGTGGCTCTCCTTATGGGGCGCACTCATTGCGTGTGGGGCTCCCCTACACAGGGGACACCCCTGCGTGGCACGGCACTCCTTGTGCGCATCAGCACTGCACATGGGCCAGCTGCACACGGGTCAAGGAGGCTGGGATTTGAACCGTGGACCTCCCATGTGGTAGATGGACACCCTAACCACTGGGCCAAGTCCGCTTCCCTGTATTTTTTTTTAAGATTTATTTCTTTCTCCCCGCTCCCTCCATTGTCTATTCTCTGTGTCCAGTCACTGTGTGTTCTGTCTCTCCTCTCTGTCTCTTTTTGTTATGTCACCTTGCTACATCAGCTCTCCAAGTTGACTGACACTCCTGCGCAGGGCGGCACTCTGTGCAGGCCAGCTTGCCTTTACCAGGAGGCTCTGGTTTTTGAACCCTGGACCTCCTATATGTTAGATGGGAGCCCAACTGCTTGAGCCACACCCACTTCCCACTGTGTGTATTTTTAATAGCATTTTACAGTAAGTTCCCAAAAATGTATATAAACTGTTCTATAATTAGTTTTTTAATGACTAACACATGATGAGAATTTAAATGAAAAATCAGCAAAAGCCAAACCTGGGGGGTGAGTTCTCGTGCTGTCTTCACTGATGCCTGAATTCCTTCCACTGTTGACTTATTAGCAGTTCCCACAGCAGCCGCCTTCTCTGCAGTGGCACCAAGCCTTCCTGAATGGTTTTCAAAGTTAGCTGCCCTTTCATCAAATACCTTGAGGAAAAAACAAAGATCTCAAGAAAATTCACTTCAAAAACTGGGTCTGGTAGTCTAAGAAAAAGTCTGTTTAAGCAGAGGCAGCAACTTCTCGAACAAAGACTTTAGAGATGACATCAAATCCTACTTAATAAAATAACATTCAGATGCTAAGCTTGGCCTCAGAACTTCCTCAGAACTTTGGCCATAGCCATCATGTATTTGTACACAAACACACACACACATGAATTTCAGTACACCCAGTGCTTACCTGTGGAAGGAGGATTCACAGCACTATGTACTGTGCAACAAGGAATTCACAGAATATGAAGACTAAATAATCCCCACTCCCACAAAACTTATCATCTAATTTAAAGAAGACAGACAAACTCAGTCCAAACTCCATTGCAGAAGCCTGGGTGCATTAAAAGTCAAGACTACCCACAGAGAATCCTAACCTGAGCTCTTGCTCCCTAGGGCACCATCCCTTCTATATCCCATTGCCATCGATGTTGTAAAAAATCTTTCCCTGACCTCCACAGGACACATGAAAGCTGGTTCTCACGCTCATGCTGAACACAAGGGCAAAAAAGGCTGACTTTCTTTAACCCAAAATGTAAAACTACCCACTGCTAAATTGTTCGTGCAGTTCTCAAATTTTAAAATGTTAATTTTCCCTTTTACATGGATAGTATGCAAGGTAGCATACCAAAAGCTCTTCTGTCATTTGTTTGGATAGTATTATTAGATAAACCAAAGCTTCAACAGCAAGTGTATCAAATGTAAGATACAGGCTACAGTTAGTAGTAATATTTTGATGATGCTAATTCATAGCTTGTAACAAATGTTTCACAACAATGCAGGGTGTTGGTGGTGGTTATATATGGAAGAGCCATAAGAGGATATGCATGTTTGTTTTGTAAGTTCATGTTTGAATGATATACTTCAATAAAATTTTATTTTAAAAAAAGCAAGGTATATCGAACAGCACTGGGTCGGGTTTAAACTATACAGAGTGTGTCAGGAACTGCCTAGCAGACGCCCTCTTCTCCTCTGCTCCCTCCTGAAGGTCTACCTGCCCATACCTGGTAGGTCTGGCTCTTGGCAGACAGTCTCCAATGACCACCTGCTTTAGAAGGCCTCTTGGCTCATTGCCAGGCTCCATTCTCATCGCCAGGGCTCTGTGTCTATCCACTGAAGTCTCCTCCCCCTGGCCTCCTGTTTGGATTCAGCTACCTGGGTTCTTGTCCTTTAATGCTCAGATGTTCTGCCTAGATCCCTGACCTCCTAGTTCCCTTCTCCTGGCCTCCATCCCTTAGCTCTTCCCTTAGCTGGTGTCCTGTGCTCTAGATCTGCAGGGCTTTGCCTACCTTGACTGACCACGAGATCCCAGACCAGGTGTGCTGTTCCCTCTGACTTAACTGCTTAGTTTGCTTTTCTTGCCACTCAACCAAAAGTTATTGAGCAATTACTATAGCTCAGACCCTGGGATGGGTGCTGAGCATACAAGGATGAATAAGACAAAACCTCTCAAGTTGCTTATAGTTTAGTGGGGGCTCTGGGTGGAGAGAAAGGTCCATAAACAATATGATACATTGCACGACACGTGATAATAGAGCTAAGCACTGATACTATGGGAACAAAAGGAAAGGCACTTGACCTATCCAGGAAGCAAAGGATAATAAATAGGAATTATCCAAAAGAGAAGGAGAAGAGAGTTGGGCAGAGAGACAGAAAGAACAAAGACATGAAAGAGCGAAAGGACAGAGTACGTGAAAAGTTATAAGCAATTAGGTATTGCTGGAGCATGAATAAAAGGCAAGTTTCTGGGAAACAAATACAGAGAGGGTATTATGGAACCAGCTCACAGAGCTGAAGGGTATAAGCAGGAAAATAACAGGGTCAGATTTGTACTCTTCTTTCACTGGTGGCCTAGTGACAGATTCAAAGAAGACCAGCCAGGGCTGTGCAGTCAGACAGGCAGCAGGGGCCAAGGACCGGAACTAGAGGAGCTGTGGAAGCAGGGACAGAAAATGGAAAGGATTAAAGAACTATCTCTGAGATCAAATTAGCAGGGCCTTCATTACCAGTCGGTAATGAAGAAGGAGAAGGTACAGGAAAGGAAGAGTCAATGGCAACTCCCAAATGTCCAGAGAACAGGAGAAGGACGAGACATACAGAGAGACCTATGAAGTATCTAGATGGAGAAGACCAGCATATAGCTGGATCTGCTATTCTGAAAACTCAGAGAAGTCTGGAATGGAATACAGCAAATCATCTCAGCCTCAGAAACGACTAACTGAACTGCCCAGTAACCGTGGCTAGAGAAGGAAAATGGGGGTAATTAACAAATAAGAATAACACAGATCTCCACTTAAGAGTTCTGCATTGTCTTGTGTGCCTGACCTGACAAGTATTCCCAAACCACTTATCCTGCACTGCCAACACAATAGAGGCTGAAAAACCAAATACTTGCTCTCCTAGATTCCTTTGCAGTTAGGGGTGGCCATTTGATAATTCTAGCCACTGAGGCATAAGCAAAGGTTCATGGAAGATTTCTGGGAAAGCCTTCACGTTCATCCAGTCACTCAGCAGGTATTTAGTGTGCACCCGCAATGTGCCAGGCATTGTTTTAGGAACTGGGAATAAGCATTGACAAAACATAGTCCCTGCCCACACGAAGCTTTCATGCAAATGTGAGGGAGGCAGATCAACAACCACCACCAGTAAAACAGGTAAATGCTAAGGAGAAGAGCAAGATTAGGAAAGGCCTAGAGCAGATGTGGGACTGCTGTTTTATATAAGCGGTCACCCAAAACTGACATTTGATTTGAAAGCTGAAGAAAGTAAGTGAATAGTACCTATATTTAACTGTGGGAAAACCAGTGAAAACAGCAAGCACAAATGCCTGCAAGATTAGGACATTCTAGAATAGACAAGGAATACTAGAAATACAATGTGAGGAGTCCAGTGCAGATAGAGGAGGGTGAAGGAGAAGCGGGGTTCCGTGAGTGGCCAGAGAGCTCAGTGGGGGCCAGACCACACAGGTCTTGCTCAGTGGTGTGATGAAGCCAGCTGATGTCTACTCACACCAGCTCACAAGAGCCAGCTAGGCCTCCTCTTCCAAACTTTACTTTGAGTGATGTCACATTGAAACGCCTGAGGTGGGAATATTTATATCATGGAAATCAACAAGTACTATAAACCAGGGCTTTCTCCCCCTGGAGAGCTGAATTACCAGTACCCCCTCGCCTTTCTGTTCATTGTAAGGACTCTAGCTCTACTCTGCAGTGGGGAGTCACTGGAAGCATTTGAAGAATATCAAATGATTTAAAAGGATCACCCTAGCTTCTGTGTTGAGAATAAAGAGCCTCAATAAAAGGCAGTTATTACTGGAGCACCCCGTCTCTCACTTCTTCTTGTCTTGACCATACTGCTAACTCACACCATTAGAACAGGACCAGGAAATCACAGAGGTGCCAGCTTTAATTGTGTTAGGCTGCTGAACCAATGCCAAGGTTACGGACCTCCAAGTTTCTTGCTATATGAAGAAAAATACACCCATTTATGTCTATTTGTTTATTAGAGAAGTTGTGGGTTTAAGAACAATCATGTACCCCTAAATGTTTTAGTCTCTGCTAACTAAGTCTTTCATTGTTTACAACTAAAGACATTCCTAGTGGCATAGCTGGTGACTAAAAGGCGCCTTCCCCCTCGTCCTGTTCATCCACAATCTCCCAACCACTGCCATGAGGTACACTGTGATCACAGTTCAGCAGGAGAAACAGAAGACCTCAGATACCTACCTCTTCCCTATTGGGTGCATCAGGCGGGGCAGTGGCCGCTACTGCCAACAGCTTGATGGGAGTTGTGGTATCACTGAAAACATCTGACACCTCCTGAGTCATGGCCTCCTGCATCTGGGCTTTCAGATCCTTGAAAACATTGGTTACAAATGAAAATTGCCAGAAATGTCCAACAAGCACTTCTACCGATATCCTTCTTCACTTCCCTGACATTCTTTCATTTATTTAGTGAGTGCCAACTGTGTACAGAGCACTGAGCTAGCGCAGAACAGGTGTAGGACATAAATCCTACCCTCTAAGAGGCTGCTCTCTAGTAGAAGGGGTAAGACATGATCACATTTCCCTAGAGACGACTGCACCCAATCAAGGAATTGTCCTTCCTTTCTTAGTGGCCTCGACACTGAGGATCATGAGGCTGAACCTGAGGAAGGTCATGCGGCTATTCCCAATGCCAAAGGAGCTTGATAATGATCACAGTAATGGTAAGGATTGGTGGGTACAGTGCCAAATTCCTCATTTTACATAAGAAACTTAATTTTCATGTTATTATCTCAAGAGGAAAGAAAACAAGAACGGGAATTTTTCATTCCAGGTTTTCTTAAATTTCTAGAAAAACTTGATAATCAATATATGTATGCATTTCTTAACATGGGTCTAAAGAAGAAGATTCATAGAAGTCACTAAAACCTTTCTGTCTAGTTATCACCCTTAGTCCAATTTAAGTTTCCTGAATTTATACGAAGATGTCTCCATCACTCCCAGTGTTTCTAAAGGTGAGTGGCAGGTACTGTCTAGAAACACCTGAGATGATTTTAGATGTTACATAAACAAATGCATTTATTCTAGTAATTATGTGTTTCTTTTAATGAATATTAGAAAAAATACAACTAGCTCATCAAACGCGTGACTGCAGGATTATTACAAAGTTTTCTTTTAAATAAATTTAAGTTAAAAAAGAGTCCATTTTAAGAAAAATATTGACTAAATAAAAGTACAGGTGGTAAGTATATAGAGCAAAAATCATGAAGCAAGTCTTGACTGAGTGAAATTTGGGGAATACAGCTTTAGCTGCTGCCAAACAATGGTGAGCTTTTCCCTAATCAGCCTGGATTTCCTTATATCCTTGGTCACCCTCTTTTCACTTTTCCTAGACTCAATAAATGATCTATTTTTTTTTTAAAAAACCCTCTCTCTCGCAGTTTTTCAGTAATAGTAAGCATAGGAAACTTAATGGTAGGTGGTCCTGAGTTCTACCTTCAAGGAGTCTTGGAGCTGAGATGCCAGCGCTCTCGCCTGAGGACTCTCCCCTTCCCCTCTGGCAGCCAGGTCAGCCAGCTGGGCCGTCAGCTGGTCCACTCGGTCACACTTTGCAAGAAGATCTTGGCGATAAGGCCCCATCATGACATTGGCCAGACGATGCCCTTCAGCCACGAGCCCCCGGATGGCAGCCTGACCTGGACCAAGAGGAAAACACTGAAACTCACAAGGACAGCAACTGCAGAGCCTTTCTGGTAACTCTCTTTTTTTAAATAATAAAATTTAGTGGATTTTTTGAAAAAGAAAAACAGAAAAAAAATACATAATACAGAAAAGTATAAATAAGAATAGACTGCCCATAATCCCATCACTCAGGGATGAATATATTAGAACATTTCCCTCCAGTTTGTTTTCTGTGCATTGCATGCACCTGTACACACACTTTTTACAAAACTGGCTCATACTGTATGCTAACTTTTATTCCTTGCTTTTTATTTAAAATGAGCATTTTTTCACATTATTAAATATTCTTCAAAATCATAATCTAAAATCTCTGTAAAATTTATCACATTAACCATAATTATTTGGCCATTTACCTATTATTAAACATTTACACTGTTTATACACATTCATCTATATTCTTAGAAACATGTATAATTAATTCTTAAAATAAATTTCTAGAAGTCAGATTGCTGAGTCAATGAGTACGAACTTTTTAAAAACTCTTAACATGTAATACCAAATTGCCATTCATAAAGTTTGTATCAATTTATTCTCCCACCTGTAAATTATATAGCTGCCTGATTCTCCAACCTCTACCAATAGTAGATAGCAATGTTTTAAAAATTTACCTTTTTATCCAACAAATACAGCAAATGGAATAAACAGATTTTTCAGTTTCAGTAGGCTTGCTATGATAATATGACCTACATTCTTATAGAGCTATTTCTAAAGCCTTCCAAAAATCAAAATTTCAGGTTATCAACTCTATAGCTTTCTAGGTAGGTAGCTGTGTGATGCAGGAACTCTCACAGCTGAAAATAACATTGGTAGTTAGGTGCCTTTTATTCATTTTCAAAAGTTAAATTTAACTGGGCACTTTGCAAGCACTATAATAATTAAGAAATACAAGAGAGTAGAAGCATACATAGGACTAGAAGTAATTAGTTCAAAGTTTCAATTCCCACATGAAGACTTTTCTATTTATCTACAGGAAAGTCCTGTATTCTCTAATACTTCTTGATTAAATCACAGGAATCATATTGGCCATATCTGAGAATAGTCACATGAAGAGTAAGTTACTCACCAGTGGCTGAAGAACCCCTCCTGCACCTAATTACAGATAGTACTTCTGCTTGCTTTCACTGAGGCTGGTTTACTGAGGGCTAAGCGTGCCTATGAGCTTACCGACTCCGCGGTCATCCACGGTAGGATTGTCAATCCACCGCTGTGCCTGCTCAATCTTGCCCTCCAGATGGACAGCTGCTTTGGCAGGTCTGCTGTTGGCCACGGCCCTATTGGTCTTGGTCTGCAGGTTCTGCAGGGCTGTGGCCACCTGCTTGGCCAGTGCCCGGGCCTCTGGGGAATCTCCTTTCCCCCTGCAGAGGGAAAAAACACAGCCATCCTGTTATACACAGACACTATTTACACTGAGATGACTTAATTGCCAATGACAAGAATGATTATCACTAACTTGGTTTGAAAGGAGAGTAGCTTACCTATTGGACCTTGAATAAGAAGTTAATAATTTAAATTCAGGTCGTTTTGTCTGTCCCAATGAAAACATTAAACATGAGTTTGGAGCAGTCAAGGGTACTAGGTTAACTGACCTCTCAGCTTGCGGTCTCTGAAAACACTGGTACCCACAGCGCCTAGTAAAGGTGGGCCCAGACAGCAATGATTTTTGTTGGACTAGTAGTTGGAGTAGTAGTACTAGTAGCAGTAATATCTTTTGCATCCTAACTCTACCAGGTACTGTTACACTCTTCTTGTATTAACTCATTTAATCCTCACTACTGTGGAAACGGACTTTGGCCCAGTGGTTAGGGCGTCCGTCTACCATATGGGAGGTCCGCGGTTCAAACCCCGGGCCTCCTTGACCCGTGTGGAGCTGGCCATGCGCAGTGCTGATGCGCGCAAGGAGTGCCGTGCCACGCAAGGGTGTCCCCCGCGTGGGGGAGCCCCACGCGCAAGGAGTGCGCCCGTGAGGAAAGCCGCCCAGCATGAAAAGAAAGTGCAGCCTGCCCAGGAATGGCGCCGCCCACACTTCCCGTGCCGCTGACGACAACAGAAGCGGACAAAGAAACAAGACGCAGCAAACAGACACCAAGAACAGACAACCAGGGGAGGGGGGGAAATTAAATAAAATAAATAAATCTTTAAAAAAAAAAAAAATCCTCACTACTGGTATTTACTTCTATCTAAAAGGATTGCCCCATTATTCAAAATACAAACCTGATGCACAAAAAAGGTTGGCTAACTGGCCCAAGGTACCATGACTTAACTGTGGTGGATTCAGGATTCAAACCCAGCACAGACTTCAGAGCCCTTGATCTTAGCTACTAAAAGCACTGGCTTATGTTGGTATCTCATAATCTCTAATCCTTGCCAGACTGGTTGGACTGGGTAGTTACCTAACTCAAACACAACACATCCACAGTCAGACAACGCACCCGATTAGATTTTGGTGGTTCTCAAAGTTTTGCGTGAATAAAATTCACTTGTTTTGTGTGTGTTTAAACTGTGGTAAATGGGATCTTATTTTTAAATACAACTTGTTAAAGCCATCATCAAAAAGGATTCTGATTCAGCATAACTGGAGCAGGGTCCAGGTATCTGCATTTTGAACAACCTTCCCAGGTGATTCTGAAGTAGATGGCCTTTGGTCCATCTTCAGAATCACTGTAGAGTCAGCCAATGGTGGAATGGAGCTGGAAAGTCATATAAAGCCTGGGCAATGGCAGGTCAAAGCCAGGTGAAAAAGTCCCAATACATGCAAAACTTCAGGGAAGATGACAGAGCAGGGAGCTCCAGAATCAGTCCTCCTACAAAACAGCTAATAAACAGCCAGGAACTGTCTGTAACAACTGTTCTGGAGTTTTGGAGGCCAAAAGAACATTGTACAGCATCCAGCATCTAGAGGCTGATAAACTACAGTAAAGAAAAGGGAGTAGCTCTCTCCACGTGGTGGCTGCCAATGCCCATCCCCATTCTCAGGGTGGGTCACCTTTGGATCTAGTCCCTGGTTAGCAGTTGCTGACAGTAAAGGACAGGAAACAAGAAGTACGGGGGGGGGGGGGGGGGGGGGGCAGCGGAGCTGTACAGGGCAGAGCACTGATCACTGTACAGGGCAGAGCACTGATCATAGCCTTTGATTTGCAAATTCAAATCCCTGGGTCCCACTTTAAGCTATTATTTCAACCAGCCCTGGAGATTTAAAGACACAGCACCAGAGAAGCACAGCTTCAAGGACCATCAAAGTAGCTTTTGGAATTCATTTTTTAACACCTCCCCAGGGCACTTTGGAGCCGGTCTATGTGCCCTTCATCGTGCCCTTCATCGGTCCTTTGCCCTGTTCTGACTGGGTAATACTAACTTGCAAAAGTCATCTCCAGGGTGACCCTCCCCCTAGAATATGCTCTCCAGGAAAAGCCAGCTACAGATAAAAAAAGAAATGGGGGAAAAATACTACTACTGCAGCAAAACAAAAATAAAAAGAGCAGATTAAGATTCTCAGAGGAGAAATAAAGGAAAGGAAGCTTTTTCCAGGGGTGAAACAATTGCACAAAAAGTGTAGCCTTAAAAATTATACCAATATCCAGGGTAAGAATCAGATGAAGAGCTGCAAAAACCTGGCCAGTGAAACACAGGCTATTCTAAAGGTCTAGAATAAGTTGAACCAAGCATTAAAGAAGAGCCTTAACTGAAGCCAGTCAACAATAAAACCCTAGACAAGAGAGAGAAATTGACCTGCAGGGTAAACTCATCAAGACAATCAGATGCCTAGACATCAGCAAAAAGTTACAAGCCATGCTAAGAAACAGGAAGGTATGGCCCAGTCAAGGAAACAAATTAAAACTTCAGAAGAAACAAAAATTTGGAACAACTAATCAAAGATGTTGAAACAAATCTCCTAAGTCAATTCAACAAGCTGAAGGAAAATATGACTAAAGAGATAAAGCATATTAAGAAGATGCTGTGTGAACGTAAAGAAAAATTATAAACAGAAATGTAACAGAAGTTATGGGAAAATGAAAGGCACAACAGAAGAGATAAAAAATACAGTAGAGACATACAACAGCAGATCTGAACAGGTCAAAAAAACAATCAGCAAACTAGGAAGCACGACAATCAATTTTATAAACTGAAGAACAGATAAAGAAAAGAGTGGAAAAAATTGAGCAGGGTCTCAGGGATTTGACTGATAGCATGAAGTGGACAAACATTTGTGTCACGGTTGTCTTAGAAGAAGAGAAGGGAAACGGAGCAGAAAGAATATTTGAGCAAAACATTTCCCAAATGTTATGAAAGACATAAATATACATATCCAAGAATCACAGTGTTCTCCAAACAGAATAAATCCTAAGAGACCTACTCTGAGATACACTGTAATCAGAATGTCAAATGCCAAGACAAAGAGAGACTCCTGAGCATCAAGAGAAAAGCAATTCTTCACATACTAGGGATCTGAAATAAGACTAAGCACCAATTTCTCATCAGAAACCATGGACATGAGAAGGACCAAATGGTTTCACAGGTGAACTCTACAAATCATTGCATTCCAAGAAGAATTAATACCAATCCTGCTCAAACTCTTTCAAAAACTGAAGAGAAGGTAACACTGCCTAACTCATGTTATAAAGCCAACATTAACCTAATATCAAAGCCAGATAAAGATATTACAAGAAAAGAAAATTACAGATCAATCTCTCTAATGAACACAGATAAAATCCTCAACAAAGTACTTGCAAATCTAACCCAACAGAGCACATTAAAAGAATTATACACTATGACCAAGTGAATTTTATCCCATGTATGCAAGGGTGGTTCAACACAAGAAAATCAATTAATGTAATACATCCCATTAACAAATTGAAGGGGGAAAACCACATAATCATCTTGATTAATGCAGAAAAGGCATTTGACAAAATTCAGCTTCCTTTCTTGATAAAAACACTTTGAAAGATAGGAATAGAAAGAAATTTTCTCAACAAGATAAAGGGCATATCTAAAAAACCCACAGCCAATATCATATTTAGTGATGAAAGACTGAAGGCTTTCCCCTAAGATCGGGAAGAAGACAGGGATGCCCACAGTCAGCACTGTTATTCAACACTGTTCTAGAAGTTCCAGCTGGAGCAATTAGGAAAAAAAAAAAAAGACATAAAAGTCCTCCATCAGAAAGGAAGAAGTAAAACTCACTATTTGTAGAAGACATAATCCTATATTTAGAAACCATGAAAAAATCTACAACAAAGCTACTAGAGATAATAAACAAATTCAGCAAAGTATCAGGATACAAGATCAACACACAAAAATCAGCAGGCTTTTTTTTACATTAGGAATGAGCATTCTAAAGAGAAAAATCAAGGGAAAAAAATCCATTTCCAGTAAGAAATAAAAGAATCAAATACCTAGGAATAAATTTAACCAAGGATGTAAAGGACTTATATTCAGAAAACTACAAAACATTGCTAAGAAGAAATCAAAGACCTAAATAAATGGAAGGACATTGTGTGGATTGGAAGATTAAATATCATTGAGATGTCAATTCTACCCAAATTGATTTACAGATTCAAAGTAATCACAATCAAAAGTCCAAAGGCCTACTTTGCAGAAACGGAAAAGCCAATGATCAAATTTAGGTAAGGATAAGGGGCCTCAAATAGCCAAAAACATCTTGAAAAAAGAAGGAAATGGGAAGACTCACACTTCCTGACTTTAATGTATATAACAAAGCTACAGAGGTCAAAACATCATGGTACTATAATAAGGATATATTGACCAATGAAATCAAATTGAGAGTACAGAAATAGACACATCTATCAACAATTGATACTTGACAAGGCTGCTAACTGGAAAAGAATAGTCTCTTCAAAAATGGTGGTGGGAAAACTGACTATACACATGCAAAGCAATGAAAGAGGACCCCTGTCTCATACCATACGCAAAAATTAAGTAAAAAAATGGATCAAAAGCCTAAATTTAAGAACCAGGGCTATAAAACTCCTCAAAGAGCTGATGATTAATTTGAACAGATTTTCTATTTACAGTGATGGTAAAAGTTTGGAAATGGATGGTGGTGAAGGTAGCACATTATTGTGAGTGTAATCAACAACACTAAACTCTATAGGTAAATAGGTTTAAAAAGCAAATTTTAGAATATATATATTACTAGAATAAAAATTAAAAGATAAAACATAGGACTGTACAACACAGTAAACCCTATTGTAGATGATAAATTATAGTTAATAGTACAAGTATAAGAATGTTCTTTCATGCATTTTAACAAACATGATATCCATACAAAGTGGTGATAATAGGTAGAGTATGGAGGAAAAATAATATAAATAATGGATGATAGAACAATTTTAATAACCTTATATCGATTGTAACAAAGGTAATTATTATTTTAAAAAAATAGTACAGCTGTTCTTCCCTTTCTCCCCTGCTTAGAACAGCACGCAAGTAAACCTGGGCATTTTGTAATATTTATTGGGGAATTGTAGTTGATAAATCAGCCCTCTTTATCTTTCTCTTTCTACCTGGGACCCATAATATGTTATTTTCTCCAATTTCTCTTCCCTCCTTTCCTTAATAAATTATGGCCCTAACTAAAAAAATTTTTTTTTACTTTTTAAAAAGTACAGCTATAAGAAAAAGTGCCATCACCAAAAGTAACAGATGTTCCACAGCAATACAGGATGTGGGTGATGGAGTGGTGCACAGGAATCCTGTATTTTATGCGTGACTGTTTTGTAAACTCACAACTTCTCCAGTAACAAAACTTTTTAAAAAATCCTCCCTCCCCAAAGAAAAAGGAAACAGACATAAAAGATTCTACACAACTACTAATAGGAGAAAGGTACTTTCAGGTGCCACAAAGCCTAGCCACACTTCAAGTTGCTAGGTTCCTCTGTAGCTCTCAATAAACTCCCACTTTTTATTTGAGCTAGTTCTTTGCAATTAAAATACCTCTACAGAGGAGTGGGTGTAGCTCAGTAGTTTTGAGCACCTGCTTCACATATATGAGGTTCTGGGTTGAATCCCTGATACCTCCTAAAAAAAAAAAAAAAAACTACAGAAACATCAACATAGAAAGAAAGAAAGACAATAGCAGCTAAGTACAGCAGGGGAAGCATAGAGAAATTGAGAGGTGATGTCTTTTGTCTGTTTTTTGTTTTTTGATTATTGTTGAAATAATGAAAATTGTCTAATAATAATTGGAGTAATAAATGTACAACTATGTGATTATACCAGATACCACTGATTTTATACTTTGGTTGAATTGTATGCTTTATTTATATATCTTCATAAAATTGATTAAAAAAAAATAAAGATAACCATAATACATCACATAGGGAGATAACAAAAGGAGAAAACTGCTCCAAACCTTATTCCAAAGACTTCAGAGTCTAACCATATGAACATATAAAGAGTCTGACTCATTTTATAACTCAAGTCCACTCAATAATAAGAAACAATGTTCAGGGAAGCGGACTTGGCCCAATGGATAGGGTGTCCGCCTACCACATGTGAGGTCCGTGGTTCAAACCCCGGGTCTCCTTGATCCGTGTGGAGCTGGCCCATGCGCAATGCTGATGCGTGCAAGGAGTGCCCTACCACAAAGTGGTGTCCCCTGCGTAGGGGAGCCCCACACGCAAGGAGTGTACCCCGTAAGGAGAGCCGCCCAGTGGGAAAGAAAGTTCACCCTGCCTAAGAATGGCGCCACACACATGGAGAGCTGACACAGCAAGATGACACAACAAAAAGAAACACAGATTCCCGGTGCCGCTGACAACAACAGAAGTGGACAAAGAAGAAGACGCAGCAAATAGACACAGAGAACAGACAACCGGGATGGGTGGGGGAAGGGGAGAGAAATAAACATTAAAAAATATATATTTATATAGGGGATTCCCATATGCCCTGCTTCCCACACCTCCCACATTTTCCCCCCTGGACAATATCCTTCATTAGTGAGGTACATTCATTGCAATTGATGAACACATTTTGGAGCATTACTGTCTTAATATTAATGAGCATAGATATAACTTTGTAAATTATATTTTAAAATTGGTAAAAATATTTTTCTCACATGAATAATTCAAGATTTTGAGCATAAAGCAGAAATCCACAAATGACTGAACTATATAATCAAATTTGAGTTGTTACCTAAAAAGTCTCCATTACTGCACCGTCCCCACTAAAATATATGTACCCTGCTCCCACCAAATCTATTTCACATCCTTAAACAAAAGTTTGCTTTCTTCAGCCAACATTGCCCTCTTAGTCTTAGTCAATAAAAGACTTCAAAGAACTCTAAAGCACTTCTTACCGGAAAAAGTTTAGACACTCTCCCATGGAAGGAAAGGAAATAAAACATGCAAATTAAATGAAAAGGAATCTCTTGCAAGATATTTGACTATGGTTATCCCAGAGAACAATACTGGAGAACTACAAAGAACAACTTTTACTATTTTACAATTGCCTTCCTTAGTGTTCTTTTTTTCCCCCCACTGGCATGAGCTTTTGTGTATGTGCATGTGTGTGCGCTTAAAGAGCAAAAAATAACTATCAAAAGAAGAAAGCAATACCTCTTTTCCAAATAGTCAAAAGCAGGTGCCATGAAAGCCTTTAAGAGAAGAAGCTATGGTGAGGAGGTTGGATGTATTTTGAAGATCCTTTGTAATTTCTACTTAAGATATAACATTGCTAAGGAAGAAAAACAAGTACCTTCTTACACGCCTCTCTTTCTCACACATACACACACACATATACACACATGCGGGAGTCTTTCCAGAGCTAACCACAAAAGTTGTCTTGCTCAAACATCATGTAAGAGGAAAAGGCCTTGCATAGGTTTTTTGTTTTGTTTTGTTTTAATGAAAAAAAAGGAGTTCTTAACATCCTTCTATTAATTTAAAACTATGTGATCAGAAACAAATCCCTAACCTCAGTTACATCATTTATAAAGCAGAGATAACATCTGACCTAGCCCTCTCACACAAAATCAATGAGAATATAGTGGAGAAACACTTCACGTGCACTTAACCTATGAGAATTCAACTACGTATGTGCTAAGAAAGGAGAGAAAGATTCAAGGCCAAGTGAAAGGATTAAATACATACTGTCTTCTTAAATCTGCTAATTTAGAAGTCAGAGCAGATATTTCCCCAAGGGAACGTAGAATGTCATCTCGTTCTTTAGGGTCATCACATAATTCTGCTATTTTCCGAGCTTCAGCCAAAGCTCCTCGAATTTGTTCTTCTCCTTCTGGTCCACCATTTGGATCTGCAAGCCAATTCTATACACATAGAAATGGGGAAGAAGCAAATGTGATCTACTCACGAACCACATCTTACTAAACTTAATAAGGCCATAAAAAATAATCCTAAAGTACTCACACAACATGCCAGTAATCTTTTTTTTTTACACTGATCCTTATTGTTTTACATATGTCTTAGCTCAGGAAAGATCCACTCAAACCTTCATCTTTTCAATAACGATTCTTTATCCTCATTAGAATAAAATATCTTCACAAGATTGGCCTCATCTTTGTATTAATCACATTAATTCTGCAGTTTCTTAAATATTTGTGTGGTGAAATGCTTGAAAATCACTTTACAGAAAACTAGTATCGGAAAACTTTAACCCTTTGACACTGGTTTGACCAAATATGGTTGTGAATTCTGAGTTGAGGAACATTTTAATATATTGTCATCTATATAAGGAACTAGGATTCTCTTGGTACTAAGGATGCTTACTTTTAACTAATCAAAGTAGTCAAAATGAGATGAAGATATCAGAAATCATTAGTCTAAATCCGTAGCGGTAGGGGAGGGGTAAACCTAGGCAACTACAGAGAAATCAGTTATCACTCAGAAACACCCATTATCACCCACAGGAACAGGCCAGGAAATAAATTACTCTTTCTTTCCCAGGCATGACAGTTAGAGAGAGAGAGGGGATATTTGTGGATTGTTCTTTTTCTCCTATTTCCCGACCCTGCCTGAAAGTCCATCATTCCTACCTGAGCAGCATCGATCTTCTTCGCAATGCTCTGCTTCGAGTTCGTCATGGCTTCCAGCTTGCGGGCTGCGTTCTCCACTTTTGCTGTGAGCACATCCAGGCCCTGGGACACCTGCTGGGCTTTCTGCATGGTCACTGGGGATGCTCCTTGTCCTCTACTCAAAACAGACAGATGCTGACTGCCACTGTACTCGCCCTAATACTTAACAGCAAAATATTCCTAACAGCAAAGAACATGTCCTTTTTATTTTTGTTAGTATGTCTTCTTTTTTTCCCTCTTCCCCAGTAAATCTGGGATGCCATGCATACCAAAAAAAAAAAACAAACAAAAAACACAGAAATGAACAAAGCAAGACACCTAAACCATCTATTTTCTCCTTTGCTTTAAAAAATATATATGCATTAGCTTCATGGACCTCTACTACCACTTTGAAGACCAGGCCTGTAAATTTTGATGATAATGATTTTTCCTTTTGGTAGTGATTATGTAATCAAAACTATACTTTGGGGGGAAAACGTGCTTTGTGTTACTGCTATGGAGGGTTCTGTAACCATAATAATAAATGCTTTAGAAATAGCATATTAGATTGTCTTATTTATGGACAAATATACATAGTGTTTCACACACAGTGTAAAAGCATACTGCATGGGGACCAAGCAGATCTGTGTTCAAATCCTGACTGCTGGTACCTGGAGAACCCTGTTTTAAGTTGTTTAGCCTCCTTGGATGTTAGCTGTCTAACTCATAAAATGAGGGTGTTATAGGTAGCAATACTTGTCCTGCTTTATCTAAGAGAATTACTTTGAGTATCAAGATATATCTTTGAGAACACTCTGGCAAATACAGCAACACAAATATATAACCTATTATATATTATATATTATTGAATTATTATCCCTATAATGAACCTAAAGATAATTTCTAAATGCCTACCTTCCATTCCTATGTAATCTGTAAATATCAAAACAAGGTAGTACAGAGGGTACAAGAAACCACTGTTCACCGTTAAGTTCCTAAATAACAAATTTTACTCTTTTCCTCTCTCTGAAGAGGAATGCTTGATGGAACCTTGTTTTCCCTAAGTAAAAGACGTTCCAAGTCATAACAACATAAAATTTGCCATGCAAGCTCAGATACTTTTTAGTCCACCCAGCCTGATAAATTCAATGATAAGGGCAGAAATTTTAATATTTGGTAGAGCAGCTAATCATCCTAATCTGAGTTTCCAATTTTAGGACAGACTCCAAAATATCATTACCTTCCTTAATAATAGTAGAGATCTGCCTTTCACTCATCTATCTTCTTTTATACTCCATCTCTATTTTTCATCTATACAATACTCAAGGTAATGAATTCCAAAATTCATTGCCAGGTATAAAAAGTACTACACTTTTTTTTACTTACACTTGAGGGGAAACATACTCGTTTTGATTTAATTGGCTTTTGCCCTTCAATCTAATGGTGAGGAACCTTTTCGGTATAAGAGTTCTACTGTGAAATAGCAAAATTGCTTATAGACTGCATAGTTTTTTCACTCAAAACAAAAAGCTTATTAAGTACTTTTGGGACTTATGTACTTGAAACCTAGAGATCCTACTTGACTAGATAGAAGAATATCAATCAGGAAATTGTTACCACTTTTCAGCCACCATAATGCTAAAGAGCGGGGCATATTTAAGAAGGAATAACAAGGAGTTAGCTTGCTAATCTTTCATCATGAAAGGATATTGCCGGCTCTACTGTGAAGCAAGCCCACAGCCACTCACCACTCTTCTAACTTTTTCTCTTTCCAAGATTCATGGCTGAGCCCACTGAACAACTACCCCATTCTCTTGCTCGTATCCATCATTCTCTAAACACATACAACTGTGTATTTGGAAATTCCAAGCGAAAACTGTCTACCACTCTGTGAAAAGGCTGCAGATAAAAGAGCCAACAGTGAGAAATTAGAAGAGCCAAGAATCTTGTCAAACTGCACTGGCATTTTTCCAAATGGGAACAGAACTTTTTGTCCTTTCTGCAAAGTTCTTGTCATGTTCATGACAGGAGAGAATGCTTTTGCAGCAGGAGAGGAAGGCTCACTGAGCCTAATGGGATCATGTTTATTTAGGCTGTTCCTTCTCTCCTTTAAGGTGGAGACTCTTAACCTGAAGCCAGTTGAGCTTCCAGGACTACAGTGAGTCCACCAACCTCTGGAAATTATATATAATATTGTGCGGGATGTTTATATGCATCTCTTTACATAGATGTTAATGACTTTCATCAGATTATAAAAGGTATCTTGATTCATAAAAGAATTACTCCTGTAAGATCTGTGTTCTTAAGTCTATTATGGGAATACACTTGAGATCAGGTGCATGGTAAACAACATATCGAGAAGCACTTCAAGTCCTGTTTGTATGGATGCCCTGCTTATACTAATTATCAAGATATTTCATGACGTTCTCAAACAAAATTAAACTTTGTCTGCAGTAGAGTTTCATCATACTTCAATTTTTCTTAATGTCCATACCATGAAATTCCATTAAAATGAGGATCTTTTAGAACGTCATGGATTGCTTCCAAATATCTATATTACATTGAGTTTTTTTCAATAGCAAACTATATATATTTAGTTTGTGGAGGGGACAATGATTTAAAGTCAAAACTTGAGGAGTATTAAGTGTGAGGTAAAAGAATTATTCAACTAAATGAATAACAATGAAATATAAACTCAAAAGAGCCCAGAAATTGCTAACTTAGAGTATAATCTCTACTTAACTGATTTTAAAAATGACACATGAAATAAAGCCAATGTTTTCACTCTAGGTTTCTTTTTATCCATCCTTCATTAAGGATTATCTACCCATTCCAGACTTCATCACTGCCCATTATTTTCCACAAACCTATGGCGAGAAACTGAATACCCAGATTTTTATTTCACTTCCAATTACAGAATAAGCTTCAACTTTATTACAAAGTATTTGCATATTAAAATCTTTCGGCAATGGGAAAGTGCCACCTCAACCTCAAAAGAATTAATAGAATATAATATCTATGTTATCTATTAGACAAAGAATACTCAGTAAAATTGGCAGACTTGCTTTCCAGTAGGAATGAGATCCTCTGTGTTACCCTATTAAGAGCAGAAGTACTTTACCTGGCTCGGAGGTCAGCCACTTGATCAGTCATCTGCCCTAGCATTTTGCAGGTACCCAGGATCTCCCTGCGTTCTTTGCCTGCACAGAGTTCACCGACTTTTCCAGCTTCATCTAAGATCTGCCTGATGGCCTGCTCACCAGCATCCCCTAAAATAAAAAGAGATATTCAATATCTCATTGTTGATGCCTTATTTAGAAAGGATACTTTACAAGTCATTTCATTCATGGAGGAATGGCTGATTATCAATGGCAAGTGAAGAGAAGGCACTGCATCTGATAGCTAACAGCCAAACAGTGCCCTTACAACCATAAGGTGAGGTTTCAACCACAGACATTGCTAAAAAAGATACTTGGAACCGCACCCATCTGGAGATAGTAAGCAGCTTGTGGTAAGAGTATGGATGATGAAAAGAGGCTCAAGCAGTGTAATAGTACTTAGCACCTCCAACCTCCATTAGGCTTTCCACATTCATTCAAATATTAATCTAAAACTGAATAAATAATAGATTAGAAAATCCATAAAGCCTAGTTCAATAACCTATTTGGATCTAATCTTTACATAATCAACTTTGCCTTCCAATTCTTATTGGCATCATCATTTAACCTGCTTAATTAAGTACTTTGTTGACATAAGTGGAAGTTTGCCCAATGGGAACTAGAAGAGCTTTTATTCAAAACAATTACCTTTCTAATTCAGGGAAAGAGTGAACTAATAACTTTGCAAAGAGTGCCCAGCTGTTTGATTTATTCCTCCACAATGAGAAGTGATACAGCCCAGGTGAGAAGGCCCGGTAATGCCTAGCCAAAACTATCAGAGAACAGAGAATGCCCAAAAATGTTAGAGTAGTCATCTCAGGCTTATGAGATTATGGAAGGATTTCTTGCTTTCTTTCATTTTGTTTGCCTGGTTTTAGCCTTTTGTTGTATCTACCAGAAAAGCAGGGCCAGAAGGTTACCTGGGGAGGCACTGGGGTCACGGAGCCAACCTTTGGCTTGGTTCAGTTTGGAGTCTATGGAGGCCAACGCTCTCTTCATGGCTTCAGTGTCCTTTGAAGAAAAATCCCTACCATTATTTTCTTTGCAAAAACTGAGATACTGTGATACAAAGTAAGACAGAGAAGAAGTGACAATATTAACATACACTAGCTAAGATAGTTCTGTAACACCTTAAAATAATCTCACCACACTGCAACTTTTCTTTCTGTCAAAATGCAGCATCTTGCATGCAAATCTCCAGTTAATTCTACTGTTTCCTGGTGTTCCTATTGCTAAAACTGCAAAAACTGCTAACAATCGCTCAAGCCAAAAGATGTTGACTGTCTTCAGCAGGAAAAGCCCTGTTGTCACATGCCTCATTATCAGCCTTTCCACTAGTCAACATTCATCTACTGCAGCCCTGCCAAAGCCCTCCCAGCTTAAGGGAAGCCTCATTAGTATGTGGTGCCACAAATCACCATTCTTTTACATCTCATTTTGAAATACACACACACACACACACACATTGGATCACGTCTCACTATACTTAATTAATCTAAAAGGCTTTGAATTACTGGTGAAGAAAGAAAACAGAATGTTAATCTAACAATTTGTTTTGTTTTCCCCCTCCCGCACCCTGCTGTTTTTGCTGTGTCCATTCACTGTTTGATCTTCTGTGTCTTTTCTTTTTTTTTTGTCTTCTCTTCTAGGATTCACCAGGATTCAATCCTGGGGACCTCTGATGTGGAGAGAGATTCCCTGTCAGTTGCGCCACCCCAGTTCCTGGTCTCTGCTGAGTTTCACCTTGACTCTCCCCTTCATCTCTCTTTTGGTGTGTAATCATCTTGCTGCATGACTCACTTGCCCAGGCACTGGCTCACCACACAAGCACTGTCTCACTACGCAGGCACCCACGTGGATACTCAGCTCGCCATGCGGGCACTCGAGCAGGCGCTCAGCTCACTGCATAGGCACTGGGCTCCCCACGTGGGCACTCGGCTCACCACACGGGCACGCGGTTACTGGCTCACTGTGCAGACATGCTTTCTCTTCTTCTTTTTCACCAGGAGGCCCCAGAGATCAAACCCAGGTTCTCCTATATGGTAGGCGGAGGCCTTATCACTTGAGCCACATCCACTTGCCAGCAATTTGATTTTAATTCTACAAATAAGCCACTAAATACAATACAAGAGAAAGATCTTCCTAGCCTTCTCTTTCCTTACCGTCCCTAACCTGGAAGAAGAGGGAGGATAAAGTAAGTGAGTCTCAATTTATTATTCACAACAAGATTCAGGATGAATAGCACATAACTTCTATCTTCTAGGGTACAGGATGAGAATCTGAGACAAAAAGCTAGCCACTTTTTTTAAATACAAAAAAATGAAGAGAACAATTTTACAGATACCCAAGTACCCATCTTTAGAAGTGACAGACTGGTCATCTCTTAAGTCTACAGTTAAGACCTTAGCCTTAAGACAGTCTGTCTTTCTTTTGCTCTAGGGAACTGACTCCTAGAGTCCAGTCTATAAAAGCACAGTTAACCTCTGAAATATGATGCAATGCTCTAAATGCCTAACTCTTCAATTTCCAGCTCTTGCAGACCTGGGCCTCTTAAAGGTGTTGTATCACCAGTTTTCCACAAGGGGGCAACTTTCCCCCACTTCCAATTCAAACAAGACAGCACTGACAGAAATAAGCCCAGGAAGCCCTCAGGCCTGACCCCAGCTTTTCCAAAGTGCGTGTTCAAATCACAGGACTCTCAGCTTTAGAAATCTCTCCTTCCCCATCTAAACAGGTACAGATTGTGCCCTGGTTGTAAACTAGGCTATCAAAGGCACTAAACAGAAAATCTTCAGCCACAGTAACTAAAAGGAGATGATCTAAATCACAGGGAAAAAATGTTGAGAGTATTTTTTACTTTCAACTTATATGGAAGCTGGCAATAAAAAGTTGCTGAGCCAGAGTCGTGGGAGGTCTATTTCAAAATCCATTTGTAATTGGTACAAGTAGCAAGTGGGATTTTGAAAGTGCTTTGACTCTCTCCAGTGGTTTAAATACCTGCTCCTCGCTTCCATCTTGTTTTATATTCGTTGTTCAGCAAATCCCCTATCTAAAGTATGCAAGTGTGAACCTTAGCTTATTTCCAAATTAGAGAGGTCCAAATCAATACCTTTTTAAAGAGAGCCTCAAGTAACTCCTAACCTCAAAGTCAACTCTGATAACCTCAAGGGTCTAACTCAAGTTATAGAACTTTGTCTAGATACAGATTAAATATCACAAGCTTCCAGAAAATATATGTAATCTCTCAAAAAGATTAAGTCAATGTAAAAATATTCTATTTAAAACGTGTAAATAACTATTTCCCTAGGATACTTATATTTTCAGTGCACAAACCAAAGAATATTTTTTATATTTCAAAAAATCTAAATTCAGGGGAATGAAGGTCAGACATTATTTAGTATCTGCTCTCATATTAAAGACTGACTCATTAGGAAACTAACTTTAATTGAGCATTTTCTGCATGGTATGTTCTGTTTTAGGCATCCCCCCCCCCCATTATCTCATCAAACCTCAAATTTAATCAAACTTCTTAATTTTACATATTAAGAAAGGTTAAATAATTTGCCTACTATACAACTGATAAATCATAGAAACCCAATTTGATCTAAGGTTTGTTGACTCCAAAACTCATTATTTTCTATCAAATAAAATCTAAGTTTTTTCTTTTACTAAAGGAGTTGCAAAGGATTCCACTAACTTTCTACATCAGCAAATCTCTCCTTTGCTAATTTTGACTTTGGTTAATACTGCCCAAAAAATAAGCTCTAGAAATCAAATTCATAATCCTCACTAGCCTAAATGACTACTTTTATTCTTCATGGCACAAAAAATGATCTGAAACACAGTGGAAAAATTGGCTTTGCCCTTATTCAGTATCCTCACAAATCATTTCTTTTTTTTCTTCCTAATAAAGGTCAAATTGCCAATACACTGCAAGCAAAGAATGTGATTCTCAGGAAGTGAGTAATTTACTCCTCAGTGGGAGAGAGCTGACAACATCACGAAATTAAAATTGAGGTGACTATTTTCTCCAAAAAGAATTAATGGCAAAATTGGAATAAGTTGCATTTTAAAACTTCGTTTGGTTTCAAAGTTTTTAGTAGTATGCATTTTAGACAATTCTGGAATGGGGCAGATTCTAAATAATGATTTAGGCATAATAAATTTTAATGTTATATCCATTAAAAACAAAAGTGTCTATGGGACATTTGTATAATCTGATTTCTTCTTTTTAAAAAAAGGTGTCTATGGGAACAAGTATTTTGGTCTCCTGAGAATCTCATGTATATTTCTTTTGAAAAGCAGTATTTTATGACAGTGAGATAATGTATAGTAACATAAAAAGTATACTAACAGACATGATACAAGCAAATTCACTGGAGGATTAGGAATAGGAGAAGTCAACTTCGAGATATATTTTTAAAGGATAAAAATAACCATCACCCTTATGGCAAACAACATAGATTTTTCTTAAACCTTGTCACGTAAGTCTAAATTCCCAGAGAACAATCTGAGTATGAAATATAAGAGTAAAAAACAAAAAATCTATACCTTCATTTAGGAAAGAGAAAAGTCTCTACCAATCCCTTCCTTACCTGATGATTTTTTTTGGTTTCATTTTGGTTTTTTTTTTAGAGTGAGTGTAAAAAAAACAGGTCTAATCATGAGGCTTTAAGGAAAGCTGAGGAAAAGGTCCCCTCTTCCTACAGTCTCCTTTGCCATAAAACTTTCATGAGTTCTAAGTTTTAAAAGAAAAAAAACAAAAAACAAAAAAAGCTCAAGGCCTTGGTACTTTTCACTGAATACCAGAAGGTGGAAGGACAATCTAAAGGAACCCCATTTTACATGCTTTTCCAGGAACTGAAACACTCCTGGAACTTAATATAGATTTAGACTTCAGGAACCCCTGTGAATAATAGTGAGTTCTTCCTACAAACAACCAAGAGGAAGCGCAGTCAGAGAAGTGAAGTAATGTAGCAGGAGACTCTTTAAAATGTAAAATATGAAGGGTAAGGACTCCCTGTCTTTCAGTGCCCAACTTACAATCCCTTCTTTGGCTCACATCTCCCCTCCCTACCCTTTCCACTCCATCCCATTTCTGGCCACATTTTCATCCCCAAATCAATGTTTTAAATAAAGATGTTTCTGGAAAGAACAGATTGGGCAGGAGAACAAAATCTTACAAACCACATTGAAGACTACAGGCTCGTTACCTTTGCTAGGCACCTCCAAGGGTACCTGCCCAGTTCTAAAAACCAATGCCACCTATGAGCACACAATCAGATGCTGCAACCAAACGATCACTTAGATCAGAAGGGAAATATCACTTCCTTTGACATTTTCGGCCTTTTGACATTTTCACCCTTTTGGGGTGGGGAAGAGAATAAAGAGTTAGAAATGCCTCAACTATCTCAAATTCCTAGAAATAAATCCTTCATTATATCAGCTGCTAAAATAAAACACTAAGAGACTAATAAAAAATAGTTCATATACAACTTTAAAAAAAAATAAAAAGAAATAAAAATCAACCCTTAAATCTCAGTGGTCTACAGGAAGGGCAAGTATTACAAGATCGCATGTTCTAACCAATGTTTCCTTCTTTGGTAAAGTACAGCAATCTTCTGTGGAAGCCATCTGACTCAGTCACTGCATTTACCCACCACCAGCCTAGGACCACAGTGGGCAGAGATCGACCACAGGAACAAATTCTGAATAAAACTATCCAATGACTTAAGGGGCAGAGCTAAGAAACGCCTATGTGGGGCTCAAAACTTCATAGCAATGAAACGCTTTTTAAGTCTTTCTGACTTCATCTTTAATTTTCAGCATGGGATACACAAGCAGATTAAATACAAAAAAAAAAATTATTATATATAAAACTGCAAATACAGAGTACTAAATTTACAAAGGGTAGAATTAGAATTGTGTTTAACTTGCATATTTTTTTAATATTCTCAGGAAAAATACTAATTTAAATCTCAATGGTCACTGAAGGTTGATTCTTGATTTTAGGATGTGATGATTTTTATTTTCAAAATAAAATGGAAGTCAAAGTTACTTTTAAAAATATAAATCTGCAGTTTGAATATAGTATAAAAGCTAAAATGATCAGCTAACCTCTTTAAAATCTTAACTTATTTGGCAAGACGCACTTTTACCAAAAAATTTTTCCACTTACTTTCTTCCCCCACTTTTCTAGAGGAATCACCACTTTCCAGAAGAAAACTGCACCAGTGGGGAAGCATGAAACAAGTATGGTAAGAGAGTGTTAATTCTTCATTGGTAGATATGAGAGGAGATGAAAGATACATCATTAATCAGAATGGGAACTCCATGGTCACAGGAAGACACAAGGTCTCTGATTAATTCACAGCTTTTAGCTGAGCACTGAAAGATGCATCCTGCTACTAAACTAGTTACCAATTTTCATTTTCAAGGTAACATTTTTTTCTAAATTTCTTACAACTAATAAAAGTGATTATTCTTAGGGAGTGAGGGGGGGAATAGAATAGATGGGGAAAGGGTTGGGAGCAAGATTCATGTGTATCTTTTTAAAATGTCATTTTAATTGTTTTATCATTTTTAATAAAGATAAGTGATAGGTTTATATACCATTTTAAGTTTTGAACTAGGTAATATATAACAAAAGCAAAACTGGGTTAAAAAAAGAAACATTTCTGATATCGTGTACTTGAGCTTCTTCTGGCTGAACTTATTTAATTTACGTTCGTTCTTCCATTCCTGGCAAAGCTAGTTTTAGAATGCCAAAACAATCTCGTTTCTCCTAGATCAGCTACAGGACTATATGCAGTGAGGCCCAGGTCTATCTCCCATGTATATCCCCTCTAGTTCCTAATCCTAATCCTGAAAAACTCAACTGATGACATTTTTTTAAAGAAGCAGCTCTCAATGGTACTTGCACAAAATAAAGCTCATTAACACTGACGAAATGCAATTTACTAAATGATGACCTTTCCTCTCTGAAAACATTAGAAGATTTCAGTTGCAATACCTCTTCTCTCTTATTTCTATTTCTCATCTGCTAATAGCAAAGGAGAGAGAATAAAAAAGAGATTAGGTTAGGGAAACATGAGGTCATGGAGAACTATGGCAGACTTTGTAGCAGAGACAGAACATGCAGTGAGCGACTGACAAGTTAGAAACCTTTAGATACAGATATGCCTTGCTTTTTTTTTTTAAGCCTATGATTATTATGAAGGCAGGTACCTCATCTAAGCACGCTAGTCTACCCATTTTCATTATGGCTTAAAATATCAATGACCGATCTCTAAAAGCCAAATTCTAGAGCCTACAAAGGAGACTGGTGGGAGAGGCAAATACAGAGATGGCATCAGCCTGCGGTCATCTTTCCTAAGCGCAGGGCCCACGGGTAACTCCGGGTTCACCCTGGGGAAACCTGTGCCTCAAATAACATCCGAGGAAATGACCAGGCAAAAACGTTCTCAGGAGCCTGCTCACAGAGATGAAAGCACCCACGAAATACAGAAAGCCTGATATCCCAGAATAATGTCTTTTCCTTTTGTTTTCCCCAAAAGAATAGCTCAATATGAGCCAGAGCCAAACAGCCTGCCCCCCACAGCCCAGGGTCCCAGATTCAGTCACATTCTGACGCATATTCGAGCACAGTGCTACACACCGGCACACGGAATAAGGCACGGCACACAGCACAAAAGAAAACCTCACAAGACATGCTTTTTCTCGTTTTAAGCAAAAAAAGAAACAGGAGGGCAAGAGAAAGCTTACCTTCTAAACGTGAGAAAAAGAATAAAACAAACAACAGAACAGAAAAAAGATGCATAAAGAAGTCATAACAGGGAAGTGAAAGTTATAAAGTATGCAAAAGCAAAATTAAGCATCAAAGACTTAAAATGGTTTTTAGGTAATATCTATATTTAAAATAGTCTTAGAACTTGTTCAAGAACTTCACATTAATGAGAATGTTTCTGTAAACAAATCCACTGTTATATACGATGACTAATGTAGTCTGCATATTTAAATTACCTTTCTGGGTAAGGTGATTTTAGGTCCTGTTTTGACCTCACCTCCAGGCTTTCTAGAGGACAAACATGGCCCTTTTGAACGGCCCAACAGAAGTCATACTACAAATTCCCTTTTCTAGCTCTGCTATTGGCCAGGTGGGTGGCCCTTGAGACCACTTTTCAATCCTACTTGGGGAAGATAGATCCTGGAGACAGTGTGTTCACACCACTGCCTGCATCTTGAGCTCCTGCAAGGAAACTGTGAGCCTAGTAGCTCTGTTCCCCCAGATCTGGAAGCTTTGTTCACAGTCACTACACAGGGAGAAACAGATCAGAGCATGAGCAGCCTGCTGCTCACAGGCTCTGGAAGGAATTCACCTACACCTTAGGAGCCCAAGAAAAGATTCTAGACAAAGGGAGAGCGGACCCCTCAATTTAATTAATGAATATGAAAATTAATATTTTAATTAAGTTTTCCTAAGGGACTCCTCAAACTAGCTGAAAATACGAAACCTATTATTTTAATTATGTTTTCCTTAGGGACAATGAAATGATCAAGAGTTGCCAAGAGTTGCCTCTGTAGATTTTTCTGGGTCAAAGGTTGGTTGAGGAAAAGTTTTCCACATGGTTCAGTATCACAGGAGTATTTTGTATCTTATTTAGTGCCCTGGCAACAACCACCCACAAAAAAGGCAGCGTTCAAAGTACTGCCAGGGCTCCCTCACCTGGGGCCCTTTCTAAGGGGCATGTACGGCATGCCAGAATTCTTCCACCAGCCCCACTAGTGAAACCCCAGCCTGAAGGAAAGCTACACTTCTCAGACTTCAACCAAGATTCATCCCACATGACTATTTACTCTACATTGATAAGAAACAAAATCTGCAAAGGCAGCAAGTAATTCATGAAATAAAAGTGAAGGGGAAATTACTTTCTCAATATCTCAGTGTTCTTGTGCTAGATACAATTACAAGATAAAATGTGAAAGAGATGACAGTCAAAATCCCTAGGAGGGGAGAATTCAGGATTTTGTTCAATTTCACTCCAAATGACACTTTACCTTGCTGGCCCAGGCATCTTCATCCCAAGAAGTGAGTTGTAATACACGAATGATCTCATTAATTTCAGCACTCATCTTTTCTACAGTAAAATTGCGATTTTTGAGAGCTTCCTCTATTCCTTGGTTTTTGGAATTTTTAGTTGTTACAAAAATCTTCATAGCTGTAAAAATAAATGAAAGATCAGAATTTAAGCTTGAAATTTAATCTTCCTGAATAACATTATTCATACAAGATGCTCCAAGCTTTAAATATATGCTTTGGACTTATATGGTCATAAAAAACAAACATTGCAAGCCTGCCAATAATGTTCCTATAACAGCAAACTTCACTGCAAAGCAACTCAAGGTACCAAACATCACACAAAATGATCAGCAAACTAATTTGACATGTATATACTGATAACCTAGAATAACAAAATATCTGTAACTGTGTGAATTTTGTGAATCCCAGAAAAAGATTATGTTTCTGAACTAATCCATTCCTGTGGGTGTGAGACCCTTTCAACTGGACTATGTCAGTAAGGCGTGACTCAGGTTGAGTCTCCGCCTTCTAGCTAGGTCTGATACAAATAGAGGCACACAAACAGACATTCACAGAGGAAAAGGAAGCCACTCTATTGATCCTGCCATGTGAGAGAAAGGAGTCCAGTTTCACCCACAGCTGAGCTCAAGGAGAGAAGCCCCTAAGAGGCTCAAAGAGCCAAGGCCCAGGGAGAGATAAGCCGTATGCCCAAGAGCTCACAGTTGAACTTGGAATGAAAGCAGAGCAGCTGAGACTGAGAGAGGAAGCCTGGTAAGAGAAAAGCCCTGTGTCGGGCTGCCCAGAGCTGAGCTCCAGGAGACAGCAGATTCTGGAGAGGAAGGTAGAGACCATGGTAGAGACTGGTGGCCATCATGCTTTAACATACGGCAGACGACTTTGGTGAGAATGTAACTCTGCTGATGCCTTGATCTAGACATTTCACAGCCTTGGAACTGTAAGCTTTTACATCAGATAAATCTCCTTTATAAAAGCCAACATATTTCTGGTACTTTGCATAGGCAGCCCTTTGGCAAACTAAAGCAACATCCAATCTCTTTCTAAACCAGTTATTATCCTGGCCCTACCACTGGCCACATCCAATACAAACCTAATTGGACAAGATAAAAACAGTAAAACTGTGACTAGGGTATCCTGCTATCCCCAATCCCAGTGAAAGATCCAAAAGTATAGTTTGTCTTCCAGATTTCTCTCAACATATAAAAGTAACTTTCTAACTCCAAAAAATTGAATTGGGTGATACTGGACTCCTTTCTCTCACATGGCAGGATCAATAGAGTGGCTTCCTTTTCCTCTGTGTCTGTTTCTGTGTCTCCATTTATATCAGACCTAGCTAGAAGGCAGAGACTTCAGAGTAGAAAAAGAGAGTATCTTTTCATAAAATAATTAACAACTAACACTTTGGTGAGTTATACGAATTAGAAAGAAACCCTATTCCCAACAAGCCTTCTGCCACATAGAACAACTGGCCTCAAAACACATTTCTTACCAAGATTATAAGATTCTACTTATAATTTTTTGTTTCCCATTCTAGTTCATATGAGGACATTCTGAACTCTTACATTCAAATTTCTTTTATGAGCTACTAACTGAATGCCAAAGCAGGTAGGCAGTAGGTGAGGGTCAAAATGACATGCCTCCAAAAGATTCAGAAAATAAAGCTCCCTACCGATTGACTAAGATAACCTATGTAAATCTTGAGATGTCTGGCACAGACTAGACAATCAATAAGAGCGATTCCCTTTACTGGTTGAGAAAGCAACCACTGCATTTGCAGTTTTGGACTCTGCCTAATGGGAAGGTGGTTCCAGCTGGTGAGCGTAGATCTGATCTATTCATAAATGTAGAGAACAAATAAGTATCTTTTAGGAAAAATTGGGTTAATATAATACTTAAAAGGGCTCTGGGTTACAGCTTTATCACATATCACTTCTTTATCACTAGAATATCCATTCCAGGTCCTAACTACTTTTCCATAACACAAATATAGGTGTCAACTTCCATACATTCAAGATTGTAGAGTTTTTAGAGGAAATTCCAGCTCAAGCAAAACAGCCTGTACGAGCTTTAGGAGAACAAAACTAGGTTACAGGAAGGGCAGTTTCAAACGAAGGGGAGGGTAAGGAGAGCATTAGAGAGATGAATACTAGTTCTCAGCCCATCGGCTATAGTCATCATGTCATACCCCATCAATCAAGTCTTATTTTTACCCAGACTGAAGGACATGCAAAGCAGCAGCAAAAGAAAATGAACCTCATAGGTTAGAACACATTAACATTTTTTTTCCTATGAAATAAAGTACAGGCAGGAAATACCTGAAATGAGAACTGGCAGCAGCTCCTTCACAGTGTTCATTGAGTTCACCAACATCACTCGGTGCTCCTGGTGCGTCAGCTCCTGCTGTCTCTCGTCAATCATCTTGGCCATTTTAGTCATTCCTGGTGCAAAAGGAGCAAATTGTACGGGTGAGTAGTGAAATATTCCATGAGTCTGGCTTTCTCTGTCCATACCTATTAGGAATTACTAGGAAAGTCCAAACTGTCTACTTATTTAAGCAGTCATAACTCTAGCATTTTTAATGTAGAAATTTTTCAGGACCATTCTGGCTTAATGCAATTTTGTTCTTTTTTACAGAAACAACTTATTAGATGTAAATTGTAAATATAGTATTCATATGTATGACACAAATACATTCACAAATGCAAAAAATACCAAAATGAATAGAGTTTGCAAAAAATAAATTACCAGTCAGGGGGAAATATTTTTGCCAGGCTCCCATGTATACAGGTTTAATTCCATGTCTGGCCACTGTGTCTATGCTATGCAAGACTCTCAGACGAACCTAATACTGAGACTCTGGTGACCAGAAAAAAGTCAAGAATTACTATAGTACGTTCTGTTTTATCTTTTTCTTTTTCTTCTGTACTTTCCAATTTGTCCAAAATAAGCATATACTACTTTCATAATTAGAAATAAAAAGAAATTTATAAAAATAATTATAATGATGATAGTGTTTGAAAGCATCTGGTGTTTTGGAATCAGCCTGCCGCCAGCACTCTTTGTTTACTTTGGTTAATATTCAAAGGTGCTATATGATTCTCTAAAGATTTGATTTTCAAACTCCTCCCAGGAGTTTTTGAGTTGTCTCACAGACCACCAAAGAGTATCAGGAAGGTAGGAAAGGTGGGGCTGCCCTCCTTCATCTGGACAGCTCCACTATATGTTGGGATTTTGCATAAACTACCTTTTAGGGGGAATTTTTTCTCCCAGCGCTATAAGAAAGTTTAAAGAGTACTGCTCTAAAGTCATCAAAGAAAATCATTTCCCAGTGATCTTCAATGCTGGCTCACAGAAATTCTTAACTCTCATAAATTTACAAAATGACTACACTAGAACCTTGTGAAAATACTGTCAATTTAAAATTCAACATTTCACTTAAGACAAGTCACTTAAGAACATTTTTCTCTTAAAAATATTCTGTCAAAAGACTCTTATAATGTGGTATGTGATCTTTAATGCTGACAAGCTAAACCTCTGACGGGTTTTCTGCTTGATCTCATTCATATTTTAAGGACTCTCAAATTCACATTATATGTCTTTAATATCACAAGCTGGTATCTGTTCACCTATTTTGAATAATTAATTCTCAGAAGCAAAAACAATAATTTCAAAGTGACATTCAACTACAGTAGCTGTCCTCTCCTTCTAGGTCTGATTATATTATGAAGCTTTGGGCGAGGGAAAGAATCCATAATAGTAGGCGGGATAATTAAAAGCTAAGAGGTCAGAAAGAGCTACCGGCCAGCTGGCAGACAGTGAAGGAATGCTGTGCAATGTAAAATGGAGAGGTCAGAATTCAGGGTGGCCTTCAGCATTACAGTAATAGAAAAGTATTTCCTACATTCTCCAGCAACATTTGCAATGTCTGGTTTAATTCATTAGACAGGGCCAGGATTTTTAGAAAGCAGCTTCAGCTTTCAGGGACAACAACATCTCCTCAGTAGAAACAGCATCAGCTCCATCAACAGAGGATAGACACCTAAAAGCCCAACAGATCACTACCTGTCTTCTGCAAAAAGGCAGAGGGAGAAGGTACGGCATACCCCTTTCTTTTTGATCAAACATGGACAATCCATTAAAAATTTCACTATAAAAATTGGGTATGACTAACCTGGTCCAAGATTCTTTGTGTAAGTGACCAAATCTTCCATAGTCTCCACCACCTCTGCCACTGTAAGATATTCCAAAATTCCTTTGCAAACTCTGATAATTTTGCGAACCTGAAAATACATTTGAGTATTCAGCCAAGTGGTAGACAATGAGTAAGAAATATGGTAATGCAGCTGTGTAGCTTATTCATCATTTTCTCATCCTAAACGAGTATCAATCGTCCATTACGGTCTATAAGACTAAGCTTTTTATCTGGGGAAGGTTCGGTCATTTCTCAAGAATGGGTGAGTTGTAAAAATCGCAGTGACATTTTGTTAGAATATAAGAAGCTAAGAAGTGACGGGTTATACCTTTCCAAACGTTTTTTGGAAGGGACCTAGAAAAGACCTGTAAGTCCTTGGAAACCTGTGTAAGGTAACCAGACTCGTGTTCAGCCTCCTGCTAGAGAGGAAGAAGAGCTGCGCGGGCCTCGGGCTGCCTACCTCAGCCTCGTCGAAGGTGAGGAGCAGGTCTGACGTGCCAGAGAGGATTCCTCTTGATCCGTCAATTAGATAATCTCGGGCTGGTACTGAGTATGGGTCTGCCTGAAGCATCTGGGCTGCCTGGACAAGCTTGGTGCATGCATTTTCAACCCTGTGTGGAGGAACTTGAGTTAACTCACTGGCAGACACCAAACAGAAGACCAGCTCGTGCAAATGCAAAACATGTAAATTCACATTTTTTCCCTACATGGGAAACTGCTAAGATCAATTGATAATAAAACTTAGGATTTTGGATTTTAAAATTTAGAGTTAAGAGCAGCATATTTACTCATTCATTCATTCACTCGCTCCATTAAGCCCTCGTTCTTCGCTATTTCCTGGCAACAAGAAATAATGAGAAAATGTTTGGGGCCTTTTGTTTTAGGTTCCTATATATGTGTAACCTCTTTGTTTCCTTACTCCTACCTCTTCTATGCACACTGCCATTAAAAGATACTGCACAAAGAACTGAAATCCTTGACAGCATTTTCAGATTTAACATCTGGAAATGCAATTCCAAAGCATTATATTAAATGGAATTTAAAAACCAGATGAGGAAAAGGATTAGGAGGAAACACAAGGGAAAAGTATGAGGTAATGCATAAATTTCTCATTCACCTAGCTAAATGGATTTGTTTGAGAGTCCACTGGACTGTTTGACAACAGCTCTATAAAATTATCTT
This sequence comes from Dasypus novemcinctus, assembly GCF_030445035.2. Lineage (NCBI taxonomy): Eukaryota > Metazoa > Chordata > Mammalia > Cingulata > Dasypodidae > Dasypus > Dasypus novemcinctus. The sequence continues at coordinate 83,097,868 of NC_080678.1, read as the reverse complement.
GCTAATTAAAAGGTCATTAGCATTAATAACTGAACTTGAGTTTAACACAGACCATTAGATCAGCCAAGAGTGGGGGGTGGGGGCAGGGCAATTTGTTTAAAAGAAGAACGCAACAGTATTCTCCTTGACCTTCTTGCACTAAAATGTACTCATTCAAAAAAATAAAATAAAATAAAACGTATTCATCCATTCAACTAATCATCCACATAAACAGTAAAACCTCACTGATGTAGTATTTGATTAGTTTTAAAGGACTGGCTGTCTTCTTTTCCTTCTTGTTATTTAAATTAAAATTCTAATTCGATTTTAAATTATGTAACATGTATATTCATATATATTACACAAATTTGATATACATACATAAAAATAAAAGGGCATAGTGAAGTTTCTTTCTCCCCACCATTTACCAGGAACTCAAATTCCATCCCACATGCAACCAAGGTTACAAGTTTCTTCTGTATTCTTCAAAAAGATACTTTATGCACACAGAAACAAATCTGTATGCTTCACCCATTTCTTACACAAATAGGATCATACAATGCACAATCTCTGCACTGTTTTACCCAGAAATGGAATTGCTGCACCAAAGGTACAGACATCTGTAATTTTGACAAATGTTGCCATATTGCCCTCCACAGAAGTTATATTAATTTACATTCCTACCTGCAAGAGGGGACCTGTTTTCTCACAGTCTTACCAACTCAGTGTGAAATCAAATTTTTGTATCTTCACTAATATGACAGATCAAAATTGGTATCACAGTATAGTTTTCATTTACATTCCTTCCTATTACTGTGAGGTTGAGGATATTTTCATATTTTTATAAATCACAAAATAAAATCACACACATAAACGACTATAGGAGCTCTATGTTAAAACAAATACCATGTACCCAACAATCATGCTTCAGAAAAAAAAAATTACCAAGTTTTTTAGAAGCCCCACCCCAAATTCCCCTTCCTATTCTCCAGAGGTAACTATTATCCTGAATTTTGTGCTAATTATTCCCTTGATTTTCTTTGTACTTTTACTACTTACGTATGTACATATTTAAGCAATATGTTATTTGGTTTTGCCTGTATTCGAACTTTAAATAAGTGGAATCATACTGTTAAGTAAGTGTCTGTGACTGTTCTTTTGTTATTTTAATATTATGGTTTTGAGATCTATCACATTGATGAGTGTAACTACTGTGCTGTATTCCACTAGATGAATATATACCACAACTTATCTATTCTACAGCTGGTTAGAAATTAGAGGTATTCTAGGTAATTGTTTTTGTTATTGGTGTTAATATGAATAATACTGCTATGAACATATTTTTACTAGCTTCTGGTAAACATGCTCAGAGTTTAGGTGACATATCTGGTAGCAGAAATTCTGGGTTATAAAAAATGCACATATTCAACTTTACCAGGCAATGCCAAAAAGTTTTCCAAAGTCATTATACCAATTTCATACTCCCATCAGCAGTGTTCACAATTACTCTAAACCTCACTGACACTTGGCATTGTCTGAATTTCTAATTTTGCCAATCTAGCCAGTGTAAAATAAATTATTGTGAATTCAATTTGCATTTCTCTGTTACTAATGAAACTGAGCTTTATTCTCCTCTTGTTTATGAGCTCAAGAGTTTTGATATGATTTTTTTATTGAGTTCTAAATAGTTTTCATTATGATTTCTTTGAAAATGAGTTGTTTGAAAACTTAAAATTACACTTCTAAATATAAGAGACTTTTCTTGTTATCTTTTCATTATTGATTCTTTTTATTTATTTATTTTTTTTATTTCTCTCCCCTTCCCCACTCCAGTTGTCTGCTCTGTGTCCATTTGCTGTGTGTTCTTCTGTATCCGCTTTGTACTCTTGTCAGCGGCACCCAGGATCTGTGTCTCTTTTTTTTGGCATCATCTTGCTACCTCAGCTCTCCATGTGTGTGGTGCCATTCCTGGTGCAGACTACACTTTTTTCATGCTGGGCGGCTCTACTTATGGGGTGCACTCCTTGCACCCATCAGCACTGCACATGGCCAGCTCATCGCATGGGTCAGGAGGCCCTGGGTTTGAACCGTAGGCGGTTCATGTGGTAGGCGGACGTCCTAACCATTGGGCCAAATCTGCTTCCCTCATTATTGATTTATAACTCAAAAACATTGTGTCAGAGAATGTGGTAAGATAACAAAGCTTTGAAATATGTTGAAGCTAGCTTAATGGTATAACTCATGATTAATTTTTACAATTTTCTACATTGCTTGAAAAGAATGAATGTGCTTTGATGGTTAGGTGAAATGTTTTACATATTGTACTGTTCAAATTTCTATATCATTGCTGAGTTTTTGGCCATTTTATCTATCAATTACTAAGTGTTAAAAATTTCCCATCATAACAACTAGATTTGTCCATTTCTATGTAGTTCCTTTTGTTTTATATATATCACAGCTATCTTTTTACATACATATGTTTATAATTATATCTTTCTGATAACCTGAATATTTATCATTATGTATTGCCTCTCTTTATCTCCAAAAGTTTGTTGCCTTAATGTCTATTTTGTCTGATATTAATAGAGCAAAACAGATTTCTTTGATTACTTTGATAGGTTTATCTTTCCTTCTTTTATTTCCATCTCTGTGTCCTTGTTGTAGCTGTGTACTTTATAAATACCACATGGATAAATTTTTAAATCAAGTTAAACAAGTTTTAACTTAATCTAGTCCATTTACATTTATTAATATTACTGGTATATTTCATATTGTTTCTACATCTTTTTATTTTCTCTGTGCCCTATTTTTTTTTCAAATTCTTTTTTTCCCCTCCTTACATTGTCCTTTTTTTGGATTGAGGTTTTTTCCCCCTCTCTTATTTCTTCTTATTCCCTTCATTACTTTAGCAGTTACACACTCTATTTCAATTATTTTTATGGTTAACCTATATATTTTATCATGCACACTTATCATTTTAAAAATCTAAAGGGGAGCAGATATATCTCAAGTGGTTGAGTGCCTGTTTCCCATGTACGAGATCCTGGGTTCGATCCCCAAAACCTCCTAAAAACAAACAAATGAAAAACTACCTCTCATTGGGGAGCAGATGTAGCTCAACAGTTGAGCTCCTGTTTCCCATGTATGAGGTCCTGGGCTCAATCCCCCATACCTACACACACACACACACAGACAAAACCTAAAGCAAATATTATTTTACCTCCAAATAATACAAGATCTTGGGATATGTATTCAATTATTCCCTTCCTGACTATTCTATTACTGTTTTCATGTTTTTGTTTCATGTTTATGTTTGCTTTTTTCATTTATCTTCTATTTTAAGCTTTTATATCTTGTTTGATATTATTATTATTATTGTTTTATACATCAAAGTTTGTTTGTATTGACCAGCAAATTGTCCAGTATTTTGGCTTATAACTCCCTCTTGTATCTCAGGCCTTATATCTGGAATCATTCAACTTCTGTGTGAAGTACAGTCTTTAGAATTTCCTTTAGTAAGTGTCTACAGGTAAAAAACTCTCAATATTTGGTTGCCCTCATTCTTCAAAGACTATTTCAGTAGTACAGAATTCTGGGTTGATAGCTATTTTCTCAGCACTTTGAAGGCATTTTTCACTAAGACATGACAATGGGTGCAGGAGAGTTGATGCAACAATGGAAGCCATGGTTGGAGTGATATGAGACCACAAGCCAAGGAATGCAGAGAGCCTCTAGAAGCTAGAAAAGGCAAGTAAATGCATTCCTACTAGAGTCTCCAGTAGGAACACAGCCCTACTGACCCGATGTGAAGTTCTGACCTCCATAATAAAGTTAATAAGATAATAAATTCGTGTTGTTTTAGAGCACTAATTTCATAGTGATTTGTTATATAAGCAGTAGGAAATTGGCGTCAATCAAAAATTACCAGGCACACTAAAAAGCAGGAAAATAGCACTCATAATGAATAGAAAAACTAATCATTCAAAACCAATACAGAAATAACACAGACAACAGAATTAGTAGGCAAAACGTCTCTTCCTTTAGGAAACTATCACCTATTAAAAATTATTATAGGGAAGCAGACATGGCTCAAACAATAAGAGCATCTGCCTACCATGTGGGAGGTCCAGGGTTCAAACCCAGGGCCTCCTGGCCTGTGTGACGAGCTGGCCCACATGTGGTACTGCCACGCACAAGGAATGCTGTGCCACGCAGGGATGTCCCCCACATAGGGGAGCCCCACATGCAAGGAGTGCGCCCCGCATTGAGCCACCCCATGAAAAAAAAGTGCAGCCCACCCAGGAGTGGCACCGCACACACGGAGAGCTGACGCAGGAAGATGACACAACAGAGACAGATTCCCAGTGCCACTGAGAATGCAAGCGGACACAGAACACATGGACACAGAGAGCAGACAATGGGGGTGGGGGCAGGGAAAGGAGAGAGAAATAAAAAATAAAAAATGTAAAACTTTAAAAAAATTATTATAACTGTATTCCATATGTTCGAAAAGCTAAAGAAAAGACTGGGCATGCTAAGTAGACAAATGGAAATACTAAAAAAAAAAAAAAAAAAAAAAAAGATGCAAATAGAATAATTAAAGATGAAAAATATCATATGTGAAGAAATAATCCCAAAATTTTTCCAAGCATAATGAAAACTACAAAACTCCAGATTCCAAGCATAAAAAATATCAGGAAAAGTATACCAAGGCACAACTTAATCAAATTACTTAAAACCAATAATAATGAGAAAATCTTAGCAGCCAGAGAAAAATACTTTATATATAAAAGAAGAAAGATAAAAATAGCAGTCTTCATTGAAACAATATAAGTCATTAGACAGGGGAGCAATACCTTCAAAGCACTGAAAGAAAAAAATCTGTCAACCTAAAATTCCATGTCCAGTGAAAATATATTTCAAGAATGAAGGCAAAATAAAGATTTTTCAGACATACAAAAGCTGAAAAGAATTAATTACTAGCAAATCTGCAGTATAAGAAATGTTAAAGGAATTCCTTTATGAAAAAGGAAAATGAAACCAGATGGAAATCTGGATTTACACAAAGGAATAAAGAGTACTGGAAATAGTAACTATGTGTGTAAATATAAAAGATTTTTTTTCTTATTATTTAAGTATCTTTAAAAGGTAATTGAGAGATTAAAGAAAAAACTTTTTAAAAAGTAAAGTCAAAAAAGTAAATCTGATTTGGTTAACTAGTTAGACAATGAAGACTGGTTTTGTGAAAGAAGTTATATGGCAGATGTTTTCCATAAATTAAATGAGCTAAAATTACAGCTAAATTTGCACAGAAATATATTAAGACATGTACATGAAACACAGTATGGCAGAAAACACATGCTTTGCAACTATTTAAACTTACAATGAAAAAATATTTAAATAAAAACTTTAAAATACTCAAAAGAAATATTTCAGAAGTCCTTTAGAGATAGCCAACCACACTCTAAGACCACTAGTTGAAGACCACGACCTCTTGCTTAAAAGTTTTTTATACAATAGTCCCTCTAACTGAAACACCTCTCTCCCTCCCCTCTTTTGCTTGTCTAACTCCTATTTATTCTCTTACAGTATGCTTTAAAGACCTCTTCCTTCAGGAAACCATCACTTATCTACCAAATCTATGGATGCCTCCCTCGCCTACGTGCTCCTGTGGGATTTAGTGCTCCCTCAGATTTAGTCATCTCAGATTGTATATTCAGCCAGAGACCTTGCCTACCTTGTTCATTAATGTATTCATTCCAGAGTACAACGGCTGGCATGCAAGAAATGCTCAATAAATATCTGTTGGACAAATAAATGAATTTTCACCAAATAGAGGCAATAATGAAATCACCTATCCTATAGAAATCATTGAAGAAAATCATTAACTTTAAAGAGCCACAAAGGTTATTTTATTTTCAGGGATCATGAACCTCCATGAAAGTATAGCATACAAACATAAGCATCATAGAATGCAATTCTTCTGCTACCCCTGTTTACAAGGACCAAGCTACTGCATAAGTTTTTCAAAGTTTCAAAACAAAAACTAAAAACTAATGACAGAAATAACCACCATTGGGAAAGGGAAAAAAAGGATAAAAAGAAAAGAAATGAACAAGTTTGCAGGAAACATTTATTCTCCACTGAAGGTTCTCTTGCATGGTAAAATGATAGGGCCAAAGCAGATACTGTAACATTTCTTTTTTACACAAAGATATCTTATCTGTACATTAAAATTTAATGGCACTCCGAAGAGCCAGAACAAATCCTACCATGACTAACCAGAAGTCAGAACAGGAAGGAGTCTGTTTTGTTTGTGGAAAATTAGATTTGATTTAAACATTTAGGCTGCCTGGCTTCTTAAAGTGGTAGTCTACATAATAAAACAAATCTGAATTTTTAAAAAGTTTTTTTTTTAGAGAATCACAGGAGGGATAAGGTCAGTTTCCTAAATAACTGCACACTTTGACTATATACTAAAAATACTGATTTAAATACTTTAAATTAATCAACTAGTACAGGTTAAGGCTTCTCTCTGTCACTGAATCTTCAACCTAATTTTTAGAAAACACTTATGCTCTAAAGCAAATGGGGAGAAGTGGATTTGACTCAACTGAAAAAGCATCCGCCTAACATATGGGAGGTCCAGGGTTCAAACTCCAGGCCTCCTGACCCGTGAGGTGAGCTGGCCCACACACAGTGCTGATGCACCCAAGGAGTGCTGTGCCACACAGGGTGTCCTCTGCGTAGGGGAGCCTCACATGCAAGGAGTGCACCCAGCAAGAAGAGCTGCCTTGCACGAAAAAAGCGCAGCCTGCCCAGGAGTGGCACCGCACACACAGAGAGCTAACACAGCAAGATGACACATCAAAAAAGAGACACAGATTCCCAGTGCCAACGGCGAGAATGCAAGCAGGCAAAGAAGAACACACAGCGAATAGACACCAAGAGCAGACAATGGGGGCGAGGGCAGAAGGGGAGAAAAATAAATAAAATTTTAAAAAATAATAAATAAAGCAAATGGGGGAAGCAGGGATAGCTCAGTTGTTGAGCGCCTGCTTCATATGTACGAGGTCCCAGGTTCAATCCCCAGTGCCTCCTAAAAATAAAAGTACTGGATGTAAAACATTTCCTGCCCCTTCTATTTGAACATATAATTAGCAGCACATGCACTAAATATACGTCCCAGAGACTTAAATCTTTGGTCTGTTCATGTCGGTTGAGCCCTGAATCTCAGAAGACTTGCAGCCAATATCTACTTGCCAGTTCATTGGACTTGCCCAGGACAACTAAAAAAAGGGTAATAATGGACAATGCTTATCCCAAAAAAAAACAGAGAGTATCTACAACTGCAAGCAAGATAGTTCCATCCATTCGCCTCACGGGATCTAAGCCCCTCTCAGTCGGAAACAGTGGGTATCACCATCCCCAAATCCTCAAGATGGAGGAATGAACAAACTAAGGGAGGAATGCAAATCGACTAGACTTATTATTATTCTAGTAATAGAAGAATTTTTAACACTGATATAAAGACAGTGGTCACCAGAGGTTCTAAGGGGTGGGGGAGGGAGGAATGGGTGTGACATAGGACATTTTAGGGACACTGGAATTGTTCTGCATGGTATCGCAGTGACAGATGCAGGACACTATACATTTTGTCAAAACCTATGGAACTGTGTGGTGCAAAATAAAAACCATAATGTAGACTAAGGACCATAGTTAGTAGCAATGTTTCAATATGTATTTGTCAATTGTAACAAATGTACCACACTAATGAAAGATGTTTTTTATGGGGGAGAAAGTGGGAGGGAGAGGGGATGGGGTATATGGGAATTCCCTATATTTTCAAAACAACATTTATATAATCTAAAGATTTTTTAAAAATACAAAAAAAAAAAAACTTAATGCACTGAATTGAAAAAAAAGTAATAAAGCAAATGGGCCAATGACAGCCACATGGGACCCCTAACTATGCTCACTCATGACCCATTAATCCATTCTCACCAGAATTACCACATGATATAACTCTGTATAATTTAGAAGAAGGGGCCAAACTACTCAGTTCTATGTGCTTTGATTTATCTCTAATGAAGAAGTTTAAGTTTATGCTGAATTTTGTAGTTAATGAATTATTTTACTTAAGAAAAATAGAATACAAAAATAGAGTACCAAAAAAATTGCCACAAGCCTTTTTTTTTTTTTTTAAGATTTATTTCTCTCTCCCTCCCCCCCATCCTGGTTGTCTGTTCTCTGTGTGTTCTTCTTTGTCCGCTTCTGTTGTTGTCAGTGGCATGGGAATCTGTGTCTCTTTTTTGTTGCGTCATCTTGCTGCGTCAGCTCTCCGTGTGTGCAGCGCCATTCCTGGGCAGGCTGCACTTTCTTTTGCGCTGGGCGGCTCTCCTTACGGGGCGCACTCCTTGCGCGTGGGGCTCCCCTACGCGGGGGACACCCCTGCGTGGCAGGGCACTCCTTGTGCGCATCAGCACTGCGCATGGGCCAGCTCCACACGGGTCAAGGAGGCCCGGGGTTTGAACCGCAGACCTCCCATGTGGTAGACGGACGCCCTAACCACTGGGCCAAGTCCACTTCCCCACAGGTCATTTTTATAGGCTCTTCCTGAGTGCATCCGGAAGTGTTACTGATCTTAAATTCCTTTAGTTGAATTATTTCATATATTTATTCCTCTAACTTATTGAGTACCTACTACACACTATATAAATCCTATTAGTAGAAAGATTAAAGTAAAAAGGCCCTACCTTCAAGGGGTTACCACCTTGGTACGAGGAGACAGGCATGTAAACAAACAAATACAAATTAGTATTTAGAAGTATGTACTCAAAGAAGTATCAGGGGCCTAAAGGAGGGAGTAATCAGTTCTACCTGAGGATGTTAGGAAAGTAGTGAGGAAAAAGGTGACAACACCCCTTCTACCCTCACAAGCTCAGCACTGCTTCTAAAGAGGATGCTCTTCACAGCATCTCTTTGAGTTGTTTTTCCAATAGAATAACTCTCACACATACACACACATACACATACCAGCGAGGCCTTTTTGTGAAAAATACCATACATTCGCAATAGGCCTGATTCTAGCAGGGAGGGCAGTCTACCATCACAAACTCCAGGTAACTCACTCACCAAGAAGCCAAGTAATCTCACTCTGCCTCTATAAAAATCAATTATCCTATCCTGGCTCACTAGTTTAGTCACAGAAAGGAGAGAAAACTTTGGACAAATAATATAAAGGGAGATGGTCTGACAGGTCTATTTAGATATACGTTGGTCCATAATTTAAAGCTCTCTGAAACATTCAACATGTTAAATTTTCACAGTCCCCTTCCAAAACATGTTTGGGGGGAGAAAAAATTTATACTGTATCAATTTCACTGTTTTAATAAAACCTAACCTCAAACATTAAGACAGTACAGTCATTTAGGTATTTTGTCACAAGAATGCATTCTGTTTGTTAAACACTGAAGTGCTATGAAGCAGAACACCTGAAAATCTGATTTCATGGCAGGCAGGCCACCCTGGCACAACCAAGGAAGCAGGTGTTTACATCCTGGGACCTCTGCTTCAGACAGAGTTGATGAGGCCTCAAGCATAGCCAATCACACAAAGCCCTGACCTCCCCTGGGAGACTGGAAGGACACTGGTGGAAAGAAGGAAAAGAATGTGATCAGCTCATCATAATGCTTTCCTCACTGCTGTCACTGTACCCAGCACCATCATCACTGTCATTTCCAACTAGTCTGATCCTGGCATAATTATTTGGCAGGCAAAATTGAGTGAGAGGTTGTAAGCTCACAACTTCTCTAATAAAAATAAAAAAAAAAATCCAGGGAAGCGGATGTGGCTTAAGCAGTTGGGTGCCCACCTACCAATTGGGAGGTCCTGGGTTCATTTCCCAGTGCCTCCTAAAGAAGACGAGCAAGACAACAAGCTGATGGAATGGGCTGACACAGCAACAGAAGAGACACAATGAAGAAACACAATGAGAGACACAACAAGCAGGAGCAGAGGTGTCCCAAGCCATTTGGGTGCCTCCCTCTCACCTGGGAGGTCCCAAGTTTGGTTCCTGGTGCCTCCTAAAAAGGAGACGAGCACACAACGAACAGACACAGAAAGCTGACTATGAGCACAAAGCAACAAGGGGAAGAGGAGAAATAAATAAAAATAAACCTTTTTAAAAAACTGAGTGAGAGGGCTATTACTTCTCTCTTTTTACCCTTGTTGAGACATTCCCTTGCTATCTGGGCAGGGTCTCTCAGATGAAAATGGGCTCAGATGACTTCCAAGTTCAAGAAGCTCATCATATTTACAAATGAAGGGTCATACACATGGTAGTAGTATTAAGTACTTAGATTTAATAATTTAAATTCCACATTAAACATATACTTTTAAGACTTCCTTTTTTCTTCTGTGACTGGATAAATAGCCTCATGAAGATAATATTAACATCCAGGCCCTTCATGAATATGAGATCTGTGTGAGAGGACAGGGGATCTCAAATTCTCTTTGCGTTCCCACTTATTAGATCCTACCCTCTACCAAATGTCTGATAAAGCAATCCATACTTAAGTGAAAATGGCTCCTGAGGCATCAAAAATTCTCTCCTAGATATTTAAATATTTAAATTGTTAACCTGAGGAATGAGTTCCAGTGAAATTTCAGCCATCAGCAACTACCAGTTAGGCCTTTCTAGCATTCCTTAAATAGGAAGTACTGCCTCTATAATCAGCTCATTCTCTCCTCAGATATTTTGCATTTATACATAAGATAAAAATAATAATATAGATAATATAAGTAAACATTTCAAAAGACTCAGAGAGATGTGTGGAAATTGTTCCTTTATATTCTACCCATTTGGCACAAATCTGACTTTAAAACAGCAGAAGTAGATTCATTCTGTGGCAGCTCAGTACCAGCTAACATGTTTTGCTACTGGAGTTACCATTTTGAGAAAGGTCAAGGATCCTTAGTCGTTAGTCATCCAGAAACCGGAGTGAAGGCCGCAAGCATAGATAGAGTTTTTAGGAGTGACTCAGGAACACAGAGTACACTGACAAGCTTTAATCTAGTACAAGTCTCAAGTACATAGCACTAACCCATCAGGGTGTACACAATGTGATAACATTAAAACATGCTGTTCCAACCACGTGCTCCTAGATTTAGAGATCCCACAGGCCTCATCCATGAATTATTCCTTTCCCTGTCCCAATTCCCTAAAACCGCCAACACAATGCAGAGGGGTCTTCTCATTCTTTTAAGGCCAAACAGTGATAGTACAGAACACTGCAAGTGTACGACCAAAAACTAAAATTAAAAACCAGAATGAGCTATGCTGAGAACTTTCAAAAGCCTTTAAGAGTAACACCAAACCCTTCTTTGCTAGAACATGCATACTGAGATGATAAAACATGCACACACAAAAAAAACCACAGGCTCACTAAATTATCTTATTTCACCTGAGAATAGGAGGCTGTGCCGCCAGTTTTGACTTCACCTTCAAACAAAACTGAGGATTCTGCCTGCGTCGAGGGAGCTGACATAACTGAAAGGGAAGCAGAAGGTTGGGAACAGGAGGGTTTTAAGTGTCACTGCTCCCCAAGTCCTGGAAGGGAGCTTATTTGAAAGGTAGAGTATAAGTCACAATTTTCTAATCCTTTAAAGCCTGAATAACTAGTCCTATTTTTTCTCCCCACTTTCTTCATCCCGTTTAAATCTGGTATCAGTACAAGGAGAAAAGATTCTGAGCCTGCAAGTTTCAGCCAACAACTCTGCTACCTTCAGGTGTATCTGCTCCTATAATCCTTCCTCCATCTCATACCAAGGTTAGGGCAGAAACAGCTGAACATAGAAACAAGTGTGTCTGACAGATACACATACCACAAGTTTCTAAATGTATGTGGATGCTGTTGTGACAATAAAATAACAATTTATTTTAAAACATTATTAAACTCACTCTGTATTTTGTTCTTAAGCATTTCTCAATCAACAAATAATAAAGAGTCTCACTATTATTATTTGAAGGTCCTCATGATGAAAACAAGTTGGCAATCACTGTTCTACAGCGAAATGTCATGGACAAGTTAGAGATATGGATACCTAAAAACAGAATGAAGTGAAATAGAGACACTAAAAGGATATTTTTGCTTATGAGGAAAGCTGTCAAAAACGAGGGTGTTGTAAAAAGAGCAAAGTTTGCAGAAACAATTCAACAGCAGGCTAACATCATTAACACTCACTTTTAAAAAGAAAAATATACACCAAAAATAATAAAATTCAGGACTCATAAGAATCATAAACTTAGGGAAGCAAATGTGCTCAAGCGATAGGGCCTCCACCTGTCATATCGGAGGACCTGGGTTCAATCCCTGGGACCTTCTGGTGAAAAAGAAGAGAAAGTGTGCCTGCTCAGTGAGCCAGTGTCCAAGTGGTGAGCCGAGAGCCTGCACGGTGAGATGAGTGCCCACACGGGTGCCCGCGTGGCGAGCTGAGTGCCCTTATGGTGAGCCAAGTGCCCGTGTGGCAAGCCAGTGCCCATGCGGTGAGCCAGTGCCCACGTGGAGAGCTGAGCGCCCGTGCAAAGAGCCAGTGCCCACGCAAGTGAGTCACGCAGCAAGATGATGACACAACAAAAGAGAGACGAAGGGGGGAGTCAAAGTGAAGTGCAGCAGAGACCAGGAACTGGGGTGGTGCAATTGACAGGGAACCTCTCTCCACATTAGAAGTCCCCAGGATCGAATTCTGGTGAATTCCAGAGGAGAAAGACAAGAAGATAAAAAGAGGTAACAAAAGATCACACAGCGAATGGACACAGATAGCAAAAACAGCAGGGTGGGGGAGGGAGGGGGAGGGAAAAAAAACTAAACTTGTAACCACCTAACAATATTGCTTTGAAACAAAGTAAAAACTGACAATTATGAGGAAAACTGACAAATCTACAATTAGCTTGGAAGATTTTAGCATATCTCAATCATGGTGGGAGAGTTCAACATATCTCAACTACAAACTGATAGTTCAAAGAAACAAAATAGTAATAAGGCTATAAAAATTTGATCAATAATATTTATTCATTGGCCTGATTTAAATAGATTATACCTAAGCAAAAGAGAACACACTTCCTCTTCGCACTGTACACTTACCAAGGCTGATTGCCTACTAAGCTACAAACGAAGCTTCGCAAAATTTCAAAGAATTGATAGCATCCCAATCATGTCTTTTGAACACAATGCAATTAAATTAGAAATAAAACAATAAAAATATTGTAAAAAAAGTTTGAGAACATTAAAATGCACTCCTAAATAACTCATACAGTTATAGGAATTCACAACCAAAATTAAACGATATTTAGGGCTGAGTGACTATTAAAGTACCCGTTGCCATAACCTAAACTTGAAGTAGGACATAGAGCAAAATTGAGCCTAAAATATATTCATTTTTAAAAAGAAAGACTGAACAAGAAGATTAAAAAACTGAAAATAAGGTATTAGAATAAAGAGATATAAAAACACACAGAAATGAATTTAAGAAAGTAAAAGAAGAAAAATAATAAGTCTGAGTGCATTAGTCAATGAAATAGATGATTGGAGAGGAAAAAAAGCTAATAAAACAGATAAGCCTCTAAATTAGTGAAAAGAGGAGGCAGAAATAATATTAGAACAAAAACAATGTTATAACTAGAGATCAACAGAGATGAAAACTAATAATTTACTATAAATTTTACAAGAATAAATTTGGGAGCTTACATGAAATAGTTTCCTGGAATGTTATCAGATTACCAAAATTTTCTCAAAATGAAATTTTAAAACCGGAATCACACAACAACCAAAAAAACTAAATGTGTATTCAACTCTCCTCCTCCAAAACACAATAAACCCAGACAATTTCAGATGCAAAAGTTTTACCAAACTTTCATGAACAGATTATCTTATGAAAAACATTTCATAAAAACTTAATAGCAGAACTTAATTTATGAAGCTAAAATAATCCTGACACCAAAACTGGTCAAGTACAAGAAAGGAAAATTATAGCTCAGTCTCCTGCATGAACAAAGAAGCAGAATTCTTTTAAAATATTAGTAAATTGAATTTAACACTTTTTAAAAAAAAAAAAACACACAACCAAGTAGGGTTTATGCTAGAAATGCAAGAATGGTTTGTGATCAGAACATCTATATTCATGTTGTAGACCACAGACCATCTTAACAGAGTAAGGGAGAACACTTATGATTATCTTAGTAGATACAGAAAAACATTAAATAAAGATAAACAATAATGATTTAAGAAGCAAAAGTCTTACTACAGGAGACCATAATATGGGGGGAGGGAGGCGGGGTAGAATATCTGTGAGAAATGATTTAAAAGTAACTGGGTTTATTTATTATGAAGAAAAAACTGAGAAAATAAGGAAGGACTCCAATAATCACCTAGTGTTTATTTTTTTCCAGGTATTTTCACATATATTCTCTCACTCACTTGAACCTCACAATAACTATTACAAGAGATTCTTGTGAAGAAGGGTGAGAAAGTGGGCTTAGCCTACAAGAATAAGCACAAGCCTTGGAGTTAGACAGTTCAGGATTTGAATCCTGCCTCTGCCATTTATGTAATAGGCGACTTTCAACAAGAACTTAGCTTCTCTGAGTCTCTCGGGTTCCTTATTTGCAAGATGAAGTAGATTAAATAACTACAACATAAACTCTCCAGCTCATAGAAATTTGATAAAGGAATTATGTATATAAGGCTCTCTTATATATTATATATTGTTCTTATAGGAAAGAACAATAAAGAATTTAAATTATTGCAGTTTTAAGATTTTACATTTTGAGAACTTCTTGACTTGAGACTATTTCTCTACAGGAAAAGTCAAGATAATAATTGCTTTTGGTATTTGTTTTTTGGAGAGTGGCGTAGGAATAGCAGATGACAATTCATTTGTAAAATAAAGCAATTAGATTAATTTCTTTTTTTTTTTTTTTTTTAAAGATTTATTTATTTATTTAATTTCCCCCCCTCCCCGGTTGTCTGTTCTTGGTGTCCATTTGCTGCGTCTTGTTTCTTTGTCCGCTTCTGTTGTCGTCAGCGGCACGGGAAGTGTGGGCGGCGCCATTCCTGGGCAGGCTGCTCTTTCTTTTCACGCTGGGCGGCTCTCCTTATGGGTGCACTCCTTGTGCGTGGGGCTCCCCTACGCGGGGGACACCCCTGTGTGGCAGGGCACTCCTTGCGCGCATCAGCACTGCGCATGGGCCAGCTCCACACGGGTCAAGGAGGCCCGAGGTTTGAACCGCGGACCTCCCATGTGGTAGACGGACGCCCTAACCACTGGGCCAAAGTCCGTTTCCTAGATTAATTTCTAATTCCTTTTAACTTTGAACATTTTCTGACTTTATTCCTTTACAGCTTAAGAAATGCAAGACATTGCAGTACATCACAAATCATAACCTGTAATATTCCTTCTTGTGGAAATACTTAGAAAAAGTGTAAATTGTTATTTTTTAAGAGTTAGTACTGTCTGGAGACCAAGGGATGGACCAGATGACTTCCTGGAAGGTTAGACTGTGCCAAGAACAGGATGTGGAGGCCATGAGACCACTAACAAAAACCTTTCCTGCCAATTACTAGCTGAGAGACCATGGGTTAGTTAAAGTTTGTCAAATCTGAGTAAAAGGAGCTCCTCAATACCTTGAAGTCATTGTACGGAGAATTATTTGAGAAAGTGAAAATATATAAGCACGTGGCCCACAATAGATATTCAATAAATGTGAATTCCCTTAAGTTCTCCTTAAGTTCCCTTCAATTCTGTGATTTTGATTACTCTCTAGACATTGGAAAACAAAGTATCATGTTTAAAGTTTTGTTTATTTCTTAATCATAAAAAGTATTATAAAGTAAACAAAGGGTTAAATCCCTGGCAAACTATGTAGAACAAAATGACTCAGGTTTCATTATTGAGAAGTCTCAAAACTTTCCAAACTATTTTGTTTGAGAAAGTCTGTGAAATTATGTTTAATATATCAAGTCCAAAGGTGAACTATTTATAGTTCAAATATGCTTGCTTTAGGTCAAAAATGCAGCAAGACAGCTGGCAGATGTGAATGATTATCTCACAAAAACTTGGTCACCCATGCTAAGAGACAAAAATATTTTTAAAAAGCAATGGAAAGAATAAAAAAAATAAAAAAAAAAAAAAAACTTGAGTTAAAAAAACAAAACATTAGAATAATACACCAGGCTCAGACAAGCAAAATGTGTTCAGTGGAATGATCAAAGAATTCTAAATAAAGATGTTCTGGGCACTTTCACCCATAAGAGAATTTAAAAACATCAATTTCATCACAAATTATTTTGAGTGTTCAAGATTATAAGCAAAGAAAAAGCTAAATATAAGAGCTGGTGATCTAAAAATATGACACTATTACTTTAGGTCAAAAGAGATCTAAAGTAAGTGTTCACATATTTTGACCCTTTTCAAATTTTTCTTTGCATGTGAATTTCAGTGATGGTAAAATAATACAAATATAGACTGTAATTGTACTGAACTGACAAAATTTAAGGATTAAACCAGAAAATATTGTTAATGCAATCATGTAGCAATAGTGCACCCTGAAAAAACATAGTATTTCAGGAACATTCTCTTACTGAGAATGCCTAGATGTTACAATATGTTTCAAAAATAGTCCAAGCTGGTGAATCAATCCAAGTTTTGATGACTTCAAGCAGACTGTTCAGAGTAGCACTAAAGCAAGAAGTGACAACACTTCCAAGTTCTAAATGATACTGTCATTTGCCTGCCAATTGACAAATGTGCACTATGCCCTTTCCAATGAGTTGATACCCAGTAGTGACACCTTTTGATGCATTCAAATACCAAACAGAATAGGATCTTGGATAAGATCCAAAAACTGCCTCCCTTATTCATTTCTGTTCCATTGCAGAAATAAGAATGAAATTCCAATATATACTGCAATAACATTTTCTCCAAGGCAAATAAAATAGTTTGCCATAAATACTTTCTTCCTGGGAAACGGACTTTGGCCCAGTGGTTAGGGCGTCCGTCTACCATATGGGAGGTCCGCGGTTCAAACCCGGGGCCTCCTTGACCCGTGTGGAGCTGGCCATGCGCAGTGCTGATGCACGCAAGGAGTGCCGTGCCACGCAAGAGTGTCCCCCGCGTGGGGGAGCCCCACGCGCAAGGAGTGCGCCCGTGAGGAAAGCCGCCCAGCGTGAAAAGAAAGAGCAGCCTGCCCAGGAATGGCGCCGCCCACACTTCCCGTGCCGCTGACGACAACAGAAGCGGACAAAGAAACAAGACGCAGCAAATAGACACCAAGAACAGACAACCAGGGGAGGGGGGGGAATTAAATAAATAAATAAATCTTTAAAAAAAAAAAAAAAATACTTTCTTCCTATAAAGAATCAGTTTGAAGCAAATCCACACTGACAGAAAACGAATCTGGTCAGTTTGACACTTAGTATATTCTTCATTTTAGCACTTGCACTTATTATTCATCCTATATATTGGCCAAGGAGTATTTCTTTTCTTTTCATTTTTTTGCAGCAGTTTTCCACCTTTGTTCCTCCATAATACAAAAATGAATATCACAAATATTTCACCCCCACAGGTGTACTTGGGATGATCCACAACTTCCAGTCTCAACAGTTACAAATCCATTAACTTCTCTCCCACTGAAGAAAGCACAGTAAAAAGCAAGTGAGTCTATTATAATCTATAGAAAGTAGGGAAGACGGGAAAAAAAACCTGGTGATCAGAAATGAGTGGATTATTATAAATGTGACTTTGAATATACTCAATTTATTGAAGGAAAAAAACACTGAAAACATTTGCAAATTTTGATACATTACTATTTTAAAAATTACTTGATAGTAGTAATATATTTCTGTAGCAAAGGCAAAAAAAGGTAATATATAAATGTGAAAGGCCAAAAAAAAAGAATATAGGGTTTAGTTTTATGAAATATGAATATGATTTTTTTCCCTTCATTTTCTTCATTAACAAGGAGACATTGGTTATGTCATTTAACCAATCTGTGCTCATTTATATATCTTTCTGAACACTGGAGAAACAATTAAGTTTGTTTTTAGGATTAAATGGGATAAATGTGCTTGGACAGAATTTTTTAGTGTAATGCATCCATAATTTGTTAAGCTGCCTTTCATTTTTTTATTTTTTAAGTTGAAATAAAGTTTACTTTTTAAAAAATTACTTGTATTTAATAACACATCTCACAAGTGATCATTCGTATACACGGGTAAGAACTGCTGTTCTATGTAGCATCTAGCATGCTAGACCCACAAAGGCAATCAATAAACTTAATTAACCATCTAGTGTTTCTAGCCTATTAATCAATCAATTACACATAAATGGTAATTACTGCGACTGCTGCCTGAGGAGGATGATGACATAAAATACAAGCTGACTCCCTTGCTGACAGCCTCTAAAGGAAAAAATGACTTCTTACTGGACAAGTCATACGTATTTTAACAAGGGCCATTTGCACTCCTGAAGTAATGAAGAGCACAGACATTTCCATGGTAATTATGCAACCCTACACCTCTTGTGCAACAGTGTGACTATTACTGCAATCTTGGGTAACATTAGTAAATTGTGAACTCTACCTGGCAGGGATCAGATAACTTTTGCTCCACCCAAGAGAAAGCTTTCCTATGACAATGCAAATCTTGTTCTATATTAAAACAGTTCTCACTTTTACAATAAGGAATTACCTAAGGATGGGAGGTCCCCCATCAACAATTACAATTCAAATATATACTTTTTAACTTATATTACACATTCTCCAACATTCCAAAATGCCTTTAATTGCCAGTCACACAAATAGCCTATGATTTGATTTTGAGA
This sequence comes from Dasypus novemcinctus, assembly GCF_030445035.2. Classification (NCBI taxonomy): domain Eukaryota; kingdom Metazoa; phylum Chordata; class Mammalia; order Cingulata; family Dasypodidae; genus Dasypus; species Dasypus novemcinctus. Next base: position 83,079,010 of record NC_080678.1, on the reverse strand, counting down.
ATCTTAAATCCTGAGAATGTCAAAAATACTGAAAATTGCATATCTTTCCTTGAAAATTCTTTAAATATATATTGGGTGGCTTAGGTATAATTCTATCTACAGACCAAGAGCCTTCTGTTTTCTAAGCCCTGACTTTGTAGGAGCAGAGGTTAAAACTAAGTACAATTTTTTTTAAACTTATTTTATTCCTTACTGTTGCCTAAGCAGTCACTATTTAGAAATCCTTGTGAAAGTAGAATACAGAGAAAGCTTCAGTCTATCATGCCCTGGAAACTCAAAACATCAACCAAACAGCCCAAAAGAATGTCCTACTCAACAGTTCCAAGGATGTCATTAATTGCTTCCATCTGTTTCTCTTTCTGTCCCCTCCCCCTCCCAGTCAAGGCATCTACTTTAGTTATTTTCTGCTTCAACTTTGCATTCTAAATAAAAGCAAGAAAAGTAAAAAAAAAGGCATCATGCTTTAAATCGCCAGAATATTTATCTGCCCCAAATCTGTTTGACAACCACAGTCATATTGTTGTTTGTACTCCAGGCTGTTTTCAAGTAATATTTCAGAGTATGGCATATTAAGTTATATACTTTTTAAAAATTGCCCAGTAAATTTTTGAATTGGTCATAATAAACTATTTTTCCCTGAGTCCCCATGGAGTTCTGGATTTTTTCCCCATGGCAGGATGAAGGTAAAAATCCCAGAATGGTTTCATCCATTGATGATCCTTCCCTGAATCAGCTGTTTTGCTAAAAGTTGCACAATTCTGTCATCCCTTCCTTTATATATTGGTTAGAATTCCCTTACTATTACCCTGAGATAAAGCGTGTACAGGAAAGGCAGAATCAATGCTTAATTCTTCCATTTTATTACCAATTTTGAGAGTAAGGTGTTGTGCCCTAATTACTACCAATGGAGAGCAATGAAGTTTTAATTTTTTTACTTTCAAGTTAGTTAATTTTTTGAAAATTTTATCACAACTAGGACATATTTCTCTTTAATTTTTCTAAATTCCCAAGAAACCTGTGAGAGTACAAAACCTACATCAAGGATATATCTCTGGGAATGAGCAGAAATGACTTTCCTAATGAAATTCATTTACACCAAATGATATTCATAGTCTATGATCTCAAGGTGGAAAGGAACATTTTTTTAGGGGCCATCTAGTCCAATTACCCACCTGATGTCAAAAGCCACTAGGCTGTACAAACTATCCCATCATGCTCTATACCTTCCAGGGTGTGAGGGACAACCTGGTATAAACAAGAGGTGTGCTTTTAATGTAAGATAAATGCAAGTTAAATCATGGTATGTTTAACTGACAGCATAGGATTCCTCCCACTGTTACCATGCTGATGGAATAGCATGATAGGCTTCACAGAGCTTAGAACTGGAAAGAATCTTGGAAATCAGCAAGTCCAATAAAGGCAAGTCAAAAAGATACAACCACAAAACAGCTTCTACAAAAAACAGATGCTTCCTGTACCTTACTTCCTGACACATGAAGACATTTTACAAAATTAACAGAAATGTAGCGGTAGAAGCACCCACTCAAGTTAAAAAGAAGACATCAATATGGGTGAAAATTTTGCATTTGTTCAATGGAAATAATAGGACACAAAGAGGATAAAAGAACACTTTTGGCTTTGTTTAACATTGTGACATATAGCATACACAGATAAAATTACATAAACCATATGTATAATATAAAACAAACATCCTTGTAACTCATCACCCAAATCAAGAAATAAAACATTACCACTTCAGAAGTCCCCATGTGTCTCTCCCTGAATATAACTGTCTTCCTTCCTCCCACAGGTACCACTACCCTAGCTTTTGTGATAATTATTTCCTTGCCTATATTTCTATTTTTACAATATAAATAGACATCCCTAAGAAATATAGTTTACTTCTGCATGTTTTTGGACTTTAAATAAATGGAACCATTCTATCTAATTACATATTGTTCATTTCTCTCAATTATTTGAGATTTATTCATTCCATTTTATTACAGATTAATATTTCAGTTTATGACTATCACTGTTTTTATCCACTCTACTGTAGATAGACCAGGGGGGTCATTATGAACAATGCTGATATAAATATTTTTGTATATGGATTTTGGTGTGCATGTGCACAAGTTTCTATAGGGAATATACCAGGGAGTAGAACTTCCTCTCTTCAACTTTACTAAATGCCAAACTGTTTTCCAAAGTGGCTGCATCAATTTACATTACCAATAGCAATGTACAAGAGTTCCAATTGCTCCACATCCTCATCAACTGAATATTGTCAGACTTTTGAATTAAAGGTTTATAATAAAATAATTTATACTCTCCTGATGATTAATGAAATTCAGCACCTTTTCATGTTTATGGCCCATTCAGATTTCCCCCCTTTTTTTTAACTGAATAGTCTTGCCTTGTTCTTACTGATTTGTAGGAGTTCTGCACTTCAGTTTCCATTGTCATATGCATCAGTCTTTACCTGTACTCATGACTTGACTGCCACATGGAACAAAGCCATCATTTGGAGACATCATAATCAATAACCTGAGAAAACGTATGTAATCAAAGATAGTATTGCTGCTCATTTTATTTAGGATGGGTTAAGATGTCTGGAAATTATTTGTACAAGTATTAAATAATATGAAAATAAAACAAATTTCAAATGCTACTGAAATGTGTCACAATCATTTTTTTGAAAGTTTGTATCTACTGGTATTCCCTTATCTCCAAGCAAAGGTGTTTAGTATACCATTCAAGTTCACATATGCTATAGTCAGAATATGTTTCTGAATTATTTCTATTGTGGAAAACAAAACTCGGAAGTCATGCTCTAATTAAAAATTATTATGTCCAAAATGCTGAATATCAATGACTAAAATCAACAGGAGGAAAGCTGAGTGCTGACAAGATGAAAAGCTGAAATTCCAATTGTAGACAGATGTTTTATATTTTAAAGGGGGGGGGGCAGTATGGAAGGGGGTTTGCTCCTAGAATCAGTTACTTTTCCTCCTAACTACAGAATTACTTCTGCTTAGCAACAGAAGAAATTTTTAATTACTCACTTAATAAATGCTGGTGGCATATCTCTCTTCAAAATCTGATCCTCAGTGGTCTGAACAGTTTCTTTTCCAACCTATGAGAGGAAAAAAGGGTCATAATTCAAATCTGAATTTTCAGGCTTTTAAAAACGCTTACTTAAATGTATGTGAAGCATATACTTCACACATAATCTATCATTGGGGTTTCAGAATTCAAAGGAAATTTACGGATTTTTTTATTTTGAAATTACTAAAATTGTTCCCATAATATGCTTCTACAATATACTTGGATAATAAGGAGTACAACCATAATGTTGTATTTCTCCTTCTCCAGAATAAGTATTGTGAACGTGCAAGGAGTATGCCTCGTAGGGAGAGCCACCCAGTGCGAAAGAAAGTGCAGCCTGCCCAAGAATGGCGCCGCACACACAGAGAGCTGACACAACAAGATGACGCAACAAAAAGAAACACAGATTCCTGGTGCCGCTGATAAGGATAGAAGCGGTCACAGAAGAACACACAGCGAATGGACACAGAGAGCAGACAACGGGAGAGGGGGAGGGGGAAGAAATAAATAAAAAATAAATCTTAAAAAAAAAATAAAGGCATCGTGAGAAAAAAAGAAATTCATCATTGAAAATATGTGTTTCACTGACGAACTCTGGGTATCTCAAAAAAATACAATGAAGTACATGGATCAAGTGAATTAGGTTAAAGTGACTATATAGAAAAAAACAGAAGTAACTAGGACTGGTAAAAATATTTGAAGCTACTATGACTTTGAAACTAGAAACCAAACATGAAAATATGCAACTTACCAATAATCAAAAATATTCAAATTAAAACAACATGGTGTTTTCCCCCAATATCAGAGCAACTTAAAAAGAAATAATATGTAATGCTGAATGCTACAATGGAATAGGGAACTTTCCACCCTGCAGTTGGCGATATAAAATGGTAATCTGGTAAAATGGTAATTAAAAAAAACATTTGGTAATGTGTGCTAAGCATCATAAAAATGATATTTAAGAATTCCGCTTCTGAGAATATCTCTTATAAGCAATAATACCAAGTGTGGGAATAACAGTATTCACAAAAGTATTCACTTTTATAATTAGTTATAAGTTAAAAAAAATCTGTAAAATCATTGCTCCAATAGTGAGGCGCAGTTCAAGTAAATTATGACATATCTTTTACCCTGGGTATTGTGGGCTATTAAAGCAATGGATATGAAGACTCAGGATTATGGGAAAACATTTATGATATTATATTTCATTTGAAAGGAGAGAGAAAATAATAAATGCACTACAATTACAACAAAACAAAAAAGTCCACGTGTAAAAGGCAAAACACTGAAAATAGAAAACAAAATGTTAACAGCAGTAGTATTGTTTGCAGAGTCGCTCACATTTAGATGCAATTATTTCCTATTACCTAATAATTTTATTAATTATGTCATTTTACATAAATAGTAATGGCCAAAAAGAAGAGGTTATATCAAAGTATTAAAAATCACACTAACCAGATTGTATGTATGTACACACATGTGTATTATAAATAATACACGTACTCACTTCCTTCAAAATTTTTCCTATGCTGGGTTTGGATGTTAATTTTTCTTTCACTATATCAAATATTATAAAGCACTCTACAAGAAGTATAAATTTAACATAGTAAATGGTAACATTTACCCATTTTATCAACATAAAGCTACCTAGAAGTATTAAGTCATAAATATAAACCACATATTAGTGCAGAAATCTATGAAATTTTTACAACCCAGAATGTAAAGTATCTCAAACCTGCTATTTAACCATCTAACATTTGATTTACTTGAAAGAAAAAAAGAACAGGGAAAGAAAATCTCTAAATGCACAGTAAATCAGCTGAAGAATATAACACAATAAACTATTCTCAAGAAATACAAGTCATGCATAAGTTAATGAATACAAGTTTTTCTCTCAAGTTAACAGCTCAGAAAAAGCAGCACACATATACCACTGTGTAATAGCCAGTGCTTTTGCAGACAATAGACTGTCTGTATCATAATAAAAGCCTTTCAAATCAGCAGCTGGTTCTCTAGAGTTTCTCAGATCAAAACACGACAGAATATTTCCAGATGTATTGTTCGCTTTATTTTCCAGCTAAAACCAACCATTCAAAAAGCTGGGGGCCATGACTTCATGAAGTAAAAGATGATGTTCAGCCACAAAGTCACTGGTTCACATTAACTATAAAGGGCCTACAACAGTATTCACATTTTAGACACATGGAAATTCCTTTTATTATACATACATATTATACATATGGGGGGTGGGGAAGGCACATTTTTCTTATACCTCCTTTAGAAAGCATTCATTCATTCATTCAGTGTTAATAAACCTTTGTTATGCACAACTACATGTGCCAGGCACTGTTCTAGGTTTTGGGGATAGAGCAGAAAATAAAAATAAGTTTAGTCTATTCAAGGTATGTTCAAGGAACCTGAAGGCCAGAGTGGCTGAAGCTTAGTGAGTAAGGGAAGTGTGAAGTTGGGGGGAAGGCAAAGGCCATATTATAAAGAGCCTTTTAGACCATAGTAAGGTGTTTGAAATCTTTTCTCAGTACAAAGGAAGCAGGATTCTTAACAAAAGATTGATATGCTCTGGTTTACTTCATTTTTATTTTTTTAATGAGGTACCATGGATTGAACCTAGGACCTCATACATGAGAGTAGGTGCTCAACCACTGAGCTACATCCACTCCCCAGTGAGAGCTGGTTTTTTCATCTGTTTTTAGGAGATGCCAGGGATCAAACCCAGGACTTCATACATGGGAAGCAGACACTCAACCATTTGAGATACATCTGCTCCCCTGACTGATTGATTGATTTTACCAATGTCTAAACCATGGAGAAGAGATGAAATGGTTACTCCATTTTGATTTACAATAGCCCAATATTATTTTATCCCATGCGTATAACTGCTCATATCACTCAGAGACAACAGCAGCAAATAAATGCAAAGGTGATTTATTTTTTTGAAGATCATGGAGAACTGATTGCAGGGACAAGAGAGGAAATAGTGAGATCAATTAGAAAGCTATTGGAGTAATCCAGAGAGAGCGGAGCAACCTAGAAGAAGACGTGAAGGTAGAGATGAAGAAGAAAGCACAGTTGTGATATTTTTGGGAGACAGAACTAAAAGGACTTGCTCCTGACTGGGGGCCAGGGCTGAGTATGGGAAGAGGAAAGGGCTGGAAGAAAAAGAGAAAACAAAAATGAATTCTAGGTCAAATAAATGTCAAGATCATATAAACTAAATAATTTAAATGAAACGTCTTCAAAGGCAGCAATGCTAGAAGGCTCATATATGAGAAAGATTTGTCATCCAAGGGTAAAGCCGTTCAAGTGGCTTGCAAATAGCAAATATTCTGGCCCTAGGAGAGGTAATTACTAAAGAATGATTTTATTTAATTCTTCTATGACTTTTTTTAAGAGTGGAGGCAAAAGGGGGAAGAGAAATAGATAAAACATACTCAAGTGATACAGGATACTTACTTCAAAGCTTTTCCCCCCCTCGTTTTTAAGTGATGAGTACTAAATCTGATTTCTTTATTCTAAGCTGTACACATACCTGCATTGGTAATATCTACAATCTCTCCAATTCTCAATCTATTCAGCCTAGAATTAGTTTAGGTACAATGAACAGCCCTATTTATAAGATACAACACATAAAACATGACTATTTAGAATGAATGCCACCTTTACTCGGGGAATTGATTTTTGGCAGTGCTGTCCAACTGTCAGTCATAACAGAAATGTCCTACTTAATCTGTGCTGCCCAATACAGTAACTATTAGGCACATGAGGCCACTGAGCACTTGAAATGTGGCTAGTATAACTGAGGGACTGAGCTTTAACTTTTATCTCATTTTTTATCAGCTTCCCTCTGTTGGCTCCCTCATCTGTTTGTGCATTGTTTTGCTCATTTGTTTTTGCTCGTTGTCTGCTCATGTGTTTTTGTTCATTGCTCATTATTGTGGTTTTTTGCTTGTTGTCTGCTCATTGTTTTTGTTCATCGTCTGCTTGTTTTCTTTAGGAGGTACCAGAAACAAACTCAGGACCTCCCATGTAGGAGGCAGGCACTCAACCGCTTGAGCCACATCTGCTCCCCACTTTTATTTAATTAATTCAAATCTAAGTTTAAATTGCCACGTGGTTAATGGCCATCATATTGGACAGTGCAGGTCTACAGGACCTTCATTGTCTGCTTGTCTCCTAAAACTGGTCTTCCTGTCACCTTCTCCTGCCTCCCCTTCTAAGCCATACTTCATGCAGCTGCTTGAATAATCTTTATTTATGCCTTTGCTATATGGGTGTATTAGTCAGCCAAGGGGTGCTGATGCAAAATACCAGAAATCAGTTGGTTTTTATAAAGGGTAATTATTTGGGGTAGGAGCTTACAGATACCAGGTCATAAGCATAAGTCACTTCCCTCACCAAAATCTATTTTCACATGTTGGAGCAAGATGGCTGCTGACAAGGGTTCAGGCTTCCTGGGTTCCTTCCTCTCTTCTCAGGGCTCCAGCTTAAGGCTTCAGCATCAAATTCCAACATCAAAAATGCTCAACTCTGTCCTTTGCCATGCTTTTTATCTGCGAGTCTCTCCCCCCCACCACCACCAAGGGGCAGGTACTCAATACCCCACTTACACAAGAGGTTTACTTGATTAAGTAATCAGGTAAACCTCTGAATCCAATATAATCTCATATGCCCAGAGGAAAAAAACCAGTTTATAAACAAAATCTAATATTTCTTTTTGGAATTAATCAATAATATCAAACTGCTACAATGGGCTTTTCACAGAAGGAGGAGCTAGGCTTGGAAAAAGAGAATTTGCTAGGTAGAAAGTGAGGGATCAGCCAGCCAAGCAGAAAGAACAGGGAATAAAAATAAACTTGGTCTATTCAGGGTGTATTCAAGGAACCTGAAGGAGGCCAGAGTGGCTAAAGCTTAGTGAATAAGACAAAGATCCAGATGTGTTTGAGTACGTGCTTTGACTGGACAAGAAAGACAGGCTGGTGTGCCTTCAGTACAAGAAATGAGACCAGTAAACTGAAGTGAGCTTCAGAAAGACTTTGTGTGCCAAGTAAAAGCAGAGGATTATGGAACATGACATGTCCATTTATTAAAAAGTTGTCATCCTCTGTTCTAGATCTTTCCAATTGAGTATCCTGATCGCTGAAGAATCAAGTCAAGAGCTTCCAAAGAATCCAGTTTCTAAAAATGTACAGGTCCTTTCTAGGCATCTATTTGTGAATAACTGGAGAAGCCTATCTTGGAGACCCAAAGACAAACCTCCAAGTTTTTAAGCTGCCAATCAGGAGATGATAGGAAATGTACTTTCCTACTCACTCCCCACACCAGCAAAACAGAAACAGTTTCTATAGCACGATCCTTTCCAAATAAATATACAGTAGAACAAACAATTAAGAAAATTCATTCATAAAATGTTCTTTGTTATCTGGCTGGAATTTTGATGACTTATGCAAACACATTCCTGGAGGTCTGCCTTAGTATGGAGAAGCATACTTACCCATACAGGCTACAGCTTTGCAAACAAGCAGGTCAGTCACAATGCTAGATTCTCGAACCTGTGCAGCACCAGGGCTTGAATGTAAACGTCATCAAAATACTTGGCTGGCTAAGTCATATGTTTTTACTACATACATGTTAAGAGTACATGCATGGAAATTTGGGGCTTGGTTTCTAATTCCAGTTTAGATAATAAATGGCTCTGTGACCTTAAATAAATCATTTAATCACTCAAATATTTCTTCTACACTTTGTGATCTACCTAGCTAGGTGTCTCCTTCCTTGTCTATTATGAGTTGACCAAACTCCCTTTTAGCCTCTCTAATAAAGGAAACTTACCTTTAAGTTTCGTTTTTCTACCTTAAGGCCTTTTGGGGGAACAATCATTTTATTACAATGATTAATAAACACAAAATTTAAAGGCATTCATTTCCTGTATATTTTATCCATTTTATGATTATGGGGTTCAACTAAATCAAATGTCTAATTTTTAATCTTAAAATAAATCTTATTACCTCTATAAAAAAGATCTATATGTTACAGGGTAAAGGAAAAAAATAGAGGAAAGAAAAATAAGTCAAGTCTCAGCTCTGAGAAGGTTTTTCAAGTAAGTTTTTTATTTTTTTTTAAAGATTTATTTTTTATTTTATTTAATTCCCCCCCCCCTCCCCCGGTTGTCTGGTCTCTGTGTCTATTTGTTGCATCTTATTTCTTTTGTCCGCTTCTGTTGTCGTCAGCAGGACAGGAAGTGTTGGCGGCACCATTCCTGGGCAGGCTGCACTTTCTTTCGCGCTGGGCGGCTCTCCTTACGGGGCGCTCTCCTTGCATGTGGGGCTCCCCTACGCGGGGAACACCCTTTGTGTGCATCAGCACTGTGCATGTGCCAGCTCCACACCGGTCAAGGAGGCCCGGGGTTTGAACCGCGGACCTCCCATGTGGTAAACGGACGCCCTAACCACTGGGCCAAGTCCGTTTCCCTCAAGTAAGCTTTTAAAAACAACGATTTTGGAGGAACTTAACTTTATAATAATACATTCTATTGCTTCTAAACTTTATCCCAGTTTTGAGAGAAACAGATTTTTTGGGTCTAGTCACTGCTAAAATTATTTCTCTTTTATTTTCTTCTTCAGAGCACTGCCTTTAACTGGAGGACAGATTCCATTCAATTCAATAAACAGGCAATAAGTGCCAAATATGTGTCCACTAGGTGGTGGGATGAGAATGAGATAAGAAATAAAACATCCCTAGACACTTAAACTGAAATAATGGTACAGTGACTAAGAGGCCTGAGGGCATTTTTAGGGGGCTTGGCAGGAAGCCCTGTTTCTTTTGAAGAGCTCTTACTTTATTCAGTAGTTAATTTAAATATCTTTTGTCCAACATGTGACTTCAGTTCACAATTCTATGTGAGAGGTCCTTTGTCTTCTGCTGTTGTTATTGTTATTCCTTTCATCACAACCTACTCAATCTGGTTCAGTAAGTAGAGGGATTTGGTTTCTTTCCAGCAAAAAAAGCTCAACTGGTTCAACGCACTACTCAGACTTTAAAAATATGCTAATATAAATGTCTCCTTTAGCTAGATTATATATAAGAAAACAGCAAGACAAAACACCCCAGGGAGGACTGTTACTGATTTGTACCGTAAAAGTAATTATATAGAGTATTACATTTAAAAGTGTGGTGGGGAGAGGCTAACCAACAGGGGTTTTTCATGTATTTAGACAACAGGACACATATGATGGAAATGTAAGCCAAGCTATAAGGCCAATTGATTGTGACCAGACAAGAGAACAGGCACTATCTGCATGTCCTTAGTTTGGCTCAAGTGTTATGTCCCTTATGGCACAAGTGTTAGGCTGATCAATCCATTATAAGGACAGGGAAGCGGATGCAGCTCAAGAGGTTGAGCTTCTGCTTCCCAGGTTCAATCCCCTGTACCTCCTAAAAAAAAAAAAAGAAAAAGAAGAACAACCAATCCGATGTGGATCTGGGCCTAGTGTGTCCTGAGCCTGGGCCACACACACAGGATAATAATAATGTAGGTACATAACCCACTATTAGCAACACTTTCATATTAATTGTTTCCCTGCAGTGATGATGGTCTTGTGCTGTTCCTTTCACCCTCTCACTGGTGCCCCTTATATCATCCACAAGATGGCCTCCTGGTGAAAAAGAAGAGAAAGCGTGCCTGTGCAGCAAGTCAGTGCCCACACGAGTGCCCACGTGGTAAGCCAGTGCCCGCTCAAGTGAGTCATATAGCAAGATAATGACGCATCCAAAGGGAGACAAGGGGAGAGTCAAGGTGAAGTGTAGCAGAAGCCAGGAACTGAGGTGGCACAGTTGACAGGGAACCTCTCTCCACATCAGAGGTCTCCAGGATTGAATCCCAGTGAATCCTAGAGGAGAGAAAATGAGAAGAGAAGACAACACAGACAGCAAAAATAGCAGGGTGGGAAGAGGGGGAAATAAATAAATCAATCTTAAAAAAAAAAAGAGAGAGAGAGAAGCTATATACCCAGAAAAATCAGGATTCTGTCCTATGCTGAGCTCTTCTCATTCATTCATATAATCAAGCACTTATTGAGTACTTCCTATGTGATAGGCATTATGTATATCAAGGGGATACAAAAATAAGTTCTATCAGTCCTTGCCTACAAGACAAGCACTTAAATAACTGCAATACTATGTAATGTATGCTCTAATAGAATTACATCCAAGTTTCAGCTGTGTGTCAGTGACATAGGGGAGGTTTCACAGAGGAAGACTCTCTAGGAAGGATGACGAAGAAATTTCCAGGTGTGATGGGATTAGGAGCAAAACAGTTGGTGAGGCAGCATTATGTGAAAGCATGGCCAGTTCAGGGAACCTAGAGCCACCCAGGTGGAACACAGGGTACTGGGTGGAAAGGATAGGAAGCTGGGGAATCAGAAGAGGGCTCCATCATGGAAGGTATGAATGCAATGGGTTTAGACTTTATCCTCTAAGTAACAGAAAATTACTTAGAGGGTCTAAGCAAAAGACATTACTAGGTTTTCATTTCAAAAAAGATAAATTTAACAGCAATGTGAAGAACAGATCAGAGAGAAGGAAACTGGGAAGAAAAGTTCATTTGTTAATTCATTCATCCAGTCAACAAATATTTAAATAACAAACTACATGCCCAGTACGGCAGACCATGATGATCTCATGGACCTTAAGCGTCTTGGTGAAAGATAAACCAAAGATGAATTAAAGTATCAGCAGTGTGAACGGAGAGAAGAGGAAAGATGTGAGAGATGACTCTCTGTGTCACTCAAATGTGGAGGATGAAAGGAAAAATCTAGGATGACTCCCAGGCTTTCAAAGGACTGGGTCTATAGGTAGTACAGGAAGAAAGCCAGATCTGGGAGGGAAACAAATTAGTAACTGGGATGTTCAGGTGGAGATGTCCAATAAGCAAATGGATAGTTACACAGTTCACTTGCCTTAGCTAGAGAAATGAATCCGGAAGTAACAAGCAATCAGGTGGTTCTAAAACCGGTGAACAATGAATGAAATCAAGAGACACAGCATTAGGATACCGGGCTGTTTGAAGAACATGTTGGTGAAAATTGCTGAGAAGAAAATGTCTGAAATGAGAACAGGGGTAACAGAACTGTGTCGCTCTGACTGTGGTTTTGATTTGCATTTCTCTGGTAGCAAATGATGGTGACATCTCTTTATGTGCTTATTAGCCATTTGTATTTCTTCTTTGGAGAAACATCTATTCAGATCCTTTGCACATATTTTAATTGAGTTATTTGTCTTTTTATTATTGAGTTGTAAGACTTCTTTACATATTCTGGATATTAGTCCTTTATTAGATATATGATTAGATATATGATTTGCAAATATTTTCTCTCCATTTTGTGGGTCTTTTCACTTTCTTAATGGTGTCCTTTGCATCACAGAAGTTTTTTATTTTGATGAAGTCCTATTTATCTATTTTCCATTTTGTCATTCATGCTTTTAGTGTAGTATCTGAGAAGGCTTTGTCTAAGCAAGGTCATGAAGATTTAATCTTTTTGTTTTCTTCTAAGAGCCTTATAGTATTTATTGCTTACATTTAGGCCTATGATCCATTTGGAGTTAATTTTTGTCATGTTGTAAAGAAAAAGGTATCGTTTTGCTAAATAAGAGAAAACCAAGCATGTTGACAGACTGAAGGAAAGATGATAGGAAGAGAGACTGATTATTAAGCAAGGTCCCTGAAGAGACAGGTGGGACAGAATTTGGAGAACAGGTAGAAAGACCTCTTCCTCTGCAAGGAGAGGAATGATGGGGGAAATGGGTGGCACTAGAGCGATAACTGTAATTATTAGTATCTGTAAGTTATATCCTCTTCTTTGGCATTTACAATGCACATTAGCCTTCTTAGGGATCTAAGATAAACTTCAGTCAGGGAATCTGTTTAATTTTGTGTTATCTCACTATTTCCCAAATTAATTTGACCACGAACTTTTTTTTTTAATAACACCTATTAACCTACAATGTAATTAGGATTTGTAGAACATAATTAGGAGAAAATGACCTAAGCCAGGTGTTGCAAACTAGTGGCCTTCATACATAATTTTGGCTATAGGTAGTTTTTGTTTGTTCCACACAGGGTTTAAAAAAAAAAAATATTCACCTGTATCTAAATTGCTGACATCTCTTGAAATATCTGAATATCTACCATATTGGGCCTGCATTTCAGCAAGGAACAATTGTATGGGACTTCACAAAGGATGTCCCATGCAGAAGAATATACTTCCTGTACCATTCCCTGTAATCTTAATATCTAGTCCATTTCACTCATTTCTGTTACTGTGTGATCTCTGTGGGTATCTGGGTTTTACCATGCTTATATCTAGACAGACTGAAAAACACCCTTAAGCCACTCTTAGAACTTCCTCATCCAACTCCTCTCTAAACTTTCTTTTATAAAAGTGATTTTTTATTTTATTTTTTCACTTTTTTTATTTTTTAAAAGATACTTTGATTACATAAATGTTACAGAGAATATACAGGGGATTCCCATATGCCCCATTCCCCACACCTCCCACATTTTCCCATGTTAGCAAAATCTTTCATTAGTGTAGTACATTCATTGCAATTGATAACACATTTTGGAGCATTGCCACTAAGCATGGGTTATAGTTTACATTGTAGTTTATACTCTCTCCCATTCCACTCTGTAGGTTATGGCAGGATACATAATGGCCAATATCTGTTGTTGTAATGTCATTCAGGATGATTCCCAAGTCCCGTAAATGCCCCCCTATTACACCTGTTTTTCCCTCTCCCTAATCCCTAATCCATGGGTCACTGCCTCCACAACAATGGTATTTTTTCCATTGCCAGAATCGCAGTAAGTCTACAGCAGAATACTAGTAAGTTTATTTTAGTCCATAGTTCATTTCCCCAATCCTTAGGACTCTGGAATGGTGATGTCCACTCCACCATTAATCGAGGGGGGCTTCAGTCCCATACACCTGATGGATGGGACTCTCTTGCTTGCAGTTGTAGGCACTCTTGGTTCCTTGGTATGTTGTTTGTCCATCACCTCCTCCTTATTAGTGGTAAAAGTGCCCTTTTTAGATTTCAATATAAGTCAGGAGGTCATTCCAGAGGTTATGCTTATGCACGTCTCAGGAGGATCTCACTGACTGCCACAGTAAGCAATGCCTCAAATAGGGCTGCTCCTGAGAGCTCTAGAGGCATCTATCTGGACACTATAGGCAGGGCAGGCAACCCCAGGAAATTGGCAGCCCATCGGGGGGCCTTACCTTGGAATATAAGATAACCTATCTCCCTAATGTATCAGAGTTAAATTCATTTATAATTTTCCTACAAATGGCTCTTCTGTCCCTTTTATTTGAACTTATAATTAGCACTATACCCATTAAATATATGTCCCAGAGACTTAATCTTTGGTCTGTTCATATGCCAGTTGAGCCCTGAATCTCAGCAGAGTTGCAGCCACACCTACTCTCCAGCTCATGGGACTCACCAAGGACAACTAACAAAAGGATGATGATGGACAATGCCCATCCCCCCAAAAAAGAGTATCCACAACAGCAAGCAAGACAGTTCCATCCACCTGCCCCATGGGATCTAAGCCCCTCTCAGTCAGAAACAAAGTGGGTACCACCATCCCCAAATCCTCAATACTGAGGAATGAACAAACGTAAGGGGGGAATGCAAATCGACTAAAGTAGACTTATTATTATTCTAGTAATAGAATAATTTTTAACACGGATATAAAGACAGTGGTCACCAGAGATGCTAAGGAGTGGGGGAGGGAAGAATGGGTGTGACATGGGACATTTTCGGGACACTGGAATTGTTCTGCATGGTATTGCAGTGACAGATGAAGGACACTATACATTTTGTCAAAACCTATGGAATTGTGCGGTGCAAAGTAAAAATCATAATGTAGACTAAGGACCATAGTTAGTAGCAATGTTTCAATATGTGTTTGTCAATTGTAACAAATGTACCACACTAATGAAAGATGTTTTTTATGGGGGAGAACGTGGGAGGGAGAGGAAGTGATGTATATGGAAATCCTCTATATTTTTTATATAACATTTATGTCATCTAAAACTTTAAAAATAAAGGAAAAAAGTACTCTTCTTGATGGAAGCTTTGAAAAGTCTGAAAAGTGTTTATGTCAAGAGTGACAAATTGACAGTATACAGGCCAATTCTAGCCCAGAGACATATTTTGTTTGAAAAGGTACAGTATTTTTTAAAATGGGAAATTTTGCATCAAAAAACATCTTGATTTCCAGTTTTTCTTGAAAATTAGGAAGATCTGGTAACACTGGATCCTGTTTCCCCATGGGAAAAATAAGCTGGAGATAGTAATAGTTTTTTTCTTCAGTCAAGTTCTGCATTATTCAGTTTACCAGAGGCCCCACCACTCCCTGGTTCCTATAACCGGCCTGATTCACTCACTACCTATTTGAGTTTGTGCTACAGGATTTAACCAATAAGAGTCTATCTTTAATGAGCACAGAACATTTGACAAGTTCCCCAATATCATGAGTAGTATGTGAAATGTTACTTATGCCTCAGCTATTTCACTAATAATGAAATGTCCCACTCTCTCCCAAATATATATTCCACAATTGAAAAAAAATGACTAGAAGGAAACACATTATGGGAGGCAGAATTTGGACAATTCTTATTTTCTTGTTAATCCTTTTCTATACTTTGCAGATTTTTATAAAATGAGTATGCATGGCCTTCATAAAGAGAATAAAGAGAAAAATATAGACTAAATTTCTAAAAGGTATCAACGATATTCTTGGTAAATAATCTGTGAAGTAATGAGAAACCACTAGTGCCTGAAAAGTTCAAATTTTGATCAACTGCCAACAATTTAACTTAAATGTGTATAAATAACTCAATCAGAAGGATTAAAAGCAGATGAACCATGTTGCATCAAGTTCTGTCAAACAGCTCATTTGATACCACGTACTTTCCTGAGAACCAAAGTTAAGATGCCGTGGCAGCAGCTGTGTATCCTAACCCAATTTGAGACTGAGTGTATCAACTAAGGCTAGACAAATGTTAGCAAAGTAACTTTGCTCACCAGATCCCTATTTATGAAGATACTGTGGGCAGGCTTCCAATTTGCAAATATCTTATTCTCTCCCTCAGCTCGAGTCTTCTAAACCTTGGACTATAATCAATAGTATTATACAATTATAAAAACGTGCTTTCGTCAATTTTAACAAATGCACTACACCAATGCAGGTGTTAATAACAGGGTGGTATTTGGGAATCCACTATTTTATGCAGGATTGTTCTATAAACCCACAATTTCTCTAATAAACATATTTTTAAAAAGTGAAAAAAAAAGTATTCTAGAGACTTCACAAGCATTTATACTTGTTCTCTGGACAACCATCAAATTAACAGCAGAACAGTTAATCAGTACAGAAAATTTCTCTCTACGACCCACTTTCTCCCTAACTTTCTCAAAGGAACACAATATACATTCCTTCAATTTCATAGAGAATTTGAGAGTGAAAAATAATTTGGCAATATAAATCAAATTCTTCACTTTAAAAAGGAGTCTCAGAGAGGTTACTTTTCTAAGAAAGTTGCAGAACTTGAATTTGATTTCAGTTTCAAAGTTTTCAGGTGCACTTCCTTACTTCCCAAACAAGACATATATGTGATAAATATTCTTAGACTCATTTAGAATATCACTTCCTACTTAAAGTGATTTCCATTTTTATTTCAAACATACATAAGCAAATGCTACATAATATAAAGGTTCCCCATATCCTACCCTTTAGTTTTGCCTTTATTGACAAAGAAAACAAGCTAAAATTATGGAAAATAAAAGGATTATTTTTCACAAATAATCTCCTTTAGTTTTCAAGTTTATTTAGCTACTAAAAAGATTACTTAAATGAGAACTCAGGGAAACGGACTTTGGCCCAGTGGTTAGGGCGTCCGTCTACCATATGGGAGGTCCGCGGTTCAAACCCCGGGCCTCCTTGACCCATGTGGAGCTGGCCATGCGCAGTACTGATGCGCGCAAGGAGTGCCGTGCCACGCAAGGGTGTCCCCCGCGTGGGGGAGCCCCACGTGCAAGGAGTGCGCCCGTGAGGAAAAGCCGCCCAGCATGAAAAGAAAGAGCAGCCTGCCCAGGAATGGCGCCGCCCACACTTCCCGTGCCGCTGACGACAACAGAAGCGGACAAAGAAACAAGACGCAGCAAATAGACACCAAGAACAGACAACCAGGGGAGGGGGGGAAATTGAATAAATAAATAAATCTTAAAAAAAAAAAAAAATGAGAACTCAGTATTATCCCCACTCTTTTTAATTATCCACTGCTGATTCATAAACACTGGTGGGAGGGAAGAGATCACTGGATCACTGGATCATTGTATTCTTTCGTAGATGCTTCAAGTAAAGAGCAAATTCATCTGGGGTAGGATCTGTCTCTTTCCCTCACAGCCTTGAAAAAACAGTGACTGGGGCATAGTAAGTGTTCAGAAAATAAATGCCAGCCAAAATAAGTAAAGTGATAAGGATAATTAGTAAAATAGATTAACATTTAATTCTACCATTTAACCATACAGAATCTCTTTCATATCTGTCCTCCATTCCTTCTAATTCTTGCACAATTAATTAGCTCAGGAAAGCCTTATTCCTTTTATTTTCATTCCTTCTTCAATACACTTACAAACTCTGTGACTATTCAGGTGACTAGTTGGGCAACCACATGCTAATGAAAAAAATAATGGTTAAAAGCATAAACAAGAGAAAGCTAAATATTGCTAAAGAAAATTATGTTGACATCACCACCTGTCCTGTCTCATGCATGATTATAAGGGAAAGAAAATAATGCACATGAACGTGCTTTGCATGCCCTCAAAGAGTTATCAAATGTAGAACGTTCCTGTACTCTAAATGCCTAGCTCCTTAAAGCTTCTCAGAGGCCCCACCAGAATTCTCCTGCTCCATCTTCTTCCCCACTCCCTAACCAAACCTGCTTTCTCAAAGTACTATCACTCTGAGGCAGGTTAGCATAGGGAAAGGAAAGACTTGGGTCACAGCAGACACAGCAGAAAATATGGCCACAAGACCCCGCCCCAGAAACCTTCAGAGGGATTCCTTCCCCCCGCCCCCGCCCGGCCCTGACGACAGATCGTGTTTGGAACTCTCTACAGGATCAAGGAGAAGTCCCGGATAAACAAAGAGGCTTCCTCATTGGGCCACTGCGAGCTAACAGGCGGGGTCATAAGGCAATGAATCAGAACAGCAAACAGCCAGGGCCCCTCCCCAACATTATCACCCGGAGGAGTAAAGGTTTTAAAAAGCCTAACCTGGGACCCCAGGTGCTGGGCAAGCCCACAGGCCATGACTAAGGGCTGTGTACTCTTTTCTTGTTTTTTAATAAGTTCTTTACTTCCTTGCCTACCCTATGGTCTGTCCTTAAATTCTTTTATATGCCATAAGCCAAGAACCTAGAAGCGCAGAACCCAGAGCCTTCCACCAGCAACTCCATAGAATCTCAAATACATCCCTTATTTTTTGGTTGTGTTTTTTTTTAATAGCTAGAATTGCAAAAGCAATTTTTTTCAACAGTTTTAGTTTACAAAATTGCAGTATTTCAATTACATTGTAGTGTTTGCAGATAAGCTGGGCATGTAACCACCACATAAAGCACTGTTTCTATAGAAAAATAGCTCCAAACAACCGATTTGTAAATGTATATGTGTAAGGCAACTCATTTCCATGTTACAAATACTAGGTACTTGTTCCCATCCTAGAAAGCAACAGCTGGAACTTTAGAACTGGAACTTTAGAATGAAGTCAACTGAATTTCATTTCATTTCTCTGCTATTACTAGCTCTGTGTCCTTGGGCAACTAACTTAATTCCTTTGAGATAATTTCATCGGTAAAATAGGAAAAGTACAATCCCCTCAGGATTAAATGATGTAATACATATGTAAAGCACCTAAAAGAGCACATTGGCAGATAACAGGTGCTAAATAAACTTTAGTCTCTTTATCTTTGTAATTTCCATTTTCTTATAACAAACCTTTGAGGTGGGTACCATTATTATCCCATTTTAAGATAAGCAACAGAGGCAAAAAGAGGTTAACTGATTTGCCTGAAATCACACACAGAGTGGAGTTGACTTCCGCACACCCAGGCTCTATTCCTAAACCGCTCTACTATGTCCTTTTAAAATGAGGGAGTGGAATTCAATGATGTCTAACGATTTTCTGCTGTTACAGTGCATGATTCTGTAATTCTACAGAGCTATCTATCAGATGGCAAGAGGAACTTATAAGCGGTTGACACAAGATAAACTTCATGCTCATAACAGGCAAATAAATATAAACATCAGGATACAGTCTGACAATTAATGTCCATTTGTCCTGATCTTCATTCCTAGAAGCTGCAAGGTTTCCAGAGCCAAGATTGGGTAGGTTCACTAGAGATCCAGTAGCTTCAGCTTCTTAACTTTTATTCATATAGGAACAATCAACTAAGTCAACCAGGTCTCACTTAGCTTTTGAAATTAAACAAGGAATTGGACTGACAAAAAGGTAGTCTTCCTTTAAATAAATAAATAAATTTACAGGTGTGGCCAAAAGGTGAAATAGTAACCCAGGGGCAAAGTCTTTAAAAGTCTTTACTAATCTTGGAAGCGATCCTGCTTGCTAATTGGAGATTATTCACAGTCACTTTTACAGTTTAGTAATTGAATTTGACTCTAGGCCCTAATAGACACACTGACCCATTAAATTAAGGCCCTAAGCAAAACTACTCTATTTCCTTGTTCAAACTACAAACATTTCTCACAAGCAGCCAGAACTGGAAATTCTATGCTTTGTAATATCAATGTGCCAAATGGCTAAAGCTGCCAATTAAATGTTCACAGAAATGACTCGTTTTATGGTACCCATACTAACTAAATAAGCCCCCAAAGTTTTACCTTCGACTTTTCTTCTTAATGTTTTTGCCTTTCTTTTCAACTACTGCAAACAAAATTTCATTTGACTACATATAGGCTGAGCTCAGATTTGGTTCTAAACTTGCTGAAAAGCAAAATAAGAGAACAGCTGCAGCATTTCCAGATCAAGCTGGCAGAGATGCATGATAGAAAAAGAGCTGTAAACTATCCCCAGCAATACTAGCTGTGTGAGTCTTTTGAAGATTGTATTTCATTACTGCTCTTCACATAACATTAATAGATTAGATACAGCCTTGGTCTAAACCTGGAGAAAACTTATACCAGGATGAGTGTATTTCCTTTTGTTTCACTTGCTTACTAATACAAAATGTCAATACTGCAGCCTAGATGTTGAACCACTGCCCCAGACAACTAAATCAGCTCTAAATTCCAGCTCTAAGGTCCCAACTAACTTATTCCCAATTGGGCAAAAGGAAGAAACAGAATTAGCCAGAAATAAGAGTCCATTACTCCATCTCTTTCATTATTGTTTTAAGGAAAATATTAAAGACAATACTGGCAAAACACCTATACACTAATCTGCGATCCTTTTATCCTCAGTCCTTACTAAATACCAGGTTCACTCCTAATAGTTCGCTAAAGAATACACGGCTATATTTAGTTCATAACTGGAAATCTGCGAGTTTCCTTTCTCAAACTGAGAGCTTAGATGAGAGATATAACAGCAGAGAATCCCTGAAGACTGAGAACATGGCAGGTTTTCGCTGATGAATTTGATTTTAAAGTTTGAATTCCTACCTTAGCAAGCAAGTTTCTATAAGCCAAATAATCAAGAAATACATTAAGAGCTTAGTTAAACACACACAACTACATAATCTTCCTTAGGACAAATTCAAGTTCTCTCCCCAGGGTACTGACCTTATCAATTTACTATCAACTGTGATGTAGATAAATGCTCTATAAAAGTTCCTATATAGCTGATCTTATTGAAACTATTATTCTGTGGTGTTCTATTTCCACTGCCTTTTGTTTTTAAGAGAACAGTAGTAAACTAGAGATGTTAAAGGCATCTCTTATATCCTGCCATTTTTAGATTAATTAATTCTTTAAATTAGCACCTAAGCAGTCTATGTGTAAAGCACTGTGCAGATGACACATCCTCAGGTGACACAGAGATGGAGAGTCAGGGAGCTTATGGTCTGGAAGAACATCAGGACCACATAAATGACTCTGGTGAACATCAAAGGGAGTTAAAACTTAGCACTCTGAGGGTCAGGAGGCAAAGTGAGGGCATCCAGTTTGGGATCAGATGAGTCATCAGGGAGGAGATGTATGAGCTGAGCCTTAAAGCATGGGTGTAATTTCGGAGAGAAGAAGGTATCGCAGGTAGAGAGAAGTGGCAGTATGTGCTGAGAAGTAGGGGTAGGAGGTCTGGGGTTTATTCATGAAATGCCAAGAGGCTTCATGGGAGGTGAACTATGATGAGGGAGGACGAGCATTGGATTCTGATTTTGGCTTCTCCACTCACCAAGTTCTGAGCCCTCTGACACAGATTATGTCTGAGAATCCATGTTCTTCTCATTTTTTAAATGAGGGAGTTGGATTAGCACATATGAGGTCTACAAATCTATAGATTTACAATGCTGCAAATCTATAACTCTAGGTCATAGATAGTATTTCAGGCTTTGTGGGCCACAGTCTCTTGTCATAATGTCTTAACTCAGCCATTGTGGTGGAAGAGCAGCCATGGGCAATATGGAAACATGTGGACTTGGTTTTGTGCCAATAAAACTTTATGGATACTGAATTTTAATTTTATAAAATTTTCATGACACAAAATATTGTTCTTCTTTTGATTTTAAAAAAAATGTAGAAGAGCAGATGTAGCTCAATGGTTGAGCACCTGCTTCACATGTATGAGGTCCAGGATTCAATCCCCAGTACCTCCTTTAAAAATAAAATAAAATAAAATAAACACCATTCTTAGCACCCAGGCAATATAAAAACAGGCAGACAGGGACAGGTAGAGGGCAGGATTTGGTCTCAGAGCCACTGTTTGCTGTCCTCTGCTCTCCTTAAAGAAGTAATAAAATAGGAAAGGAGAGGCAGAGGGTGATGGTCATTAAGAGCTAGAATAAGGGATCTAAATTAATTTAGAAGACTTTGGGTGAGAAGTGTGTGTGTGTGTATGCGGAGGGGTGACACAGAAGGTTTCTAAGCAAGAAAATTCCTGGCAGTAGCAAATAAAAGGGAGATTAGAAGAGAAAATAATCTAGAAGGAATATAT
This sequence comes from Dasypus novemcinctus, assembly GCF_030445035.2. Classification (NCBI taxonomy): domain Eukaryota; kingdom Metazoa; phylum Chordata; class Mammalia; order Cingulata; family Dasypodidae; genus Dasypus; species Dasypus novemcinctus. The sequence goes on along the minus strand of NC_080678.1, from coordinate 83,056,656 downwards.
GAAAGCCTGATCTAGAACGGTAGCTTTGAGGGAGGAAAAGAAGAAAATAGACAGGGAAAGGAGGACAACAGAACATGAAGAGAGAGAGAAGGAAGGAAGGGAGGGGAAGGGGGAGAGAGGGGGAGGGAGGGGAAGGGGGAGAGAGGGGGAGGGAGGGGAGGGAGGGGAAGAGGGGGTGAGGGAAGAGGGGTAGAGAGGGAGTGAGAGAAGGAAAGAGAGAGGGAGTGAGAGAGGGAGAGAGAGGGAGAGAGACGGGGATGGGGGGGAGGAGAAGAGAGAGAATATTTACCTGGCAAACATAACCAAAGAGAACAATTTCCAGACAAGAAGGAAAAAAAAAGACAAAGATTTTTGCATTCCCATTCACCAGTGCCATGAGTATAGTATATGACTGAAGTAGATTAACTGAAGAATTTGTCTTTTAATAGAAGGTTTAAAACAGTCCAAATTGGAGCTTCCAGTTCAAAGACAGAGTCCTCTGTCTACCTGGATGTCAGATAAAATGCAGCATTCATGTTTTGTTTTGGTGATGCAATAAATAGGGCAGCTTTAGAGATGATGTTGATTTACTTATGCTCCAGAGACTTTTCAGCAGTCTTCCCAAATTAGGAAAGAGTATTCATCTGGTGTACATACATATCACTACCCTCAGAATTTTAAAATCATCCTGCTGACTGTGACTCAGAATTTCATCTATCTTTTCTTGCTCTGACAGAGTACTACTCTTAGGGGGAATAAAAAAACTGTGGTGCTGCAAATACAAGAGATTCAACATTACGCCATCTACCAAATGCAAATAATCCTACTCTCTGGGAGCACAAGATGCCTTCTAGTACTCAAAACTGAAAGCTGAGTCGGGGGTGGAGGAAGGAGCAGGAGACCCACACAAACACAAGTAGCCCAAATCATGAAAGTGTAAGATAATACAGCCTTATGAGAACACAGCAAAGAGAAAGACTAATTTCAACTAACAAGCCAGCAAGCACTTCATAAAGAGGTTAGCAGCTGAGCTGTGCCTGTTTCAGCAAGAAAAAAAGGCAATTTTAGGCAGTGAGAATGATGTAAAAAACAAAAGATATGGAAAAATATTAGCCATGTTCATTTCAAAAGTAATACATGCATTGTGAATGCACTAAATGCTCAGTCACTTTAAAATATATTATATATTACAATATATATTTTATGTGAATTTCACCTCAATTTGAAAAGGTGGTACACATGTTCATTGTTAAGGGGGAAAACACAAATGAAGCAAAAAATTTAAAAATCTGAAATCACATCACTCAAATGTAACCACATTTTAATACATACTTTTCTACATAAAGCAAAATACAAAATGGAATCATTCTAAGCATATCATCCTACTGTTTTTTGCTTAACATCATAACAGCATAGATGTTCCATGCCAGTCTGGAATATATAATAGTGATTATTCTTCTGAGGGCTACAGAGACCCATAGGTTCTATGGTCATGGCAGATGGAGTTCAGTGCCATGTCAGTTGGCCCTACTTTGGAGTTTGTGTTTCTGTGTGATGGAGCTGGACTCAGATGTGATCTTTGTTCACAAGCCTCTCCTGTTACTTTTACTGGAACTGTAGATGGTGCTGGGGTTTAATGTATACCCAGGGGACCTGAATCTCTGGACTGACCATGTGATAGCCAGGCCCTGAGCCTCAACAGACTTCAGCTCCTACATTCTGGTTTGTTGGACTTACCCCACTCAGCTAACATGGAGGTGAAGAATGTCAACCACCACACCAGGGAGCCAAGAGTGCCTACAACTGAAAGCAGGAGAATTGCATCCAGTATCCATGTGGAATCTAAGCCCCCTCTTGATATAGATGTGGAGTGGACACGGCCATTCTAGGGTCCACAGGATGGAGGAATAGAGTATGGATTAGAGTGGACTTACTGATATTCTATCCATGAACTACTGTGATTAGTAATCGAAGAAAATGTGGCATTGGTGTGGAGAAAGTGGCCATGGTGGCTGCTGGGGGTAGGGAGTGGAAGGAAGAGATGTGATGTGGGGGCATTTTTAGGACTTGGAGTTGTCCTGGATGGTGCTGCAGGGACAGTTACCGGACATTGTATTTCCTCCCATGGCCCACTGGATGGATGGGGGAGACTGTGGGCTATGATGTGGACCACTGACCATGAGGTGCAGCGGTGCTCAGAGATATATTCACCAAATGCAATGAATGTCCCATGATGATGGAGGAGATTGTTGTTATGGGGGGAGGAGTAAGGTGAGGGGGGTGGGGGGTATATGGGGACCTCATATTTTTTTAATGTAACATTAAAAAAATAAAGACAAAAAAAAGAAACAAAAACCAATGGCCCCTGGGGAGAGAGACAGAGCCAGTTGCCTGATAAACTATAGCATGCCTTGTGGAGAAAGGCAAAGCCTAAAGAGCCTCATAGTCTACCGCTGACACTGTGGAGAAAACAGAGGAGCTGAGCCCAGAGTGAGATGATCCCTGGAAAGAGAGGAACCCAGGAAGCCTGAACCCTGGCAGACATCAACAGCATTCTTGCTCTAACACGTGGCAATAGACTTTGGTGAGGGAAGTAACTTACCACTTTATGGCCTGGTAACTGCAAGCTTCTACCCCAAATAAATACTCTTTATAAAAACAAAACAAAACAAAGCAAAAAAACCAATGGCAGGGAAGCAGATGTGACTCAATTGATTGGGCTCCCGTCTACCATATGGGAGGCCCTGGGTTCACATCCCAGGGCCTCCTTGTGAAGGAAAGCTGGCCCATGCCTGCAGAGCGCTAACAGCCCACGCCCATGGACAGCTGGTGCAGCAAGATGACCCAACAAAGGGGGACAAGCAGACACAGAAGAATGTGCAGCAAATGGACACAGAGAGCAGACAGCAAGCAAGCAGCAACGGGGCAGGCTAAATAAATAAAATAAATCTTAAAAAAAAACAACAACCCAATGACAAACCTGAGGTCAAGGGTAGGTATAGTCCTTCCCATACAGACTGCTTTCAAGATCCTACCTCAACTTGACCTTTTTGTTCTATTTTCTTCCAGGATCTCCATAAGAGAATCCATGCTACTAGCCACTATATTCAGACTTTTCTTTCTTCCACATGAGAGCAAAAAGGTATGGGCATGTCTTGTTTAATATATACACCTTTTTTTTTTTAAAGATTTATTTTTTATTTATTTCTTTCCCCTTTCCCCCCAGTTGTCTGCTCCCTGTGTCCATTCGCTGTGTGTTCTTCTGTGACTGCCTCTATCATTATCAGCTGCACCGGGAATCTGTGTTTCTTTTTGTTGTGTTATCTTGTTGTGTCAGTTCTCCGTGTGTGCAGCACCATTCCTGGGCAGGCTGCACTTTCTTTTGTGCTGGGCAGCTCTTCTTATGGGGCACACTCCTTGCGTGTGGGGCCCCCTCGCAGGGGACACCCCTGCGTGGCACAGCAGTCCTTGCACGCATCAGCACTGCGCATGGGCCAGCTCCACACAGGTCAAGGAGGCCCGGGGTTTGAACCACGGACCTCCCATGTGGTAGGTGGACGCCCTATCCATTGGGCCAAATCCGCTTCCCTGTTGCCACCTTTTAGATCTGATAGGGATTCTAGGTTTTCTGTCCTGAACTTTAAAATGGGTTCATTTGCATAATTAAAATACTGAAGTTCTGGTAAAAAAAAAGCCCACCAATTACTAGCACTGGAAGCTGGGCAATTTACTCAAATTCTTTGAGCCTTAGCATTAGTTTCTTCATCTATAAAATGGGGATAATAACCATACAGAGTTTTCCTAAGGATAAATGAAATAATGATTTTTAAATCTCATTTGCTTTATTGACTTATTTTTAAAATTGAGAGAACTATGAATTCAAATATAAATTAAGTAACAAAGAGGCTCCCTCTAGAATTTGCCCTTTCTCTATCCACATTCCTCTTGCTGCTTTATGGCAGTTTCACTATCTCTTGCCTGGATAGATGGCTCCCCAACCACAGTGTCTCATGCTTCAGTCTATCTTTCTCATTGCTACCAGGGTTATCTTACCAAACCCCTAAACTGTTCACATTATATCCCAGCTCAAAATCCTTCTGCTGTCTAACATCCTATGCTTAGTATGTTCTACTTCTAGGAATTATCCTATAAATGTATTTGCACATGCATACAATGACATATGTACTGTGACATTCATTGCAATATTACCTAAAATAGCAAAAGATCACAAGTAATCTAATGTGCTTCCATAAGGGTCTAATTAAATAAATTACGTTATAACCACCATTGGACTATTACATAAATGCACAAAAGAGGGGAAGGCTCTTTAGGTACTTACAAGAAATGTTCTCCAAAATATATTAAAGGAGAGAAAAATCAAGGAACAGAACAATATGTATATGATAAATCACCATTTGTATAAAAAAGGGAATACATATTGCTTGAATACGCATAAACTATCTTAGAAGCATACCCAAGACACTTGGTAGGAGAGAACAGGGTGGCTGGAGTTCAAGGACAGGAGAAGGGAGTGGGTACAACTCAGTGGTTTAAATGCCTGCTTCCCATGTATGAGGTCCAGGGTTCAATCCCTGGTACCTAGTAAAAAACAAAACAAAAAAATAAGCAACTCACATCAAGGACAAGAGGGAGACTTTTCACTTTCACCTTGTTGTACCTTTTCAATTTTGAACCAGGTGAATTTATTACCTATTAAAATATGAAGTATTTTTAGCTGTTTATTATAGCATATTAAAAAATCCCTTCATAATCTGGCACAATCTACCTTAGAGGCTCATTACTAAACCGTCCCCACTCCCTAACTGCACAGGCCCATCTCTGTTATCTTTTTATCAGCTCCACACAAAGGCTCTCCCATTTTCTCTGGCTGGCAAACTCTTCCTTGTGCTTCAAACACTGCCTCCCTCAGGTAGAATTAACTCCCCTCCTGTCTTCCCACCAAACTGTGCAAAAAAGTCCTTTGTCCCACTTCGTTTACATGTTTGCTCCGGGTCATCAGAGGCTGGGTTCACAGACCTAGTCCAGGCCCATCGAGGTTTATACCCTTAGGACAGAATCCAGGCCTCATATGGCAGTAAAAGTATGATGAAAGAACAAGAGACTATCAATACTGACAAACAGATTTAGAAAAAGAACAAAGCAGAATTCTAGAAATGAAAGATGCTGTCATTTAAATTAAAAATTCAGTGGATGGATTAAACAGCATATTAGACACAGCTGCAAGAGAATTAGCAAACCGGAAGAGCTGAAGAAATTACCAAATGGAAAATATAAACTGTTCAGAGACATGAAAGATAAAATGAGAAAGTCAAATATATCTCTAATTAGACTTCTAATGGGAGAGAATAGAGTGAGGGAAGAGGCAAAAATTCAAAGTGATGAAGGCTAAGAATTGTCCAGGATTGACGAAAGAAATCAATCCTCAAAATCAGGGAGTTCAAAAAATCCCAAGAGATAAATAAGATCTTAAAAGCCCTAGCAAAAAAAGACATTACCAATGTGAAATAACAATTAGAATGATAGCTGATTTGAAGACAGAAGACTGTGGAATAGTATCTTCAAAGTGATAAAAAGGAAAATATACCCAAAAGGAAGGTCTGTTCTCATTTCTCTTGCATCTCAAAGAAAATGATATATATGTAGACAAATGCAAAAGAAAAGACTGTTTAAGGCAACAATAGTGTCTAATTTGTGGAGAGAAAAAAAGTCAATGCAGAAATGAAATCTTAGACAACAGGGGACACAATGGGAATTATGTTTTAAGATCCTTATATTAATCAGGAAAACAGTAAGGATGCAAATTAATTTAAGACTTTGAAGTTAAATATGCATGTTGAAAATTTTCTAGAAAACCAGTGAAAGACTGGAAATAGTGAGCATATCTTCCAAAATAGTAGTAATGGTCCCCTGATCCTCATTTTCAACTCTGTTATTCCTGTCTTGAAAGAGATTCTCTCCTTTCAGACAACAGTACCTGGCATAATATGTGCCCATTAAATATTTGTTAAAGTAATTTAGCTGTTCCAGAATAAGATGAATTCTTTTTCACAAACTGTCATACTTCTTGACTCTTATCTGGAAGGCTGATTCCATCTTACTATTTCAGTGAGTGACCAGGCCACCCCTTCAGTTTTTTTCAGAAAATAAGACAATGAATGCTTGGGCTAAAAACCCCATATCCTAAATCCTAATTCTTGCTTTCAAATTGGAAAAAATAGTACTTTTCTCCTCACTATTGCTCCAAACAAAAGGGAGATCTATCAAACATTTAGGTTTTGATTTTAATCATGGGAAACTGGCAATCAGAGGTTTAGACACTTAAAAATGTGAGTGATATTTTCCCCAGTTGGTAAAACTGTATATTCCACAACATATGGAAGTCTACTGAAAGCTTTCATTGGCATTTTGCCTTGTTGAGTAAAAGTAAGAAACTATGCCTAGACTTTTTTTTTTAAATCAACACTGCCTTTTCATTAGACTAACATTTAAAATAGGACTAAAAAATCAGAGAAATATATTTATGATAATATCTAACACTCACTGAGCTCTTAACTATGTGCCAGGCATAATTCTAAACATGTTTATGAACTGATTTAATCCTCACAACACCACTATGAGTCATGTGCTGCTATTAGCTTTGTTTTACAAAGAAGGACTATGAGAAATAGAGATTAAATAACTTTAACAATATTACATACCTTACAGGTATCAACGGTGAGGTTTGAACCCCTAGGAGTCTAACTTTAGAATGTTGTTCTTAACCATTATACTCTATTGCCTCCCAAGATCCTTGTCATGTTTGTATGCTAATTTAGCTAGTATCTGTATCTAAAGTCTGACTTTGGAATTTGTTAACTCATTTTGGATGAATTTTGCCAAAGTTGGCTATTCTTTTAATTTGCAGAGGATCAAAACTAACAGAGAACATCAAATCCATGTTATATTTTTATTCACATTTACATATTCTGCATAATCCTGTGTTGGGCAGGATTACCCTCCAACCCCACCCCCAGGACTCTATCTGAAATTCATTCATTCAGAAAGCATGTATTAGATGATCCGACTACATGTAAGCAATGATTTACAGCTACTTTCCTAATTGATCATTCAATTTCATCAAGATTCACCCACAGCATGATATATATTTTTCTAAAGAAGCTTAAACAGTTTTTAATAGGGAGGAAGCAAATGGTCTTCCCATTCAACAAACATTTGTTCATTCAGCAAATATTTCTCATGATCTTACTGGTGCCAAGCACTATGAGCGGTGCTAAAAATTCAAGGGCAAACCAAGCAGAGCCAATATATGACCCTCTGGGGCTCTAGAGGGGAGAAAGATGTTACACAAGTAATATCACACAAATAATTACTTACAATTGTGATAAGTACAATAAGGACAAATATTTAGGGGACTACAAGAGCATATGATGGAGGGACCTAATCTAGGGTGGGAAGTATAATTAGTGAAGGCTTCCCTGAAAAATTGACATTCAACATGGAACCCGAGGATTAACAGAAACTAGTCAAGTCAAGAACTGCAGAAAAGCAGGTCAGACAAAGGGTACAGCATATGGGAAGGCCCAGAGCCCAAGAAGCTCTGTGCACAGGAAGAAATGAAAACCTAGAGTGCCTTGGGTACAAAAAGCAGAAAGAAGTTAGACTAATGTTCAAAGGTCCTTTACTAACTATGGAGTCTACCACCAGCTCACCCCTCTCTATCTGCAGCTGGTTTTACTGTGTGTTTATCATTTTTCCCCACATTACTACCATTTTATATTTTGTCCATCACTCCAAGGAATAAAAAACACTGTATTTATAGTACTACTGCACAATCCTTTAAGAGGGATAATTTCAATTCTGCAACAATTTCATAGGTAGAGAGGATATAGGTAAGAGATACCTTTTATAAGATTAAAAATTCCACTTGTATTTTAAGCAATTTGAGGCCATATATATATATATATCTTCTATATCCTAGTATCCTTCACAACACTGAACAATGTACATTGCTAGAATGTGATACATACTTTTGCTATTTGGGAAGAACAGATGTAGCATAAAAAATTAAGAACTGTTATTATAGAATTTTTTTCTATATGATTTACTAGCACATTCATATATACTTACCTACTTTAATTATATAAGAACATGTCCACCATGCAGATAAAAGGTGAGCCAGTTCTCCACGAGTGGGGTGGGAACAGAGAAAAGGCTGGAAATGTAAGGATGCTAGATAATAGAAGTCCCTCAACTTTCAACTCTAAGGATAAATGTGCCATTACTCTTTCTTCACAGGAAGCTTACTCATGGGAATAACTTAAGCTTATTTCAAAAGGTGAAATGACTATCTTGGATATTGGCCAGTTATGGTAAGAACCGCAGTGAAATACAGGCACTTTTCCTTTAAAAGTCATTCAACTGGAAATTTTATCAGTGCAAAATTCTCTCTGGGCCAAAGAGTCTATTTTCTGCAACATAACAGTATTTATTAAACAGATTTAGTTCTAAGATTCACTACCTTTCACTCTCAAAACACACACACACCACTGATACCAATCTGGTATGCTGACATGAAATTTTGGAATTGAAAAGTAACCAACCCAATATATTTTAATTTGTGAATCTTTGTTTCTCTTTGTGATTAGATAGGCATTTAATATATAGCAACATTTGAGGGCAATAAATGAGAATCTTCATGCCTCCCAAGGGAGGCAACACAGTGAGCTATCCTCATCATCATGAAATAACCTATAATGTCTAGCTGGCATATCAAGTATCAAAGCACAATCCACTTATCAAAGGACTACCATAAGCAAGGGGCTATGATAAGCCAACACAAAGAATATGATCTGGGAGTAAAGAATGGGGAGCTGATGCTTAATTTGTGCAGAATTTCTATTGAGGTTGATTGTAAATATTTGGAAATGGATAATGGTGATGGTAGCACATTTTTGTGAGATGTAATTAACAGAACTGAATTATTTTTGTGAATGTAGTTGGAGGGGGAAGTTTTGGACCATGTATGCTGCCAAAAGGAAAGTTAGAAAACAAAACAGGGGTTCTGTATAACACAGTGAACCCTGTTGTGGATGCTAGACTATGGTTAATAGTAAAAATATAAGAATGTTCTTTCATGAATTATAACAAATGTACACTATTATAAGGTGTCAATAACAGGGTGGTATATGGGGAAAAATACACCTAATGTAAACTATGGACTATAGTTAACAATAACTTTTTTTTTAAGATTTATTTGATTTATTTACTTTCCCCCCTTCCTCTCCTCCTGGCCCTGCTGTTTTTGCTGTCTGTGTTGTCTTTTCTTATTTTCTCTCCTCTAGGATTCACCAGGATTCAATCTTGGTGACCTCCAATGTGGAGAGAGGTTCCCTGTCAATTGCGCCACCTCAGTTCCTGGTTTCTGCTGCGTTTCACCTTGACTCTCCCCTTGCCTCTCTTTTGATGTGTCGTCATCTTGCTGCACGACTCACTTGCACAGGCAGTGGCTCACCATGCAGGCATTCTCATGGGCACTGGCTCACTGCACCGGCATGCTTTTCTCTTCTTCTTTTTCATCAGGAGGCCCCAGGGATTCAACCTGGGTCCTCACACAGCAGGCAGAAACCCCATCACTTGAGCCACATCCACTTCCCGACAATAATATTTTAATATTCCTTCATTAATTGTAAGAAAGGTACCACACTAATCCAAAGCGTCAGCGATAGGGCAGTATATGGGAACATGCCATTTTTTACATGACTTTTCTGTAAACCTACAACTTCTCTAATTAAAAGTTACAATAATTTTTAAAAATTATGCAAAGTGAAAGAAACCAGACACAAAGTAATACATATTGTTTGATTCCACTTATATAAAATGTAAACATAAATATATTTATAGAGACAAAGAATAAAATAAATATATAAAAAATTATATAGAGAGAATTAGATTAGCAGTTGCGTAGGGCTGGGGAAGGATAGAGGAATGAGAGGTGATTGCTAAGGGGTATGGAGTTTTTCTTTTTGGAGTAAAGAAAATGTTCTATTTTTTATTGTGGTGATAATTGCACAACTCTGTGCCCTAAAAGCCACTGATTGTACACTTTGGATGGGTTGTATGGTATGTGAATATATCTCAAAACTGCTTTAGAAAAAAAAAAAGGAAGATTATGATCCAGGCCTTGCCCTCAGGAAACCAAAAAGATACCCTATAGAAATAGGGAGGGCAGGGGAAGGAAAAACCCACAATGTAACCAATCATCCAAGGACTCATAACCCAGCATATAAGAACACAAAATCAACAAAGCATGAATGGAAAGAAAACTATGAATCCCCAATTTCATATATTTAATTATATAAATCCCCCTTTCCCAACTATTCTATTAGACTTTATTCATTTGTCTACACATAATGCATATACTTAAATAGACTAGAAGTATTTTTCAGAAACTAGCTCATTATTTTGAATTTATTTCATTCCACACCTACTGAAATAGCAGTTAGCTTGCACAGCCAAACAGGACAAGAAAGTCCTGGGATGTTGTAGCAGACTGGATTTCCTCACTCTTCTTTACAAATTCTTGAGTAAGAAAGTGAATTAAAGGTTTATTATTTTTACTTGTTTGTTTGTTTTAATGGTGAAAGGGAGGGGAGCCGGTTGTATTAGTCAGCCAAAGGAGTACTGATGCAAAGTACCAGAAACCTACTGGCTTTTATAAAGGATATTTATTTAGGATAAAAGCCTATAGTCATGAGGCCCTAAAGAGTCCAACTCACGATATCGTAAGAGGTGCTTTCTCACCCAAAGTCACTGGCTATGTGTTGAAGCAAGATGGTGGGAGATGTCTGTGAGGGGTGAGCCTTCCTTCTTTCTTATAAGGCTCCATGATTCCAGCTTCTTCTGATCTCAGCTGTAGGTTGGCTTAAAGCTTATCTCTCCCCTGGGGCTCATTTATTTCTGGGCTTAGCTGCTCTGCTCTCTTCACCAGGACAGGTATAGACTATCAGGCTCCTCTCTCTTCCCAGGGCCTCTCCCATATCTCATGAGCTGTCTCTCTTCCTCTGGGTTCTTCTGTGAGTCTGTTTTATCAGCCCACCAAAGGGATCCGGACTCAACCCTACCCTGCAGGCACCAATGATGTGGTCAAATCAAAGCCCTCATCTTAACATAATTTAATCAAATACATCTCAGCTGAATCTAATAGAATCAAAGGTTATCATGGCCCAGAGGAAAAGACCCGTTTACAAACATAATTAATATCTTTCAGAATTCATAAATAATATCAAACTGCCACACTGCTGCTCTATATAGTTAAGCTTGTATTTTTATGCAGGGAAACACAAATTGGTGTGGGGTAAAGGAAAAAGGTGATTAAGACATAGTAAAGGGGAAGCAGACTTGGCCCAGTGGTTAGGGCGTCCGTCTACCACATGGGAGGTCCGGGGTTCAAACCCGTGTGGAGCCGGCCCATGCGCAGTGCTGTCGCGCGCAAGGAGTGCCGCACCACGCAGGGGTTTCCCCCGCATAGGGGAGCCCCACCCGCAAGGAGTGCGCCCTGTAAGGAGAGCCGCCCAGCGCGAAAGAAAGTGCAGCTTGCCCAGGAATGGCGCCGCACACACGGAGAGCAGACACAACAAGACGACACAACAAAAAGAGACACAGATTCCCATGCTGCTAACAACAACAGAAGCGGACAAAGAACATGCAGCAAATGGACACAGAACACACAACTGGGGGGAAGGGGAGAGAAATAAATAAATAAAATAAATCTTTAAAAAAAAAGACAGTAAAGCACAAATCAAACTCAACTAGACTGCAAAAGGCTGGGAAACAGATAAAAATGTGAGTAAAGATAGATTTTGTAAGTTTTCAACAATGAACATGTAATACTTTTGTAAGAAGAAAAAAATGTGATTTTTTTTAAGCATCATGAAGGCTCAGCATGGCAAAAAGTGATTATTAATATTATACTGTTCAATTGTATGGTTTTTAGTGTTGTACAAAGGATAAAATACTTCAATTATGATGATAAAAACACAAATGAACAAAAATTCCCTACTTACATATTAATCTCAACTTATTTCCCTAAAAAACCTTTGCGTAAATTGTTAAGAAGAAAAAAGTTAAGATAACCTTCCTCTTCACAACCACTTCCAATGGAAACAGAACAAGTCACACAAATGTTTGGATAAAAGAAAGCTCCAGCACCCATGTAACTCTAAATTTGGGGTTATCTATACTTAACTGTCTTAGTAGCCTAATCTACCCAAACACATAGTGCAAGAATTCCACAGGTCTAATGTAAAGGAATAGAAAGATACATGAAAGTCTCCGGTGTGAGGTCCTTCCTCCAATTTATCTACTTTGTTCTACTGAAGTTTCAGAATCTTACTACAGATTTGAACTTCACTCCATAAAGCTCACTCTGAAGGATTTACACTACATAATACTAACGGCCACTGAAGCTTAAACATGCCAAGGCAGAAGTTTATATTTTCTTCCTCTAGTCTTATAAGTATGGAAGGTTTAGGGGCAGACTTGCCTGAAGGCACATGAACTGATTAAATGACCTTGTCTCATCAAGAATTCTTAGCACAGAGCATTATTCTGGAGAGAACCTTGCTGAGATACCAGCTAATATCTGACATTTGCTCATTAAGTACCATACTTCCTTGACACTGCTCTAACGCAGGTTTATTATTTCAAAATATACCCCCATTGTCATAACCATGACAGAAGATCTAATGAAAAGACTGGGCCCAGATCAGCCAGAAAGGCAAAAACAACAGATCAACTTTATGCTATCTTTGTCTCTTACCATATGGTTCAAGGAAATAAAGATCTTTTATGAGGAATTCATGACTCATAGTACAAAGCAGCAGGATTCCAAATAATATATCAACACCTGGTCTAAATCATTAAATTTTAAAAAGACACTCCCAAGAAGAGAATTTAAAAGCCTAAAGCCACTTTCAGATAGGAGGCAACATATCCTCACAGTTATGAATCTTGTAAGTGGTCTGCATAGTTGAAATGACTCTGAAACAGAGAACCACAACCCAAAATAGCCTGAACACTTTTATTATCTCAAACAATGGGCAGTCAGCCATTCATTCCTCCCTCTAGTATACAGTCTATTCTACTTGTTTCAGTAAAAAAAAAAAAAAAAAAAAAACACATTGCGAATTTGATAAGGCTGTTCCAATTTGGTTATTTTGGATGTTTGAAAGCTGGGGATGGAAAATGTTGGTTGCACAATAATTACTATTAAAATATTTTGCAAATGAAAAAATAAGTACGAGGCATATGTTTTGTAAAAAAAAAAAAAAAAAAATTACAGTGCATACCTATGACCAGCCTGGCACTGAAAATAAAGGGGTGAACATATACAGACAAGGTCCCTGCCACCAAGGACCTACAATCTAGTGGAGAAGATAAACACAGAACAAGGAGATGTGGATAAGGGAGCATATACATGCTATGCTGGACTGTCTGCTGTGGATATCAAGGCTATTCCCAGGAAGTTGATAGAAAGCTTTTGAATTGACAACCCTCTCACTTGTGATGTATATAAAATATATTTTATATGTAAATAATGATCAGTAATTTAATAAGTATATAAAATGACTTTGCTTTTAAACAAATATATCAGAAATGTTAAAATCAAAAGGAGTTCTGGCCCCATTAGAGTTGCCTTGATGCTGCCCTTACTCCTGGAGAATAAAAGGAAAAACCAACAGTCTACTGTTGTTGGCATTTCCATAGGACTTTTGCTGACTCTTATTTTGTCCACTTAGAGTTACAACAGTGCCATTTATAAAACAGCTTAGGAAAAACCCAACTTTCCACTCTGTAGATATATATGAACAAACATTTAAATTGGGATGCCATTAAAATTATAGGTATAGTTGTAGAAACAATCTCCAAAAACTTTCTATTCTTTCAAATAGTCACATGAGTAAATGTTAACTATTATTGGAACAATATTCAGATGGGTCTCCTTGTATCTCTTTTGAACTGGAGACAAAGTTTTTCAAATGAAACTTCATGGTTCTCTAAAGCCATCTGAAGTCCTATTTAACTCTAATTTAAGGCTTCGTGTGAAGCAAGCACAGATACTATAAAAAGCCTTTATCTGTTTTGCATCTGTAAGACTTTTATGCTGATCTATATCTACTCTTCCTTTTAAAAAAGAAAAAAATGTTGTGAAATTGAGTGCAGCTATAAAACAAGCCCTACCTTCCCATCATTCTTCTCATCTGGGCCCTTCATGCAAAGCTCTGCCACAGCAAGGCTACACACAGGTAACCTGGTCAGGCCCAGGGCCAGTGGAATCTTTATGACATGACATTCTTGTTGCTTCTGATTCTAAGTGGAGAACCTCCACTGATATTTAACAAGCTTGCTCTGAGTGGGGTGGAATGTGGCGTGGAAAAAAGCAGAGGACCCACAGGAAGAGGACCAGAGCTGAGTCCAGACTCGGCCACTTACTAGCTGTGCCTCTGTGGGCAGGTTACTTAATTTCTGTGAGCTACAGTTGCCTTGTCTGTAAAACAGGGACCATATCAATATCTACCTTACAGGATTGTTAGGAGATTATAGGGCTTATATGAATGTTATTAATTATTAAATTTTTCCTTAATATTTAAATTATATGTTCATTTAGAAAACTAGAAAAGAGAAAAGTGTTAAGAAAACCAATATCCCACAGGCTTATCATCCAAATATTATTATTTATTTTCAGCTGAAATAAGTCAAACACCAACCAAAACAATATCAAAGCAAAAGTAATTTCAGGTGCTAGTGTTGATAATTTACAAAGGACCAAATTAATTGCTTATCTCTTTTTAAGAGCAGAGCAGCCTTTCCCCTCTATCGTTAAAGTGAAGACAATGCTGCTATTTGTCTCAGAGCTAGTTCCAAGAGAGTATGATATATGGGTAAAGCTCATAAAAGTCAAAGCCACAAAAACTCCCAAAATAAATATTTCATGAGCCCAAGGGACAGTTACAATGCATGACCTCAGATGCCAAGGAGAAGGCAACATGTCTGAAAACCCATTAATAAACCTGGAGTGACTATAATGGTCAAGTGGAAAAAAAGAAAAATTTATATACCATACTACAAGGTGAGGCAGTCTAAGCCTTCCAACATTTTCACAATGCTTCCTGAATCCCATCCTTGGAGCTTCCTGTGTCTCTGCATTTTTCCTTTCCCACCCTCACCTCTCCTCCCCCTTCTCATCTTAATATGGTACCAGAAATACTGTTTAAAATTGTCTTATTCCATACAAAGGACTATTATTCAGCAATAAAAAAGAACGGAAATTCTGATACATGCTATATCATACATGTATTATGTATGAAAACAAGCTAAGTGAAAGAAGCGAGACACAAAAGACCATATATGATTCCACTCATATGAAATGTCTAGAATAGGCAAACTCATAGAGAGACAGAAAATAGACTGGTGGTTGCCTAGGGCTGAGGATGTATATGAGGTTTCTTTTTTGGGGGACAAAGAAAAATGCTCGAAAACTAGATTGTGATGATGGCTATACAACCCTGCCAATATATTAAAAACAACATTTAATTGTACACTTTAAATGGGTGAATTGTATGATATGTAAATTCTATCTCGATAAAGTTGTTTTAAAAAAATGGTCTTGTCAGAATCCTGCAAAGTAAAAACGGACATGTATATATTCCCATCCTACTCCTTTCTTTTAAGTGTGGAGTAAAAGCGATGACTCAGTTGAGATATGATATGTATATAAAATGTCAAGACTACTTTTGTTTGGAAAGCGGACTTGACCCAATGGACAGGACGTCCGCCTACCACATGGGAGGTCCGCAGTTCAAACCCAGGGCCTCCTTGACCGGTGTGGAGCTGGCCCATGCGCAGTGCTGATGTGCGCAAGGAGTCCCCTGCCAAGCAGTGGTGTTCTGCGCGTAAGGGAGCCCCATGCACAAGGAATGTGCCCTCTAAGGAGAGCCACCCAGCGCGAAAGAAAGTGCAGCCTGCCTAGGAATGGCATAGCACACACAGAGAGCTGACACAACAAGATGACGCAACAAAAAGAAAGGAAAAAAAAGACTACTTTTGTTTAACAAATATACATGAAATTACAAATCCAAATGAGTCCTATCCTCAAGAACATAGTTAGTTGCCTTAATGTTGCCCTAACTCAAAACTTGGTCCTCATATTCTCAACAACTGGGTGCCTTTGCTTGTAAAATTCCCTCCACCTCCAATGCCTTCCTTAGCACATCTTTAAATGTTCAAATCCCACCTGCCTTTAAGTAAGGCCCAGCTCAAATGTTACTTCCTCCAAGAAGGCTTCTCTGGCACTCTCTTCAAAAGTAATCTCATTTACCTCCGACTTTCCACAGCATCTTACTTCCTTATTGCCCCTTAGGACTTTCTATCCAGTATCATAGTTATTCTACTCAATATCATACTTATTGCTTTGGCAATAGAAAAGGTCTCAATAAATACCTGTTCGATAAATGACTACTCAGCATTGAGAATTAGATCTTCATCTGGTAAATTTCAGAAATATCTAAAAGTCACTTATACTCAAGATGTTAAATAAAGTAGTTGGGCTAAGGAATGCCCTCTTCAAAATGCACATTTTCTTGACCAAAATAAGACTAATTTGGCATATGAATGTAAATAATCTGAAAGAAATTCCCTAAGAGCAGCACTGGAATAGAACCCTCACCTGGATTATATAAATTCCAGAATATCTGTTCAAAAACAAGTTTCATTACTTTTTGGCAACACCAGGTTTTTTTTCCTAGCAAAACCTCAGAGTTCTGTCCATTCTCAAGTCCTGCTAATTCTTCTTCCATCTTATTTCTGATTAATTCCTTTTCCATTTTCCCTACCACACCCATACTCCAGGCCCTCAATTTTCTCATGACCAACTAATCTTAAAAGACTACAAATGTGTGTCCTTTGCCATAGTTCCTTCCTTCAATAATAAATAATCCATCCATCCTGTGTGCCAATGTTGAGGGTAGGAACTGTAGAGCATATAAAGAAATATTAAATGGACCCTGTTCTTAAGACCTAATCAAGTTAGGAACTTGAGGTAGGTATACAATTTATAACAATACTTGGAAACATATATTTAAGGGCTACAATTGGTAGGTCCTCTGGTCTCCCCAGAAAGCAGCCCATATAAAATCTTCCTCACACATTCTCATTCTCTCCCTTCCCTTCTTTCTTTGTTCATCTTGTTGCATAGGGCCTTCTGTTAAACTGTCCATATGTCATGAGCCAACATCAGCTCCAATTTCTCTCCAACTTGCCTCTTCATCTACAATCAAGACAATCTACAAAGTGACTCACTCACAAATACCTTTGTTCATGATTTGCTACTTATCAGCACAACCCTTCCCACTTTCTGTTATTTCATATCTCCAGCCAATCTCAAATTTCTTCTTTTGCATGTGTTGGGAAGTATGTAACTTTACGTAATTTTTCTTCAGTTTATATCTGGCCTTATTTTATTTCTTTTTTTTTTTTCGTACAGTGCCTATTAAACAGTGTTATCTAACTTCAGGTATATATCACAACCACCTACGGAGCTTCTTAAAAACACACAGACCTGCACCCGACCTCTGAGAGCTCCTCAGTAAGTCTGAGGTGGGAGCTGGACATCTTTATTTCTAAAAAGCCCCACTGGTGATTCTTATGTACACCTCAATCTGAGAACCACTGATTCATTACAATGCTCCCTACACAGCAGGCGTCAATGCTTATCAATTCATAGCACTGAAGCTCATAAATAACTTTTCTCAATAGCCTAACTAGAGATCAGTCCTTAGACTACACTAGCTCTGTTCCAAGTGCAACATGTGGTTTTAAGATTTCATTTCCTGCACCGCTACATAGAAGGACACTATTACCTTGTCTCTTTACATCGTCTCCTACTTGTTGAAAAATGGAGACCTGGAATGTAGCCGTGTTAGACAAAACACTACCTAAGAAAGCACTCTCCAGTCTTAGGTTAAAATTAGTTATAAAAAGAACAAGAATAATGTAGAATTGGACACTCAGAATAAATACAGTATTGTTACCCGACCAGGAATTTGGTCAGTGGTGTCTCCCAGTCTTCCTAGATACCAGTTTCCCAAACTGCCTGAGACAGTCAAGGGGCCCCCGAAGACTGAGAAAGACTGTCAGCAGCTGAAGTGACTCTAGAGAGGAAAGTGTTCTAATCAGATAAATCACCGGAGCCCCACCCACACCCACAGTTGCCTCCCAACCTCCCAACTGTCCTGACACAATTATTTACACGGCTCAGTGGAGGAGCAGTATGAACTTTTTCCAAAAAAAGTTTCACAGGCAGCAGTCGTCTGAGTCAGCCACTCAGAGTGGGAAAGAAAAGTAAGATATTAGCCAGGGGAGCGTTGGGAATCGGTGACAACACCCTTTTTTCCATTTCAGAAGTGAGCTCTACCTCCCCCAGGAATCACCTCAGTTCTCAGTCACAAGCTGTGGGCCGCAGGGGTCTGCAAAATCACTGAGCACACCCCCCCAAAAAAAAGTTATGGATTGCAGAGGGGGCACCCCTTCCTGCTCTCCAGCAGGGGCTGCAGATCCCAGATCCCACGGGCCTCTCGCAGCAGCTCCATCTTGCTTCCCGCCAGGAGGAGGGGCCGGGGGGAGGGCCCCCGAGTCTGAAAGGCCCCAGTGGGAGGAAGCAGTTTGACAGCAGGTAACGCCAAGTGGAAATCTCCACAGAAGGGAATAAAAGGAAGGCTGCAGCTTTAGGGGAAAAGGGGCTCGTGGCCGTGAATTACTGCGTAAGGGAAGTATCCGGTGTTCGTGCCAGAGGTGTGAGCAGAGAGAGGTGAAATGTCCAGCAGGGGAGTTGGGGCGGACAGAGACGAGTGGCCAGTGAGACAGACAAGTGGACAAAAGGGCCAGGCGCGGGGAGCGCCGGGGAGGGGGGCGGGGGAGGCAGGTCTCGGGGCGAGGGGCAGAAGTAGGAGGAGAACAGCGGGGCTCCAAAAAGGATCCCCGGGAGGGAAGGCAGGGGACAGGCCGGGGAGTCCGCCAGCCCGCAGGCCAGGCTGGAGGGGGGGTGCCGAAAAGCAGCTGCCGCCCAGGGAGCCAACGTGGGGTCTTGCCCCGCGGAGGGCAAGAGGCGACGGACCCCCTGGGAACCCTCCCTCGCCGGGCGCCCACCCCGGCCACGCGCGGCGCCGGGCAGCTCCCCAAGGCCCCCTCGCCGAGCGCTCCCGAGAAGGCCGGCGCGGGGCGGGCACGGGGCGCAGGGCCACTTGGCGGCCGGCGGGGCCCGGCGGGGGGCTCGCCCAAGGTCACGGCGCCGCGCGCCCGCGCGCCCACCGCGGCCACGCACCGCGGCCCGCCCGCGCCCGCGCCCGGCGCTCACCCGGACGAGGTTGCTGACCGCAGCCTGCACGGCGGCCACGGGCGCGGTGAGGTCGGGGATGGCTTTGCCGTCCACCTCGCCCTCCTCGTGCATGATCACCAGGTGCGAGATCTGCTGCGCCACCGGCTCCAGGATGCTCTCGATCGTGCGCGTGTGGAACACCGGCATCGCGGCGGCGAGCGGGGCGGCGAGCCGCGGGCTGAGGAGAACGCGGGTCGGCGCGGCCGGGACGGGCGCACTCGGGCTGGCAGCGGCGCGGCGACTCGCACGCCCGGCTTCCCTCCGCGTAACCAGGCTCGCGGCCGCCCCGCCCCCTCGCGCCGCCCCGCCCCCTCGCGCCGCCGCGCCCAATGGCAGCGCCGCTACGAGCCGGGCCGCCGCTCCTATTGGTCGCGCTTCGAGATGCTCCGCCGCCGCCGCGGCGCCGCCAAGCCCCGCCCCGCCCCCATTCCCGAGGGAGGGGCCCGGGATCGGGCTGCGCCGCAGGAACTGGCACCGGATTCCCGAGCCCTAACGCGGGGCGCTCCTTATAAGGGCATGGAGGGAGCGGAGCGTGCGGCTGGAGTCGGGTGGCCCCGCACCCGGGACCGCCCCTCGCCTCGGATCTGCAGAGCCCCGCCCCTCCGCGGAATCACCACAGCGGGGCGGGGTCACCTCGCCGCCCGCGGGCGCCAGTCGGAGCTGGCCGAGGGGCCCTGGGTCTCGCCGCCCCCTCTCCAACTTTTCCCTTCATAAGAGGCCTCAAAATTCTCGATTTCCTCTGAGAATACTTGAAAACGTTTTCGGTAGAAGGCTCGAATAACAGAAGTGCTCAGAGAAACATGAGCGGCGCATTCATTTATACACACATACATACTCCATTGTGGATTGTAGCCTTCTAGAAGTTCGTCTATGCATTTACTTGGACACATATTTTATATGTAAATGGGATTCTCAACATTTTCCTGGAACTTGAATTTCCCCCTTAATTAAAACTTCTTGATTATCTTTTCCTGCTGGCTATGTATAGGCCTGCCTCATTCTTTTTAATGCCTGTGTGGTATTCCATTGCCTGAAATAAAACGTAATTTACATAACCTAGTAATGGACGTCTAGATTGGATTCTGTTTTTCACTAAACATGTTTTTCACTAAATCTGTCTTCCACTAAAAATGAACATCGTTGTACTTGTCTCTGTGATGTGGACAGGTACACTTAGGGCAGATACCTAGAGGGAAGTACAAGTGCAAAAGTACGAAGATTTCATATTTCGATAGATGCTACAAAATTACCCAGTCATCACACCACACTTTGTATACGACATCTTTCAAATGGCTTACTCTTGTCCAAGCTTCCCCATTCTGAGACAAAACACTTTCACTAATGCCACAGAGCAAAAGATCCTCAAGTCATATGCAAATAAATGCAAATATTTCCCAAATATTTGCAAAAGACGCAAAACAACGTGTAGTCTTGTGTAATTTCTGAAGCTATTTTTTTTTATATTATGTATCCACTGTGTCTGCTGTGCATACCTCCAAATCCTGCACTTTTCCTTCTCATAATACCTTCACTTTTTACTGCTTCCATATCCTTGCAGGCAGTGGACTACTATCTTTCTATATCAAATTACATTTCTGTGGTGCTAAATTCTAGGCCCTGTAATAAACCCTTATTTAAATTGACATGTATGCAATACCCTTATAATATCCTTCCCCCATTTCACAGAGGAGGAAACTGAAGCTCTGCAGTTTGTCTAAGCCAGTTACACTCAGGACTACCTGCTCAATTTGTGGGACTCAATGGAACAATAAAATGTGGGTCCCCTTGTTCAAAAAGCAGGGAAAAGCGCTATTAAAGATACTATAATGTAACGCTTTTTCCTTTCTTCCGTCATCTCTTCTTCAATCTGACATGGTGGGTTTTATTTGCTATTTTATGTCACACTCTCTTGGCATAAGGATACTTTGCAAGTGTAGACCTTTCCAGGAACTTTGGGGGCCCAGCCCCATAACTCAGTACCCATATTACCCACTGCCTGCTGGGATCCCCCTCCTGCCAGACACAGGCCCAACATGCTGCTCCACAGCTGAGGATGGGGGAGTCAAGTCCCCTTTCCAGAGACCTACCATCCCAATCCACATGGGTAGGTGACCCCCAAAGATATTTCATCCTCCACACTTATAACTGGACCAGAGGTGGGTGAGAGGCTCAACCCTCCCAAGTGACCATCAAACATACTGTGGCATTGCCAGTTTAGGGTGGCCATGCCCAACACAGCATGGCCCCAGGCCAAGATGCTGTAAGGAGCACATACCCAACTCTGACCCTCCCTGTGCTCAGGCCACTGGGGGAGAGGGCAGCAGCAGTCCCTGGGAAGGGGCAAGGAGAGGAAGTGCAGGCAGGGCCAGGGTGCCAGGAGAGAGGGGAGCAGGCAACTGAGAACCTTCTAGGGAGGCAACAGGAGGCAGGACCATGCATCAGCTGAAGCTCCAAGCCCCTGGTGCCTGCACGACTGTCTGATTGAACTTCACTTCTAAAGCACAAACTCAAAGATAAAATTATGAAGAATTAACAGTGGCTGCAGCACATCAGACCCCAAAGGTAGGGACCATCTGAGTGTAGGACACTGCAACTGCACTGATTGCACAACCATGAAACCAGTCCTGGTTACACAGATGGTAACCCTGGTTGATGGTGACCAACTCTTAACTGTAACTGGCTCCCTGGGAACTCCGCCTCCCTATGGAGCCTTTCATCAAAACTATTAAAACTTTTGTCTAGTCCTATCACCAGATGTTTTTCTGTCCATTGCTTCACATTAATGGTTATATTTAGGTGACAGGGCTATATATGATTTTTTTCCTATAATCCCCACTCTGTCCCCACTTTGCTGATAGTATGCTTCTCTGCAGTTTAACGTTTTCTTCTATCCTACATATTTCCTGTAAAATTGGCAGCAGGACAAAGAGGTTTGATCATGCAGTAGTCTTTTAACTAACCTAACGTCCCTGCCTCCAATATTGTAATCCAGGCTACTGCTGACTGGTCATGGTAACCTCCCTAAAATACCACCTTGCGCATGCAGTCCACGTGCTCTGTGCCAGCCACATCCATATCCGCTTCTGTCTCCCTCCTCTCCTCCCCCACATTAGTTCTAATGTGTTCATGCTAAAGTCTCCCATGGCACCTGTGAACACATTGTAATGTCAATGACCTCTGTGATCTGAGCCCAGAAAAACTCTACCGTCTTCTGCTTCCCCACCCAGGCCCACAGATGGGCAGGTTAAACAACGCAAAGAGCACAAACTCAGAGTGATCCCGAGCTCAAGCCGTAATACCAGCTCTGCAACTTGATTAGGATAGAAAACTTGTGAGTTACTTTTTGTCTCTATGCCTGAATTTCCTTCGTTGTCAAAGTAGGATAATACCACCCTCATAGAGCTGCCGTAAGGCCCTGGTGAGTGTGCACTTATATAAAACACCCAGGGCACCCTCAGTACCGGGGAGATGTTATTACTATTGGAGCAGTCACAAATAAACTTATTCACAAGGCCTGGTGGAGTTTCACTTTTGAGCCTTTACCCACATTTCTTTCCCACCTAGACAGCTCTGTCTGCTTGTCTACGTCTTACCTACTGTGGTAGGCAGAATTCTAAGATGCCAGCCAAGATTTCCCACCCATAGTGTACTTACTCTGCATAAGCCCCAAATAAATGAATATGAGGGATTTTACTTCTGTGATCAGCTTACATTATATGTGACATAGACACCAAATTGAGAGGTTATCCAGCTGGACCTGGCCTAGTCATATGAGTCCCTTTAAAGCAGAGTGTTTTCTAAAGCTGTTCACAGAAGAGGAAGTCAAATATTTGAAGCATGAGAAGGACTTGACAAGCCATTGTTGGCTTAAAGACAGAGGAGGCTATGTGTGTCAAGGAATGCAGGTAGCTTCTAGGAGCTGAATACCTGACAGCCAGCAAGGAAGTCCCGTAGCTGCAAGGAACTTTGTCAGGAACAAAAACGAGCTTGGAAGAAGTTTTTTCCCCAAAAATCTCCCCATGAGAACTTAGTCCAGTCAACACCTTGGTTTCAGCCTGTGATACTGAGCAGAGAACCTAGCCACACTGTACAGGACTTCTGACTTGTAAAACTGTGAGATAATAGATGGGTGTTGACTTAAGCCACTAAATTTGTGGTAATTTGTTACACAGCAATGGGATACTAATATACCTACCTTCAAGGTGCATTTCTCCTTATGATTTCACAGTACAAGGTCCTGGCATGAGCAGTTTGTATTAATCCTCTCTCCTTCACAGCACTTACCACACTTGTTCTTTTATATGACCATTTTATACTTGTCTATTGTCTGTTTGTGACAGAGACTTTTAGATGTCCCCCAATATCCATTCTGTTCTTCTTCCACAACAATGGAACCCCGGATTTATAGCTGGGTACCAAGCCACACAATTCCACTTCGACACTTGGCAAGGTACAAATGTGATGGTTAAATTCATGTGTCAACTTGGCTAGGTTATGGTGCCCAGTTGTTTGGTCAAGCAAGCACTGCCTTATTGCTACTGTGAAGGTATTTCATGGATGAGTTTGTACCTAGGGTCAGTTGGTTGCATCTATAGTCAACAAAGGAGATTGTCCTCAGCAGTGAGGGGAGTTTCCTCATCCCATCAGTTGGTATTCTTAAGAACCAGAACTGAGGGTTTCAGAAGTCAGAAAGAAGAATTCCTGTCTCTACTTCAGCCCAACAACTTCTCCTGGGGAATTCAACTTCACCTTCATCAGAGTTTCCAATTTGCCCTACAGAATTAAGGCTTGCGAATCTCCACGTTTGCATGAGCCAATTCCAATAATAGATCTCTTAATATGTATATATCCTACCAGTTCTGTTTCTCTGGACAACCCTGACTAATACACAAAGCTTCAGTTTTCTCATCTCTATAAAGTGGCGATAACAATGTTTTTCATATTATTCAATATAAAGGGTTTAGCACGTAGTAAGCACTTTTAAAAAATGTTAGCTGATAAGTCAATTCATAGTCTGCACTAAACTAAGAAAATTAAGTCACAAATATGTGGTACTTAAGTTCTAAGCAGAGAGAGATCACTATGGGCCCGAGGGTAAGAAAGAACTGATGGTGAAATGGCCTAAATCTGGCCTTTAAAGGACAGATGTTTGGTTAGGCAAGAGGGCAGACATTCCAGAATGAGCAAGGCCGGCAGGTGGGAACCTGTTAGGAGACCGTGATTAAGTTAGTCAGACTGATATGAATGTTCACTCAACTTTAAGATAAGGATGAAAGGAAAAATTTCCACAAGATATTGACCCGCAGAGGTTAAGAACTGTATGAAATGTGCTTTTGGTTGTGGCTAGTTCAGCATGACTCTTTGCCATGTTATTCATCTGAAGGGCATTAACGATAGGGAACATTAAAAGGCAGGTAAAAGTTTAGCATTTCTAAGTTACACGGTACCCCACGACATGGGAAAATTTTCAATTATTTTAAGTCCAAAGCAATTCTCTGAAGTAGATAAAAAACTAGAAGTATAGTATAGCTCTCTTTCATGACACAGACTGGGAAATTGAGACATAGTAGCAACTGTCAGTTGTGAATACAAGTCATGGAAATTTTAGTCAAGCATACAGCTGGTATAAAGCCTGAGTGCTCTATATTTTGTTGAGATGTTCAGTTTCTCTTCATGTTTCTGTGTGCTGTCCTTCTGATTCATTTTTGGGCTGCTGTATATTGGCTATGTGTCTAAGGATGGACTTACAGCTTCTCAAAACACACCTATCAGTACCAACACACACACCTCCTGCCCACATGGGTGAACCTTCAACTTACACAAACACACATACACCACATTCCCAGTACAGATGCACCTTCTCTCTCAACTTAGACCACCTCAGCAGCCCCTTCTCCACACCATTCCCACACTGAAACCACACAGTGGTTCAGTCAATTGGCAATCTTCCCCGTCCCCTTCACCCCCAGATGCCGACATGTACACCACACCCCACTCCCTACCCCCACCCAAAACCACAACCACTTTCCCCATCACTTTGAAGAAGTGTGGCTCTTCTCTTTTCTTGACCGATTATAATTTTTAAATTCTACGTGGCTTTAAATCAATTTGAGCTTTACACTTTTAATAATGTTCATACTTTTTTTTATTGTACTTCAATCTTCTCTACTGTTTGAGAAAGCTACAAAGGAGGTTGCTCAAAATTACATAAAATTTCAGCTCCCAGAGATAACTACTATTAACATTTTATTATATTACCTTAGTTCTTTTTTTCTGTGTGTTTTTTCTCAAATTTTTGAGATAATTTACATACCATAAATTCACCCTTTTTAAGTGTTCAATTTTTCTTCCTCTTTTTTTTCACTTTAACATTATTATAGCAAGAACATATACCCATGACATTGAATGTTTTTCAAAAATATGATTTTTTATAGCCATATAACATTCGAAGTGTACAAGAACCATAATTTACTTAACCATCTCCCTATTATTGGACATTTAGGTTGGCTCCAATCTTTCACTATTGTTAAGTAATGCTTTGAAAAATATCCTTGAATTTTTATTTTCGTAGGCATTACATTGTTGCTTTAACACATTTATTACTTATGAGAGGGGTAAACACTGTTGGTTGCCTACCCAACAGGCCTTCTTTCCTTTGCTTATAAAGTCTAGTATGGGAAGCAGATTTGGCCCAAAGAATAAGGTGTCCACCAACCACATGGGAGGTCCAAGGTTCAAACCCAGGGCCTCCTGACCCATGTGGTAAACTGGCCCACACTCAGTGCTGATGTGCGCAAGGAGTACCGTGCCAAGCAGGGGTGTCCCCCACATAGGGGAGCCCTACACACAAGGAGTATGCCCCATAAGGAGAGCTGCCCCTCAGGAAAGGAAGTCCAGCCTGCCCAGGAGTGGCGCCACACAAATGGAGAACTGACGCAGCAAGATGACGCAACAAAAACGAGACACAGATTCCAGATGCTGCTGACAAGAATACAAGCGGACACAGATGAACACATAGTGAATGACACAGAGAGCAGACAACGGGGGGTGGGGGGGAAGGGAATGGGAAGAAAATAAATTTAAAAATCTAGTATAATGGGGAGGTGTATTCATTATCTGTTGCTGCATATAAATCACTCCAAACAATAATCCTTTGTTATTGCTCATGGTTTCTGTGCTCAAGAATTTGGAAATGGCTTGACTGGAAGTTCTAGCTGAGGGTCTCTCATGACTTGCAGTCAGATGGTAGCTACAGTTGTGATCATCTTGAAGAGACTATTCCACTCATACACCTGATACCTGTACTGGGAAGACTTGAAGAGTAGGGTGCTTGAATGGATGGAACTCTTCAAGCATTTCTTTCTATTTCTAGGTGTCCCTAGCTTCAGGGTAGCCACACATCTTACACAGACCTCAGAGCTCCAACAGCACATCTTCCAAGAGCTCAAGAGCGAGACAGAAGCTGTATCACCTTTTCTAACTTAACCTCAAAAAAAATGAATATCATTTCCACCTTAGTCACACCTGACCAGATTCTAGGGAGATCCCACTCCTCAATGGAGGAACATCAATATCACACTGAGGTGGTGGACTTGGCCCAGTGGTTAGGGCGGCCATCTACCACATGGGAGGTCCACAGTTCAAACCCCGGGCCTCCTTGACCCGTGTGGAGCTGGCCCATGTGCAGTGCTGATGCATGCAAGGAGTGCCCTGGCACGCAGGTTGTCCCCTGCGTAGGGGAGCCCCATGTACAAGGAGTGCGCCCCGTAAGGAGAGACGTCCAGGGCAAAAGAAAGTGCAACCTGCCCAGGAATGGCGCCTCCCACACGGAGAACTGACACAACAAGATGATGGAACCAAAAGAAACACAGTTTCCCATGCTGCTGACAACAACAGAAGCGGACAAAGAAGAAGATGCAGCAAATAGACACAGAGAACAGACAACTGGGTGGGGAGGGGGAGGGAAGGGGGGAGAAATAAGTAAGTAAGTAAATAAATAAATAAATCTTTTTTTAAAAAATCACATTGTAAGAACATATGGAAAATACAGTCTGACTCAGGAGGCAACATGCCTCTCCAACCCTAAAAGTACCTGGTACAGGAATGCCACAATTTTCAGAAATTCATGGAAGAAATCTTATCCAAGAAATTTATAAATTTAGTAAACCATTCTCACAAGGCATAGCACCCATTTATCTCCAATCCGTCTTCATCCGAGATCATTTAGAAGTTGCTCATCATCATCTGCAACTTTTTATCTTGTCCAGCTCAACTGTTAACTGTATGTGTCACACAGTCTGACTCTACAGCATCTGGTAGCTCTGCATTTTCCCAACCATAACAGACATCTTTCAGATGTGCTACTGACAAGGACATCGAATTCAGCACCATTAGCTTGGGCACCAAAGAAAAATATAGGAAACTCAGGCATAACTTCCTAATTAACTGACCATTGGCAGACATTAGCTGGTCATTTGTGGATGGGTAGACTTTGAGAGAAAAACCTTCATGATCCCACCCTCAGATAAATTTGGAAATAGTATTTTAAAATATAGACTTTGTATATGATGATTATAAAGGTTTTATTTTGTGTTTCTTCAGTAAAATGATTTTTTTTTCGTACAGAGATGCACCTTTTTTATTAAACTTATTGCTAAGTATTTATAGTTTGTTGCTAACTGGGATAGCTTTTTTATTATTAGCATTTCTAGGACCTTATCTCTAACTTGAAGAAAAGCTACTTTTAGATTTACCATGAGATAAATTCTCTTATTAATTATAAATAATTAATGGGTTTTTCTCTTATGCAACCATATCATCTGAAAAATCAAATTTACTTGGCCACTATATTTTGAACATTTGTTCCCATATATATTTTTTTTATCTTATTGCATCAACTACAGTCTTCAATATGTCAAATATATTGATAATGATAATCATCCCTTTTTATAATAATGACTTTAGTATGTCACTATTTAAAATT
The DNA here is from genome assembly GCF_030445035.2 of Dasypus novemcinctus. Classification (NCBI taxonomy): domain Eukaryota; kingdom Metazoa; phylum Chordata; class Mammalia; order Cingulata; family Dasypodidae; genus Dasypus; species Dasypus novemcinctus. The sequence continues at coordinate 83,028,244 of NC_080678.1, read as the reverse complement.
ATTATATTCTTTGTTTTGATAAAGAGTAGATTGTTTTAGTCTAAACATTTATGAGCCAACTAAAACTACTGCAGAGAATATATGTACCCATTAAGAATGCTTTGAGCTGCCAATAGCAAAAAATCTAAGATGGGCATAAACAAATAGGAATGTAATGGTAAATATTTGGGGGCATATAAACAAATAGGGATTTATTTTGCTCACATTAAAAATTGGAGATTGACAGTTGCTTGCTTTGATTTGGCTGATCAGTCTTCAAGGATTCTAGTTCTTTTCTGTCTTTGCTTTTCCATCCTTTATGTTTGGGTTTTTCATCATCAAGCTTATTGCCTCGTGGTTTAAAAAAAAGCTGCTGTAGCTCTAATAATGAACACCACATCCAAAGAAGCAGGAAGCACGGATGGATAGCAGCAGTAAAAGAAAAACTATCCCAGAAGCCTCTCAGGAGGCTTACAATTCCTCTGGCTTACTGCTAGTATAGAGAGAAGGAACCTAATGAGGCTAATAGTCTCCTTGATCTGAGGAGGGTAGAGTTGGGAGGACCAAGAGATATGGGAGGCTAGTTCACAAGAAAGAGTATCAGGAAGGAGAGAGCTACACAGAAAGGAGAACTCTAGAGAGCAGCAGCAGGTCACCCTTGTGTCTTCAGCTGAGCATTGTTCAGCACACACATGTGAGGAAATTATCCAAAGCTGGGGAAAGAACCATCTGGAAGTGGCAGGTGGAACAATCCACAGAGTTCACACCTTTCAAAAATGAAAGCAAAATAAGGACTTTGCAGAAATAGAAATGCTCACTTTGCTTGTTTCCCTTCTCTCAGATCACTATCATTCTCAACCTGTTGTCCAATGTTTGAAATAACTATTTCATTTATATTGTGTGATTTTTTTTCCCCCATTGTATTAGGCAGGAGGTAAATATGGTTCCTATTACTCCATCTTGGTAAAAAGCAGAAGTCAAATCCTCCTTAAAACTTTTATCTAAATTGGGAGACAAGGAAGTGAGTAACTTGCTTTTTCAGTCCCTATAATGTGAGGTAGGCAAGGGAAGCAGTAGTTGGGTTAACCAACTAATTGTGTCACCATAGAGTATTAGTTAAAAGTGTTAGGCATATGTTTAGAATTGACTTGGAACCCATAGGATAATTATCTTTCATATTATGTAGGGACCACCTGCAAGGACCCAAAGTACAAAGACAAGATCCCACAAACAGATTGGAGAGATAGGACCACCCCTTCTCCAACCTAGGCGAACCTAGGGACCTACAGTAGCCTCAGCTTCTCTCCTATCAAGTAGAAGTACTTGATACTTGTATTTGATATGTCTTTCAAGTACAGTAGCCTAAGCTTCTTCTCTATCAAGTCCACTAACAGGCCCAAACAAAAGGCACCTCAAAATGGAAGAGAAACTCTATTGTCCACTGTCAGCCCTTCAGCCCGGAGTTGTTCCGAATTTTGGAGCCAAAGAGAGTTCAATAAAACTTCATCAATACTAAGTGAGTCAATGGATTGTCCACTTTCTTCCTCTTTCTTTCTATCTCCTTTTTCTTCTCCAGGTCAAAAAGGGTAAAGTCCATAAGAGAATTCTAAATCATTGCCTTTGTTCTCTGCTGTTTCCAATGTAGCCTTTGGTTAAAGCTATCTGCTACATAGAAATGTTAAGGAAACTTGATTAGGACTTTAAAGTTAAAACCAGATTAATTTCTCACAGACTTTGAATCTTACCTTTAGGTGCTCCTGTCTCTTCCAGTCCAGAGATAATTTAACCATTTGTATCAATTTACTGATCAAAAGGGTCTGGAAAGGGCAGTAAGATTATATGCGGTGGAGAACAGAAGCAGTTTGGGACTACTGAAAAAAATCTTGGGCAAATTTTAGTAACTAGCCCAAGAAATTGAGGCATAAAAAAGACCAAAGGTAGAAAACTCTAGATTGAACTCTGCTCTCCAAGGTTGCTAAAAGGTATACCCAATTTACATTATCAAACATTTAACATATTGATCTACAGCAATTATATTTAAGTTACTTACTGTATTTGATTTTCTTTCAAGAACAATGGATGGATACTTTGTTTACATTTACATAATTTAAAAAACAAACTGGATGCTTTCCCAGAAGAGAGGACAATCTGCCTTAAATGTGTATTGAAGTCTTCACTTGCTAGAAGGCAGGAATTGCATTGTAACTTTTAGGTTAACAGTTTTTTATTCTGCCTTACAAATGTCAAGATCCAGTCTCTGTTAGGACAATCCATTGCACATACATTGTCTCCTTTATCCTCAAAAGAGTAATGCCTTTTCATCAATCCCATTTTACAGAAGAGGAAATTTTATTTCAGAGAAGTTAGGAAATTTACCAAAGTTTGCTCTATTAATCTTAGAGAAGGAAATTAAACATAATTCATTCTACCTCACAATCTCACAGATTTCAGAGATGCAGCTTAAAATCTAGTTTGCTAAGATCTTAGTAATAATATATGCGGGGCTTTAAGGAAACTTGCTTGTCCTTTTTGTTGCCTAAGAATGAAGGGCGGAGCAGATGTAGTTCAAATGGTTGAGCATCTACCCATGAACAAGGTCCCTGGTTAGATCCCTGGTACCTCTTAAAAATAAAAACAAAACAAACAAGCAAAAAAACCCAACTCTCATCTGGGAACAGTGGTTGAGCCCCTGCTTCCCTTGTACAAGCCCCTGGGTTCAATTGCTGGTACCTAATGAAGGGTCTGTGAACTACTTGGTCAAACCAGTTGAATATTCATAAATGTTTGCCAACATACATTGTTTAAGTTTCTGACATACTGGGAGGGAAAGCCATCTCCTCTTCCCCCCTTCTTTGGGGCTGAGCTTTTGGCTAGTGTCTTGCTAAAGGTTAGCATGTCTGGGGTCGGACAAATAAGTAAATATGTAAATACAGGTTTCTCACAATCAGAGGAAGGTGTCACCAATATGGAAACTGGGAAGTCCAGAGTAAACCCTGTAGTACTGAGTAGCAATCAGGGTTATTGGTACCATGGTCTTTAACAGGTAATAGATACATATTAGATAAGTGATTGATAGATTAGATAGATGATAGATTTAAAAATTTAATGAATATAGTTGTGTGTGTGTTCTAACTCTGTCCACTGAGAGGCCCTGAAAACAATGTCTTTCCAAAAGCATATTTAGAGCTTGGTTACTAAATACCATTATCCACTAAAAGAATCCAGAGCTCCTTGGAGAAATGACTGGCTCCAGTTCTGCAGCAGGGAAAATGTAAGATGTGTTAGGAATATTTTATGATACCAAAAAAGTAAAAGAAGTACTCAAAGAATGAAGGGGAGGGAAACAGATGTGGCTCAAGTGATAGAGCTTCCACCTACCATATGGGAAGACTCAGGTTCGATCTCTAGGGCTTCCTGGTGAAAAAGAAGAAGAGAAGCATGCCTGCATGGCAAGCCGGTGCCTGTGTGGTGGGCCAGTGCCTGCACAGGTGAGTCACACAGCAAGATGATGATGCGTAGAGAGACAAGGGGAGAGTCAAGGTGAAGTGCAGCAGAAACCAGGAACTGAGGTGGCACAATTGACAGGGAACCTCTCTCCACATCAGGGGTCTCCAGGACCAAATCCCGGTGAATCCTAGAGGAGAGAAAATGAGAAGAGAAGACAACACAGACAGCAAAAACAGCAGGGCAGGAGGAGAGAAAGGGGGGGAAATAAATAAATAAATAAATTATAAATAAATAAAAAGAATGAAGGGGACATGTCTATAAGACATAGTAACCAGAATAAAGGGGCTCCCAGTGGCCAAGTCTGGGACAACTTGAGTATCAAAATAAATAATGATGATAACAGGTGTGACCTTGTGAGTAAAATAAAAATTCTGAGTCCATACAGATATTAAGAAATTAATGATTGGAAAGAGAAGCTCTATCCTATTTAAGAAATCTAGAAGAAATGACAGGATTTTAAAAATCCCCATTAGGTAACCATCAGAGTAATAATTTATTCAGGTTAATATCATGAATGGATGGTAAGACTAGCAAAATTTTGATAAAGAACAAGATATTTACATGGCAAAGCTTCTTGTCACCAAACAGTTGTTAATTACTTTACAATGGGGAACCTGGCAAACACCATGGCAATGATGTGATAAATGTTAACATCACTATTAATGGTAAAAATTGACATCATGTGCCAATCCATATGTACAGAGACTAGCACAGAATCACTTCTGTGACATTCCTGGCAAAATATATACATCATGAAGAAACAGAGGGAAACCGAAATTGGCTTCGACTCTTCAAAACTACTGACATCATAATGGAATTGAATTAAGTTCAGAAATAGGGAAGTGGATTTGGCTCGACTGATAGAGCATCCTCCTACTACATAGGAGATCCAGAGTTCAAACCAGGGCCCCCTGACCCATATGGTGAACTGGCCCACGTGCAGTGCTGATGCACGCAAGGAGTGTCAAGCCACACAGGGGTGTCCCCCACAAAGGTGAACCCCATGCACAAGGAATGCACCCTGCAAGGAGAGCCACCCCGTGCGAAAAAAGCACAGCCTGCCCAGGAGTAGCACCGCACACACGGATTGCTGACGTGCCAAGATGACACAAGAAAAAAGAGACACAGATTCCCATGCCGCTGACAAGAATACAAACGGACACAGAAGAACACACAACAAATGAACACAGAGAGCAGACAATGGGGTCAGGGGGAAAGGAAGAGAAATAAAATAAAAAACGAATCTTTAAAAAAAAGAAAGCAATAGACCCACATATCTATGACCAATTGATTTATATTTCAAGAAGGTACCAGAACTTGAACCCAGGACATCATACATGCAAAACAGAGCTCAGCCACCGAGCTACACCTGCTCCCTGACCAAATTATTTTTGACAGGGCTGCTAAGTCCATTCAGTTGGAAAAGAATAGTCTCTTCAACAAATGGTGCTGGGAGAACTGGATATCCTTATACAAAAGAATGAAGGAGGTCCCCTATCTCACACCCTATACAAAAATTAAGTAAAAATGGGTCAAAGACCAAGAACTAGGACTATAAAACTCCTAGAAGAAAATATAGGGAATCATCTTCAGGATCCTGTGTTAGGTAAGACTTTATACCGAAAGCACAAGCAACAAAAGAAAAAAAAAAAAAAGGATAAATGGGACCTCATCAAAATTTAAAATGTTGGTACATCAAAGGACTTTATCATGAAAGTGAAAAGACAATCTACTCAATGGGAGAAAATATTTGGAAACCACATCTCTAATAAGGGTTTAACATCCAGAATATATACAGAAATCCTACAACTCACTCGTAAAAAGACAACCCAATTTAATAATGGGCAAAAGACTTGAATGGACATTTCTCCAGAGTATATACAAATGGCTAAAAAGCACGTGAAAAGATGCTCAATATCACCAGCTATTAGGGAAATGCAAATCAAAACCACCATGAGATACCATTTCACACCCACTAGAATGGCTACTATTAAAAAAAACAAAAACAGAAAACTACAAGTGTTGAAGAGGATGTGCAGAAACAGGCACATTCATTCATTGCTGGAGGAAATGTAAAATGGTACAGACACTGGAAAACAGTTTTGCATTTCCTCAGGATTCCATATGACCTTGGCAATCGTGCTACTAGATATAGACCCAAAAGAAATAAAAGCAGGGACTTGAACAGACATTTGCACACTGATGTTCATAGCAGCATTATTCACAACTGCCAAAAGATGGAATCTACCCACATGTCCATCAAACGATAAGTGAATAAGCAAAATGTGATATATATATATATATACAGTGGAATATCATTCAACCATTAAAAAAAAAGTGAAGTCCTGATACATGTGACAACATGGCTGCATCTTGAAGACATTATTTTGAGTAAAACAAGCCAGACACAGAAGGACAAATATTGTATAATACCACTGATATGAACTAGTAGAATAAACTAACTCATAGAGTTAAATTTAGAATATAGGTTACCAGGGGCTGGGGTAGGGGTGGAGAAAGGGGAGTTAAAGCTTAATTTTTAGAGTTTTTATTTGGGTTGCTTGTAAAGTTTTGGAAATAGATGGTGGTGATGGTAGCACATTATTGTGAGTATAATCAGCAGCACTGAATTCTATATATGTGATTAAAAGGGGAAATTTTAGGTTGTATATATGTTACAAGAGTAAAAATTAAAAGCACTATATATCACAGTGAACCTATTGTAAACGATGGCTATAGTTAATAGTACATGTATAAAAATATTCTTTCATGTATTAGAACAAATCTACCACATTAATACAAGGAGTTAATAATTGGGTGGTATATAGGGGGAAATACACTTAATAAAAACTATGGACTATAGTTAATAGTACAATTTTAATATTCTTTTTTTTTTTTAAAGATTTATTTATATTTATTTAATTCCCCTTCCCTCCCCCGGTTGTCTGTTTTCTGTGTCTTTTTGCTGCGTCTTGTTTCTTTGTCCGCTTCTGTTGTCGTCAGTGGCGCGGGAAGTGTGGGTAGCGCCATTCCTCGGCAGGCTGCTCCCTCCTTCGCGCTGGACGGCTCTCCTTATGGGCTCACTCCTTGCGCGTGGGGCTCCCCTACGCGGGGGACACCCCTGTGTGGCGGGGCACTCCTTGCGCGCATCAGCACTGCGCGTGGGCCAGCTCCACACGGGTCAAGGAGGCGCGGGGTTTGAACCGCGGACCTCCCATGTGGTAGACTGACACCCTAACCACTGGGTCAAAGTCCGTTTCCCTTTAATCATTTGTAACAAAGGTAACACATTAATGCAAAGTACCAACAATAGAGGTTATATAGGAGCACTGTATTTTTTACATGGTTTTTCCGTAAACCTGCAACTTCTCTAATTAAAAAAATAATAATTAAAAACAACAACAAGCTATTGCAGTCATGAAAGATGACCTAAAGACTGAGAAACTCTTCCAGATTGAAGAAAACTAAAGAGACATGACAACTTAATGCAATACCTGATCCCAGATTGGGTCTTGGATCAGTAAAGGGACAGTGGATGAGATTTGAATGGGGTCTCTGGATTAGATGGTAATATTGATCCGTGTTCATTTCCCAGTTTTGATGGTTATTCTGTATCCTTGCCCTCAAGAAATACAATTTGAAATATTAAAAGGCAATGGTGCATCATGTCTGCAACTTACTCTCAAATGACTCAGAAATAACAAGTGGAAGATCTAGGTGAAGCCAGAGGGACACTCTGTGTACTCTTCCGTAACTTCCTGAATTATTTCCAAATAAAAAGTTTTTTAAAAAGAAAAAGTGCTGTTAGTTCCATGCCTAAAGGGCCCTAAGAACAGCAAAGCCCACCAGCACCTCTGTGGAATTAGGAATTTAGAGAAAACAAAACAAACAACAAATTCCTTTCAGTTAGTTATTTGTCGATATATAATAAACCACTCCAAGATTCAGAGGTTTAAAACACCGTCCTTGGGTGATCCCCACGATTCTGCAGATTGCCGGGGCTTGGCTGGGAAGTTCTGCTCCCGGTGCTGTCAGATGGGGCTGCAGTCACGCGGGGGCTTCTCTAGGATGGGAACGTCCAGGAGGGCCCACCCACGGGTCTGGAACGAGGCTGGAAGGCTGGGCTCGCTGGGGAGTTGGGGTGGCTGAATCTCTTTTTCCATGGAGTATCAGATCCCTCCCTTTCAGCATGGTCTCTCCAAGTCACCTCTCCATGTAATCTCTCCAGAAGATGTGGTGGTTCAGGACTGTCAACAGTGCAAACTGGGAAATTGCCAGGAACCAGTACAGTATCACTTTGTTATATTCTCTTGGTTAAAATGAGGGTCAACCCAATTTCTGTGTGGGAGGGAATTACACAAAAGCATGAATAAAAAGAGGTTTAGGGAATTGGATTTGGCTCAACAGATAGAGCATCCGCCTACCACATGAGAGGTCCAGGGTTCAAACCCTGGGCCTCCTGACCCGTGTGATGAGCTGGCCCATGCGCGGTGCTGATGTATGCAAGGAGTGCCATGACACTTGGGAGTGTCCCCCGTGTAGGGGAGCCCCATGCGCAAGAAGAGCACCCCATAAGGAGAGCCACCCAGTGCAAAAAAAGTGCAGCCTGTGCAGGAGTGGCGCCGCACACACAGAGAGCTAACACAGCAAGATGATTCAACAAAAAGAGAGACATAGATTCCCACTGCCGCTGGAAAGAATATAAGCGGGCACAGAAGAACACACAGTGAATGGACATAGAGAGCAGACAACTGCAGGGGGGGAGGGTGGGGAAGGGAAGAAAAAATAAATCTTTGAAAAAAAAAGAAAGGGGAAGCAGACTTGGCTCAATGGATAGAGAGTTCACCTACCACATGGGAGGTCCAGGGTTCAAACCCAGGGCCTCCTGACCCATGTGGTGAGCTGGCCCACGTGCATTGCTGATGCACACAAGGAGTGTCATGCCAAACAAGGGTGTCCCTCACTTAGGGGAGCCCCATGTGCAAAGAATGCGCCCCATAAGGAAAGTTGCCCAGCGTGAAGAAAGTGCAGCTTGCCTAGGAATGGCACTACACACATGGAGAGCTGACACAGCAAGATGATGCAACGAAAAGAAACACAGATTCCCCATGCTGCTGACGAGAATACAAGCGGACACAGAAGAACACACAGCAAATGGACACACAGAACAGACAACTTCGGGGGCGGGCTGGAAAGGGGAGAGAAATAATAAAAAATAAATCTTAAAAAAAAAGAGGTTTATCAGGGGCTCTTTGGAGATCAGCTACCAAACCACCATAGTGATTTTGCTTGTCTTCTTGCCAGAAATGTTATATTTAAAATCATGTAAAATAAATGAAGAACCAAGCATGAGCAATACCATTTCTAGGTATATACCCAAAGAAAGCAAACAGGATCTCAAACAGATACTTATATACCAATGTTCATAGCAACACTATTCACAATAGCCAAGTGGTACATATCTTTTAAAAATAAATAAAAAATATATTTAAATATATATATATCTATCTCCAGCACACACACACACAAATAACTAAATGGTAGAAGCAACCCAAGTGTTCATCAGAAATTAATGGATAGACAAAATGTGGTACATACATTAAATGGAATATTATTAGACTATAAGAAAGAATGGGAAAACAGATGTGGCTCAACAAATTGGGCTCCTGTCTACCATATAGGAGGTCCAGAGTTCGATGCCCAGGGCCTCTTGGTGAGGGCAAGCTGGCCCACGTGGCAAGCTGGTCCATGCGGAGTGCTGGCTAACACCAGAATGTCGCCCTGCGCAGGAGTGCTGCCCTGTGTGGGAATGCCACCCAGTGCGGGAAAGCCACCCCGCCCAGGAGTGCTGGCCGACGCCGAGAGCTGGCGCAGCAAGATGATGCAACAAGAGACACAGAAGACAGAAAATAAGAAGACATAGCAGAACAGAGAGTTGAGGTGACGCAAGAGAGTAATTGCCTCTCTCCCACTCCAGAAGGTCCCAGGATCGGTTCTCAGAGCCGCCTAATGAGAATACAAGCAGACACAGAAGAACACACAGCTAATGGACAGAGAGCAGACAATGGAGGGGGGGGAGAGTACGGGGGAGTGGGGGGAGAGAAATAAATAAAAATAAATCTTTAAAAAAAAATGAAGGTCTGAGACTGTGCAACATGAAAGAACCTTGACAACCTCATGTTCAGTGAAATAAGCAAGGCACATAAGATCAAATATGGTATGATATCTCTTACTGGAGATGACTAGTAAAAGCAAATTTGCAGAGATATTATAGAAAGCAGATTAGAGGTTACTAGAAGATGGGGGGTGGGACAGGGAATATTTGTTTAATCCCTTAATTAAAAATTACCAAAGCAAAACAGATGAATGTTTTTTCTTTTTTTCAGAGACATGCTATAGATTCTTGTGTAAGTTAACACTTCTTCCCTCTACTGGCCAGCATGTAATTTTGTGGTTATTTCTTGTGGTTTTTAAAATTGTGCTTTTTCTCATTTCTCTCATAATCTTGCCATATCTGAACAACAAGCTCATTCATTATTCAAGAACTCACCCAAATGGGTTTTGATCATATTGTTCTTTCACCATCATGAATTGAAATTTTAAATTTTATTGATATAATTTATATCTCATAAAATTCACACATGTAAAGTGTAACATTCAATGGTTTTTAGCATGTTTACAGAGTTGTGCAACCATTACCATGATCAATTTTAGATCCTCTTCATCATCTCAAAAAGAAACCTACACATTAACAGTCACTCCCCCTTCTACCCTACTACGCTACCCCCAGCCCTGGCAACCACTAATCTACTTCCTGTCTCTATGGATTTGCCTATTGCGGAAATTTCATAAAAATGGAATCATACTGTGTGTGGTCCTTTGTGTGTGGTTTCTTTCATTGAGTATAATGTTTTCAAGGCTTGTCTATGTTGTACTATCAATACTTCATTTTTTTAATTGCCAAATAATACGCCAAATAATAAACCATGTTTTGTTTATCGATTACTAACTGATGGATATTTGGGTCGTCTCCACTTTTTGGCTATTATGAATGCTGCTGCTATAAATATTCATGAGCAAGTTTTTGTGTGGACATATGCTTTCACATCTCTGGGTCCATGAATTGGTATTTTTATGAGAAAGTCAATTTTTTCCCCATTATTAAACTTCATTTTTCTAATATGTAGTGAACTGTTAATAATGGTTAATTTGGGGGGAGGGGGTTAGAGAAGTTCATAGGGGCCTTTACTTCAAACTTATAAAGGAACTCAAGAGCTTCGGTGCTGAAGTATAACTGCATGGTTTAAAATCCTGATTCCACTTTAAAATTTTCTGCATTTAAAATTCCACTTAAAAGCTGTGTGAACTTAGGCATGTTACTTAACCTCTCTGAGTTTTGTTTTCCTGATCTGTAAGATGGAGGACTATAGAATAATTACTACCTCATAAGTAATATTGTGAGTGTCAGGCACATTGTAAATGCTTATTAATTATTAATAATTATTATTAATTCACATAATGCTGCATTTTTACACTTTCATAATGAACATGCATTGCTTTTGCAATTTAAAAAATGAGTTTAAAGTCAACCTTAATTTTGTGCATTCTCACATTATCAAATCATGCTTTAAGCTAGCAAACAGCAATTTGATCCTGCTTCCTTGGTGTCTGTGTTTTAGATTAACTGAGAAAATGGATACTGCTGATTTCAGGTCCGAATTGTGCATTAGTTATTTTTTTTCCCATTTTACAAATCAGGAGGGAGAATTTCCTGGGCAATACAATTCACGAAATTGAGTGGTACCATTTTTATCAAAACTGATCCTGAAATAAATACAAACAATATATTCCATTGATCATTTGGATCTTTGAAACAAAGCCATTCTAATTCAACTCCTTTTTGACTCCTGAAGTCCTTTAGTTTTAGGGAAAAAGAAATCTACTAGCAATTGAGCATCTTGAAGACAATCCTGCCTCATCTCCCTGTAGCTGATTTGTGCATTCCATTTTTATTCAAAGACTGTGGAATTATGAAATACATGATTTTTCTAGTGACACCAATCTCAAATAACAATTCCCCTTTACTAATATTGCTTCTATTTCCAGAACTTAAAGAGGAATTAGATTTTAAAGGGAAACAGCAGAAATACTATAAATAACTATTAAAATGTACTCTGGAAGCCACATTTTGTCTTATTTACGTTTCTGGTGAGGAGAACCAGAGAACAGAACAGTGCATGTGTGGGGCCCACTTCCTGGCTCTTCTTGTCCATGCGTGGACTCAACAAGCAGCCACTCACTGGGAAGTCCTAACAGAATGCCAGGGCCATTTTCAGACCTCAGGAGACCTGTGGCCTTTTCATCAATCAATGTGCAGGAACCTACTAGGTAGCAAGCACTGTGCTCAAGTCTCGTCTCAAACAGAAACTCCATACCTATTAGCCATCCACTCCCGCCAAGTCCTAGACAGGCAATAATCTAATTTTTCTGTTTCTATAAATTTGCCTATTCTGGATATTTCAAATAAATGGAATCATACAAAATGTGCTCTTTTGTGTCTGGCTCTTTCACAATGTTTTCAAGGTTCACCCATGTTGTAGCACATATCGGGCCTCCATTCCTCTCTGTGACTGAGTAATATTCCACACTGCATGGAAGGCCCACATTTTATTTATCAGTCACTAGTTGATGGGCGTTTGGGTTGTTTCTACTTTTTGGCTAGTGTGGATCACGCGGCGATGAACATTTGTGTACAAGTTGTTCTGTGGACATATATTTTCATTTCTGTTGGGTACCTACCTGGGAATGGAATTGATGGTCCTATGGTAACTATATTTAACTTTTTGAGGAACTGACAGGTCAGATGCTTTTGTCAAAGACTCTTGCCATGTTATGATCTAGACTTTAGCGATATCAGACAGCATGTGTTTTTCAACAGTGTCTAAAATTATATGATTAGCATTCTACGGTCTAGAGAGGAAAAAGAAGGAGGCTATTTATCAAGTGTCCAGGATTCTATAGACATTCATGGAGCATTTGTCTTCTCTTACCCTAAGAGACTGAGTAGAACTTAGGTGTAGATAGAACAAGGCCTACTGCTCTAAGTTAAGGGACATTGAAAATATGTCCCCTAACCACAAAGAAATTCCTCATTTCACTTACAACATCTCTGACCACAGCAGTTAGAAATTCATAAAGGTTAATAAAGTTTTATTGTAGTTACTCACACCCGAGCACAAATTACTTTAATAATCATGCCTTTCTCCTAACCCCTAGTTAAGTACAGTTGACACAAACTACAGTGTTCTGATAGTAGAAAAGGTACTAAAAAAAGGTTGGAAAAAGAGTACTTTTAGAGTGTAAGGAAGAGAAATTTAGAGCAAACTATGCATATTGCATTTACTCGCTCATTTACTCCTTATAATAACTGCATGAAATAAGAACTATTATTTTTACTTTAAAAGAAAGGAAATAGGCTCAAAAAGTTAAGTAACTTATTGAAGGTCACATAGAGTGCATGTGAAGAGCTGGGATTTCAACCCAATTCTGTCTGATCACAAAGCAGCAGAGCATCCTCTTCCCATTCTGGATAGAGAGCAAACCCTAGTGGAACTTTGGGGGTGAAAAGAAGGGAAGGTCAAGAGAGAGTAGGAGTGTGCCAAAGTCAAAGTTTGCCATGTCTACAAATTTGTAAATTTGTTAAGCATCCCTGGCTCCCACAGTCCTTTGTTGGCAGCCTCCCCGCGACACCCCCCCACAATGGTTCAGCTGTGCAATAGTGTCCATGAATTCCCAACTACTTCCTGGTTTACTGGAGTCACTGTACTGAGAACTCTAGCAATAGCGTACAGCTGCCTGGGCCACACACACTCCAAAACTTCCTTATTTGGAAAAGTCTTTTCCATCCTATTTGAGCAGAAGGAGTACAATCTCACATCTAAGCAAAACAAAATGCCTTGACATACATCAGAAAAGGCACTTGAAAACACAAAAACACAAGGAAACACACTGATCAATTATATGTCTAACTTCTTTGCTTCAAAAGGAAGGCGGCTGGCGTGGAAGGAGGAATGCTTCATCACAGAGTTAAAAGAAAATCCAATTTCCCTTTTTCTTTCACCCTTGAAGATTGATGTGGTTAGCAGTATATATATATATATATATATATTTTTAAGATTTTATTTCTCCCCCCTCCCCCCCCCAGTTGTCTATTCTCTGTGTCCATTTGCTGCATGTTCTTCTTTGTCCGCTTCTGTTGTTGTCAGTAGCACAGGAATCTGTGTATCTTTTTGTTGTGTCATCTTGTGTCAGTTCTCCGTGTGTGCAGCGCCATTCCTGGGCAGGCTGCACTTTCTTTACGCGCTGGGTGGCTCTCCTTACAGGGCGCACTCCTTGCATGTGGGACTCCCCTATGCGGGGGGGGGGGGGAAATCCCTGCGAGGCACGGCACTCCTTGCGCGCATCAGCACTGCGCGTGGGCCAGCTCCACACGGGTCAAGGAGGCCCGGGGTTTGAACCGCAGACCTCCCATGTGCTAGGTGGACGCCCTATCCATTGGGTCAAGTCCACTTCCCATTAACAGGATATTTTGAACCTCAGTTATATGAAATGTATCACATTTTAAACTGGAGTTAAGAGGATGCATATTTTGAAATTGTTTATACTGCAGAAGCTGGGAGGGCCTAAGTGGAAGGAGAATATGCTTTCTCAGGAATGATTTGGCATCAACTTCTAGCACCCTGTCCAGAAGTTATATTTGAAAAGGTAGGACCAAGTAGATACTTGTGGGGTGGACCAGTGGGGCCAGCCTAAGTCAGACAGCAGTTAGCTTCTGTCATTCCCGGAAACTGTGCCTGGGAGCAACTTGGTAGAAAGACAAAAAAAGAACTGGATCAAATCTCAACTCTACCACTAACTTGCTGGGTGAACTTGGACAAATTACTTAACCTCTCTGGGCCTCACTTTGCTCTTCTCTGAAGAGGAGTTGGATTAAATGACTTCCAAGGGCCTTTCCAGGATTGAGAGTCTATTTTACCATTCCATGACTTTGGGAAGGGCTTCTCTGGGTAAATGTGTGCAACAGAAGCCATCGGCCTCCAGTGCTTGCTAGGCCCACCTCCCCTCCCCATTTCCTAACTTCCCTCCTGGACCCCTCACCCCCTTAGCCCTTCTGGAGCACAAGGCCTCCGTGTTGCTTCCTGGCTTCCTGACACAACCTCCTAAAGGTCTCCATTGGGGCGCAAAGTGCAGGAAATCCAATATCCTCCCCACTGCTCATCACATCTTACCTGCCCCAAGTTCTAGTTCCCCAGAATCTGCTCTCAGTCCCCCAACCTGGGGTGATAGTGGATTCAATCAGATGAAATAAACCTCACTGATAATTGCTAACATGTGACCCCTTTCACAAAAACACATTAAAGATAATAGAAAATGTGCATGCTCCCCCCAGGCCCCTAATATTGGTATTATTCATTTATATGGGGGGGGAGTGGTCATTGAGGGGTCTCCCTGCGCCCCTTGGGCTGCCTCCCCTGATCAGGGGGGCTTGGGGAAATTGTGTTATCGTGGCAGGAATATTGTGAACTCAAGATGGAGATCTTGTTTTCCTCTGCATTAATCTGCAGCTAATGCCAGGGAACACTGTCCTTGTGTAATTATATTCACTAACCAACTGACACTGCTTCCCCTGGGAAGCAGCTTATCCGCCTCTGACTCATGTTCTTACAGCATGTTGGATTTGAGGAAATGGATAATATATGCCCTGCTGGCTTTGGAATTTTAAACAGAAACCCACATGCCTCCGCGTCTCCGGTTTACTCCCAAATATGGGAGAATGTGTGGCCCGGCCGCGGCTGCAGGAGGCATGCTCAGTGTGACAGAAAGCAAAGCCCCTGGCCTGTGCGGATTGCCGGGCTTGGAGGGCCAGAGCCAGCCTCCCCTTAAAGGACAAGGAACAGCCACAGGAAAGAGGAGGGAGGCCGGTACCCCTAAGAACTGGGTCTCAATCAATTCTCTTGACTATGTCCTCGCAGTGAATGTCTTAGTGAAAAGAGAACGCATTCTCAGCGCCAGGGACTAAAGAGAAGGCGGCCCCAGCGGGCCAACCATTTTGAAGCATTTAGAACTGTGCTCACAGCCACGGTGTTCAGAGCGGGAGATGAAGAGAGGAGCCTTGTGCTGAGCTGGTCAGGTCACCCTGGACCCTGGCCCTGGCCAGGAAGCCCCTGGTGGCCAGCATGCCCCAAGCATCTCTGGGAAACAGAGCTGTCCCCAGAGTAGAGCTAATCCAGGCAATGGCGCTGGGCGTGGAGGGGGCAGTGTCCCAGAGCTGAGCCCAATGGAGCCTCAGCTGGAGGCCAAAAAGGCTTGCAGTCCCTCCTAGCTCCAAGGCTGAGTCCCTCCCTCCTTCTGCCCACACCCCCCTAAAGCGCTTTCAAACTTCATGATATACCTATCGAGTAAGTAAGTTATTATCCCCATTTACAGGGGAGAAAAATAAAGTTCATACAGATGAAGTGGCTTGCCCACTGGCTACATGGCAAAGCGATTTGAGCTCAAGTGTTTCTTCTCTGAAGACCGGGTACTTAAACATTATAGATGCTGCCTATAGAAGTACAAAGAAAAGAGAGCTATCGAACCCCATCTACCACTCAGAGATTACTACTGTTGTCATTCCAGACTTCTGTTTATACACAGGTACTTGGCGTTTATTTTAACCTGATTTCAGTAGAAGAGAATGCTCAGATTGGTTGGGCTTCCGGGCAAAATGGGAACTGGTGGCCTAAGGTAATCTATCCAGATTTAAGAGCTCCAACCCAGGGCTTTGGCTGAGTCCTGATCCCTCTTCTGGGCTCCGAGACGCTTGGATGTCTGGCTGGATGTGTCATGATGAGCACACAGTGGGAACAAAGTAACTTCTCTCCAGTGGTATTGTCCAGGACAGATTCTTCTGTGATTCTTAGTCTCTGTTTCAGAGTAAATACTTGAGCTGTGGGTTCCTTCCCCTTTCCACATGATGCTGCTGCTGGGGTTGGAGCCAAATAAAGAACCAGTTGACCTCAGTGAGCATGTCATCGCCCCGGGAGCAAATCAGCCTCCCACACTGTGTGCTACTACGGTCGTGCTGAGACTCCCATTCAAAGCCCCGGTGGAATTTATAAACCTGGTGTTTCTCTCGGCTGCTGGTGAGCGGAGAAGCTTTGGAGGCAGAGATGGTCACGGATGAGGTTTGTGTGCAGACTCGGGGAGTGGCACGCAGACACAAAGGCACTCCTAGAGCTCGTAGGTATCCCTGACATCCGGTCTGGGCTGGCTTCGGGGGCTGGAGAACCGCCTCCCGCCCGTCAAGGGACTGACCTCACCGGCAGTGACTTTTCCTTCTTGGTCACGAGATCTCAAATGAGAAAGCAGAGCAAGTGCTTGCGACATGAAGCCAGGCCATGACAGAAGCTGATAAGGGCCTGGGAAACCTGTCTTCCCTTCTTAACACCCACTAACCAGCACCTCCCCTGCCAGCACACATACTTCCCTTCTCTCGTTCAAAGTTAAAAAAAAAAAAGGCTATCAACCCAGCTCAATTATTCTCTCTTCTTACTGCTATGTCTAAATACTCATCAGGGTTTTTTTCCCCCCAAGCAATGTAAAAATATTATTGCATTTGATCTCCTCAACTTGTGATACGAGTGGTATTATTAGAGCCCTAAACTAAGGATCAGTGATTTTTTATTTTGCTTTTTTGTTAACTTTTATTGAAGGACAATATATATACATAAAAGTGCACAAATCATCAATATCCAGCTCTATAAATGTTCGAAAGGCAAACACACTGCCTGTGGTCTACACCTAAATGAAGCAGCAGCATCACTAGCACCCCACGTGCCACCTCCTCAGGCCCTCCCAGGGGTGACCCCTCTACACAGATCAACAGAAAGAATCATTTCGCCTTCTTTTGAATTTGGAATAAATGGAATTATAAGTGTGTACCTTCTTGCGTTCTGACTTTTTCCACTTAATATTATGTTTTTTATTTATTTTTTATCCCATTAATTCTATTGTTGGTGGATGTTTGGAGTGTTTCTGGTATAAGCTCTTAAAAATAATGCTGCTATGAACACTCTTATCCATATCTTTTGGTGAATACGTGCATTTTAGAGATGTAATTGTTTCTCACAGATTATGTGTATGCTCTTTAGTAGATATTGCAGTTTTCCAAAAGTGGTTGTAGCAATTTATACTCCTCCCAGCAGTGGATGACAGGTCTAGTTACTCCACGTTCTCACCCAACAATTAGTGTTGTCTGTCTTTTTCATTTTAGCCATTCTGATGGCTGTGTAGGGATAACTTAATGTGTTTTTCATTTTCATTTTCCTGATGCTTAATGAATTGAGTACCTTTTCATATATTTGGAGGACATTCTAGAGGTTTTAAAGTTTTTGTTTTTCCTGGTTATGAAAGTAGTACATGCTAACTGAAGAAGGTATACATAGAAATATAGAAAGGCATCGTGGTGACTGTGCTATGCCAGCTTACTTAGTTAAACTGGAACAAGATTTTCCAGAGTTTCTTTCCCTGAATAGGTTCTGGGCTGGGGTTAGCCACAAGAAAATGTATGCAAGATTTGGAAAGCAGAAGCCATGTTCATGCTCAGAAGGTCTGTAGCGTTGGGCGCTTTTGCAACTCACACAGGATGTCTCGGCTCGCCCTGGCAAGGGGCCACACCACAGCTGCTTCAGCTCCCACAAGATCTGTCCTTCGGCTTCTCCAACCCCTGAGCCAGGTGTGTGTTGTGCTCCATGGCAAAGGGCCCAGCTTCTCCTGCCCACTGATTGCTTGGAAGCCCGGGGAGCCTGATGCACCCCTGCGGTACCCCCTTATTCTGGCCGGCTCCAGCTTGTCCTTGACTTCCCGTCCTTCACATCTGTCCTCCCCACTGCCTGGCCTCCTGACTTCGGGCCCAACACCAGCAGCAGAAATAAGTCATATACATACTGCCTGACCAGCTCCCAGAAAACTGCATCAAATTCCTTTAATAAACCTCTTATTCTACATCATTCCTGGTAGTTCTGCTTCTCTGATTAAACCCGGCTGGTAGAGGCATTCAGAAAACCAAATCTACCTGCAGTCCCACACTCCGAGGTGCCTACTGTAAACATCTCCACATGTTCCCTCCCACCGGAATAGTTTAATTGGAAGGAATGAGGTTAAGGGACGCAGGTCCCAGCTAGGGGCAGAACCAAGCCGGCCTCATCCCTGCTAGTCTGGTGTTGCTTCCCCTGGGCCTCAGAATTCCCCCCACTGATCCTCTATTCCTCTTTGCTGTAAAAGCAAATTTTGAAATTTTGAACACGTGGTCTTTGCATCCACCTGCTTTTACAACTTCCCTATTTTGTTTCACCTTCCTGTTCCTTCTCGGAAAACAGCCTTTTTCCCCCCAAGTCCTGGGGAGCCAGAGATTGAACACAGAACTTCACATGTGGCCTGAGGTTGAGCCGGCGCTCAACCTCTGAGCCACATCGGCTTCCCTGAGTTGGTTTTATCATTTGTTTTGCCTGTTTGTTTTTTCAGGAGGCACCGGAAACCGAACCCGGGACCTCCCATGTGGGAGGTAGGCACTCAACTGCTTGAGTCCGGTCCCTTCCCCTACAAAACGGTCTTTTAAGCTAGAGTCAGGCTGTATCATCTGCATCTGAGGAACTGATCCGAGAAGAAGTGACAACCACTAGGGGGCCTGATAGAGCCTAAAAACGCATCCGCCCCGCCAAAGACAGCTGCGCAGAAGTCAATGAGAAATTTAGTCATTTGGCGGCTTAAGCATTACTCTCGTTAAATTCCTCTTTTAAATTTTAAGTACCCCTGAGAGAGATAACACATGAAATCCTTCATTCTTCGCAGTGAATGATCCCCCAGACACAGTAATATCATAGGTTTTAAGTGGTATCCTAAAACCTTTGGTAGGAACAGATTGGGGAAGGGGTGGACGGGAGCAGGAGAGTCCGAAGACAAACTTTACCTGCTTTGCAATTTGGCTGAGAGCCTCCTCAGCCCTGAGAGCTGTAAGAACAAGAGTGAACTGCAGGGAGCGCACGGAGCTCGAGTGGTTGAGCACCTGCTTCCCACGTACGAGGTCCTGGGTTCAATCCTCGGTACCTCCTAAAAAAAGACAAGCAAACAGAAGAGGCATCTCATTGGGGAGTGGGTGTGGCTCAGTGGCTGAGTGCCTGCTTCCCATGTATGAGGTCCTGGGTTCAAACCCCAGTATCTCCTGGGGAAAAAAAGAGTGACTCGGGCTCTTCTGCTCAAATGTGAGACCTGAGCCTGCTCTACACACCCTTCTTGGAGAGTGAACTCACTAGGAGGACAGATTTGCTTCCCTAGAACCAGACTTGGACACGCAGGCCCCAGAAGGAAGCAGCTAGGAATGAAGAATAATTCAGAAGCTAGCGATGAGGAGAGGAACCTGGTGACACATCCTGTCCAAAGGGTCAGTTCTGCCTGACTGGTTTCTTGAAGAGGAACAAGAAAATGGGTGTTGTATTTGCGGTTCTTGCTTTGTTTTCTTTCCTCTTCCAACGGCCTTTCGATACAGTTGGCCTCTTTCCTGCCTGCCCCTGGTTGCGCCCCCGAGGGGAGCAGGGGGTTGCCAGGGCAGGTTGGCTGCTGAGCTGGGAGCCCCAGGCTGGCAGGGAAGGCCAGAGCCCAGAGCCCGGGAGTGCCCAGGGGTAACATTATCCTGCCGGAGCTAAACAAGGAACCGAGTGTTTAGAATAACTTCAAGAAAGCGGTGGGCGTTTCCTCTGTCAGGGAAACGAGAAACCACAGAGAGATAATGGATAGCTATATTCGGGTCACAGATTAGCAGCTGCCGCTGCTGCTTCCGGTTCAGAGTTCGATGAAACGTCTTTCTAGTCACTGGAGCCTCGTGGGTTCTGCGGGTGTGACAGCACTGGGTGACCTGGGATGTGACAGCAGGGCCTGGAGCTCTGACCCAACATGAAAGCAGGAACCCTTCTCCAGGGACGAGACCTCAGAGGCCAGTTCCTGGAGGAGGAGATGGTGGCTGAACGCTTAGTATTTTGCAGGCTCTTGTACCTAGAGATTTTTATATATTATCTCATTTGACCCTCAAAACAACCTTAGGAGAGGGTACTTTTATCATCCTCATTTTAGAAATGAAGAAAGGGGTTCAGAAATGCTGAGTAATTTGAGCAAGGCCACAGTGGTAGAACTATGAACCAAACTTGCTTTCCTCTCTTTCTTTCTCTCTCTCATTCTTTTTCTTCCTCACACAGTGCTTTATTGAGCTATCGGTGCTAAATGAGTGTACACCGATGTAACCACCACTTGAATCAAATATAGAACATTTTTATCACCTCCAAAAGTTCTTTCATGCCTCTTCCAGTTAATAAATACCCACTCCCTCCAACCCCAAGGAAACCGCTATTTAACTTCTCTATCCTCATAGATTAGTTTTACTTATTCTTGAATCTTTTGTGAGATTTACTATGGAAGAGTATGTTGAGTCTAATATGGAAGAAGATGAATGGAATCATAGGCTTCTTGTGCCTGGCTTCTTTGGCTCAATTTGGTGTTTCTGTGATTCGTCCATGTTTTCGTATCTAAACCGTACTCCATTTTATGAACAAACCAATCAACTTATCAATCCATCCTCCTGTTGAATATTTGGGTGGTTTCCAATTTTAGGCTATTTTGAATGTTCATCTTAGAGTAGGTATTTAATGTTATTGAATACTGACAAACAGCTTTCCAAAGTGGTTGGGCCATTATATCTGCCCATGATCAATGTATGAGTTTTAGTTGCTCCATGTCCTTGCCAACATTTGAAAGTGTCAGTCTTTTCATTTTAGCCATTATGGTGTGTAAGAATCCAGTCTTCCTGGTTCAAAAGCCCATGTAATATCATGAAAATCTGGGTGTGTCTGTCTCAGCGCCTGTAAATTGATGGCCCTCTGTCTTGGGTGGGAACAAGAGGCTTAAGTACTACTAATTTGCTGGCATCAAGGGTGGAAAGTGGTTTCCCAGGACAGGAGAGTGGCAGGAGACCTGCCTTCTTCAACATTTTCAAAGAGCGCTCACCAACTTCTAAGGGTACGTGTGTACATGCCATTTACCAGGAAAATCTGTCTTAGAGAAAACTCTCCTGTGACTTCTAGGTACAAGGGTGTGGTCAGCATGGTCAGAGCCTACTGTGAGGCTGGCCCTGGCCTTCCTTTTTTTTAAAAAGAAAATTTACTTATCCCCCTTCCCGCCCCGTGCCCCCCTCCCCGCCCCGTGCCCCCCTCCCCGCCCCCCACCTTGCTTTGTGCTCGCTGTCTGCTCTCTGTGTCCGTTTGCTGTGTGTTCTTCTGTGTCTGCTTGTCTTCTTAAGGCGACACAGGGAACTGACCCTGGGACCTTCTGGAGTGGGAGAGAGGTGCTCAATCTTTTGCGCCAACTCAGCTCCCTGGTCTGCCGCATCTCTTATTGTCTCTCCTCTGTGTCTCTTTTTGTTGCATCATCCTACTGCACCCGCTTTCCACGTGGGCCAGCACTCCTGCATAGGCCAGCACTCCTGCGTGGGCCAGTTCGCCTTCACCAGGAGGACCAAAGAATCAAACCCTGGACCTCCTATATGGTAGACAGGAGCCCTATCACTTGAGCCACATCCACTTCCCTGTCCTTCCTTTATAACAACTTGAAGTAGTTCAAACCAGAACATCGGAGGGTTCTCAAAGAAAGGACCTGGCCCAGCAGGGATTGTGGTTTGAAACATAAGATTCCTAGACTCAAGTTCCAGCTGAGCTTCATCCCTTAATGTGACCTTGGACAAGTCACTTAAACTCTCTGTAACTCAGTTTTCTCAACTACTAAAGGGGAAAATAATGCCTGTACTACATCTCATGCATGCTCCTTCAAAGGTTTCTGACCCTCTCTAGGATGTCTGGTACTCTAGGCCATGCTCTCTCCATATCCCCTTGGTTTCCACCACCCTGATCTACTTGCTGTTCATGAACAGGATTATCCTATTTGATTCATCCATATTTTTACAAGAGATTTTTTTATATAAGGTGATCTCTTTCTCTGGAAAGTCTTTCCTCATCTAGTCCAACTGGCAAACTCCTATACATCCTTCAAGACCCATCTTAAGCAACATTGCCTAGTGACCCCTTCCCTGGTGATTCCTTGACTCTCCTGGCAGATGGGATGACCTGTAATACTTTGTATTATATATCCTCTCACATCCCATTGTTTTCCTGTGAGTCTTCCCTACAAGACTTAGGAGTTTTCTTAAGAAGAAAAACTAGCTAGCACCATGGCAGGTATGTAGCTGATGCCCAATACACATTTACTGGATGACAATGAATTGTGAATGAAAAGGAAATATGGAAACAGTTTTAAAAATTAAACCTTTATTATCTCTGATTGTAAAAGGAAGATGTACACATTGTAAAATAGTCAAGTAATAGAAAGCACAGGTTTCTCCTCATCCACCCTAGACCCAAGGATAGCCCTTTTAGCAATTTTCTTGCAGAACTTTATATTTTTTTTTTCAAAAATGGGGTAATCCTGTTATGAACCTCCTTTTTATTTATTAGATCATGAACAACTTTTGGAAATGGTAAAAAAAAATTACTGTCCAAATATGGGGTTGACAGAACAGGTCTCAGATCTGGTAGTTAGGTCAGAGAGAGAAACTTAAAGGTCAAATTTCCTTCTCTACTGACCCCTATGAGGGCCCTAAAATGTCCATTTGTTCATTCATTCATCTTAATTATAAAAGCAATACATGAACACTGCAACAAATTCAGATGATATAGGAAAATGTGTAAGTAAATAGACATTCCCCCCATACATATGTATATATGTATATACAGTTTTAAAAAGAAAATACGTCTGTACCATATATGTACTGTAACTTGACTCTTCATATAATAGCTCATGGACATCTTTATATATTAATATGTATATATCTATGGTATTCTTTTTTTTTTTTTAATTCCCTTCCCCCTCTCCCCCTACCCTGAGATGCCTGCCTGTTGTCTGCTTGTTTTCTTTTGGAGGCCCTGGAGACCAAACCCAGAACTTCCCATGGAGGAGGTGAGTGCTCAACCACATGAGCCACTTCCACTCCCTGCTGGTTGTGTCATCTGTTTGAGGCATCTGCTGGTTGCAGCATCTGCTCTTGCAGTGCCTGATCATTGTGGCAGTTGCGATATCTGCTCTTTGTGGCATCTGCTGGTTGTGTCTGCTTGTTGCCAAGTCTGTAGCACCTGCTGGTTGTATCAGCTCATTGCAGCATCTGCTCGTCTTCTTTAGGAAGAACCAGGAATCTAACCTAGGACCTTCCACATGGGAGATGGTGCCCAATTGCTTGAGCCACATCTACTCCCCTATAATATTCTTTTTAATGGCTGCATTGTGTTCCATTGAATGCTGTACCATAATTTAGATGTTTTCTAACCCTCTGCTAATATAATGCATCTATTCGATAAATACTAAGCACAAAGAGGGAAAATTAAATAACAGTGTGGGGTCTGTGATGACAGGCTTATCCCAGGATGCTCTGAGAGCTCAGAGGAGACACAAACTGGGAGCCCTGGGCTCAGCAGCCCCAGGTGCATCAGGGATGGAGTTGGAGAGCATGAATCTAAAACCTCCGCTGCCCAGCATTCTCCCTCCCACCCAGGACTTGCATTTCATTGGCTAGAACCAGGCAGGATCCAGGACCCCCGAGGGAGCTTCTGGGAATGTGAACTGACCAGAGCAAACACAGTTCGCTTTACATGAACAAATTGGTTTTACAGAAACAGGAAATTTCTTTCATACTTAAGTCCTAAAATAGAAGAAATAGGCTGGGATGCACAGGGATTCAGGGAATTTGGTTAATGTTGTGAAGTAAATTTGATGTGCATTTTTAATCTGACCATCTCAATGGGAGCTGTTACATAATTTTCAAGACGACTTTTATTGAAAATCAAGGAATGGCAACACTCAAGGAATGTTCACACAATAAAGTAATGCAGGAAGACAGCTCCTCTAAACATTGCTGGTCTCAAAAGTGCAGGAAATGGGTCCTCTCTTGCACTGTCGGGAAGACAGGAAACCAGGCAACCCAGAGGGCTGGTGCAGCTGGCCCAGCCGTCCTCTCCAGCCTCACGGCCCAGATTTTCTTGCCCACCTACCACAACCAGCAACTCGTGTTCTCCAACCCAGCCAGCTCGCGTCCACCTCAGGGCCTCCGCACAGGCCTTCTACTTGCCTGGAAGGCTCTTTCGTCCCGCTCTTCCTCCCAAGTCCCCAGATTCCATTGCTTCTTCCCATTCATCCTCTAGTTCTCAACTTGGAGGCTGTCCCTGAGCCCTCAGTATAAATTAGGTTCCTCTATGTTTTCTTTTTTTTTAAAACAAATCAATTTTATTGATAAATATTAGTAAAGCATACAATTCATCCAGAGCGTACAATCAATGGTATTTGGTATAATCACATAGTCGGACATTCATCCCTTCAGTCATTATTACAGCATTTTCATTATTTCACTAATAATAATAAACAGAAGACAGACAAGAAAATTCTTCACCTCTCAGTCTCTCTATGCTTCCCCTGCTGTACACAGCTGCTATTTCTGGCTATTTTTCCACAGTCATTTATTTATTAAGCAGTTTCATTGATATATATTCTCATGCTATATGATCTAAAGTTTATGATCAATGACTTTAGTAAAGTCGCAATACTGTGCATTCATCACCACAAAACATTTTAGAACAATTTCATTACTCCAAAAAGAAAAACTCCACACCCCTTAGCAGTCCTTCCTCAGCCCTACATACCACTAATCTAATTTCATCTTTATAAATTGACTTATATTTACACTTTATATAAATGGAATCATACAATACGTTATACTTTATTTTATTTGTTATTATTTCTCTCCCCATCCCCACCTCCCCAGTTGTCTGTTGCGTCATCTTGTTGTGTCAGTTCTCCGTGTGGGCGGTGCCATTCCTGGGCAGGCTGCACTTTCTTTCGCGCTGGGTGGGTCTCCTTACGGGGCGCATTCCTTCCATGTGGGGCTCCCCTATGCGTGGAACACCCCTGCATGGCAGGACACTCCTTGCGCACATCAGCACTGCACATGGGCCAGCTCCACACGGGTCAAGGAGGCCCGGGGTTTGAACCGCGGACCTCCCATGTGGTAGACGGACGCCCTAACCACTGGGCTAAGTCTGCTTCCCAATATGTAGTATTTTGTGTCTGGTTTCTTTCACTTAACATAATGCAGGTTTTTTTGTCTGATAGTAACATCTTGTAGAGTTAACAAACATTTGTTCAGTTTCAAAGAAAAACGATCTTATGTATGCAATTTTATCTACATTCATATTTCATATGCAGTGTTACTATGCTTTATAGATCCGTGTTACTTTTTTTTAGCTTTCCTTTTTTTTTTTAGTCATTTTTTTCCCTGTGTTTTATTTTTTTATCCCCCCCTCCTTGGTTTTTGCTTGCTGTCTGCTCTCTGTGCCCATTTGCTGCACACTCTTCCATGTTTTTGCTTGTCTCCCTTTTGTTGTAGTTGTTGGGTCACCTTGCTTGAGTTGGCTCTCCACGGCCCTTGTTGGCCGGGCGGTGCTCTGTGGCGTGCGGGCGAGCCTGCCTTCACAAGGAGGCCCCAGGGCACGAACCCAGGGCCTCCCATATGGTAGACGGGAGCCCAACCGATGGAGCCACAGCCGCTTCCCCTCGCTTTCCTTTTAGTAATATCACTGACCTTAGACTTTCCCTTTAAACCACTTTCATACCCACATAATTACAAAAACTATGTTGGACTTTCACATTTCTTGTTTATTTCCGAAGATTAACACACATCCCTTTTACCAATTCTGCACAACTTAACCCTCAACTTTCCATTCTCTAAACTCATTCAATTTTCTGGTGATCTGTATTCAAGTTAATGACTCCAGGGAAACGGACTTTGGCCCAGTGGTTAGGGCGTCCGTCTACCACATGGGAGGTCCGCGGTTCAAACCCCGGGCCTCCTTGACCCGTGTGGAGCTGGCCATGCGCAGTGCTGATGCGCGCAAGGGGTGCCCTGCCATGCAGGGGTGTCCCCCGCGTGGGGGAGCCCCACACGCAAAGAATGCGCCCCGTAGGGAGAGCCGCCCAGTGCGTAAGAAAGTGCAGCCTGCCCAGGAATGGCACCACACACACGGAGAGCTGACACAGCAAGATGATGCAACAAAAAGAAACATGGTTTCCTGATGCCACTGATAAGGATAGAAGTGGTCACAGAAGAACGTACAACGAATGGACACAGAGAGCAGACAACTGAGTGGGGCGGGGTGGGGAGAGAAAATAAATAAAAAATAAATCTTAAAAAACAAAACAAAAAAACATTAAAAAAAAGTAACTCCATGAGATTACACAATATATTTAGTTCATAGTAGCACAATCATATAGTATTTGTCCTTTTATGTCTGGCTTGCTTCATTCAACATAATGTTCTCCAGGTTCATCCATGTTGTGTGTTTTATGACTTCATTTCTTCTTACAGTTGCATAATATTCCATCGTGTGAATACAGTACAGTTTATCCATTCTTTGGTTCTTTCCAACTCTTGCCAATAGTAAGTAATACTGCTATGAACATCAGTGTGCAGATGTTTGCTCTTGTCACAGCTCTCAGTTCTTCTGGGTATAAACCCAGTAGTGGTATTGCAGGGTCAGGTGGCAAATCTACCTTAAACTTCTTTGGAAACTGCCAACAGTCCTCCACAGTGGCTGTACCATTCTGCATTCCCACCAACAGTGAATAAGTGTTCCTATCTCTCCTATCCTTTCCAACACCTGTAGTTCTGTCTTTTTAATCGTGGACATTCTGATCGATGTGAAATGATATCATTGTAGTTTTGATTTGCATTTCCCTAATTGCTAGTGATGTTGAACATTTTTAAATTTTTTTTTCCCATTTGTACTTCTTCTTTGGACAAATATCTATTCAATCCTTCTGCCCATTTTTAATCAGGTCATTTGTCTTTTTATTGTAGGTTGTAGTAACTTTGTATATCATGGATTTAAACCCTTATCAGATGTGATTACCGGAGATTTTCTCCCATTGAATCAGTTGCCTTTTTACCCTTTTGACAAAGTCCTGTGAGGTGCAAAAGTGTTTAATTTTGAGGAGGTCCCAAATATCTATTTTTTCTTTTGTTGCATGTGCTTGGGGTGTAAAATCTAAGAAACTGCCACCTACTGCAAGGTCTTTAAGATGTTTCCTTACATTTTCTTCTAGTAATTTTACGGTCTTGGCTTTTATATTTAGGAATTTGATCCATTTTGAGTTAATTCTTGTATAGGGAGTGAGATAGGTGTCCTCTTTCATTCTTCCGATTATGGACATCAAGTTCTCCTAGCACCATTTGTTGAAGAGATTGCATTGTCCTGTCAACACAGACTTGGTAGGTTTGGCTGCAGAGAAGAGGGTTTATTTCTGGACTTTCAGTTCTATTCCACTGATCAATGTTTCTATTTTTATGCCAATACCATGCTGTTTTGACCACTGTAGCTTTGTAATATGTTTCAAGGTCAATTCAGTGAAATTCCTCCCATGTCCCTCTTCTTTTTCAGAATGCTTTTTTGGCTATTCAGGTGCCCTCCCTTCCAAATGAATCTGGTAATTGGCTTTTCTATTTCTGTGAAGTAGGCTGTTGGAATTTTGATTGGTATTGCTTTGAATCTATAACTCAGTTTAGGTAGGATTGACATCTTTGTGAAATTTAGTCTTCCAATCCATGAACGTGGCATGTCTTTCCATTTGTTTAGGTCTTCATTGATTACCGTTAGCATTGTTTTGTAGTTTTCTGCATTGAGGTCCTGTACTTCTTTGGTTAATTTGATTCCTAAGTATTTGAGTCTTTTTGTTGCTTTTGTAAATGGAATTTTTTCCCTGATTTCCTCCTCAAATTGTTAATACTTGTGTACAGAAACATTAGTGACTTTTGGGTGTTGATCTTTTATCCTGCCACTTTGCTGAACTTATTAGCTTAATTAGTTTTGTCATAGACATTTCAGAATTTTCTAAATATAAAACCATGTCCTCCACAAATAGTGAGTTTTACTTCCTCTTTTCCTATTTGGATGCCTATTATTTTTTTATTCTTGTTTAATTGTTCTAATTAGAACTTCTAGCACAATGTTGAGTAACAATGGTGACAGTAGGTATCTTGTCTTGTTCGCAATCTTAGAGGGAAAGCTTTCAACCTTTCCCCATTGAGTATGATGCTGGCTGTTGAGTTTTCCATATAAGCCTTTCATCATACTGAGGAGTTTCCCTTCTATTCCTATCTTTCAAAGTATTTTTATCAAGAAAGGCTGTTAGATTTTGTCAAATGCCTTTTCTGCATCAGTTGAGATGATCACGTGGTTTTTTCCCTTCAACTTTTTAATGTGGTATATTGATTGATTGAACCCAGGATGTGGGAAGCTGGTGCTCAACCACTGAGCCACATCAGCTGCCCTGAGTTGTTTTATTTTCATTTGTTTGTTCATTGTTCGTTCGTTCGTTTGTTTTGTTTCTTTTTAGGAGGCACTTGGAACTGAACATAGGACCTCCCATGTGGGAAGCAGGTGCTCAACTGCTTGAACCACATCTGCCCGGTCATGATGGATAAGTCTTTTGATATGCTATTGGAATCAATTTGCAAGTGTTATGTTGAGAATTTTTGCATCTGTGTTCATTAAAGAAATTGGTCTGTAATTTTTTCTTGTAGTCCCTTTATTTGGCTTTGATATTAGGGTAATGTAGGCTTCATAAACTGTGTTGGGTAGTTTTCCCTCCTATTCAATATTTGGAAGAGTTTAAACAGGATTGGTGTTAATTCTTCTCAAAATGCTTGGTAGAATTTACCTGTGAAGCATCTGGTCCTGGATTTTTCTTTGTTGAGAGTTTTTGTTTGTTTGTTTGTTTTAAAGATTTATCTTTTTAATTTATTTCTCTCCCCTTCCCTGCCCCCTCCCCCAACTGCTCTCTGTGTCCATTTGCTGTGTGTTCTTCTGTGTCTGCTTGTATTCTTGCCAGTGGCACCTGGAATCTGTGTCCCGTTTTGTTGCATCGTCTTGCTACATCAGCTCTGTGTGTGTGTGGCACCAGTCCTAGGCAGGCTGCACTTTTTTGCACTGGGCAGCTCTTCTTACAGGGCCCACTCCTTGCACATGGGGCTCCCCTATGAGGGGGACACCCCTGCGTGGCAGGGCACTCCTTCCGTACATCAGCACTGCGCATGGGCCATCTTATCACACGGGTCAGGAGGCCCGGGGTTTGAACCTTGGACTTCCCATGTGGTAGGCGGATGCTCTATCCATTGAGTCAAATTCACTTCCCCATTTGTTTGTTTTTGTGGTACTGGGTCCAGGGATTGAACCCGGGACCTCATATGTGGGAAGCCAGTGTTCAACCATTCAGCCACACTGGCATGTTGGGAGATTTTTGATGACTGATTTAATATCTTTAAACATGATTAAGTTCTTGTATTTCTTGTAGCATTGGTGTAGGCTGTTGTGCATTTCTAGGAATTTGTCCATTTCATCTAGGTTGTCTAGTTTATTGGCTTATGATTTCTCATAATATCCTATTATTATCCTTTTTATTTCTGTGGGGTCAGTCATAACTTCTCCCCTTTTATTTCTGATTGTATTTATTTGCATTGTCGTACTTGTTTTCGTTTGTCTAGCTAGGGGTTGTCAATTTTAATTACTTTCTTAAAGAACCAGCTTTTGGTTTTATTGATTTTCTCTATTTTTTGTTCTCAATTTCATTTATTTCTGCTCTAATCTTTACTATTTCTTTCCTTCTGTTTGCTTTGGGAATGGTTTACTGTTCTTTTTCTCATTTCTCCAGTTGTTCAGTTAGATCTTTGATTTTTCTCTTTTTTCTTTTTTAAATATAGGCATTTAGGGCTATAAATTTCCCTCTCAGCACTGCCTTCACTGCATCCCATGAGTTTTATAAATCATGTTCTCATTTTCATTCATCTTGCCTGACTAATACAACTGGGAAGTTTAATCCACTCACATTCAATGATATTACTGTAAATGGATTCTTTACTTCTACCATTTTTCTTTGGTTTTCATATATCACATCTTATTTTCATCTGTCTTTTTACTATTTTGGTTACCCTTTCTGCTAGTCTTTCTTCTATACTCCCCTTAAAGCCACTTTCTCCTGCCTTTTTCTTTTGGGAAATAAGGCTTCCTTTAATATTTCCTGCAAAGGTGGATTCTTTTTTACAAACTCTCTTGTTTCTCTTTGTGAACGTTTTAAATGCACCTTCATATTTGAAGGACACTTTCACTGGATAAAGAATTTTCAGCTAGCAGTTTTTCTCTTTCAGTATCCTGATTGTATCATATCACTGTCTTCTCACTTCCATGGTTTCTGATGAGAAATCCACACTAAGTCTTACTGGACATCCCTAGTATGTAATAGTTTGCTTCTCCCTTGCTGCTCTCAGAATTTTCTCTTTATCTTTGATGTTTGACATTCTGAGTAGTATGTGTCTTTCTTGGAATAGGTCCATTCAGATTTATTCTGATTGTTATGCTGCACTTCTTGGACATGTAAGTTCATTTCTTCCATGAGAGTTGGGACATTTTCAGCTATTATATCCTCAAATACTCTTTCTGCATCTTTACCCTTCTCTTCTCCTTCTGGAACTCCCATGACATGTTTGTTGTTGCATCTCATGTTATCATTCAACTCCCTGAGCTCCTGCTCTTTTTCTCTCTATTCTTTTCTCTCTTTGCTGTCTTCAATTTCAGCTGTTCTGTCCTCTGTATTACTTATTCTTTCTTCTATCATTTCAAGTCTGCGGTTGTATTCCTCTAATGTGTTTATTTCACCTATTGTGACATTCATTCCCATGAGCTCTGTTAATTTTCTATTCAGGTTTTCAAATTCTTCTTTGTGCTTGCTCATTGTCTTCTTGATGCCCTTTATCTCTTTAGTCATATTGTATTTCAACTCATTAACTTGATTTTGGAAATTTGTGTGCATCTTGATTAGTTGTCTAAAATTCTGCATCTCTTCTGGGGCTTTGATATATTCCTTTTCCATTTAATTAGTATGGCTTGTAATTTTTTGCTGATGTCCAGGCATCTGATTAGGGTGCTAAGTTTACTCAGATGCCCAATTTCTCTCTCTTTTGTAGGGTTTTAGTGGTGGGTGGTTGTGTGTTACTGCTGTTCTTTGTTTCTTGGTTCAACCTGTTCTGGGTCTTTAGGATTGTCCCTGTTAGTTGCTCAAACCTGGCCTCTGATCCAGTAATGGGTTGCAGGCCCACTTTCTAGGGCCCTGGGGAGAAAGGTTGAATTACTTTTAATTTCCTCATGTGCACTTCTTTGGTCTGCCAGCAGATGGTGCTCTTTGGTAGCCCTCTCAGTTCAAAGCCTGGTGGAAGTGTGTTTGCTAAACACTGATCAGATCATTGCGGTATATGTTCCTGCCTGGAAGCTAAGAGGCTGGTGGTGATTCAAACTTTCTAAGAAGCAGTTCTCCAACATTTGCTGGCAGCCCCCTCCCTTTTCCTGGGTAGGAAGTAATTCCAATCCCCTCTGCATCCTCAACAACCAGTCCTGGTCAGTAGAGAGGAGACTGATGAGGTCACATCTCTTTAGTCCCCGGCAAACAATGGTGCGGACCCACCCAGCCTGGAAGGGCTCCTGGGACACCGCTGGCCAAACTTATGGATCAGAAGCTGAGTCAGCCTTAGGCTGTGTGTGTCTCTCTTTCCACTTTCCTGGGGAGGTGGATCCCTGGGGCCCCCTTTGTCTGTAGCTGCTGAGCCCCAAGGTCTGAGAATTCAGAATTGTCTATAGTGTGGAGGAGGGTGCCAGCTTTTGCAGCTGTGGCTTTTACTCAGTTTTGCCATCGAGATTCTTTGCTCCTCTCTTCTCTGGACCTTCCCCTGGTATCCTAAACCCTAAAAAGTATTTTTTTTCAGGCTGCTTCTGCCTATCCTCTAGCAATTTTTCTGGGAGAGAGGAGTCCCATGTCTTTCTAGTCCTCCATCTTCCTGGAAGTCCCCCTGTCTGTGTTCTTTTAGAACCCTCTCCTTTTCCTTTGGAGTAGTTATCACAATTGCAATAATACATTAATTTGGATGATTATTTGTTTAGTGTTCATGTCCTCCACTAGGAACTATACCTGTTTGGTACAAAACTGAATTCCTGGGGCCTAGTAAACATCTGGGACAAAATAAAGACCCAATAAATATTTGTTGAATGAATGAATGCTTAAATTATACATTTGACACTATGTGACGCAGCCACCCTACTTAAAGAATCTAGCCTGCGGAAATAATATTTTTGCACTAAAATATAGGTGCAAGTATATTCGTGGAAGCATCATTCGTATTAGCAGAAGGCTAGAAAATACTGACGTGATGGCATATCCATCAATGGAATACTGTGTAAACATTGAAAAGAATGACATAGACACTGTCAATTCTCATTATTTGCTGCAGTTACCCTCTCTAAGGTCTTCCTGAACACTAAATTCGGCCCGCTCTCTTGCCTCTGGAACTGTTCCTGCCCTCTGCTCACCATTTTTTCCTTGCCATTGCTCTTGTCATTTTTTCCTCCATCATGTGGCCATGCAAGTAAACCCAGGCAGTTATAATCTATAATGGGGAATTGTAGCCTGTAAATCAGCCCTCTTTATCACTTTTCACCCCCTTCCTCTCTACCTGGGACCCCTGATCTGCTATTTTCTCCCATTTCTCTTCCCTTCCTATCTGAATAAATTACTGGTCTAACTTACCCAGTGTGCTCTTGAAATTCATTCCTGCAGCATAGCCAAGAACCGAAATAAAATCCGGTAACGATATTGCACCATTGCTCCTCAGGGAAATACAGGGTTAGGTTCCTGCAAGTCTCTGATCACAATTTTTCCATCAACTGATCAATGCACAACCTTGTTTTATGTGTGTTTCTGTTTAAAGACACCTTATTTAATATATGTTGCTGATTCATTAACATTTTTTAAAAGATTTTTATTTATTTCTCTCCCCTCCCTCCCCGTTGCCTGCTCTCTGTGTCCATTCACTGTGTTCTTCTGTGTCTGCTTGCATTCTTGTCACGCGGCATTGGGAAACTGTGTCACTTTTTTGGTTGCATCTTCTTGCTGTGTCAGCTCTCCGAGTGTGCGGTGCCACTCCTGAGTGGGCTGTGCTTTTTTTCACGGGGGGGCGGCTCTCCTTGCGGGGCGCACTCCTTGCACACGGGCACCCCTACACGGGGGACACCCCTGCGTGGCACAGCACTCCTTGCGCGTGGCAGCACTGTGCATGGGCCAGCTCACCACATGGGTCAGGAGGCCCTGGGTTTGAACCCTGGACCCTCCATATGGTAGGTGGACACTATCAGTTGAGCTACAACCACTTCCCTCATTAACATTTAAGTCACAGCCAACAGCACTATAACTCATGCCTGAAAGAAGCTTATCTAACCCGTGTACCTTGTCCAGAAGGCTTATCACAGCCTTCTTGAGCTGAGTCAGCACCTCAGCACTACACTTGGACCCTATTTTAAACAGCAAAACCACCAACAAACAACACAAAACTGTGGAAAACATACAACTAAATCTACTGAGTAAAGGATTTACAGTTTGAGAGCTGAAACAAGAAGGCAGAGCTTCGCCTTGACTGACCTCAGCTGGAAACATGCACATTGGGTGACACAATTTTTTTACCATTCTGTGCATGTCCACAACTGACCACAGAAGCACAAGGAGTATAGATTTGGGGGTTACAAATAAATTTTAGTGAATAGGTGAATTCTCAAATATGGATCTACAAATAATGAGGACCCACCATCTGTATTTACTGACATAAGTCCATGTGTCACATATAGGGGATTTCTTCTTTTTTATTTACAGTTATGTGTTTTCTGAATTTGTTACTGTGCACGGTATTACTTTTGTAATTAAAATATTAAGGAACAAAAAGAAAGGAAGAATGCCGTCAATCCATTCATATGGATCCATTCATATGGATATTCTTACATATCCCATAAGAATATCCAGACAAGGTAAGCACGCACACACCTTTCTGACCAACCATAAGAGCACACAAGTTCTTCCCTGAACACACATTTTCATTAACTTGTGGAACTTGGACAGAGGGAAAAGAAAGCTGCTCATCTCCAGGAGATTGGCTCAAATCTGCCTCTAAGAGAACCTGAGCCAGGGATCCAGTAGGATTTGGAGCCTGTGCAGGACATCCAAGGAGGTATCTTTGGAGCCTGGTACCCTCTCCTTCGGGCAGACCCAAATGAGTTTTTTTTTTTCATAATAATGAAATTTATGCATTTTTATTGTGAAATAGTAAGACAGTATAGAATAATACAAAGAAGAGAGGCCATCATCTATAGCTCCATATCCTAGTAATAACATAATCTAGAATAGTTTTTAAAAATTTCTCACCCCTTCCCCCCTTACCCCTGTCGTCTCCTCTCTGTCCATTTGTTGTGTGTTCTTCTGTGTCAGCTTTCATTCTCACTCGGCGGCACCAGAAATCCATGTTTCGTTTTTTTTTTTTTTTTTTTAAAAGATTTATTTATTTATTTAATTTCCCCCCCTCCCCTGGTTGTCTGCCCCTGGTGTCCGCTTCTGTTGTCGTCAGCAGCACGGGAAGTGTGGGCGGCGCCACCCCTGGGCAGGCTGCCCCCTCCCCTCACGCTGGGCGGCTCTCCCCACGGGGCGCACTCCCCGCACGTGGGGCTCCCCCACGCGGGGCACACCCCTGCGTGGCAGGGCACCCCCCGCGCGCATCAGCGCCGCGCATGGCCAGCTCCACACGGGTCAAGGAGGCCCGGGGTCCGAACTGCGGACCTCCCATACGGCAGACGGACGCCCCAACCACTGGGCCAAAGTCCGTCTCCCCCGTGTCTCGTTTTGTTCTGTCACCTTGCTGCATCAGCGCTCCATGTGTGTGGTGCCATTCCTGGGTAGGCTGTGCTTTTTTCTTGCGGGGTGCACTCCTTGCACATGGGGCTCCCCTATGAGGGGGACACCCCTGCGTGGCACGGCACTCCTTGCTGCATCAGCACTGCACGTGGGCCAGCTCACCACGCGGATCAGGAGGCCCTGGGTTTGAACCCTGGGCCTCCCATATGGTAGACAGATGCTCTAACAGTTGAGCCAAATCTGCTTCCCAATAGCATTTTTTTGTGTGTTAACTCTTCCAAACTTTAAAATTCACATACATAGGGAAGTGGACTTCTCTTCCTATCATGTGTAGCACTAACACGGGGTCAGAGTGTTTGCTTTTCTGTCTCCCTGTTTTCAGGCCAAATGTTTACCTTCCTCACAAGCTTCCCCATATCCTGCCTTTGGGAACCTCATGGACATGAAGTCTCCCCAAAGATTTCTTTGAGCTAACAAATCCTGCTCACAGTTCTTCCCGCTGAGTCAGGTAATCCCAGCCAGGAGACATTTTACCCAGGACAGAACAGGATCTATTGGCTTCCCTTCAGTGGGTCTCTTCCCTAAAGCTTCCACTGTAATTCCAGCCCCGTGAATCCCCCAGGCGTGTCCCCCAGAGACCTCAGCTTTTACCCGCTTTCTCACCCCCGTGAGCCCTGTGGCCCCTTGAAATGCCCCTAAGATACCTGCAGCATCTTAGGATGATCTTCAGGGTCCTTTCTTTGAAATGTCTATCCAAATTTTACAGAACCACTACCAATTCCAGTCATTAAGGGGACACTCCAGATGCCCTCATTGGTTTTTTGTTTTGTTTTTTTATTTCTCTCCCCCTCCCCACCCCCGTTGTCTGTTCTCTATGTCTATTTGCTGCGTCTTCTTTGTCTGCTTCTGTTGTCAGCGGCACGGGAATCTGTGTTTCTTTTGTTGTTGTTGAGTCATCTTGTTGTGTCAGCTCTCCGTGTGTGCGGCGCCATTCCTGGGCAGGCTGTACTTTCTTTCGCACTGGGTGGCTTTCTTTACCGTGCATGAGGCTCCCCTACTTGGGGGACACCCCTGCGTGGCACGGCACTCCTTGCGCGCATCAGCACTGCGCATGGGCCAGCTCCACACCGGTCAAAGAGGCCCGGGGTTTGAACCGCGGACCTCCCATATGGTAGACGGACGCCCTAACCACTGGGCCAAGTCCGGTTTCCCCCTAGTTTTATCTATGTTTTATTTTACAATAAAAGGTTAAATATATATATCCCTTGGTTATCTTTCATTTTTCCACTTCTCCTCTTGTGATTTTAAGACCAAAACCCATTTTTCAAATAAACCCGATTTCTCCCTGAGTCTGAGCTAACCTGATTCTTAGACACAGACTCCTTCAGAAATAAGCTATTTCAATGATTGCAAATCTGCTTTTCTTCTTTGCCCATCGATAAAAGCCACCACGGTGCTATGGTTAACCCCATGGATCACACAAGGGCCTGTATAACCAACAACCCAGAGCTAAGCTGGGCGTGTGAAGGGGAGGGGGTGGCATGATTTCAGGAACCTCTGAATGTACCTATAAGTCCTGGGGGTTATCTCAACCACACTTCTCCATCGGCCCTGCGTAATGTCCAAAACAAGGGAAAGGAGGACAAAATTTGGGGAGATGGAGTGCCACTAGCAGTTTAAGGGCCCAAACTTCACACACTAATGTTCTTAGCTCCCATGAAACTAAACCACTCTTTCTGCAGTTTAAAGTCTCCTTCCACAACGCTCCACGAGGGGAGGAAAACCAGCCGTGGTGGCATGGCCTGTTTTACTCAGGATAACTCAAGTCTGTTTGTTTGAAGTGAGCCTTAACCAGACCTAACGGACAGTTCCCCCCCCTCCCCCCCCCCCCCCCCCCCCCCGCCACCCAACCTGATACCAGCTCCATTAGACACTGGTCACAGCAGCTGCACTAAGCCCGGTCTCCCCATGTGCTATTTTTATCCCACTGGGACCCACTTACTGACCATGTTCAGAGAAGGGTGTGAAGGCCTGAATCCGACCATGCACCGCCCACAGGAAGAAATGCCACATGCGCACCGAGAAAGCATTTTATGGACTGGCTGGGGAAGGCTCCCAGATGCCCTCAGAACAAAGTTCTTTCATAATAGCTGGGCCAGAGGACTCAGCTTTGGCCAGGAGACTCCAGCAAGTTCCCTTGTTCCCCCTCTGTGAATCCGAGAGTTCATGACCCAACCAGCTGCAAGGAGGCGGAGGGCTGCCCTGCTCAGAGATGCCAGGCCCTTTATGGTCACCACAGGGAGGCAGGAAGCAGAAGAGAAGAAACTGAGTCATTCATCCCCGCCCAGCAACAAAAGCTTTTTCTCCCTGGCCTTGGCCATTTTGCCTCAGATCTGCGATTGCCTCTCTTCCTCAGCACCACCAGTGGAGCAATTTCTTAAGCCCAGAGCATGGAATAAACAATCTCAAGGTAGACAGAGCTGGTCGCCCTTGAGTCCCTTCTGACAGGGAGCTGCTCCCGCTGCCCACCAGACGGTCCCACCCAGCCCCTCAGTTCCCAGCCAGAGCCCTTGGGCACCAGCCCATCCTTTGTTGCAGTTCACACCCTGCCCAGCAGAGGCCGCCAGAGTGATGCGGATGAAGCCGGAGCTCTGGGGAGCAATGAAAAGAAAGGCTCCCTCAGGATCCCGGAGCAGGCGGAGAATGGCCCTTCTCCTTTAGAAGCTGAGTCCAAGCACCCAGAGAGGACACACACTCTGAGCCTACACCTGTTTTGTTTGTTTGGTTTTTTATTTTTTAGGAGGTACCAGGGTTTGAACCCAGGACCTTGTACATGGGAAGC
Source organism: Dasypus novemcinctus (assembly GCF_030445035.2). Taxonomy (NCBI): domain Eukaryota; kingdom Metazoa; phylum Chordata; class Mammalia; order Cingulata; family Dasypodidae; genus Dasypus; species Dasypus novemcinctus. The sequence goes on along the minus strand of NC_080678.1, from coordinate 82,989,966 downwards.
AGGCACTCAACCACAGGAGTTACACCTGCTCCCCGCTACTGCTCTTTGGAGCGCCCTTTACTCTTCTCAGAGGCGAAGACAGGGCCACACCACTTCCTTGTTTTGTTGTTTTTACTCTTCCCATTTTTTTAAAGGAGGTACCAGAGATTGAAGCTGGATTCTGTTAGACATGGGAAGCAGGCGCTCAACCACTGAGCTACACCTACTTCCCACTATCCCCATTTTTGAGGCTGATTTGTTTGTTTTGTTTTAAGATTTTTTATTTATTTCTCTCCCCTTCCCTGCCACCCCCCCCTCCCAGTTGTTTGTTCTCTGTAACCATTCACTGTGTGTTCTACTGTGTCTGCTTGTGCCAGCGGCACGGGAATCTGTGTCTCGTTTTGTTGCATCATCTTGCTGCATCAGCTCTCCGTGTGTGCGGTGCCATTCCTGGGCAGGCTGCACTTTCTTTCGCGCTGGGTGGCTCTCCTTACAGGGCGCACTCCTTGTGCGTGGGGCTCCCCTACCCAGGGGACACCCCTGTGTGGCAGGGCACTCCTTGCGCGCATCAGCACTGAGCATGGGCCAGCTCCACACGGGTCAAGGAGGCCCGGGGTTTGAACTGCGGACCTCCCATGTGGTAGGCGGATGCCCTATCCGTTGGGCCAAATCTGCTTCCCAGATTTGTTTTAATGCCAAGATAACATTACTAAAAGTGTGACTTGTTTCAACTGTCACATGCACAGACACATGTAAAACAACATGTATGCATATACAAACACATCTATAATGCAACAAGCTATGTAAAAATAATATATTTACAGCGCACTACAGTTGACATGGACTGTTACAGGACCGAGTTTGAGGTGCATGCACTCTGCTGATCCCTGTGAGTGAGGCTGAATATAGCTCCATGATGGGTGCGTAACCCCAAATACTCAAGGTCTCTATTTGAGGCCCATTGTGAATGTGAGGAGTTGGCCAAATGGCTTCCCTGGCCCACTGCCCGCTCCCCTCCCACCAAGTCTCATACATGGAGAAGAAGGGTGGGGGGACCCTTCTTCCAGTTCCCGACTTGCCACCCGCAGTGGCCCTCGGCTGTGCATGAGGACCATAGCTGGACAGGGAGAGGAAGGCTTCTCTGCTTCTGGGCTGTTCTTTGAATAGACCTCCATCCCCCAAGTCCCTGCTTTATTCCCTTCCTTTATTCCATTATTCCCTTGCTTTAGGCCCCAGAGCCTTTTCCTGTATTTGTGCTATTTTTGTTAGAGCAGGAAATCTTCCTGGAAATGCTCCAGAAAGCCTACATCCTCCCTCCTTAGCCAGAGGAGGGGGTTGAGGCGTGCACTCCACCCCACCCCATTCCACCTCAGCTCTGGCTGAGGCACCAAGGTCCGAACAACAGGAAGTTATCTTCCCAGGGACCGGAGCACCCTGCCCTCAGGGTGAGCATCAGCCCCGGGTCTGTCTTCCTCCCTCAGCGACACTGAGAGTCATGACTTCCTGAGGTGGAAAGCGACACTAAGGTAGAAAAGACTTGTCTTTTTTATTTTAAAGAAAATCTGGGAAGTGCAGAAGAGCGCAAAGAATAACCATCACTCGTGTTTGCGTAACACGGGCCTGTGTCCCTCTATTCACCCAGGCCGACGACTGAGCACCCAGACTCCCTGACGGGAGCTGCTTGCTCTGGTCCGTGCTCAGTGCTCTCAGCCTCTTCCTCCTCACCCACCTCTCAGGATCCTCATCTTACTGAATTGTACGGGGGCTGGGAAGGCTGAAGCGCGAAGGCCTGGCCAGCACATGTCGCGTTCTCTTTCCTGGGAAGGCTGCACTCACTATTCACTAATAGCTCAGCAAGTCCTAAGGCATGCACAGAACCCTAGCCCTGCCAGATGTTTCTTGAAAAGAAGGTTCTGTGGTCAAGTAAGTTTGGGAAATGTCATATTCGAGTCTACAACTCTTGATCAGCAATGTCCAAGTCCAAAACGTCCTGAAAACTAAAAGTGCTCTCATAACTCAGGGGCAAAATCTGACCTACATTGACGTGTAGCTTTTCAGATCCCTTATTTAACCTACATAGTTTGAATATACGTTTTGCTGCAGAAGTGTGCGTTTGCGTACTGAGCCTGCCCTACCCTGCTGGGGGTGCTAGGAAATAGGTAGCTTATTCACCATATTACATCATTAAAATATGAACAATTCTGAATTCTAAACACATTTAGCCACAGAATGCCCACATGGATGTTCAGAAGAATTCATCTCTACCAGTGGGCTTTCAGATGTAGGAAAACAACAGGGCTTCCTGAGAGCTCTTCGGTCCCAGGACCCAGGGACAGGTGGCCCCAGCTCTCAGGGCTAAGACAAAAAGTAGAACAGAGGAGACTGAGGCAAGACTTTGAGGGCTCCCAGGGGTATCAGAACCAGGACAGAAGCCCATGTCGAGGGTCAAAGCAGAGCACCGAAAAAGAGCCAGGAAGGCATCATACCAGAGGAAACAGTTGAGAGTTCAGCTAACAAGAGATTAGTTAACAAGTGATCTAAAGCACTTGGGAGCTCAAGGGCCTGGCTACAAAGGCAACCTTTTGCCTCGCCCTGCGATCTCTACCGAGGTCTGTACCCATTCTAGAGTTTACAAGTAGAAAGCTAAGTGGGAGCTCCTGGCTGGTTTGCTAACTCAGAGAGCAGGCAAGCTACCCACCTAATATCCTCTCTCGATCCAGACTCAAGGCACAGAAAGGGACCTGAGAGAAAGACAGATTCAGGCAATGACGGTTTGGGGAAATTCTTCTGGTGTCTCTGCTCTCCTGGCTGCTGGATGGTACAATTCTTTGAAATTGCATATTGACCAAAAACGTTGGGTTTGGTCATGTGTCTGCAGGACGGGAGCTGAGCGCCACGGCCCGTCAGAATGAGCCTGTGAGGAGGTACATCTTGGCTAGTACCCCTGACTGCCCCGGGGCCTGTTAGATAGCAGGAAACTCTTCAGAGTAACTCTAGGGTGGTTCATTTCCTGCTTCCTGAGCTCTCAAGACTCGTCCTTGCCGGCAGCAGGAACACAATGGGAAAAGGCTTCTCTGAGTTCCGCCCGGGCTCTGCTGGGGCCGACTCCTGCTTCCCACCGCTGTACGTATGGTGAGCACAGGCCCTTTAGAAAGCATCCCTTCCAAGGGCATAAGTTGTCTCCCGCCCAGTCCCTGGCTTCCTCCGTGTGCCTGCTCTCGACAACACAGCCTCTGGCTCAGGGTTTCTCAGTCTCAGCTCTGTTGGCATTTTGGGGCCAGAGTATTCCTGGTTGGGGGCCAGGAGGGCTGTTCTGTGCACTTTAGGATGATTAGCAACATCCCTGGTCTCTACCCATTATACGCCAGGAGCTTCCCCCATGTTTGAGAGCCAAAAATGGTTCCAGACCTGCCAGCGCTCCCCTGCGGACATAATCAGCACCCACGTTGAAGCCCGCTGCTCCCTCTGAATGGGAGATAGCACTGAAGACTGGGTGAGTGCCTGGGTCAGACCCCCAGCGCCTCCTGGGATAGCGGGGTGCCCCGACAGCCACAGTATTTCCTACGTAATCCCATTATACTTCCTGCTGAATTTTACCTCTCTAAGCTTCGGTTTCCTCACCTCCAAAACAGAAAAAAAAAATCAAAGAATTAAATGAGCTAACTCACATAAAAAGATTACAGTGCTTGGCTCCAAGAGCACATTCCAGTAGGTGTGGGGTAATATTAACCCCAGGCCCGTGGGGCTCCACACCTGACTACAAGGTGACCACTAACCAACCTTGACCTCGCTTATAGAAGACTTCAGGGTCCCTCCTTACCTCCCCAGCTTCATTTCTCCACACATCCCCTCCAAACTCTACCCTCCGGACCGAAGGACTGCTTGCAATTCTGGGGCAGCAACCAAGGTTTTCATGTCTTTGCGCATGCCACGTTGTCCCCTCTGCCTGACTTAGTCTTCTTCTCCCCTCTACACTCAGGTCTCAGCTTGGACATCACCAGGTCCCAGAAGTCTTCCCTCCCTGCATCTGTACAGAGAAGCCTCCTTTGCAGCTCCTTGGTCTCTGGGCTTCCCTCGTCATCACATCTATGACACTGTGTGGTCATTGCCTCGTTATCTGTCTGAACTGCTCCCCACACCAGGGTCTCTGTGAGCCAAGGCAGACTGTCTTGCTCGGTGCTGAGCCTCCAGAACCTGTCATGGTCCCTGGCATCCAGCAGGGACTCCAAATATGCTTGTGAGGTGAAGGACTAGGACGCTGGGATTAGTTGAGCACCTAAATGGATGAGGGCTTGCTTTTTCTCTCTCTTTCCAAGGGATCATGCATTGTCCTTCCAATCAAACAGGTGATACTTACAGATGAAATAAAATTTAAGTGACCAGAGGAGATATGGAAAACAGGAGGTCTCCTTTGCCTGGCCTCTAGCCACCAGGGAGGCAACCACTGTTACTGGTTCTCGGGCAATCTTCCAGAGATTGTCCAACTGGGCATTTTAAAAGGAGCCCTGGGAAGCGGACTTGGCCCAGTGGTTAGGGTGTCCGTCTACCACATGGGAGGTCCGCAGTTCAAACCCCGGGCCTCCTTGACCCGTGTGGAGCTGGCCCATGTGCAGTGCTGATGTGCACAAGGAGTACCCTGCCACGCTGGGGTGTCCCTGCATAGGGGAGCCCCACGCACAAGGAGTGCGCCCCGTAAGGAGAGCTGCCCAGCGTGAAAGAAAGTGCAGCCTGCCCAGGAATGGCGCCACACACACGGACAGCTGACACAACAAGATGACGCAACAAAAAGAAACAGATTGCCTTTGACAACAACAGAAGCAGACAAAGACGACGACGCAGCAAACAGACACAGAGAACAGACAACCGGGGTGGGGGTGAAGGGGAGAGAAATAAATAAAATAAATCTTTAAAAAAAAAAAAAAAAAAGGAGACCTACGTGCTACCCATTGTCAGGACTCCAGGCTGAGCTGTCAGCAAGAGTCCTCCCCACCCCACCCCCCCAAAAATCTCACATTCTATGTTTAGTCAAGGTAATTCACTCTTTGGGGCAGAAAATAAACCTCTGACCCTCCTCAGAGGTCAGAAATGAGTGGTGGCAGAGGAAAGGGTGAGGGTGAGAGGAGAGCTAACCCACAGTTCTCCCAGACCATCTGCGGTCTACACACACGCACACAGAGGAAAAGCAGAAGCTGCGGGGACTGGGAGCTCTAGGGGATACCCCTGAGCACTGTTACCTGCGAAGCCCCGCCCAACCTCTCCCTCACTCCCTTGAGAAATCCAAGGGAGGGGGACCAGCAGGCCCAGCCTCGGCTGGCTTCCTCCTCCCTCCCCAAGAAGAGGAAGCCAGCTTCAATGCTTAGTCATTTCCCATGGGGTTGGGCTTTACCTGGGGGTCTGAGTCACCACCAGGTGCCAGGAGGGAGAGGTACTGCCCAGTATGACACATCCGCCTGCCCGGGGAAGGAGGTTAGCTCTTGGGGGTCAGGTGGTAGGGGCTTAGGGACCACCTCAAGTCTGACCCCTGGAGACTAAGAAGCCTACACTATGAAGGGCTTTTGGAGTGCCAGGCCAAGGTGAGGTCTCAGGGTGGAGAATCTAGAGTCCAGAGCTCCTCTGCTTGTCTAATACCATTTCCTCCCCCCGCCCCTCCTCTTCCACGCGCGGGAACCAGTCATCCCAGCCTGCACCTCCCAGGAGAGCTTGGGTAGAGGCCCCCACAGTCCCAAGAATCTAGTGGGCCTTCAACAAACTTCTCTGAGTTGAGAACAAAGTTCAGGATCTAAGGCTCACCAGTAAGAGGCATGATGCCAAAGCAGCCGCAAACATCTCCAGCACTTCCTGGAAGTGACCAGCCCAACCCTGGGAGGGGGTGGACTCTAGACTGGGTGTCCACGCCTCTGCTCTGCTTCCACGGTCCCTCCAGCAAGTGTTTCACTTCTGTTACGTTGTGCTGTGGTCACTGAATAATGGTCTCCCAGAGAGGCCCATGCCCTAATCTCTGGAGCCTGGGAATTTGTGTTAGCTCACATGGCTAACACATTACTTGGCAGGTGTGATCAAGGTAAGAACCTTGAAATGGGGAGATTATCTGGGCATATCCAGGTGGGCCCAAAGTAATCACAAGAGTCCTTATAAGAGAGAAACAGGAGGGTCAGAGAAGGGTCAGAGTGAGGACAGAAGCAGCTGAGTAATGTGGGGCCATGAGCCAGGAGAGCGGGAAAGCGGAGAAGGCAAGAAAACAGATTTTTCCCTAGAGTTTCCAGAAGGAATGCAGCCCTGCTGGCCCATTTTGGATTCCTGACCCCCAGAATTATAAGAGAATACATTTGCATTATTTTAAGCCAGTAAAGTCATGTAACTTACCACAGCTGCAAGTAGGAAATTAATACGCTATCCTCTTCCTATACCAAACCAGCACACCCCACAAAACAACCTAGTCATTCTTCCACTGCTCCATCTCCCCCGATCTTCCAACATGAAAATCCCTAACTAGCCTCCCCCACAGGCTTCCATCAATTGTTTCTTTTACTTTCTCCTGTTTCCTAACTCTTCCCAGATCTGCATCTCCCTCTAACCTGAGAGTTCTGAACACTTCCTACACATTAAAATCACTTGGAGGTAGGATCGGACTTTAAAAAAAATTTTGAAGTCCCAGACCAATTAAATCAGCCTTTCTGGAGGTGGAACTCAGGTGTCAGGTAATTGTTAAAGCTCCCCAGGTGATTCCAATTGTACAGCCAGCATTGAGCCCTCTGCCAACCTGTTACTCAGTGGTTATCAAACTTGAGCATGTGTGGGAATCACCTGTAGAATGCTGGCTGCAGCTGCCAGAGTCCCAAGCCCAGAGAATCTGATTCAATACATCTGATGCTGGCTCAGGCTCCTGCTTTTCTAACAAGATCCCCAGAGGTGTGGATGCAGGTGGCGTTTGGAACTCTGAGACACTTCCATAACCCTTCTGTGTGTTCCCTCCCCAGGAGACTCAGCTAATTGATAAGAAGAATTCCTCAGATCAATGATTCTCAATCTTTGATGAATATCAGAATCACCTAGGGAGTTTGCTAAAAAGGCAGTTGCCTAGACCTAATCCAGTTTTTTTTTTTTTTTTTTTTTTTTTTTTTTTAAAGATTTATTTATTTATTTAATTTCCCCCCCTCCCCTGGTTGTCTGTTCTTGGTGTCTGTTTGCTGCGTCTTGTTTCTTTGTCCGCTTCTGTTGTCGTCAGCGGCACGGAAAGTATGGGCGGCGCCATTCCTGGGCAGGCTGCACTTTCTTTTCACGCTGGGCGGCTTTCCTCACGGGCGCACTCCTTGCGCGTGGGGCTCCCCCACGCGGGGGACACCCTTGCGTGGCACGGCACTCCTTGCGCGCATCAGCACTGCACATGGCCAGCTCCACACGGGTCAAGGAGGCCCGGGGTTTGAACCGCGGACCTCCCATATGGTAGACGGACGCCCTAACCACTGGGCCAAAGTCCGTTTCCCCTAATCCAGTTTTGTTTAACCAGGTTTTATAAAGCAAGTTCCCCAGGTGGCTTGGAAGAGGCATACTGAAGCTGACAATCAATGCCTTAGATCAAGTGTTTCTCAAACTTAAGATCACAACAGAATCACCTGGAGGGCTTGTTAAAACACAAATTGTTTGGTCCCCTCTTCTAGAATTTCTGATTCAGTAGATCTAGGGTGGAGCCTGATAATTTCCGCTTCCAACGGGTGCCAGGTGATGGTCAAGTTGCTGGTTTGGGAATCATACTTGGAGAGCCACCGCTTTAAATTGATGTTCTAAGCAATGTGTTTATCCTACCCTGTGTCTCCATTCCATTCTTTCTCCTCATGCTCTCAGCCATGAGAGAGTCCAGCCCAAGAAAGAAGAAGCACTGAGACAAGTGCCCCAGGTGCTTTTGACTTGAAGGAGCTACAAGGAGGAGCTGTCATAGGTGGACATACAGTAAACCCAGTCACTGGGACATGCTGACATAATCCTAATAGCTCTCCAAGGCCATGGACCATGGCCAGATTCCAATGGGGTATAAAAGTTATCAAGAACTTATCAATAGCTATTAGCTCCAGATATGCATCCCCCCCACAGGAACTCAAGAGCTCAGAGCTTCCCTGGCAGAGCCTCTCAGCCTGTGGGGGTGAGGGATGTGCATGTGTAGTGAGAAACAAGAGAAAATCTTGTTTTTGGGGGGCTGATCCTAGTTCCCAAGCTAATTAGAGGGAAAGCCAAGCTAGAGCTACAGAATCCTGCTCTAAAATGGCATCAGCCCAAGTTACATACATGCCCTGGAGAGAGAGAGCTAAAGAGGTCTCAGAGTGAGGATGAGAAGAGCCAGGTGAGAGAGGGAAGTTATCTCCTTTCCTTCTCTATTTCTTTTAATATATATGGATATACATGGAATATATGAATATATATTCATCCCTACCCCTTTTTTATTAAGAGGAAGCCAGAAAGTAAGAGCAATTGGCAGATCACAGAAAAGGAGGATGCAAAGATTGAATTGGGAACCCCACTAGACATTGTCCTTACAAAATCCACTCCTTCCCGACACCATGCATGTAGAACATGGTTACATGCTAAGTGCATATGATCTGTGCAAACACCAGAAGTCATGCCTTGATTCTAGGAAGCCATAAGGCAAGCGGCTAGATCCAGCATCCACTCATTCCCTTTTACATACCACAGACCCATCCGCTATTTCACTGACAATACATACAAGACTTGGAGGTTGGGGGAAAGTTCCCAGAATCAGAACCACAGTCCCAGGGCTGAAAAGACCTGGGAGAACAAGCATCAGCCCACGCAAATTTGGATGTCACCACAGTTGGCGATTATGGTGACGGGGCAGCTCTCCAACTGGGCAGACAGAATCCTGGAGGTCATCAGCAGGTCTAGCTTGCCCTCTAGGTACTGATCCCCCAAATGGCACCAGCGGTGACTCTAGTTTGGTCAACTACCTACTAGGTCTGGCTTCAGACACATCAGTTACAGCAGAGTCTCTGTTTCACGCCTGTAAAAGTAGTTAATTCTTACCTGTCTGAAGGAAGGAGACTGAACGGAATGATATCTCCTCTCCTCCTGGCCCCACCTAAGCACCAAGGCCTGTCTATTCTCTCTCCATAAAAGCTTCCCATCTCTGTGCCTCACTCTACTTGCCATTGCCCTGGCTCAAACACTCTTGAGCTCCTACCTGGCTAACTGTAGTAGTCTCCAAACTGGTTTTAGTCCATAGTCTCACCGGGGCCCAAGTCTTTGACCTACTCTTTCACACTGCTGCCCCACTGTTCCAAACTCTTCAGTGACTTCCCATCCCAATAAAGTTCAAATTCCTTTACATGGCTGGTGAGATCCTCCAGGCCCTGGAGGCTCCAGATCCTACCAGTCCCTCCAGCCAAGTTTCTTCTCTCTGATGCTGGCTCTCTATCTCATCCACTGCAACTACCAGCAGTTCTTGAGTGCCCCATGCTCCTCCTTCCTCTTTAACTTGGCACATGCTGTTTGCTCTGCCCAGAGTGTCATTTTTCCCTTTGTATTTGCCTTTCAAGATTACAAAGTCACCTCATCCACTTGGCTCTCTCAGCAGTCCGCCCCTATCTTGCACATCTTCTAATAGCAGTCCGCCTACTGTCCTCTACTCGTTTACTTGTCTCTTCCCCCACTTGACCTTTAGCTTACTCAAGTGGAGATTGGGTCTTTCATCTCTACACCCAGGGCACAGCCCCTAAGTAGCTCTCAGTAAGTGTTTGTTGAATGAGCGAAGGATTAATAAATGATTCGATAAATATCTTGAGTTCCCTCCCAGCCCCCAAACGGAAGGTTCACCAACTTGAACTACCAGTGCCCTTCTTTTAGCAGTCCTTAAAAAAAATGCAAACCTCCCCAGACTGGTACCACTTTAAAGTTAATGAGTTATTTTTTACCTTAACTAAGCAATCAGGCAGAACACAAGGACATGGAAAAAAATGCCTGCAGAATGAGCTAGAGTTGGGGAGGGCACCAGCAACAAACTTCACCCATATTTCCTTTGAAATGCAAATAGTACTGTCTCTTATGTACATATAGTTTACAAAGACCTTTCACATACTTTATCTATGATACCTCAATCCTGAAAAGTAGGTTAGACCAGTATTATTAACTACATTGTAAATATAAGGCTTGGAGAGATTTGTAATGCTGTGGGAACAAGCTTATGATAAAATAGTCAAAGGAAAAAGATGAGATACAAAAGAGTATACAGAATGTGAACAATACTATGTAAAGGAATCAGATAGAGAAAAAAATGGGAGGAAATATACTAGAATGCATTCATTCATTAAATGTCTACCGTATTCCAGACATCATGCCAGGTGCTGGGGAAAGAGTGGCGGTGAAAAACACACTGTCCTTGACCTCTTGGAGGTTACAACTGGGTGAGAAAAACACAGACATTAATCAAATAATCACACCAAAAGTAAAATTTCAACAGTGACAAGTGCATCAGAGAGGTGGTATATGGTACAATGAGGATTGCAGGCAAAATAGTGGCATCTTATTTAGGTATAGGCAAGCCAGGAAAGGCTTCCTTGAAGAAGTAATCTCTGAAGCATGGGTAAGAGCTTAACTAGTCAAAGAAAGTCGGGAAGAAAGTCCCAGGCAGAAGGAACACCGTGGGCCCTGGCGTGGGAGGGGGCCGACAAGTAAGAAGTGGCCGAGTAGGGCAAGACTGGGGAGGCTGATTCCAGGGAAACCAGACCTTGCCTGAGCTTGCAGGCTCTGTTGAAGAGCAACGGGAATCAGTAAGCACATTTGCATTTGCAAAAGATTACTCTGCTTTAGGTGGTAGAGTGGATTGGTGGGAGACTGGAAAGGAGTGGAGGAAGAGAGAGAATCAGTTGAGGAGACCAGTTAGGAAGCTATTGCAGTATTTCAGGCAAGAGCTGACGGTGGCTTGGGCTCGACTAATGGTGGTGGTGGAGATAGAAATGGATGACTTCAGGAGATATTTAGGCAAATCACCAAGATTTGGTGATGGATGGGTTGGGAGGGGGGTGAAGGAGAGAGACACATCAAGGATGACTCCTAGGCTTCTGGCTTGTGAATGGATATGGTACCATCAGCTGGGAGAGCCTGCTGGAAAATGTCCAGGTTGGGGTGGAAAGAGAGAGCCAGTTTGGGGCAGGTTGGGTTTGAGGTACCCAGTGTGTGACAAAGGGGTGTCAAGTACCCAAGGAGGTCAGAGGAGAGGTCTGGCTGGACAGTGGCATATCTGTTTACTGATGACAGTTTATGCCTGGTTGTGAATGAGATTGCCTTAGAGAAAGTTTAGCGTAGGAAGAGGAGTCGTCTAGGATCAGGCTCTTGGGGGCCCAATAACATTCAAGACCAAGTAGAGGAGGTTGCACCTGCAAAGGAGACTCAGGCAGCCAGAAATGTGAAGAATGGCTGTGAGAGTGTGGAAGCATGGGGCTTTTACAGTGAGGTTTAACTGGGTGGAAATCTTCAGTTAGGAAAACAAAACAAAACAAAACAAAAAACCCAACTTTGATGCCTTCCTGTCCTTAATCAACTTTTTGGATTTTGAAAATAGTACCTGATGGCTGGAGGTGATATTAACAAGCAAAACTTCAGGGTACCAATACTTTAACAGTGCAGCTGGAGGAGGGAAGTGTCTTAGAGGCCCCTGCTAGGCCAGGCATTAACCCTGTGGCTACTGGAGCATGAGGAACTGGAGGTAGGCAGGGGCCCACGTAGAGGGGTTCTTGAGACAGCAGCTATTTGGCGATGGAGCAGTGCTGGTGCCCGCTGCTAGGTCCTCACCAGCTGGCTCCCACCAGCTCCTATCCCCATCACTGGCTGCCTGCTCATTAGCCCCCCAAAACTCATTTCTCCGCCTCAACCATTTCCTGAGGACACCCTGCCTTCTCAGGCCTCCGTGACTCCCTATGCCTGAAATGCCTTTCCCTTCCTAGTTTGGCAACTGTCTGTCCATCTTTGAAGGCCCAGGTAAAATGTCACTTCCTCTGTAAGGTCTTCCTTGACTACCCAAGGCAGAATTAATTGCTTCCTCATCATTGTTCAATGCGTGCAAATTTTGCATACTTTTATCACAGCACTTATCGCATTGACTTGTGGTTCTGTTTTGCCTCCTTCGCAAAGTTGTGAGCTTGATCTCAAGGACAGTGTCTCATTTGTTCTCCAGCATTTAAAACAGTGCTTGATACATAAGTACTAAACAACAACAACAATAACAACAAAGGTTGACTTTCAATGTGATTGAGACTGCAAGGGCAGAAGGGATCTGGATCATCTTTTCTCCCAATTTACTGTTTAAAACTCAGCAACAAGGAGCAGATGTGGCGCTAGTGGTTGAGTGCCTGCCTCCCACATGGGAGGTCCTGGATTCCTTTCCCAGCGCCTCCTAAAAACAAAAAAATAAACAATAAGCAAACCAATGGGAAAAAACCTACTCAGGAGAGTCAATGTGGCTCAGCGGTTGAGCACTGGCTTCCCACATATGAAGTCCTGGGTTCAATCCCCAGCTCCGGTACCTAAAAAAACAAACAAACAAAAAACCCACCTCAGCAAGAGAATTGATACATGCTATAGCATGGATGAACCTTAAAAACCAAGTGAAAGGAAGTCAGAAAAACATGTGGTATATAATTCCATTTATATGAAATACCCAGAGTAGGCAAATCCTTTGAGACAGAAAGAAGACAAGTGATTGCCCAGGGCTGGGGGGCTGGGGAGAAAAGAGACTACTAATGGGTATGGGGTCTCTTTTGGGGTTGTTGAAAATGTTCTAAAATTGATTGTGATGATGGTTGCTCAATTCTGAATATATGAAAAACCGTTGACTTGTGTACTTAAATGGGTGAATTGTATGGTATGCGAATTATATCTCATTAAAGCTGTTATTGGGAAAAAAAACACAACAAGCCCTCAGCAACTCCTCTCTCCAAGTCTGATCCAAAGCGCTGCCTCAGGTGCTCACTGCTGTGCTGGGGACGATGGCGGCCCCACTGGGCGTGAGTGTGGAGGGGGACGTGCAGGGGTGGTCGCTGTGGGGGGCTACCTTGGGAAGGGCAGGGCACAAGTGGAAATAAAGTTGAGTCCTGATAGTAGAATGGACCACAGAACATTTCAGAAGGAGGGGTGCTGGTGAAAACGGAAACCACTTCAATGAAACCAGATTTCAGCAGAAAAGACTGAGGTTAGCTTGAGAAGGGTGAAGCTTTACTTTGAAAGTGAGGGCTGAGTGTGGGCTCCTCACTTGGCCTCAGAGCCTTTTAGGAGAAAAAAATTACTGTTGTGTGTCTTGGTTGGGGCTGAAATTCCACTTAGCCTGGACAGCCAGCGTCCCTGAAGCAGCGAGCCTGAAAGGAAGGGCTGCTCTTCCTCTCCCCGCCCTGCCCCTCTGCTCACCACTGAGACACGTGCCGGGCTCCCGGACTCTGGCTCTGCCACTTACCAGCTGCACTGCCTTGGGCTAGTTACTCAACCCATGCCTCCATTTTCTCTGCTGTAAAATGGGACTAATAATCGAGTTTTCCTCTTAGGGTTGTTGCAAAGATTAAATGAGATACTACATGAAGAACTTGAACTATAATGCCTGTGTACATCGTGAGGTCAAGAAGACAGGCACAGTGAGTGATGGGGTCGTATATCTAAGGCCATGAAATGGTCGTTGGGGAAGGGGTTGGTCTCTACCAGAAGCTGGAGAGCGATTCAGGGAAGAGGCTGCAGCTGGCTGGGGATCAGGGTGGGTGGTGGCTGGGAAATGGTCTGAAGAGAGCTCGCAGCCTCATTGCTCAACTGCCAGAGGGGCTCATACTTCCTGTTTTTGGCTCCTTGCTGCTGGAGCCGCTCAAGTTTGAACACGAGCTTGGTCGGCCCCTGGGAGGGGAAGCAGAGGCGGAATAGCAACTCAGCCTGGGCTGGGCCCCTTGGCTTCAGATCATGCCTTTTATTTCCTAGCACTCGGGCTCTCACCAAGCGCTCCAAGGCAATCCTGGGGATAGAAGAGGGGGGTGGCGCTTCCCCTTCAGTTTGACAAGAACTCACAGAGCTTTGTAATAATACCCACTATTGTTGTGCCTTTCTTAGGTGCCAGGATTGTGCTGGAGACTCCTGAATCCTTCTAACGACCCTGGGAGGTAAATAGCGTTCTCTCTTTTATCCAGATGAGGAAACCGAAGCACCGAGAGGTGTAAACTTTTCCAAGCCACACATCTACCATCAGAGCCAGGATTCTGGTCCAGGGTGCCTGACTCTACAGCCCAGGTTCCGAACCACTTGGTCACACTGTGAGGCGTTAAATTGCAGGGATTTAAAAAATGCAATATTCTGGATCCTTACCCTGCAGGGGGCCACAGTTCCAGGAGCCTGCTGAACAGGAAGTCCAGGAGACCTTGCGCCCTTGAACCCCACTCAGAAAACAGTGATTATTCATGCAGGGACCTTCATATCTTGAATTTTTCGGGCCCTTCACATATTCTGACCAATTGTCCCCAAAGGCTCTCAATTGGGGATGTATATCAGAAATACCTTGGGGACTTTTAAAAATACCCTAGCCCTGGCAGCAGCTCTGACTTTCTGAATCACCATCTCTCTGGGTGGATCATAGGCATGTATATATATTTTTAAAGTTTCTCAGGTGACTTAATTAGGAAACACTGCCAAAAACCAAACTGGAAATTCTACTATTTGGGCGTTCAACAATATCTTCCAGCCTGCCTTCTAGACTCCAGTTCTTCAGAACTGGTGTTTGGTTCTAAATGGGAGTCGAACCCCATCAGGACATGGCCTTGCTTCAGACTCTGAGCCCCCTGAAACTAGAGAGCATCACAATTTCCACTGATACACAAAGAAAACTCAGCACCAGCCCCACACAATGATAGGAAATTCTGTTCTCTGGGAATCCAGCTGGGCTGGATTTTTGGATCTGCCATGTTCCCCAATGGAGGTACTCTTTTCCATTGAGGTCAGCCCAAGGAAATTGGAAATGCACGTGGTTGGGCTAATCCTAGAGGAAACCACTGTGTACGGTTGTACAAGATGTGCACAGCACAAAGGCATCAGTCTGAGCAGACAATTAGGGACTGAAACCCAACCTGCACACCAGTCACCAAGCTGTGGTTCTCTGGCTTGGGGCACCTTTTTATACCGTCCGTGCCCTAGAAGCCCTGGTATACAGCTCTCATGGTCTCTACTTTCCAAAGCCGCACTAAGTCCAGATATGCAATCCCACAAGAAATTCTGGAGTACGTCGTTATTTTCTACTTTTTATGCTCCCCCACTCCATCCCATACAAGCACCAGGGAGAAGTCAGTCTTGAGAAAAATCACATTTTATTGATCTTTATTCAAAATTACAAAAAATAGATATAAATAAAAATCGCAGGATATAATTATTAAATATTCAGTGTACAGGAGTGGTCTTCACCCCACCCAGTGAGGATTGAATGAAACGGGCTGGAAGGTCAGAAGGGATAACTGGCCAAGAAGGGGCATTGACATGAAAGTGGAACTGAAACCATTCATGCTGGTCCCAGGCCATGCCCCGGTCTGACCTATTCACAGGCATCATCACACGGGAGACTTAAGAGGCCGGGGAGTGACCCATGACCTCTCTGGACAGTCCACCCAGTAGGGAAACAGCTAAGACTTACAGTCAGACACAGGAATACACCAGCCCCTGTTCACTCAGGCTGACACAGCCCAGGTACAAGTGCTGAAACACACACACACACAAGCACACAATATTTCCTGAGACATTCATAGAATGCCAGAGCCCTTCCTTCCATTCAGTAGTGCCTCGACTCCCCAAACTGCTGTTCCCACATTGGCCAACCTCCCTCAAGACACCTCAGCTCTGCTACACTTCCTAGTTGGGAAATGGTTCATTTCCCAACAGGGTGCCTCACGAATGCCCGTGGTTGGAGGAGCTGACTCTCCTTCCGACCGACCGTGCACAGGAGAAGCCATTTTTCATTCCAGGAAGTTTTAGTCCCGAAAAAGACAAACTACTGAACAGTATCTCCTGAGTTAGGACCACCCGCCCACCCTGGCCAGCCAGGGGGCTCTGGGGGGGCCAACACCCAGACCCATATCTGAGGGGAGAGCTACTGTCGCTCACCCTTGCAGCACAAGCAACAAGCATCTCTGCAGAGCCTATCTTCCCCAAGCTTCCTTCCAGCTGGTGAAGACGGCCCCACTGCAAAAATGACGGTCAGCTTGGGAGGGGCTGGTGCTCATTTCCTCCCTGGCTCCCCAGTGGCCCTCAAAGGCCGAGGCCGTTCTCCTCTTCCCCCGTGTGAGTGCGGATCCAGGGCAGGAATCGCGAGACCCTGGTGTAGACGCCTGGCTTGTTTTTCAAAGCACATCCTTTGCCCCAGCTCACGATGCCGGTCAGAGTCAGGCGGCCTTGACTGGAGCAGACCAGGGGTCCACCCGAGTCTCCCTGGGAAGCCCAAGATGCAAAAGGTGAGCTGGGAGAAGTGGGGGATGGGGAGAGGGGCCTCCTGATCCCACCGCCCACCCATGCCTGAGGGAGATGGGAAGAGTTTTCCGCGTCAAAAGTCTTTAGTGCCTTTCCAGTTTCCCAACACATTAAGTTCGAAACCCTCTGCTTGGCTTTCAAAGCCCTGGTACCTGCCACCATTCCATCCCTGTTCCCAGAGCCTACTTCTCCTCCCCTTCCTGGACTGTACCATGTTTCCTCTCATTTGGGAACCTTTAGCTGGAAACACCCTCTTTTCTTCCCTCTGGCTCCTCCAGTCCCTCTCAGGTCCCGTTCTCCATAAAGCCTTGCCTCTGTGACCATCTAGTCTGCACTCACTCCCCCTCCTAATCATCAGACTCCAGAGACTTCACCCCACACTTTTTAGCCCTTGGTTAGATTGCCTTCTATTGTCTCCTCTTTCTTACCGTCTTTAGTCCCTGCCTGCCCCAGTCCGAGGTGCCTAACACAGAGCCAGACTCAATGGAGATTTTTATTAAACACATTAGGACTCTAAACCCCCAAAGACCTGAGCTCTAGATTCTGGCTTCTTGGGGCTTTGGCTAGACAGAGGCTCCTGCAAGCTGACGGGGACAGGCCCAGGGAGATCTGGGGTGCTGGATGGAGAAGCTTGGGACTCTCACCTTGCAGGTATCTGTATTCCACTGCGGGTCAGCGGCACACAGCATTTTGGTGGTGACTTCAGAGCCGTAGTAGTGGGGCTGCTGACACTCCTGGTGGGAAACCAGCTTCACAACAGACATTTTCAGCTGCTCTGGATAAAAATAGTCCGCTGGGGGGAGAGAACGGGGAGGGCTTGGTTAAGATGGATCTTCCCAGGCTTTCATTTAAGCCCTTATCCTTTTCCCACCCCAATCGGAGCCTTTACCACACCCACGGCCCCTTCACCACCCCACTCCATCTGTTTACCTTGATGGCCCTGGACGATGCTCCCCACCTGCTGCCCCCAGAAAGCTCCCATCTTTAACCCTATGGTCCTCCCTGGATTGAGCTGAGCTCATTTTCTCATCCCAACATTCCTCAAAACCCCCTCAGCCAGCCCCAAAAGTCACTTACTGGAATTCTCTAAACCGAAGCCAGTGATCTCACAGCTTTCACCGAAAGAGGCATCCCTACTCGGCCTGGGCAGGCAGACAGTCTGGATGGACCGGGACGGCTGCGCACACTGACCCTCTTTGGTACGGATCTTCAGCAAAGCTGCGGGGACAGGGTAGGGTCAGAGGGTCAGAGGGGAAAGGTCAGGACCCGGTCAGGAGGTCACCACCTTTCTCCTCCAAATGCTGAGGAAGTGGCTATGACTATCCCTAGGTTAGTCTCTGTAAGGTCAGAGATCATCCCGGGAGATCTGCTGGTAGCTAGTCTCCTGGAACAAGTCTGCCCTGTTCCACGCCCCCGGAGCTTTGTTCCAGCCGCTATCAAAAACTTAAGATATGAGAGCCGCAATACACAATTGTAAAGGCCTCCTGAGAAAAGCCCCAGCTGAGGGAGCGGGGCTGAAACACACTATTTGGCAAGTTCGACATCCCTGAGAGAGGCTGCATCCAACAGGGGAGGGGGCGTCTTTTTTCTAATTCCTATAAATAAGAATTTCAGCCCAAGCCATATATGCCTGTGGGGTTATTTCCACCCAGAGGTGCCCATCCAATTGAGGAAGTCAGGAACTCTACATAGAGCACCAGGCCCCTCGCATTTTTATGCTGAACCCTTCCCCACCGTCCCTTTGTTGGGTACAGAAGCATCTTCAAGTTTTCCCATAACCTCAACCTCCCACTGGGGTCTCCTCTTGGACCCCTCCCCCCCCAGCCATCACCATCACGTCGGCTGAGGGTCTCCCACTCACCAATATCGTTGTGATGAGCCAGGGTGTCGGCGCTATAGTCCTCATGCAAGATCAGCTCTTTCACCTCAAACTTCATCTCCCCAGGCGTACCGGAAGTCCGCCCGGCCCGGCCCAGGTAGACAATGTATTTCTCCTTCTTTGGGTCATCACTGTGGGAGGTGAAACATGTCAGACACCCTGATGCCATTAGATCCTGTCCCTTCTTGCCCACCCCTGCAACCTCAGAGTGTGACTTGTCCCCAAGGCCGTGGGTCACACGGAGAGGGGCTGGGTGGAGGGGGAGAATTGAAGTGGACGGATCCCTTTGCTGGATGGGAGAAAAGAATGTATTTGGGGTATGCAGGGGCAGGGCCATCAGGGAAAAGAGACCGAGGGACGTACATGAAGCAGTGTGTGGCGCTGACGACCCAGCAAGGACTGATGAGGCTACCGCCGCACACGTAGGTAACCGAGCCTCCCTGGTGCTTCCGGTAGATAGTTGCAAACCACGGCTGGTTCTCGATGCTGGTGGGCTCTCCCCCGATAATCTTAAAGCGGGGTCTTAGAGCCTTCTGGCCACACTGAAACTCTGGTTTTGCCTGAGGAGGGGTGGGCCTCTCTCCTGGAGGAGAAAGAGATGGACGTCTTGGGAAGGCAGGTAGGGTCAAGGGTCCCCTCCTCGCCTTCTGACCTCGCGGTTCTTTGGGGCCAGACAGACCTCCCTCCTCATCCCGCCTCCGACGGAATGAGGGGACATACGGGGACTTTGTCCTAAGCAAGTCGATGACACTCACCAACAGAGCAGTGGTTCACCATACACTCTTGGACAAGCTGTTTTAGGCCGACCTGCACATAGCACCAGGGCCACCTCTGATTGTCTGGGTTCCTGGCAACAGAGAAGGGAGCGGGGCGTCATTCCCGGATGCCTGCCCTGCGTCCTCCCCTCCAGGCAACACCCAGCCAGAGGTCTGGCTTTTGTTATGCCATGGCCAGCCTTCTGGAAGCAGAGGGGTTGGTGCCAAGGGTTCTGGCGAGGCTGTGGGGCAGGTTCGCGGTCCTTGCCGCACCACCTCACCTGCAGTAATTGTGCTTGCCCAGGCCCAGCTGCCGGGCGTCACTTCTGTGGGCGTGGTACGTCTTCTGGCGGACAGTGGCAGAGTCCCAGGCCAGGCAGGGCCGGTTCAGAATGTCGACACTGGCCTTCCCTCTGTAGGAGTAACCGTTCCCCTGATAGCAGGTTTGTGAGGCATCTACGGGAGGATGTGAGGATGAGAGAATATTAGGCAGAGGAGAAAGCCCAGAGACCATAAGTAGAGAGCCTGCAGGGGCTCGCGTGGTCTCAGATAGGGCAGAAGAGCCTGCCAAGGGGTCTCCCCTTCCACCCCACCTCACATGTGTGCAGCCACTGTTTCATGAGACGATTTGGAAGTGTGTGTTTGTGTTTGACGGTGTGTATTACACAGAGATGAAGATACCCCACCTCCAGCTCCAAACTCCTGCCTGCTTTTGCATCCCACCCATCTCCCCCTACCCTGAAGTGTGTCATGCCCCCACCTCCCCAGTTGGCATCAAGATCCCCATACCTATCTCACAGTGTTCCCCTTGGAAATTCTTTGGGCAGTTGCATCGCTGGATGTTGGAGAAGTACTTGTAGGACACACAGGTTCCTCCGTTCAGACAGCCACATTTCACTGGAGAGCACAAAGGTGAGATAAGCAAGGGCGTGGGGAGGCCAGGGGGGGAGCCAGCCCTGCAGCAGGGACAGGGAGCGGCCGCCCCCTGAGGCTTATCTACGATGTCAGTGCAGCCAGAGATGAGGCAAGGGGTGGATACTCACGTGCACCAGATGCTCTGTGTAGTTCCTGGCTGCCCTGGAAGAGAGAAGGAAAAGGGAACAGGGGTCACAAGATGCCCAATACTCCAGGGACTCCAAGGTGAGGATAAACTGGCTCCAATCCTAAAATTCACTTTCCCCTTCAGCTCCCTCTTTCCTCCCCCTGAGCTTATCTAACTAGCCAGCAAAAGTAAGAACATGGGTTTCCAGCTGAGAAGTGGATGGACTCCAGCGAGCATCACCTCTCAGGGGGCCTGTCACTCCCTGCTGGCAAGCCGAAGCCCCTGGGTTCCGTGTCCCCCACGGTCCCCCACTGCCACACCTGCCCTATCTCCCCGAGACGCCCTGCTGCTGGCAGAATTCAAACTCCAGCTTCCTTTGCAGCCCCCTGCTTCCGCCGAAGCTGTTCAGGGGTCCCCTGAGCAAGCAAGCTCCCTCCCAAAGCCGGGAGGCCACTCACTTCCGAGTCGCTGAGGGCCAGGGCGCCGAGGAGCAGGCAGGCCAGCAGGGCTCTCATGGTGGCGGGGTTGGGGCTCGAGACAGCGGCTCTGCAAAGGAAGGAGAAGTCAGGGAAGACGCGGAGGAGGGGGAGAGCGCTCGGCAGGTTGCTCAGCTCAGGAGAGGAGCCCGAGGGTCCCTAGGCCCGCGGTGGCCGGGCTCCCCAGGCTGGCGGTCTCGGGACTCCCGGGCTCCCGGCGCAGCCTGGACCCGCACCCGCAGCGGGGCGCGGGGAGCAGCCCGGCGCTGGGGGAAAGCGAGGCGCGCAGAGCCGGCGCCGCGGCGCACCCCGGGGCGCTCTGCACTCACCGGCGGCGGAGGGGCGCGGGCCGGGCGGGCTGGGCAGAGGCTGACGCTCGGCGGTGCTCTGGGGCTCCGGGGCTCCCCGCTGTGCTGGCCGCCGCGGCCCGCGCCCTATATTAGAAGCCGCCCCAGCCTGGCCCCGCCCAGGCGGGCGCTGCCGCTCCACTCCCTTCCCTCCGCCGCCCCGGGGCCCCCGCCGAGACTTGGACCCCACGTGCTTCCGCCACCTCGGCTGCGAGGAGGAGCAAGGCGGCCCCCAGGCGTGGGGGCGAGCGAGGGCTCGAGGACCCCGAGGCATCTAGAGCCTCCGCCCCTTCCTCCTGTCCTCCTGGCCCAAGGTGCGGGGGTCCCGGAGCTGCGGGGAGGAAGGTAGCTCGGGATACCCCCTCCGCCAGCCCAGCTGCCCGGGGCCCCGAAATCAGCGCTTCTCCAGCCTTGCCACCCTTGATCCCTAAGAGCCTAAGAGGGCGATTCAGACCCCGGGGTAGGCGGGCACAGCCTGCAGCTCCCAAGAGCTGCGGAGTCTCTTCCTCAACGGGAAAATGCACGGGACCGACGCCCGCAGCTACACAGACAGATGCAGCCGCTCCCCGGAGCTGCCTCTGTGGAAAGCGGGCTCCCCAAACACCATCCACAGCTCGCCTGGCACAGCTGAAGGCTTAGGGCGGCAGAGAGTTTGATAGAATCCCGAAGCGGGCATACTGTCAAGGTGGGATTTGATTGCCATCTCGAAGTTTGGTGTAAGGTGGGTCTTTGAAAATGGGATTTGGATTAGAATGGGTGAAGACTGTAATACAGTATTGTGAAATTGGTGGGAACAAAGTCTTCCGGGCACACACCGCCAAGGCTTTCAATTGAAGAGTTGATTTTTATTAGGGGAGTTCCTATAATGAACAATTTATTTGCTGGGCCAGAGCCTCCTGGAAACATTAAATGGTTATATAAAGACAATGGCATAGTAAAGTCTTATTAAGGTAGTCAATAAACTGTGGAGGGGTCCGAAGTTTGCCTTTGCTCCTTTGGGGAGAGTGGAGAAGAAGGATGAGAGGAAGATTTATTTTTCACTGTCTGCCCTTGGTCAACATTTTACAGTTTAAACTCTTTAAACATATCCCCTGTACCACCCATTCCAAAAGGATAATTACGATTTTTAGAAAACGTGTGTGTATTTGTATTCTATGTCATCATAGAGCCTTGGGTTTTTTTTTTTTATTCAGAACAGAAATATTGATTGATATTATATAGATTTTGAAGATTTTAAACCTTGTTTTTATTGACATGAAAATAATTGCTTATCAGACAACATTGGCTCCAGAAAGACCTGCCCTTCTTGCACACTCACGCGCACACACACGTGCACACGCATGCACGCACGCGGACACGTGCACGCGCACACACCCGTGCAAACACACATCCCTCCGTACAGCTGGAAGAGCACAGCAGCGGCTTTGCACTCCAGCCACTTCCCCCATCCCTTTACCCTAGCGTCCGGGCCTGGGGCTCCCTGTCACTGCAATACCTACCCAGCAGGACTGCTTCCCTTCATGGGAGGGGAGAGGGCAGAGACCCCGGATCTCATTAGAGGCCCAAGGCCAGGCGCCAAGGCTTGCTCCCTCTCTCTGCCAGGACCTACAATGTTTTTGTGCCCAACAAAGTTGGGTTTGGGGTCTGGATCCACTTTAGAGGGGCAAAAGGAAGGTAGAGGGCGGGCTGGGAGGGGCCAGGCAGGAAGAAGACCTCTTTGACCTGCCCTGCCAGAGAGCCCTGGGGCCAGGCCTGCTTAGGGTGCCAGCCCCTGGGTGGGGAAAGTGCAAGTTAACCATTCAGCTTTCAGGAAGCAGATGACCTCTTCAGAGAGTTCTTCTGTGCTCAGCTGAGCCACCAGCTGCCCAGCGGATGGACTGAGTCACAGGGGCTGTCAGCCTCAGAGTCAGCCTTGTTGCTGCCTGGTCTGGGAGGCTGTGGCTGTACTGTTTGGATTTAAGAACCCCTCTAATTGTAAATACACATGATCAAAATGTAAACAGAGATGTGATAGCCTGAGGAGTTACCCCGAAACTCTTAGTTAGGTTAGTTATCAGGAAATTCCCAGCAGGCTGTCGTGATTCACAAACTCCTCCAGCAGTTCTCATGACTCCAGATTACTTGGCTGGAGGCTGTCATGCTGATTCTCAGAGCCGGGTGACCTCATTTCCTCTTGGCCAAAGAGGGTTGGAGACCGTTAGGCAGCGTGACACCCCCTCTCCCCTGCTTTTCCCCTGTCCCCTCTTCACCTGGTTGAACAATCTTAGCGCCTCCAAGTTTTTAGGGAACTTCTTTTTCAGCTCTGATCTTTGACTCTCGGCGCTCTCTGCAGCCATCTTTTTGGCGCACAGTCTACGGTAGACTTTCAGTTCTTTGAGCACAGAGACCACATCATAAATATCTTTGCCTTTCCCTCAGCTCTTCGGATATGCCTTCTTCGCAGAGGTGCTTTATTATGAATGAAGCAGTAAATGAATGGGAGCAGAGCGCTCTGGGGTGCCCTGGGATGGAAAGTCCGTTCCTCTCTTTTTCCCTTGCCATAAAGAATAGTGCCTCGTACTCACAACTACTTTACGACATAGCCTGAGATTTTTATTCCCATTTTGCAGATGGGGAAAATGAGGTGGACAAAAGGTACATGATGATTGAGTTGGCAGAGCCAGCACTAGAACCCAGGTCTTCTGATTCTTGGCCCTAGCCTCTATACCTCTCCGCCTCCATAAAAAGAGAGTTACAAGACAGAAAGCTGTGCAAGAGAAGGCCCAGGGGATCGGAGGCATTCGAGCTCAACTTTGAAGACCTCCTTCTTGGGCTATGGGCTCTGAGTTTCTGTGAGTCCCTTGGTGTAATATGCGTTAGTTGCTTGCGGGACCAGGAACTGTCTTGGTGAGTTAGGTTCTCTGAGTTTCTAATGAGGGTGAGAGAATAAGGAACTGAATGTATGATGTCACTGTGTTCCTGACTTCAGAGCAAAGCCACCAGCCCCTTGCCTCTGTGTCTCAGGGATCTGGACCTCTTGAATGAGATTTAACAACAAAGACTGACAGAGGAGTCTCCTTTCCAGGAGCTTCTCTTTAAAAGGCAGGCAGATACCAGGTGTGCAGGGAGCACAAGGATGTCTGGACCTGGCCCTGAAATGTGTCCAAGAACCTGGGGCCCTGAAGGGGCCCCGACGAGCAGGAACCAAAGGGCAGTTGACACATAGTCACAGTATACATTCCTGGGTTGCTATACAAAGTTCAGCGTGATACTCTAGAAAGATCACCATATCTAACCTGGACTGTGCTGTACCCAAGTTGTATGTCCTTAGGCAAGTCATTTAACTCCCTTGAGCTCAGTTCTCCCATCTGCAAAATGAGGAAACTTTGCAGATGGAGATCACACCATGTGTGAAAGCTTGCATTCATTCCTTTGTTCATTCATTTGGTATTTATCATGGGCCTACTTATGTGCCAGGCACAGTTCTAGGCACTAGAGCTAGAAGGATGAACTTTGTAAATTATAAATCCCACCCCTGGTATGAATGAATCAGTAAATGAATGGGAGCAGAGCGCTCTGGGGTGCCCTGGGAAGGAAGGTTCTCCTAGCGCATGCCTCTGCTTCCCGACTGAGGCCCAGGAGACCAAGTCATCCCAGAGTCCATCCCAGGATTCCAGTCAAGTGGGGATGCTGTGTCCTTAGCCAGCAGTTCCCAGCAGCTGGGTAGCTGAGACACAGCTGCCTGTGCTGCTCGCCCCCACAGCCTCGACTCCCACTCCCTTCCCTTCCTCTTCTTTGGCTCCTGTATGGTGGCTGAAACTCTTCTCTATCCCTCCTACACACAAGGCAGACGGACCCCTTGGCGGTTCTTGGTCGGAGGCCCTGAGTGCTGATCACGCGGCTTCCTTCAGTCTGAGGACCCCCTTCTTCCCACCTGTTTCGTGCCCAGGGGCCAAGATGGCTGGGCAATGGCTGGCCCTGAGAGCCATTTCTGGGGCCTGTAACATGATAGCGTTGGTGCTAGAGCTGCTAGGCCCCCAGCGGCCTGTGGAGAGGGAACACAGCCACATACTTGCTCCCTTACTCACAGAAAGCAAAGAGCCTTAGGGGCTAAACCCCGAGGTTACTCTCTGTTGTCAATAGCACAGTGAAGGGTGGTCCAGGCTGGTCCTTCAGCTTACGATTTCCTCCCATTCCTCAACATCTCCTGGCCTGATTCCTAGCCCCACGCAGGCCAGTTAGCTCAGACCTCTGCACGAATGTTCTGAGACTCTGCCAAAATTTTTCTTTGTCTCTAATACAAACCCAGTTACTGCCTGAGTCAAGAATATATTGCCTTAAGGAATGTTGGCCTTGACTTTCCAGACCTTCTGGATCTGAGTCCCCCAACACTGGGTGGGACTAAAGCCATGTCCTGGTCTTGAAACTTTGGCTTTGAGTTCAGGGTACCAAGTTGGATGGCAAAGTCTGGTTAACTGGGAGCTAAGGCAGGTACACCCGAATAAAGGGTTGGAATGGGAAACCAGAGACTGGTGGGCTTGCTGAAAACTGCCAGAGAAGTCAATGAGTTTAGGGAAATATGTTCAGCCAGCAGCTGATGTACTCAAAAATCCTGTCCATAAGAAAGGCAGCATAAGGTCCATCGTCCATAAGATGTATACTTTCATGTGCTCATGGCTCTCCCAGGCTGGACTCTATATGCTTATCTGTCTTTATAGCAAGCCCAGTACTTCCTTTTCCATCCTACAGAGCAGAAAATAGAGGCAAATGAAGGGAAGTGAATCATCTGAGTTCATTCACTGAAAATGATGAGATTCTCAAATTTTGAGGAACCTCATGACACATTTCCATCCTCTCTCTTATTCTGAATCCTGGGTTCCTCCCTTCCTGACCACCCTCCATCCCACCCTCAGGTTCTTTGTCTTCCCTAGAAAAGGACCGTCCCTAGAAAAAGACCCTTTTTTCCTCCAGCAGTGACTATAGCAGTTTGTGAGCCTCGGGGAAAGGTTGGGAGCGATCAAATCCTGGGAAATAAATGTATGGATATCTGTGGGATGAGGGAAAAGGGACATGGCAGGGACCTCCTGAGAGGTGGGCATGCATCATGAGTGAGAGGAACAAAACAGTGAGCACAGAGATAATTTCCCAGCTAGGATGCTCCTTATTTACTCTGAGAGCAGACATGGTGGGCGGTGGGACAGCAACTAAAGAAGAGGAAGTCTTTTCTCTCCAAGAGGATATTACAATTTATTCCTTGTGAAAGAAAGTATAATAATAGCCAACTTTTATTTCCTTTACATTCAATTTCTTTTCTAATCTTAACAACCACTTGTAAGGAAGGTACTATTAATATCACGGTTTTTTTGGATGAGACTATTGAGTGAGGCTCACAGAGTTTAAGCAGTTTACCCAAGGTCTTATTCTAGGTAAATACTCGAGTTGGGACTCACATGCAGCCCTGGTTGATGGCAGGGTCTGGAGAACTATCTCTGCGGCAGTATCACGTTTAGTCAGGAAGGTGCGGATGCTGGCACTTCTAGCTGGGAGTCTTTCTACTTATAAGCCAGGGTGATCTCCCAGGGTAGCTCCAGATGTGCAAGTCACATCTGCATTGGTTCCCACATGCCCAGCTTGAGCTAGACTTTGATAAAGGTGCTCTCCCCTTTGCTTGATATAGTCAGTTGGTCAAAGCTGTGCCTGCTGAGTCCAGTCATAGAACATTCTATTGGGTCTTCCGGCTAGGCTTGTGTATCTGTGTGGGTCATTGGGACCATCAATGGAAAGTCCTCCTTTTTCAAAAGCATTATTCACTCATATTTACATGATGGGGATACTCTAGGGTTCTTCTTTGGGGAAATAACATTAGCATCTATTTATTGAGCATGCGTTTGTGTAGTAAGCACTGGGCTAACCTTTCCGTGTGCGTCATCGCATTTACTCCTCGGTGAGGGAGATGCAATATCATGCCAACTTTACAGATAAGGAAGCTGAGGCTCTCAGAGGTTAAGTAAAAAGCCCAAGTTAAAAAGCCAATACCTGCCAGGTCAATCCCAGGTTTCTGGTTCTAAAGCCTGCGTTCTTAACCACTAAAGTAATATTGTTCTTTTACCTCTTTTTTTTTTTTTATGATTTAGTTTTTATTTCTTTCTCCCCACCCCAACCCCCCATTGTCTGCTCTCTGTGTCCATTCGCTGTGTGTTTTTCTGTGTCTGCTTGTATTCTCATTAGGCGTCTCTGGGAACCGATCCTGGGAACTTCCAGAGTGGAAGAGAGGCGATTACTCTATTGCGCCACCTTGTCTTCCCGTTCTGCTACATCTTCTTGTTTTCTCTCCTCTGTGTCTCTCGTTGCATCATCTTGCTGCACCAGCTCTCCGCATCGGCTGGCACTCCTGCGTGGGGCGGCTTTTCTGTGCAGGACGTCATTCCCACACAGGGCAGCACTCCTGCGCAGGGCCGCTTTCCCACATGAGCCGGCACTCCACATGGCCAGCTTGCTGCATAGGTCAGCTTGCCCTCACCAGGAGGCCCTGGGCATTGAACCCTGGACCTCCTATATGGGAGACAGGAGCCAATTGGTTGAGCCACATTCGTTTCCTCGTTTTACCCCTTCTTAAGAAAAAGAATACCCTGTTGAGTAGGGTGTGTGTGTGTGTGTGTATACATGTGTATACAAGCTGGGACAAGTCTGACACAATTAGGGAGAGTTTATGTTGGAGAGTAGCAAGAACTAAGTCAGATAGCTAGGGTGAGGTTAGATTATAAAGGGTCTTAAAAGCCAAGTAGGTAGAAGTGTCTACATCCGATACCATAGACTCCTGGAAGGCACTGTAGGGTTCTTGAACAAGTATGTGTCTAAGTTAAATTTTAAAAAAAATAATTTCAAACTTACATGACAGTTGTAAAAGTAATAAAAACCCCATACAGAGAACTCCAACATACCCCACTCCCCCAGACACCCAGAGCCTCCATTTAACATTTTACCACCTTTGCCATTTCTTTCTTTCCCTTTCTTTCTTTTTTTTTTTAAAAAGATTTATTTATTTATTTATTTATTTCTCTCCCCTTCCCCCCTGCCCCAGTTGTGTGTTCTCTGTGTCTATTTGCTGCGTCTTCTTTATCCACTTCTGTTGTTGTCAGTGGCACGGGAATCTGTGTTTCTTTTGTTGCGTCATCTTGTGTCAGCTCTCTGTGTGTGTGGCGCCATTCCTAGGCAGGCTGCACTTTCTTTCATGCTGGGCAGGGGGACACCCCTGTGTGGCAGGGCACTCCTTGTGCACATCAGCACTGTGCATGAGCCAGCTGCACACAGGTCAAGGAGGCCCGGGGTTTGAACTGCTGACCTCCCATGTGGTAGGCAGATGCCCTAACCACTGAGCCAAGTCTTCCTTCCTTCCTTCCTTCCTTCCTTCCTTCCTTCCTTCCTTCCTTCCTTCCTTCCTTCCTTCCTTCCTTCCTTCCTTCCTTCCTCCCTCCCTCCCTTCCTCCCTTCCTTCCTTCCTCCCTCCCTCCCTTCCTATTTATTTATTTAATTCCCCCCACCTCCCCCGGGAGTCTGTTCTCTGTGTCTATTTGCTGCGTCTTGTTTCTTTGTCTGCTTCTGTTGTCGTCAGCGGGTCAAGGAGGCCCGGGGTTTGAACCGCGGACCTCCCATGTGGTCGACGGTCGCCCTAACCACTGGGTCAAGTCCGTTTCCCTCTCTCTTTCTTTCCTTCTTTCTTTCTTTCCTTCTTTCTTTCTTTCCTTCTTTCTTTCTTTCTTTCTTTCTTTCTTTCTTTCTTTCTTTCTTTCTTTCTTTCTTTCTTTCTTTCTCTTTCTTTTTTCTTTCTCTTTCTTTTTTCTTTTTTCTTTCTTTCTTTTTCTTTCTTTTTCTCTTTCTTTCTTTCTGTTTCTTTCATCTAACATCTGCCTATCTACCTATTTCCTGAACATTATGTGAATAGGTTGCACATATCATACTTCTTGAACACGTAATACTTCCATATACATTTCCCATAAACAAGAATATTCACTTATGTAGTCACATTAAGTGCAATTAATTCAAGAAATTTAACGTTGATGTAAAGCTTACATTCTATACTACATTTTTTTCTTGCATCCCAATAATGTCGTTGAGGCTTTTCTCCTCCATTCTTAGATCCCATCTAGTATCATGCATTGCATTTATTTGTCATTATCCCTTTAGTTTCTCTTTCATTCTTTCTGTTTTTAATTGTTGAAACATAAATACAGCATAAATCTTCCTATACCAACCCCTCCCAAGCATACCATTTAGTGGGATTGATCACATTCACAATGTTGCAGACCCTCACTACCATTCCTTACTAGAATTTTCTCTTGACCTGGAGTGGAAACCCTACACTCATTTTGCACTAATTCCCCATTGCTTCTTCCCCCTATACCTGGTAACCTGTATTCTATTTTCTGTCTCCATGAACTTGCATAGTGTCTGATATTTTCTTTCTGGCATAGGGCTTAAATTTAATATCCGAAATTTATAACAATCTCATTTGCTTTGATACCCACTTAATTTCAATAGCATATATAAGTTATGTTTCTAAATCCTCTACCCCCCCCTACTTTTATGTAACTATTGTCACAAATTACATGTATGAACATTATGAGTTCAAAATCATTGGTATTTCATTACTTGTTATGCATTTGCCTTTTAGATACTATAGGAAGTAAAAAAAAAATTTAAACTAAAAATACAATAGTACTGGCATTTATATTTATCCATGTAAATTCATCACCCTCACCAGAGATCTTTATTTCTTCATATGGCATCAGTCAATTGTTTAGTGTCCTTTCCTTTCAACCTGCAGAATTCCCTTTAGCATTTCTCGTAGGGTCAGTCTAATGGTGATGAACTCCCTCAACTTTTGTTTACCTGGGAATGTCTTAATGCCTCCCTCGCCTTTGAAAGACAACTTTGTTGGATATAGAATTTTTTGGTTGGCAATTTTTTTGCTTTCAGCATTTTAAATCTGTAATCCCACTCCCTTGTTGCTTCCATGGTTCCGATGAGAAATCAGCACTTAATCTTATTGAGGCTACCTTGCATGTGACACCCTGCTTCTCTCTTGCAGCTTTCAGAATTCTCTCATTATCTTTGTCATTCAAAAGTTTGATTATAACATAGTGTGGTGTTAGTCAATTAGCAATTATCCTGTTTGGAATTTGTTGAGTATCTTGAATGTGTATATTCATGTCTTTCATTAAATTTGGGAAAGTTTCAATCATTACACCTTTGAATATTCTCTCTTCCCCTTTCTCTCGTTCTTCCCCTTCTGGTACTCCCACAATGCAAAAGTTAGTTTGCTTGAAGGTGTCCCACAGGTTCCCTTGGTTTTGTTCATACTTCTTTACTTTCCTCTTTCTGCTCCTCAGACTGGATAACTTCAATTGTTTCATCTTCAAGTTCACTGATTCTTTCTTCTTCCAACTCCAGTCTGCTGTTGAACCACTTGAGGGAGTTTTTAATTTCTGTGACTGTGGTCTTCAGCTCTGTCTGATTCCTTTTCATAATTTCCCTCTCTCTATTTATATTCTCTTTGTGTTTGTCTGTTTTCCTGATTCCCTTTAGCTCCTTGAACATATTTTTAGATCATTTTTTTAATAGCAACCATTTACCAAATCCATACACTTTATTTATTTTATTTTTATTTTTTTATTGTCCCTCTCCTCCAGATGGTTCCCTGGTCTGTTTGCTTGTAGTCTCCTCATCTTCCTTAGGAGGCACCGGGAACTGAACCCAGAACCCCCCATGTGGGAGGCAAGTGCCCCATCACTTGAGCTACTTCCACTCCTGCTAAATGCAGCATCTGCTGGTTGTGGCATCTGCAGCATCTGCTGGTTGCAGCATCTGCTTTTGTTGCATCTGCTTTTCTTCTTTAGGAGGCACCAGGTACCAAACCCAGGACCTCCCATGTGGGAGGTGGGCACCCAATTGCTTGAGCCATATTCACTCCCATAAGGCAATTTAAAAAAAATCTTTGCCTGGAATTTCCCAGGTATGACCCTCTTCATGGATAATTTCTAATGCTTTAATCTTCTTTGCCTGAGGCATCACTTCCTTTTTGTTTGTTTTTTAGGAGACACCAGGGATTGAACCCGGGACCTTATACATGAGAAGCAGGTGCTCAACCACTGAGATACACCCATTCCCCATCCTTTTATCTTTGTATATTTTGTAATCTTTTTTGTTGAAACCTGAATATTTTGACACTTGGATGTGTTATTGCTGGAATTTAGACTCTGAGCTATCTGTTCCTTAAGCTTGTATGTAGCTAGGGTTATGAGAGAGCATTCCTTGAATTCCAGGAGCTAAAAAAGAAAACACCTTTCCCAGTCTTTGTAGATTGACCTGTGCAATGCTCTTCTTTAGAGTTTACCCATGCAATGAGTTTAGAGACTAGCTCCAGAGCAAAACGTGAGGGCCTCCCTGGTCCTTTCTGTGCATGCATGGGTCTTGTCAGGCATATGCATTTGGCCCTAGGAATTCCCCCGTTTACACAGATAGGAATGCCCCATCTCTCCTAGGAATGTTTCCTCACCAGTCTGGGCACTGCACTGTATATCCTGCAGCCAACAATCCCTTGCCCCAGGCAGCATAACTTGACTGTTTTCCCAGGGCGTTCCGTAGGAGAGCTCCGTGAGCCACCTTCTACAGGCAGGGCAAGTGAGCCCATGAGAGGTGGGGGCCAGCCAGCGTCCCAGGAGAGTCTACCACTTTTAGGTGGCCTCTTTCTTGATTTGGCACTTGCCCTGTTTCTGTAATCCTTTAATCATTTTCTGGAACTTTAAGAAAGATGTTTCTTCAAGTTCTTGCTAGTTGTTCAAAGCTTCTCACTCCCCCATTTTGACCCGGGTGCAGCCTGTGTGAGATTTTTAGCTGAAAATCCCTTTTAGCCAAAATCCCTTAAAAGCCAATCTTTTAGCCAAATTTAGCCAATCTCAGTTGAAAGATGGGGAGTAAAAGAGAGTGACTTGGATTTTGTCTGAGACTGCACTGGATGGAGTGGGGGGACAAACTCTTAGGTTTTGTTCAGGGGTAGGAGTGAGACTTGTAATGACAAGACCCCAGAGGGGAAGTGAGAATATAAGTGAAGAGATGAGGACTCATACAGCTGTCTTCTTTCCTATTCTTTAGGAGCTCTTATTTTTCCAAACATGGAGGGTCGTTTGTTTTCCTTTAGAAAGAACCTTAGAAAATTCCTCTAAAGGAATTTTAAAAGGGTTGAAGTGGGAAGAGCTGGAGGTAGACAGCCCCACTGCCCAATCCCAGGGGTACCTGTCAAGTGCAAAAGCCATTACTCCAACATGAGCTGAGAGCTTCCTCTTGAGTTAGGGGTGACCGCCCATGGTGAAGGCCATGGTTTCAGAAACAGAGAATGGAACTCCATTCCCAGCTTGTCGCTGACTCCATCTGTGAACCTGGGTAAATCACTTCCTTCCCTAGACCACCCTTTTCCCCTCTGTGAAATACAAAAGGAAATTTTTCCCATTTGATTTCACAGAAGACAGGAGGAGCAGAAAGAACTAGATAGATAGATAGATGATAGATAGATGATAGATAGATAGATAGATAGATAGATAGATAGATAGATAGACAGATAGATGGATAGATAGACCACCTTTAAGGAAAGAGATGCCCTGGCCGAAACATGACCCAGGATGTATGAGGACATGGTGGCCACGTCTGACCCACCCTGTCCTTGACATCAGAAGTCTGCAGAGAGTACGTAAGTGTTAAACAATATAATCAAATGTTGCCCCCGGAGAGACTGGGTTCTGGGAAAATGAACAGGGAATCTTGACCAAAATTCCAGGTCTCCAAGTTCCCCTCGAGGAGTCATGAGGATCATGCAGGAGGTGAATCACCACACCCAGGATCTGTCTTGGAGATGGAAACCCCTGAATGTGAGCTGCGGCAAAGGAAGGGGCTTAGAGGGAGTCCTGGTTCCAGGAGGTGAGGGCTGTAGCCAGAGGGTTATAAAACATTACCCTGGGACCTGAGGGGACCAAGAAACAATTTTGCCCAAGGCTCTGGCTGCTGTTCTACTTCTGAGGTCCAAGGGAGTCAGTATAGTTGTCTCTCGCCTGGAAGACTCTATGGAAAAAGGAACTCAAGGGGTTGTGGGTCTAAAGAAGTTGAATTTGGATCCTTCCCAGATTCTGTATTATGTTTTAGTCTGACTGTACATAAGCAAAAATCACAGAGACGGGCAGTTTTTCAGAGCCAGGAAGAAGGACGAGAGGGTGCAGGGAGAAGCATGAAGGCCGCTCGTCAGCAATGATGGTTGGGCAACCACAGGGAGATGCCAATTCTGAAAGCCAGTGGAGGCTAGTGGGGTGCCCGGCAGGAAGAGCAGACCCTGGAGACTGGAACTTGAACTTCTGGCACTCTCTCCACAACACAGAGACCTACCTCAAGACATAGGACATGAGAAGGCGGTTGCAACACCGTGCAGAGGTGTGAGCTGAGATTGGGTATGGCGCCCAAGATGGAGACCAAAAAAACCAGTCCACAAGGGAAAGCACAGTGTGTGGGAGTCAGGGATGAAAGAGAAGTTGACCCAAACAGAGTCCTGTTAGAAGGTAGAACTGGTCTGATGTTAAAAAAGCACTTTTTAAAGAAAGTTTGGGTCTTTTCTTTGGCAAGCACATGGGTTTCCATGATTAGCCAGTGCAGGGCTTGCGGTGGGCTACCTCAGGGACCTCCATCCACACTGCAGCAGTCAGCCGGCAGTCGCTCTCAGAGGCTTCCTGTCTCCTTTTAGAGCTGACAGACACCACAGTGAGTCAGTTCTACCAAGGTTTGACTCATTTTTGACCCAGTTTTGGTAATTTAACACAATACCCTGGAATTGGCACCAAGGGTCAAACGGTCTGGTGGGAACATGGCTGCCAGACCCAGCAATCTAGCTGCTTTCTGTTGTCCTATTTCTTTGGACAGGTTGATGTGAACTGAATATAAAGTCAGGAAGACTTGCATTCAAATTCTTGCATTCAAATTCTGCCTCCCCTCTTACTAGCTGTGTGACCTTGGACAAAATACTTAGCTTCTGTAGCCATGGTTTCCTCATCTATAAAAAGCGTGTATTAGTCAGGCTTCTCCAGAGAAACAGAACCAACAGGATTTAGGATTTATTATAAGGAATTGGCTCGTGCAACTATAGAGGCTGGCAAGTCTGAACTCCACAGGGCAGACAACAAACCGCAAACTCCGATATACGAGTTTAGTTTGAATTCCCCAGGGGAAGCATTGGCTGGCTTGGCTGAAGCCAAGACAGAAATTCTTCTTTTGATCCCTGAAATGCTCATCCAACTGACTGGATGAGGAGATACCCCACATTGCTCAAGGCACTGATTATAGAAGCAAATTCCACTTGTGAAATACCCTCCCGGTAACAGGCAGATCACCGCTCAACCAAACAACTGGAACCCAGGCAGGTTGACACAAGAAATTAACTATTGTAGCTGGTGTTGTGGGAATCAGATGAGAAAAAGTATGACAAGCTTCTTAGCACACGGCTTGTCACAAAGAAATTGCCCCGTGAATTATGGGTATTATTACTATTAGCACCACTACTGTCAGCACCCTGAGATCTCTGGTTATCTAGGACCACTGAGCCACAAGGGCAACAGTGACCTACATCTGGAGCTTCAGCAGCCCAGCTCCGGTAGCCCGGGATTTAGAACCCAAAGCCCTGCATCTGATCCCGGCTCCCCCATTTACTGTGTGGCTGTGGGTATTGTGCACACTGAGTCAGATTTCTCATTAGGAAAATGGTTACACAGAGTTATAAATGTCAAATGAAACAATGTAGCATAAAAAAATTGCACGGAAGTATCCTGTTCCCAGACTCAGAAGCAAGGCTGTCTAGGTCAAGGTAAGGGTCATGACGGGAATTGAAGTTGCAATTGGCACGAGGACTTGTAAAAGCAATTGTGATCAAGATCAGGGTGGGCACCAGGGTCAAAGGATTGGGCCAGGACAGGGAGGGAGTCAGGAGCAGGATCACGCGATGGGGATGGGCAAGGCTTCTGGCCTGGGAAAGGAATCTAAACCAGGAGGTGTGCACTGTCTGAGCCCTGAGAGGATGCAGAAGGGCTGTGCAGTGACTCAGAGGCAGCTGCACTGTCTCGGTTAAGGCTCTAATCCAGAGAACTTGGTTTTGGGGAAAGTAGAGTGGGGGCTTAACAAATCCTATGAGACCTTAGAAGTGCAGGCCGTCAGGGACACAATCAAATTGGAGTAATTCAGCCAACTTATTTCCTTCATCCTCCTCCCCCGAACCTGGTAGGTAGCTAAATCAGATTAAACATCAGCCTGTCTCCAGCCGTGTCCTGCACAGCACTGGTCCTCAGCGCTCTGAGCATTCCTCCTCTTTTACCCCACCTATCATCCACCCATCTACCCATCCATCACCCATCCATCTATCCATCCATCACCCATCCATCTATCATCCATCAACCATCCATCTATCCATCCATCACCCATCCATCTATCATCCATCACCCATCCATCTATCATCCATCACCCATCCATCTATCCATCCATCACCCATCCATCTATCCATCCATCACCCATCCATCTATCCACCCATCACCCACCCATCCATTATCCATCATCTGTCTGACCATTGTCTTTCTATCATCCTCCATCCGTCTATCCATCCAACAAAGATTTATTGAATACTTACTATGTGCCCAGCACTTTGCTAGGCTTAAGAATATGCCAGTGATGGAAGCGAGTGTGTTCCCTGCCCTCATGAAGCTTCAGTCTAGGGGGAGAGAGAGAGAACACGGTGGATTTCATCTTGCGTGTATGTGGGCATTAAAGGGGGCAGTGGTAGATTCTAAACTCAGTTCATGGGCAAAAACTGGAAAATTATTCTTGAAACTCTCTTCCGTCACCAGCACCTAGGCATTTAGAAGCACAAAAGCCAAAAAAATATCGATTTCTCTTTGCATTTTGGGTATGACCCTGGAGCAGTAGATGTTGAGATGTGGTTTTAACTGGGGATGTGACTTTAAATAAAGGAATGTCTTTGTTTCTCTTTCAGGTAAGAGTGGTTGAGTAAGTTAACTGCACTGATGTGATGATGGGACTCCAGTGTAAATAAAATTAAACGAATATGTACGTAATTATTGTTAGTATGCTAGGGAGGAATACAGAGGACTATGAGAATGCACATGACCTGATGAGAGGTGGATGAAGGCTTCACTGAGAAGGGGACATTTAAGTTGAGTCCTAAAGTTGAGTAGGAATTTGATTGTCATAACGGGGAGAAAGAAGTTTGTTGGGAGAGGAAGTGACATGGAGCAGAGAGGTGCTCAGTGCATCTTAGAAATTGAAAGCCTTTTTTTTTTTGAGAAAAATATAACTGTTATTAGAGAGGCAAGTACAAGGGTACGACTAAAAGACGCCACACCGATTCTCTTCTTTTAGAATAAGAATAGAAAGAACCATCACATTGGCCATATTTAAACAAAACTTACTCAGAACCAAGTGTCTCTAATAAAGTCAAGTTTAGAACAGCCAGCAGGCAACAGTCCTTGTGGCTTCCCCAGCAGTTAGAAAAACCAAAAGGTCGTTAGGTAGCAGAAGAGCCAATAAAACAGATAAAAGAGTGAAATATTAAAACAATGAATTCAAGTAATCCTTTTAGCTTTTATATTGCAGCATATACAAATATATTCTGTGGGAGAATTCTGGACATTTCTAACAGAAAGCAGTTTTAAAAACAAAAACAACATCATAAAAGAAGAAACTCACAAACCAGTGGACCAATGGAAATTCACCCTTGTCTAAATATTTTGACAATTATTAGTCACATTTTTTTTTAATTCCCCTCCCCCCAGTTGTCTGCTTTCTGTGTCTATTCGCTGTGTGTTCTTCTGTGTCCGCTTGTATTCTTGTCAGAGGCACCGGGAATCTGTGTCTCTTTTTTTTTTTTTTTTTTAAAGATTTATTTTATTTTATTTTATTTCCCCCCCTCCCCTGGTTGTCTGTTCTTGGTGTCTATTTGCTGCGTCTTGTTTCTTTGTCCGCTTCTGTTGTCGTCAGCGGCACGGGAAGTGTGGGCGGCGCCATTCCTGGGCAGGCTGCTCTTTCTTTTCATGCTGGGCGGCTTTCCTCATGGGCGCACTCCTTGCACGTGGGGCTCCCCCACGCGGGGGACACCCTTGTGTGGCACGGCACTCCTTGCGCGCATCAGCACTGCGCATGGCCAGCTCCACACGGGTCAAGGAGGCCCGGGGTTTGAACCGGGGACCTCCCATATGGTAGACGGACGCCCTAACCACTGGGCCAAAGTCCGTTTCCCTGTGTCTCTTTTTGTTGCATCATCTTGTTGTGTCAGCTCTCCGTGTGTGCGGCGCCACTCCTGGGCAGGCTGCACTTCTTGAGCTTGGGGCTCCCCTACATGGGGGACACCCCTGCGTGGCATGGCACTCCTTGCGCACATCAGCACTGCGCATGGGCCAGCTCCA
Organism: Dasypus novemcinctus; assembly: GCF_030445035.2. Classification (NCBI taxonomy): domain Eukaryota; kingdom Metazoa; phylum Chordata; class Mammalia; order Cingulata; family Dasypodidae; genus Dasypus; species Dasypus novemcinctus. The sequence goes on along the minus strand of NC_080678.1, from coordinate 82,952,531 downwards.
CATGGGTCAAGGAGGCCTGGGGTTTGAACCGCGGACCTCCCACATGGTAGGTGGACGCCCTATCCATTGGGCCAAGTCCGCTTCCCAATAGTCCTATCTTAAGACACCACACGTGAGAAAAATTGCTGAAGCACAGCTCTTGACAAGGTTGGGGATATCGAAGAGATAATAAAGGTCTCCTTGGTCTCCAAATGAGGATCTGCTGCACAATCTCTGACGTAGTGTCTATAGCGGCATGGAGGAAAGGGGATCTGGGACTCAGTGGGTTAGATAATTCCGAGTGCAGGGCTAGAGAGACAGAAATAATCAGTCAACATGTTTTGGAATCACTGGGTTAGGTGCCACATGGGATGCAAAAAAGATTAGGAATCAAGCGATTAGAAACAGAGACAGTGGGATTCACAGCTGTAGTGGAGTAGCCTATACTGAGGCATAAACCATATGTCACAAACTCAAATACCCAGAGGCCATTCAGGTAATAAAAAGAGTAAGGCAAACTGATTGTAGGACTATAAGGAGGGGTGGGGACTATGGCAGATGGTGGGCTCTTGCCTTGTTTAAAGGGGCAATTGCTTCTCAATCCTCCCTTATTGTTGCCAAGTGGGAATGAAAAACCAGTTCTGTTAGCTCTTCCATCTTGTAGCAGGTGGTATCACTGCCAGCTTTCTCTGGCCCCTGCAGCCCCCTCTTCCTTAGTGCACAGCAGACTGGAAGTTCCCCAGGAATTAGTGCCACCATTACCCCCCTCCCCCACACCATAGCAGCTCTTGACCAATGACTGATGGGTTTGGGGATATGTACCGTAATTTCTTTGCCTCTCAGGTGAGATAACTTTGAGGCATGTTCTAAACTGTTCCTCAGGGTTCCCCAGAATTATGCTCCAGTAGCTTCCTTGGTAACTCACCCTTTATTGACCGCCTCCCCTTCCCAGTTTCACTTCCTCACTCCCTTATCAAAATGTCCAAGCATCAGTTAATGTTGGGGTTTAAGATATATTTAGGGGATTTGAATCTCTGGACTGACAATGTGATAGCCAGGTCCTGAGCCTCAACAGACTCCAGCACCTACAATCTGATTTATTGGACTTACCACACTCAGCTAAGATGGAGTTGAAGAAGGACAACCACCACACCATGGAGCCTAGAGTGATTACAACTGAAAGTGGGAGGATTGCATCCAGCATCCATGTGGAATCTGAGCCTCCTCTTGACATAGAGGTGCAATGGACACAACCAATCCAATGTCCACATAGAAGAGGTGGCATTGGATTGGGAAAAGTGGACATGGTGGCTGATGGGTATGGGGTAAGGCAGGAAGAGATGAGAGGTGGAGGCGTCTTTGGGACATGGAGCTGCCCTGGATGGCGCTTCAGAGGCAATCACCGGACATTGTAAATCCTCACAGGGCCCACTGGATGGAATGGAGGAGAGTATGGGCCATGATGTGGACCATTGACTATGAGGGGCAGAGGTGCCCAAAGATGTACTTACCAAATCCAATGGATGTGTCATGATGATGGGAACGAGTGTTGCTGGGGGGGGGAGAGGTGGGGTGGAGGGGTGGGGTTGAATGGGACCTCACATATATATTTTTAATGTAATATTATTACAAAGTCAATAAAAAAAATAAAATAAAATAAAATAAAATAAAATAAATGTCCAAGCATCGATTTCCCAATAAATTACATGCACTTGAAGCCTTGTCTCAGGGTCTGCTTTGGAGGAGAAACCAACTGCAGGGCAACAAAATGTGAAGAAATGTTTGAAATCTGTACTTTCTACAGAAGAACTTTCCAACTGAAAAATCCCTCTGCATGCCAGTAAACACCACTCTGGCGGCAGGACTTGGCCAGCAGACCATCTGTTTGGGATTCCTGACCTAAACTAAGACTTTATCTGTCCTTCTTGTGGTGATCACCAAGGAAAGGAAGACGCACACTTACGAAGGAAATGTGCTGAAGGAAGAGTTGGATGAGAAAGTTCTAAGGTGGAGACTCAAACTTTGTGGAAACGGCTGCCTAAAAAGGGGGAATTGGCTAAGAGCTCAGCAAGGCTCCGTGCTGCTGCTCGTGGCTCCCCCGCGCCTCAGGCTGCACGCCTCCTCTTTAAATCTAGCCTCACTGCCGCCGTTCCCACCAGGCAAATCGCGTGGAGGTCCCACGGGAAGTCGCAGGGCAGAGCCTGGCCCAGCAGCTGGCAGAGCAGGGAGGCACCGCAGCCAAACTCGTTCTGCAGCTGGAGTGGCAAGCCAGGGCCTGCTGGCTGCAGGAGGGCGTCAGACCCTCCTGGCGCTCAGTTCCACAGGTCTCCCTGGGGCCACAGTGACAGGATCTTAGCCCCCTCGTGGCCCGAGGACAGGCCCCGAGAGTGTTGGCAAGAGGGCCGGTTGGGGGAGCAGTGAGCCCCCTTCCCCAGCATCTGCAGCCAAGCCAGCTTTCTAGGTAGTCATCGGATTCACCCACCCAAAGTGCTGACGGGAGGCATTGTCATCCTGATGCTGCCTAAACCAAGACGGCCGAGGCCCCGGAGGCTGGAGCGCTGCACCTGGCTGGGACGCCCAGACAGGCCCAGGGCTGCCGGGCAGCACCTTCCACCTCCAGCCTGGTCTCCAGCGGGGTTGGTAGAGCCTGTGCTATTTTAGGGCCTGTTGTCATCCCTGCGGGCAAACTGGTCTGGAGGAGCCTGATCAGAGCAAAAGAACTGGTTTCACAGAGCTGGGCGCGGGGGCAGCGCTTCCCAGCGTTGCCACCGGAGTGCCGGGCAGAGGAGCCCTGTGTCGGTGCTGCGGGGGCTCGGGACTGAGCTAGGGTTTCAGCACTGGCTTCGGAGTGACTTGTCAGACAAAGGAGACGAGGAAGAGGACTTTGAGGTTCAGGGGCCAGCGGCTATAATTCCTGTCTCCGGTAGTCATGACAATAATAATACCTTATTATGAAAGTGCTTTATAGTTTACAAGGTACCTTTAGACATCATCTCACTTCATCCCTACTGCTGCTGAGGTGGGCAGATAATAGCAGTTCCACCTTAGAGATAAGGAATCTAAGTCTCAGCAAAAGTAAGTGATTTGCCCAAGGCTTAAGAAAGTAGCATAACAGGGACTGACTCAACTGCAGAAGGGGTTTGGGAGCCTAGAACCACAAATCTAGAGGTCTTGGGGGAAGAAGGGAATGACGGGAGCCCTGGCCTTCTGTCGGTCACCGTGGGAAACGTGGGGTCTCATGGAGCTGCGGCCCGAGCAGGTGGGCCCACCCCAGAGCCTGTTGGTGGTCTGTCACTGCAGGGCGATCACAGGGGGCTCAAGGCAGCTCCCTCTCCTCTCCCGGCTGGTGGATGGAAAGGGTTTTTCTGTTCCCCTCCTGCCACCCCCTGAGTCAGCTCTCTGGCGTTGCCCTGGCTTGTCCTGGGCTCCACGCCCAGGCAGTGAGGAGGCCCTGGCAGATGGCCCGGGGAGCGCTGCCGTCTGAACGCCAGTCGGGTCCCAGTGGAGACCACCTTCCCAGGGGCAGCCGGCGACAGCTGCATTGGGGGCTGGGGCCTGTGGGTGCAGGTGGTGCTCCTTGGACGTCCTGGCACTGGAGCTGTCTGGAGAGCGGGCATCCACCTTTACCTAAGGGTTGAGCACCAAGAAGGGGACGCGGGGCATAAAAGACACTTTAGAGCCTTTGGCCGAGCCAGCCTCCCATCCCAGGGCCCTGCTTGGGTTTCTGGGCTCATCCAAATAGCTGGGAGGGGATGGCTTTTGAAGAGAAGAGAGGAGAAGAGAGCCAAGGCTCCAGCCGAGAGCAACTTCAGCTCTTTCTGGGACTCTGACTCAGAGGCTGCTTCCAGGAATGTTGAGCACGTGGGCCTCTGAGACCCCCATCCAGACAGAATGGAACAAACAGCTGGGGCGTGGGGGACTTTTCTTCCTTCTCCGCCTTCCAGGAAACCCCATCTCAGGGCAAGTCCAGGGCTCAAGTGCAAGGCCTGGTGACCTCCTTCAGGAACGAAGGCCTCACACACCCCCCAAACAACCAGCCGCCCAGCTCTGGGATCTTTACCCCAGCACTGCCGGACTGCAGCAACCAATTTGCACTTATCAAAATGCTGCATTGCATGGGTGATTCTCTCTGTCCCTCTTTCTATCTTATCTCCCAAAGTTGTTGTCACTTCCTTCATCTCATGCTTCTGGGTCAAAAGACAGTGCCTCCAAACAGAACATTCATTTGATGAATTATTTTGCTGACTGACTGAAAATCTGAAAAAAAGGAATAAAGAAGGCAAAGAGAAATAAGGGAGAAAATAAAGCATTCTGGGTTACACCCCCAAGTCTGGGCAATCTGCAGAGCTCCAGGCCACTTGGAGAAAGAGAAAAGCTTTAGCCAGGTAGCCCAGCACTCCTTCACCCTCTGCACCCATCCAACCTAAGACACCCTCGGATTAGCCAGGAGGCACTGGGCATCCTTCTACTTCCAGAGAGGAGGGGACTGTGCGGCAATTCTCTGCAGGGAAAGGTACTTTTCTCTGCCTCTAGCCTTTAATTTCTCTAAAGCAGGTAGCTATCCCAGTGAAATGAGATGCAATCCAATCCTAGAACGGAAATCACGACCCCAACATATCACACTAGACAATAATTTCAGGTTTAGTTGCCTGCATAGCTGTTAGAGAGTAAGCCCTGGGAGGGCAGGAACGGAGTCTGAGTTGTTTGTCGAGTTAGTCCCAGGCCTTAGCAACCCGGCGTGGCACACGGCAGGTGCTCGGGAACGTGCTTGACCCACATTTGTTGATTTGGCTAATTGAGGTGCATCTGGAAACTGCCAGGACGCTCCTGCTATCTAGCTGTCATCAGCAACTTTTATTCTGGAGGTAACTCATACCAGTCCTGAGGAATGGAAGAAACCCACAGGCTGTCCCTGGGACCGTGGGTTATAGGACGGTCTCCGTGTTGGAAAGGACTCCTGGGGTGGGGTCAGCTGAGGAAACGGGCAGCCCGCTTAGAGCTCTAAAATCAGGCCCATGGCGGCCTCTAGTGGAAAAGTGGGATCACTGCCCTTTAGGGCAGAGGCTCCCCGCATCTCAAGGTTCTCCGTGCTCCAGCCCAGGGCCCAGAACATTCAAGATGCCGCCACCAGGTAGATCACTAGACGGTATCAAAGCAGCAGGCCAGCCACGCACAGGCCGATCCATTTGAAAGCACCCACTATATACGGGACATTGTGCTCTGCAGAAAGCTCAGAGGAGAGGGGAGGAGATGTCGGAAGAAGACAAGGGCTCTGTCTTTAAAGAACTTACTATCTAATTGAGAAGGCAAAACTGAAATCCAAGAAAAGCTAACAGCAAGCCCGTAATCGGGTGCCAAACATTTCAAGGGCTGGTAGAGCTTATGGAATCGGTGCCGCCTCCCAGTCTCAGTTTCCTCATCTGTAAAACGGGGATACTAAAACTTATCTTGCTGAGTTGTAATGAAGACTAAAATAAAAGGATGGGGAGAAAATATGACATTATTGTTGTGGTGGTTGTTATTCAAGTAATCTGTGTTCTTCATAAATAAAATTAGAAAACACGTTAAGGAAGGAAAAAAAAGTCACATTAATCCCACTCTCCAGATATAACCGTTGACCTAATGGTGCACATCCTTAAGCATGCTGGGCACGGCTGCCCAGGCAGGGCCATTCTGGGAGTGGAATAAAATCACAGGGTCGACTAGAGTTATGGAGGGTCTTGGAAGTTATACATAAGTGTTCATACGCGATTCTACAGGAAACAGCATTTCAGCTAAGAAGTGACCTCCTGAAAATCTCTGCCCATCTGTTCACCATAGCAGAGGGTACTGGACTGACCACTCCATATGAAACAGCTCCCCTTTCACTCTTATCTCCGTTCCTGCTTCAGCTGTGTTCATAACACATATCACCTCCCGACATAGTAAATATTTATTTGGTGCTTTATTGTTTGTCCCTTTCACCAGAAGTTAAGCTTCCCTAGAGTAGGGGCATCATCTGTTTTGTTCACTGCTGTATCCCCAGCCCTGAGACAGTACCCTGAAAAAGAGTAGGTCTTCAATTAATATTTCTTGAATGAACGATGGATAAATGATTGAAAGAGGAATATAAAATAGAATCAGTAAAGTGAGGAGGAAGATGACTGCTGTGACTCTAGAGGGTAAAGTAGACCTAGCTTAGGATGGTAGAAGGGAAATGGAAAGGAAGTGAAAGATACAAGGATATTTAAAGGGGCACATAGGTGGATGTTGGTTACTAATGGCAGATAAGATGATGGTAATAACAAATATGATGATTTAGCATCAGGCATTGAGCCATGCACCTACGAGTACTAACATTTTGTTGTTATAATAACCCTGTAGTGAATGTCATTCATCTTTATTTTACGGATGAGGAACAAGAAACTCAGGGTGTGTGCGTAACTTGCTCAAGGTGGCACAACTGGTGTTAAGTGGCAGAGCCAGAGGGCAAACCCAGCTCTGCCCTCTAAATGAGATAAGGGATGAATCAAAGTTGATTCCAAAATTCCTTTTTTTAAAAATTTATTTATTTCTCCCCATCCCTCATTGTTCGCATTTGCTGTGTCTGTTCATCTTCTTTCTAGGAGGCACTGGGAACCAAACCCAGGACCTCCCATATGGGAGAGAGGCACCTAATCGCTTGAGCACCTCTGCTCCTTGCTTTGCTGTATATCTCATTATGTTTTCGTCCTTGTGTCTCTTGTTGCATCATCCTGTTGCATCAGCTTGCCATACCTGCTCATTGCATCAACTCTCTGTCTCACTCGTCTTCTTCAGGAGGCACCAGGGACCTCCCATGTGGTAGGCAGGAGCTCAATTGCTTGAGCCACATCCATTTCCCTGATTCCAAAATTCTGAACCTAGGTCTCTGACAGAATGGTTATATCACTGTCAGAGCCAAGGGAGCTGGGGGGAAAAAACTGGCTGGGGGTAAGGGTGGGGAGGATGGCAATGACAATAGGTATAGTCATATTTGTTTAGCCCTTAGTACATGCAAGATGCTATTTTATCTTTATTTACCATCAATAATTTGCTCTTGAACTTGAAACACGGATTTAAAGACAGTGGTCTCCAGAGGTTCTGAGGGGAGGGAGAGGGAAGGATAGGTATAACATGGGGCATTTGGGGGACACTGGAATTGTTCTGCATGACATTGAAATGACAGGTACAAACCACTATACATTTTGTCAAAACCTATAAAGTTGTGCGGTGCAAAGTGTAAACCTTAATGTAAATTACAGACCATACTTAGTAGCAATGCTTCAATATGTGTTCATCAATTGTAACAAATGTACCACACTAAAGAAAGATGTTGTTAATGGGGGTAAATGTGGGAGGGGGAGGGGTGAGTTATATGGGAATCCCCTATATTTTCGATGTAACATTTATGTAATCTAAAGCTTCTTTAAAGGGAAGTGGACATGGCTCAACTGATAGAGCGTCTGCCTACCATATGGGAGGGTCGAGGATTAGATACCCAGGACCTCCTGACCCATGTGGTGAGCTGGCCCACTTGCAGAGCTGCCGCATGCAAGGAGTGCCATGCCATGCAGGGGCACCCCCACGTGGGAATGCCCCACGTGCAAGGAGAGCTGCCCTGCGTGAAAAAAAGCACAGTCCACCCAGGAGTGGCACCACACACACGGAGAGGTGACACAACAAAAAAGAGACACAGTTTCCCATGGCGATGAGGGTCCAAGTGGACACAGAAGAACACACAGCAAGTGGACACAGAGAGCAGACAACCGGGAGTGGGGGGGGATAAGTAAAAAATAGATCTTAAAAAAATTTTTTTATATAAAGAAAAAAAATTACTTGCTTCTCATAAAATCCTATGAGGTAGATACTATTATTATTTCCCATTTTGCAGGTGAGAAAACTGAGGTGCAGATAAGTTACAAAACTTGCTAGTGAGAGGTAGAGCCTGGATTTGACTTCAGGGCTCCTAACCACTATGTTATTCTACCTCTTAATTTGATTAATTTGAATTTGGGTCATGTTGAATGGAGGTGGACAGCCGGACATTCAAGTGGGAAAGTCTGGTTGACAAACATCTGGATTACAGATCTGGGACGTAAAAACCTCTGGGCCTGTCCTGGAGTTCAGAAAATTTGGCTTTGGAGCTTCTCGAGGCCCTTTCCTGGCTGGCCTGTAAGCCACGCCAGTCAGATATTATTTATATCTAGCCGATCCCTTGGCCTGTTTCTCCCCCTCCACACCCTCCCCTCCAGCTCACCTGACCTCCCAGTTTTCCCAAACAGCTGCCAAGTCCTCAGTGCCTCAGAGACTGATTCACGCTCTCTCCTCCACTAGCCTTGCCGCCTCACCGCCACCTCCATTTGCCAACAATCTTTGCCTCCTTCCATCTCTTCTATTAGATCTTTTCTCATTTTCTTTCACTGATCTGATTACTTCCCCCTCTAAAAGGCCCACAGTGCTTTGATTCTACCTTCCACACTTTTTTATTGAGCACCTACTAGGCACCAGGGACTCTTTAGACCTTGGGGGTATCAGGGTAAACACAAATGCACCCAGACACAGCTCTCATGGAGTCCAGAATGCCACAAACACATGTGAAGTTATACTTGGGATGAGCGATTTTAAGAAGGGGTGGGTGGTACTATCGAGCTGTCATTACGGGGACTTGATCCGGTCAAGAAGCCAAGGAAGGCTACCCTGAGAGTGACGCTGGAGGAGAGTACTGGCGGATAGGCAAACAGGGGCGGAGGAGCTCGAGAGGCCACCACTGGTGCAAAGATGCAGAGGCTGACTCTGGTACTAACATCTAGTCTTGTATGGTCACTTTTTGTCGTGCTTGTCTCCTTGATTCCCGGGGAGTAAAGCTCTAAAGCTTCTTCAAGGCAGGTCCTGCTTCCGGCCCGTCTTTGCCCTGTAGGATTTAGGCCTGCGGCTTGCCCAGGGCAGGGAGATACTTGTCTAATTGGCCTGAGCATGGAGGTAGCCTTCCTGGGACCTGTGGAATTTGGGGCTACAGCAGGAACACTAGGGCGGTGGTGGCCCGAGGTGGTATTTCACGGTTAGGGCCTCTAGGTCCTGTTCTCCAGTGCCCCCCCTGACCCACGCCCCTCTGGCCACTCCAGCCTTCCTGCTGCCCCTTGGCTACCCTGTGGCCATCCCCTCACAGGCCTTTGCACTGCTGTTCCTTCCCCCAGGAATGCCTCCACCCTGACCTTGGACTCATCACTGAGGTCTCCCTTAGAAGCAGCCACGTCTGAGCGCCTCAGTTCAAGAAATTCTTGGGAAGTGGATTTGGCTCAACTGATATAGAGCATCTGCCCACCACATGGGAGGTCCAGGGTTCAAACCCCGGGCCTCCTGACCCATGATGAGCTGGCCCACACGCAGTGCTGATGTGCGCAAGGAGCGCCACGCCACACAGGGGTGTCCCCTGCATAGGGGAGCCCCACGTGCAAGGAGTGCGCCCCAAAAGGAGAGCTGCCCAGCATGAAAAAAGTTCAGCCTGTCCAGGCGTGGCACTGCACACACTGAGAGCTGATGCAGCAAGATAATGCAACAGAGACACAGGTTCCCAGTGCTGTTGACAAGAGTACAAGCAGATACAGAAAAACACAGCAAATGGACACAGAAGGCAGACAATTGCGGTGGGGGGGGGGGGTGGCGGGAGAAGGGAATAGGAGAGAACTAAATAAAAAATAAATCTTTAAAAGAAGGAAAAAAAGAGAAATTCTCTACCCCCAATCACTCTCAATCCCCGCTTTCATTTTCTCCGTACAGCTTACTCCAGTCTAAAATCACCTCTGTGCTCGTTGACTGCCTATAAGAATGGAAGCTCCACAAGGACAGGAATTTTGCCTGACTGTTCTCTTCTGTTTCCCAAGGCCTGGCACGTAGGAGGTGCGCGGTAGAATGAATGATAAATGAATGAATATCCTCTCAGAGTAAGTTCCTGGGTTCAGGACTGGAACTGGGGTTAAGATCCCAATGAGCACATCTGAACTGTCCCCCATGCCATGTACAAGCGGCCCCCACACATTCACCGTATCTCTTTCTATTAACTTCCCTTCAAGCGCATCATCCCTGCCCTAACACGTACTAGCTATTTGTCCACTTCAACTTTCTAAACTTTGGCCTCCTCCTCTGTAAAATGGGGCAGTGTGAGGGTTAAAGGAGATAACTCACGGCGAGGGCTTAGCGACCTTGCCTTGCAGGTAGTGAGCGCTCCCTGAGCCCTCTCCGCCGGGGGCTCCCGCCGCTCGCAGCTGCCTGCGCGCCTCCCCAGTGCCCACCAGGGGGCCCCACACGCCGCTCTTCCCGCCCCGGGCGTCCCGCGCGGGCCGGCGGCGGCGGGGGTGACCGGGTCCCCACCTCAGCACCTCCCTTTTGCCTCTGATGACCGCTCTGTCGCCCTTTCACCAGCGCTACCTCCTCGCCCCCAACTATTTCAGTCCCTTGCCCCAATACTTCACTCCGCAAATACCTAGCGAGCGCCGACTGTATGCCAGGCAGTGCGCTGAGAGTCGGGATAACAGGAGAAAGATCCGGTGACCCCGTGCGTACAGGGAGCTCACGGCGGAAGGTGACAGGGAGGGGGCGAGTGGCAGAGACGGTCCTGACCTGGACTTGGGGGGCGGGAAGGCAGGGATCACAGTGCCCTTTGGAACCTTCCCTCCGGCTGGACAAACGGGAAACCCCTCGGCGCCGCGCTCCAAATTCCTGGCGCACTCCTGCAGCTCGCCTGAAGCTCTGCCCTCAGCCCTGCGCACCGCAGGCCCTCGGTTTCTCACACCAGAGGCTACAGCGTTAGGCGACTCCTCTCTGGTTTCAAATGCCTCGCCACTAATGAAAATCTCAGAGTCTTGGAGAGGGGCCATGTCCTCATCACCCCTAACTCTCCAACACTCACAGACTCTCAGAGCTGGAGCGGGCCTCAGAAGCCGCCCGCCCAGTGGGCTTCACCCTTCTTTTTAGCCAAAGGCTCTTTTTTTTTTTTTTAAGATTTATTTATTTCTCTCCCTTTCCTCCCCCTGCCCCCCGCCCCAGTTGTCCATTCTCTGTGTCCATTTGCTGCGTTTGTTGCATGTTCTTTCTTTGTCCTCTTTCTGTTGTCAGCGGCACAGGAATCTGTGTGTCTTTTTGTTGTGTCATCTTGTTGTGTCAGCTCTCCGTGTGCGGAGCCATCCCTGGGCAGGCTGCACTTTCTTTCCCGCAGGATGGCTCTCCTTACGGGGTGCACTCCTTGCACGTGGGGCTCCCCTACGCAGGGGACACCCCTGAGTGGCAGGGCACCCCCTGTGTGCATCAGCATTGCGCATGGGCCAGCTCCACACGGGTCAAGGAGGCCCAGGGTTTGAACCTTGGATCTCCCATGTGGTAGATGGACGCCCTAACCACTGGGCCAAGTCCGCTTCCCCAAAGGCTCTTCTCTTCAACAAAATCTAATGTGGAACTCCAATACATACATTGGGTGGATGCTGGGACATGACTATGTAACCTCTAGGGTTCTGGGGAATAGGAATTGAAAACCCCAGGTGGACACAAGAGTGAATTTCCTTCAGAATTTATTTTATAACATCCCCAACAAGTGGGCAACTATGGTCTCCTTCCAAGGACTTCATACCCCATACTTTCAAATGCCTCACTTAACACCTGCCTCATTTTCTGAAGAGTCAGTAGTTGCATACTCTAAATTTGTGTTCCAGAATTAGGGAGGGATGCTTTTCTCGAGGGGGGGAGCAGCTCCGTGGTGTCCTGTTCAGAGCCTTCCAAGAGGCGGAGCTGCAGAACAAGGAGGGTCCCACCCAGCGGGGCCCCTCCGGGGATTAGCAGGGCATCAATTTCCTGTGTAATTCCCTGTTCCCCATGCTGCGGGCACGGCCTGAGTGCTGGCGCTGCCCAGGGGACGGGCTGCAGCCGGAACAGCGCAGCCTGCAGACCCCGGGAGGTTGCCATAGATACTGAAACGCAGGGAGCTGGTGAGCTCGTCATTATTTATGTGTATCTTCCTTCTAATTGCTGTGGGGTAGCCGGAGGTGGTGTGGGTGGGTGCTTCAGCAGTGGTGCTCAAGGAGGGTGTGTGTGAGTGCGTTTGTGTGTACACACAGAGGAGCCCAGAGGGTGCTCCCAAACATCTGAGCCAGTTGAGAGAAGTCGTGAGGGAAGGAAGGAGAAGTGAGGTAGACAGAGAGAGGAAAAAGGAGAGAATGGAGTGCGTTTCTAATTGCCTGAGTCCTGATCGTCCACCCTATTTGGATGTTTTGCAAAGTAAGAGGCAGCGCCAAGCACACAGTAGGCAATTGGTAACTCTTTGTTGAAAGGCAGCAAGCTCCACTTACATGGTCCTGGGAGCCCTGCCCAAGGCTTCACCCCAATATTCTTCTCATCACACTGCCCAGAGAGTCCATGCAAAATGGTTGCCCTGAAATCGCCAGCGTGGACCCCTCACCCTCAGTGAGCGGATGTCCCCCCTCAGGGCAGGCAGAAAGGACAGTCAGGGTTGCAGTCCTGGTTTCTATTTTCCCCTGGGATTCGCTCGGGGCCTTCCGAGCAGCCCGAGCCTGTGCTTGTTCTGACCTCGCCCGCCCGTCTCCTCACTCCACCTCACGTTAACGCATATAAAGTTTCAAGGATCAGCATCTGGAGGTCAGAAACCAAGTCGCCTTGAGCACTGGCTAAGGGCGCGCGCTATGATGAACTGGCATGTGGTCCCCGGAGTCGTGTTCCACAGTTGGGGGCTGCTGCCCCCACAGTGACCAACTGTCACTGCCTTTAAGGTGGATGACCGAAACTCAAGACTTTCTCCCATCCCCATGCTCTCTCCACACTGGGATCAGGGACCTACCTGGCTTTCACCCAGGTGCTCTGAGTTAGGAAGTGGCCTTACTCCCTACCGCTTTACTTCCTGTTGCCCTGGGAAGGGGTGGGGCATGGCGCTCTCTCACCTCTACCTACGCTTAGTCTTGGCCCTCTCTGCCTTCCTCCCAGGAAAGCTGTCAGTGCTTTTCCTTTCCGGCTCCACTCCCTTCTGTTCCCCGAACGTCCCCACTGGGCAGTCTGGTTCTCAACCAGTTCCCAGGGCTGTTGGATAAGGAAGAGAGAGGTGTCCTCCCTGGGAGCTTTGCTCCACCTACCCCCTGGGGGAGGCTGGGACGTCCCTTAGCCTCTCAGCTGCCTCCTCTAGCAGTGCCGAGCCGCTGACAGTGGAGGCCCCAACTCCCAGTGGGCGTCCTGCTGTAATCAAGACTGAGCTGCAGCAGTTGGCACAAGCCCCGCCCTGCCCAGTGGGGGCTGCCCAGTTGCGGCTGGTCCCCCACTCACTCGGGGTACAGCTGCCTGAGCACGTTGGGAACCTGCCCAGCCTGTTTCTCCTCCACCAAGACAGCGGTGATGGTGGGGACAGAGGAAGCGGTGGCAACTCCCTCTGCCGGTGTCCCGAGGAGCCCTTTCATTCCACAAATATTTATTGAGGGTCTGGAGCTGATTATACAATGGTGAACCAAGGAGGCAGAGGCCCTGCCCTATCTGAGCCTACAATTTAGTGAGAAGGCAAATATTAAACAAATAATAATAGCTAACATTCTGATTAGGTACCAGGTACTATTGAAAGCGCTTTATGTGATTCAGTCCATTTAATGCTCACAACCCTCTGTGGTAGGTAGAATTATTCCCAGTTTTCAGATGGGATAACTGAGGCACAGAAAGATTACATGACTTGCCCAAGGTCACACAGCAGGTGGGTGAATTGCCCAGAACTCCAAGCCAGGCAGTCTGACTCGAGTTCACACTTTTAAGAACTGTGCTCCAGTTCTCCTGCTTCTCATACCATAAATGTATCATTAGAAAAAGTGATAAGTGCCTCACGATAAAAGAGTGGGGTGCTCTGGAAGAAAATGAGAATGTTTTCTTCTTTCCACCTGCTCTTTCAACCCCAATGTGCAAATCCTTTTCTAAAGTTTCGCGCTTCATCCCTTTCCATATTTGCTTGAAAGAGAACATTCTCTCATCTCTAAGGTGGGAGCGCAGGGAGGCACAATTCCACCCGCATCCTTGCGCCCGGTCTTCCCTCCTGCCTGGTCTCCCTGATCAAGCTGCGCCTGAAGGGTTTCTCCTAATAATGGCCCTGATGCTTTCTCAAGTCTAGACCACCGTCCGCTCCCCGAGGAAAGGCGGTTGGCAGCTGGCTCTGCGCAGGCTGGGGGCGCCTCCGGAGTGTGCAGCCTGACACGGGCTATTTGACCTTGGCCTTCTGTGCACATCGTGTGAGCCGGGCTGGGGGCTTAGGCCCCCAAGGGCCGGATCCCCCAGGAAGCTCGGTGGTCCAGCCTCCCTGCGCCTCCCCCGACACACGCACGCACCCGCGCGCACCTTCCCGAGCCCATGCAGGGGAGTCCGCCCGGGCACGAGCCCACGGGTCGCAAGCCTTGCGGCTCGGGGCGCGCAGGTGGCCGGCGGCGCGACTCCCCCTCCCCGCCGCTCCCCTGCGCACCCGCCGGGGCCTGGGCGGCTCCCGGGCGGGGCGGGGCCGGCAGCGGGAGGCCCCTCCCCGGGGGCGGTCCGGGGGCCGGGCGGGGGGCCGGCGGGGCTGGAGGCGGGGCGGGCGGGCGCGGGGGTGTCCCTCCCTCCCTCGCTCTCCCCGGTAAAGTCTCGCGGTGCTGCCGGGCTCAGCCCCGTCTCCTCCTCTTGCTCCTCGGCCGGGCGGCGGTGACTGTGCACCGACGTCGGCGCGGGCTGCACCGCCGCGCCCGCGCGCCCGCCAGCATGGCCACCACCGCCACCTGCACCCGCTTCACCGACGACTACCAGCTCTTCGAGGAGCTCGGCAAGTACGGCCCGCCCGCCGCCGCCGCGGCCCCCCCGCCCTGCCCCGCCGCCCCGGCACTCTGCGGCTCCTCGCCCCGCCCCCCGGCCCTGCACCGGCCGCTGCAGCGCCCCCTCGGCCCACCCCACCCCCAGCCTTTCCCGCCCGCCGCCTCCGGGGCGCCCTCTGCCCCAGCCCCGTGCCCCGCAGTCCCCTCCGCGCCCTGCAGCAGCTGCTCGGACTGCTGCACCCCGCGCTGCCTCGGGGACTGCAGCCTCCGGACCGCTCCTGGGCGCCCTCCAGCCCCGCCCCTCCCGCACCCTTCAGGCGCTCCCCCCTTGCCGACCCGGCCTGCTCGTAGTCCCCTCCTCACCCCGCTCTGGCCCCTGGCCCCGTGTCCTACGCGCCTGGCACTCAAGACCCTCCCCGGCCCTGCAGCCCCAAGCCCGCTGCGGTGCCCGGGTGTGGGGGCATGTGGGGTGCCCGGCCCCGCCCCCCCCCTCCCCGGCTAGTGCAGCTTCCAGGATCCCAGCCCCACTGCTGGGCAGTGCTGCGGCACCCCCGTCCCCTCCCCCCATCCCTGCAGTGGTCCCGGGAGCCGCGCGCCGCAGCCGCCGCATCCCCCTCCCCTCCGCGCTGAGCTGGCCTCTGCAGCAGCCCGGGCCCCCCCCCACCCCCACCCGCGGCGCGGAGCCCGGCCACTGCAGCCCCCGCCCTGCCCGCCCCCCTAGACGCTTCCAGAGCTGGAGAGTGCAAGCTCCCATTTGGGGGGGCGCGGGGCGTAGGGGGAAATTATCACGGGGAAGGGGAGCTGTTGACGTCTGAGACCCTGTCTGTGCCCCCGCTTTCCCTGCTGTCAGTTGAGCCGGGATGCAGTTGGCTGAAGCCCGTTGGGAGGGGGGAGGTTGAGCCTCACCTTCCACCATGGATGACGGAGATTTCTCTCTCTGGGGTTTGCACCCTCTTTCTTATCTCTCCCTCAACTACTGCTGCTGAGAGAAGGGCAGGGGCCCTCTGTTCCCTTCTCTCTCCTGCTTGTCTTGGTCGGGACTGCAGGGCTAACAGTGAGATGCAGCAGGTGTGTGTTTTAAGCATCGCCCACCAGCTCCCAATGTGCAGCCTGCGATGGGGCTGCTGCTGGGCCCAGACTAGACGGCAGGGTGGAAATGGGGTGGCACTGCTCCCCACACTTGTTCAGGGTCGTGAGTGACCACATCCTCCTGCCTTAGGCTGGATGGCGGTGGTCACGCTGCAGGTGTGTGTGTGTGTGTGTGCGCGCGCGTGTGTGTGTGTAATTTTGACTCAAGGTTTGATGATGAGAGCATCCCTGCCCTCAGACTTGAAGTGTGTCTGTGTCACTCTGCCCTGCTCTGTGTCCCAGTTCTTTTCCCTTCTCCCTCCAGGGGTGCTTTCTCTGTGGTCCGCAGGTGTGTGAAGAAAACCTCCACGCAGGAGTATGCAGCAAAAATCATCAATACCAAGAAGTTGTCTGCCCGGGGTGAGTGTTCCCCAGCTTGGCATCTCCCCGGGGCAAGTCTCCAAGGGTCGTGGCTTCTTCGGAAGGTGCTCTGGGGCCTAGGGGTTGTGTGTTTTAGCATTTGGAGAAGAGTTGGACTTTCAGGGTGGGTGGACTTGGAAGCCAGACTAAGAGTGGCATTGGGAGCTGGACGTGCTCAGACAGAACGACGAGGGCCATGTAAGAGATGTAGGTGGCCGCGCGGAGGAGCGGTCCCCGAGGGCTCAAGGGAACTTTGTCTTTAGGGTGGTGGGGGATACAGAGGGTAGTGGGCAGTTCAGAATGGAGGGCTCTTAATTTGGGGCAGTTCAGAATGGAGAGCCCCTCCTTCGGGGCAGTGGTAGCTACTCCAGGCCCATCCAGATCCCTGTGTCCCAGTAGTGACTTAGGATGGAAATGCAGTAAGTGAGCAGCTCTGGTAAATCCAGCCTCCCCCTGCCCACCAGGCGGCAGAACAGACTCCCAAGGGAAAGAATCTGTAAACATCAGGGTAGGCTGTTACTGACAAGGGCTCCTTGGGAACAAATCCTGCCAGATGATCTTGATTGTTTTTTTGATCAAATTACAAAGTTGGTGGTGCAGCAGCAGATGCAATCTGTCCTGGGTGGAGGGTGATGCCTCACAGCCTGGAACCCCCGGTGGCTTGGTCTGGGTGGGAGCAGCACTGCCTCGGGCCTGAGGGGCATGGATGGCCCTGGCCTTGGATAGCAGGGGAGGTCCTGGCCTCGGAGCCCGGCTTGTGAGAATCTCCCAAGCACCTGAAGCCAGGAGGGTCGGGCCCTGGCTTTCACACCTAGAAGGTATACTTCCTGAACCTGTATTGGGTGCTTGCCAAACTCACCTCATCTGATAGGTGTCCACCCAGCAAAGTGCTCTGTGAACAGGTCTGGCAAGTAAGGAGGTATGGGTCGGGTCACAAGGGCTCCAGGTGCAGCCAGGGGACAAAGGTTATGGGACTCAGAGAAAGGAATCAGGGCTGGGCAATGAGATACCTAAATCCGTTAGGAGCCAAGATAAATGCCCTGGCATTTTTGTGGCCTGTGGCGAGATGGAAATCTCTGGCCTAGGAGATAGTGAGATGCCCCCAGGCACTAGGAGAAACTGTAAAATTCCACAGAGCCGACAGTGGGCCTCTGTCTGGTTGGCGGCTGTTCTGGGACCTTTTCGGCAGGCTGCGTTGGCAGGCTGCGTTGTGCCACCTGGCTGGGAGGGTCTCTGACCGTTCCCATGAGCAGGGCTTACCTTACTGTCTCCCACTCAGCCCCCGTCGCTTGCCGTTATGTACATTGGCTATAAAGTTGTTTGTTTTCTTTCTCTTGGTACCTTGAGTCTGAGGCAATGGTTGCCATAGAGATGTGTGGATGGTCGGATGCTCTCCTCCCCTCCGGGAGATGGGGGCGATGTGGGCTGGGGTCCCTGGCAGACATCCTCTGGTCAAGGGTGGAGGGTGCAGGCAGGCATGGGGGTTTGAGAATGGATACTCCCCAGCAGCATCAAAAATGGGGCTGTTGTCTGGTGTCCCCGTCAGTGATGCAATGCTTTGCTTGCCTCTTCCCACCAGTGTCCTCGCATGCAGGGGTGGGGGAGGAAGAGGCAGGTGGGAGCCAAATTCTGGGATGTGAGATAGCCTGGTCTGGTGACTGGAGCTGCCTGCTTGGGGCTTTCATTTTCCTATGACTTCCCTGCCCACCTGAACTTCCCTCTCCCTTCCTCACCCACCTTTTCCCTTGCCGGTCTCTCCCAAACATAGTCTTTCTTTCCCTGCCCAATTTGGACGGGGTTTGATTTCTCTTTGATTTGGTTCCTCGAGAGGAGGATTCTTGAATAGGATCATATGTTCCAGACAGTAACTCCCCCCGTCTGGAGATGGTTCTCCCAAGACTGGGGCTCTTCAGTGTGGCTTGTGTGCCAGGTTACTTTGGGACAGAGGCCTGGTCCTGGCTGATAGGCACAGATGCCCGGAAGAGGGGTCAGGAACGAGTGAGTGCCAGCAGTGGTGGGAGGTGGGAGAGTGGGAGAGTGTTGTCATGGAGATGGAGAGATGGAGGGGGGGCTGTGCTGTAGGGGTGGGCCCGGGGGCATGTCAACTCCCGGGGAGGGTTGGGCTAGGGTAGCCACTGCGCTGGTGCCCGTGGAGTTAGAGAGTGCAGGCCGTGGCTTTCCTGCAACCTCTCAGTTTACGCTGTATATTTTATAAAGGTGCAGCGGCTGGGGCTGGGTTTCACTCATCGCTGTCTGTCTGTCTAGGGCCCCGCAGGTGTTGGATTTCTGTGTCTGGGTATG
This sequence comes from Dasypus novemcinctus, assembly GCF_030445035.2. Taxonomy (NCBI): domain Eukaryota; kingdom Metazoa; phylum Chordata; class Mammalia; order Cingulata; family Dasypodidae; genus Dasypus; species Dasypus novemcinctus. The sequence goes on along the minus strand of NC_080678.1, from coordinate 82,933,956 downwards.
TGGTGGGCCCACCAGGGTCACCCATGAGGATCCGAAGGGGCTTGCTGTGTTTGCTAAGCTCCCTGCCTGTTTTCTGTCTTGTTTGTGATTCTCTGCACTGCAAACTCCAAGGAAAGAAAGAGGGTCTTGAGCAGCTTCTCCTTGGCCTCAGGGGTGAGGGGGCCCAGGAGGCAGGGGAGTCAGATGTGGCTGGGAAGCCTTTGGTCTGTCGTTTCTTGTCGTCGTGGTCTCAGACGCCCCACCTCGTAGGTGGTTCACGTGGATGTACACTGAGCTGCCGGCCTGTCTGCCTAAAGTCACTGAAAGGCACATAACGTCACTCCATTTGCTTCATAAAAGCGGTAGATGTGGAGTTGGGGCTCTTCACCGAGCCCAGGGTTCCAAGCTTAGCTCCACTAGGCCGAAGGAAGCATTTAAAATAGGCTTGGATGCAGGAGCTAGTGGGCCAGGTGATGGCAACGATAAGTCGTTATTTTAAGATTTAAGAGCACTCCCTCCAAGGAGCCTGAGCCCTTATGTCTTTTTTTATTTTTAAATCTTCATATTCCCTCCTTATCTTTATTCATATGCATACAGATTTTCACCTCATGGAGCATAAAATTTTATATCCTGCTTTCTTCGCTTATATCCAAAGCATTTTCTCATATTGCTACAGTTGAAGGGCAAATGGTCCTTTCACTCTTCCGTATAGTTTAGGATTTATCCTTGAAACTGGGAGGATCATAAGAAACCTCTGGATTTGGAACATTCATCTTGATTCGTGTTGCTTTCACTAAGGTGGATGTTGGAGTAATACCCTGGGCCTTACTAAGAGACGCTACCAGAAGCGGTGTTATGAAATGTTGCGGCACTTGCCTTATTCACTTATTTTTATGCAATTAAGTTATTTTTGATTGTGGTAAAATAGACATAACATAAAACCATGTTAGCAGGAGAGTGGACATAGCTCAGTGGTTGAGTGCCTGCTTCCCACGTACAAGGTCCTGGGTTCAGTCCCCACTATCTCCAAAGAAACACAAAAGCATTTTAACCATAAGTGGTCAATTCTCTGACGTTAAATACATTGATAGTTCTGTGTAACTTTCACCACAACTTCCAGACTCTTTTCATCATCCCAAATCAAAACTCCTATTTGTTTAGCAATAACTCCCCATCCCCACCCTTCCTTGATAGCCACTATTTGCTTTTTGTCTCTGAATTTGCTTATTCTAGGCATGTCATATAAGAGAGATCTTACAGTATTGGTCCTTTTGTGTCCGGCTTATTTCACTCGACATGATGTCTTCAGGGTTCATCTATGCTGTCACATGTGCCAGCACCTCCCTTCTTTTTTTTTTTTTTTTTTTTTTTTTTTTCTTTTTTTTTTTTTTTTTTTTTTTTTTTTTTTTTTAAAAACCTCCCTTCTTTTTATAATAATATTCTGTTGACTGAACAGACCACATTTTGTTTATCTAGTCATCTGTTGGCGGACACTTGGGTTGCTTCCCCCTTTTGGCTATTGTGACTAATGCTGCAATGAACGTTGGTGTGCACATAGCTGTCCTGGTCCCTGCTTTCAATTCTTATTTATTGGTGTCATCTGGATACCCCATGTGAAGAAATTTGTCTGAAGTGAAATGTAAGCAAAAGGTTTCCTCTTCCCAAGGCCGGGAGGTAAGAGTAGGGAGCACAACTGCTTCTTTACCTCTGTGTCACCAGGGCCTAGCAAAGCACCTGCCCTCTACTGAAGACACGCAGGTTAAACGGCTGTCTTCTGGCTTTGGCTTCCAGGAATTTCCGAGCCAGGTTGCTGGAGCCCTTGCACCCCACTGCTGGCTTGGGTCCCTCCTTTCTGGTGCAAAGAACCAGGCTGCGGGTCTGCCCGGCTACTGGAGAGAGCAGATGAGGCTCTGAGGGAGAATCTGCCCCACGCCCCTCTCCTAGCTTCTGGGGGCTTCAGCAGCCCATGGCATTCTTGTGCTTGGGGCATGAGGTGAGGTGGCTGATGTAGGGAGACAGCGTAGCATGTAGTTCTTCCTTCCCCGTCATTAATGACCCAGTAGGGCCACTGTTGTGAAGTCCTATAAATGGTGAATTTTAAATTTAGTCTGTGTCAGGATCACCTTGAGTACTGGCCAAAAATGCAGATTCCTGGGCCCTGCCCCAGAGATTCTCCTTCATGAGGTCCCAAGAATCTGCAGTTTTAATGAGTGCCCCAGTGGATTTCCTGCAGGTGGCCTGCCCGTAAGCCACGCTTTAAGGAATACCTTCTAAAACCAGCAACAGCAGCGATAGTGGCTCTCGCAGTGCTCTCTGGGATTTGCCGCACACACCTTGGCCCGGCCTTCTCCAGGCTGCATCTCTGCTGATATGTGGCCATCTGTGCACACGGGCTCTTCTACGATGAGGGGCCTCTAGCTAGGGCCCCCGGTTGGTACGTCCGTCCACGCCGGAGGCTGTGGCAGGCAGAGTGGCATGTTGGCCACCAGAAGGGCAAAAGCTGTCCCTTTCTGGGTCCAGCTGGCCCTGGAGACTGAAATGGGATCCCCCCCAGGTGGTGCCAGCCGAAAGTCCCCGCCCCCTCAGCGCTGGCCTGAGTAGCCCCCATGACATTTGTGTCCCTTGTGGTGTCTCCACGTGAGACTTTCCCGTTAAGGACCTGGTTGGAGTGAGGGGAAGAGAGGGGAAGGTGAGGCGGCAACAGAGGGCGGCGGCCAGGGGGAAGGAAGAGAAATCCTTGCGGCCCTGGAACGCTGGGACTTGAGGAAGCGTGTAAGGAGGCTGTGTGCAAAGCTGTGCTTTCCTCCTGAGGATAAAACAGGCCAGTTTCTGTTAACAGAGAAGTGAGCATCCTGTACCTAAGTGGTTGAACTTCTCTGACTTGTCTCCCTGGGCCAAGGCTTACACGGGGCCAGTTCTACCGCCGTGTGAGCTGTGTGACTTCACTCCCTCCACACGGGCCTGTCACCCCGCCCTCCCAGAGTGACTTTGGCCCTGGGTGTCCTGGGGTGGGGATGGAGGTTGGGAGGTGACCCCCTCCCTTAGGCCTCCACTATCTCCGTCCTGCTTGCTCTGGCCCCTTGTCACAATTCTCTTGTCAGAAGCCGTGCTTTGAGCTTCCAGGCTTTGCCGAAACCCCAGCGGTGAGTGGCTGACCCCGTTCTCTGCTGGGGCTGGAGACAGGGAAGGGGGAGAGTGGTGTGACCAACTCCTGCCCCCACCCCTGTGCTCGCTGCTCACGGATCAGCCTTGGCAGCGCCGCAAGGCCTGATCCCATGGGTGCCAAAAGGCTGGTGACAGGCACTTTGCACCTCTTGAGTGCCTCTTGGCAGAGGTCCTTTGTTGTCTACCCACAACCAGACAGACCTACCCCAGCGCCACTGGGGAAACCAAGGCACAAAGAGTTTGCTGGGGTTTTTGCTTTGGTTTGGTTTTGGTTTTTGAGCTTTAGGTCATGCCAATGATTTTCCCAGTGCTCAGACCCCAGCACCAGCCGGCAGTGTATTGCTTCCCTTACTCCTTGGCTCCTCCCGTTCCAGGCAGATGCTGGGATTTTGTACCTCTGCTGCATCCCACTGCACCCCACCCCCACCTTTCCATCCAGGTCCAGGGCTCGAGACCCAGAGGAGCAAATCCCTCCTCGTGGTTGGGGAGGCACCACTCCTGCCTGTACCCACCTCGCTGGGCCTGTGGCAGGGGATTTTCCAGGCACTCCGCCCCCCAGAAAAACACCATCTCTTCTTCCCGGGCCCCATCGACAGCCGCAGCCTCCCATCTGCTCCCCTTTTTCTCCTCCCTTTCTTTCCCCTCCCCCCCTGCTTGCTGCTGCCCTGGGAGGAGCTATTTTTAGGGGCTGCTTCCTGGGATGTTTTACTTGGGGCTGGTTACCATGAAGGAAATGTCACCAAAACAGTGGGCAAAGTCTGCAGACACCAGGAGCCCTGCCGGGGGCCTGGAGAACTCAGCGCCAGGCCCAGCTTGGCCCTCGGGAGTGGCCAGGCTGTCCCAAGGCAGAGCTTAGCCTTCTTGGGGCTTGATGGTGACCCGGTGGGGCTTTTCTCCATCGGGGATGATTTGGGAGACTTTAGCTATGGGGCCCTTCTTGGTGCCACTCCCTTTTCCCTCCTTCACTAAAGTTTCCCTTGTCTTGAGATGCAAAGGTCCTAAAGTCAGGTCTTTATGCCGCGCCGTTGAGACCCTTTGAGTTGGAATGAAAAGGAAGATGATGCCAGGTTAAGGGGCAGTCTCGGGGTGCTCAGGTGTGTTTCAGCTCTGTCCCACTGTCTTCACAGCTTTCTCCTAGGCCTGGGTGGGGGGTTGTGAAAGAATGAGAAGCCAGGGCCCCTGCTTTTACACGGTGGACAGACTTGCCTCTGAACTGGGGACTCTGCACCTACAGAGCGAGAGCCAGAGAGGAAGGCCGGTGGCGTCGCGGTGTCAGGGTGAGCTTGATGGGACTGTGGCTGGCAGTTCCCACGGGGTCTGAGCCCAAGGCCCGGGGCTGTTTATAAGCAGCTGGGGAAGGTGGATTATGACAGCAAATCCCTGGGCAGCCCTTGTTTCTACTGCTCACAGCGATGCCCCTGAGGGGCCCGGGCCAGGGCCTCTGCTGCTTAGGAAGGAGGTGGGGGGCGCTTGGGAGGGTGGCGAGACCAGGCCGCCCCACCTCGGGGGTCTGAAACAGACGATGCTGAAGGAGGCATCTTCCGACCCCCCGCCAGCTTCACGGGCACGGGCTGTGAAACGTCCATTGATGAGTCCTGGGTCTTTTTAAGATGGGAACTCGGGGAGAGTCCTGGCCAAGGTAGGGTTAGGTGTTAGGTGTCCTTTTCACTTACAAAGGGCTGTGTGTTTAGGTGGAAGGAGGATCATGTTTGACGCTGGTGCTCGGCATTTGTGGTTTGAAAGCAATAGCCCTAAATCAGTGGCACCGACCCTGCCCTGCTCCCCGATCCTGGGAGGGGGCAGGAAAGTGCATTTGGAGTGGCCTCTCTTGGCTGTGGAGCTCTGCCCCACCCGCCACCCTTGCAGCAGCACCCTATCTCCCTCACGATCTGCTTCCTCTTTTCTGCCTCTCTTGGCGCATCTGGCCACTCCTCGCTGCCCTTCCTGTGACTGGCGGCGCCTTGGACTGAGTCTCGAAGCACACGCTCTGGGGCAGGAGGGGGGCGAGACGAGGCTTCCAGGGGCCCTTGTTTCCCAGGGCCTCCTGCTCGGCCTGGGCGGGCTGTTGAGGGAGGGCCAGAGACAGGCCTGGAGGACCAGGGCAGGTCCCGGCGGCAGCAGCTTCTGCTTTCTGCGCCTGCCACCTCCTGTGGCTCCTGAGGGGGAGAACCTTGCACAGCCCTGTGGTTGGAGCCGGGCTGAAGGCCGGCAGGGGTGGGTGTCTCCCTGGCAGGAAGCGGCCCTGTGCAAAAGCGGGAAGTGGCTGGTTGTCAAACAGGAAGGGGGGGCTGGGCTGCACGAAGGGGCGGGGATGAGCCTGGTAGAAAGGTAGGCGGGAAGAGGTCAGCCTGGGAAGGTCTGAGCTGCTTTCTAGAAACGGCGGGCTCAGCAGTCCCTGGGAGGCGGGAGGCTGCCTTGGTGCTGGGAGCAGGGCTGGTGTGTTATCATCTTTGGGACATGGAGCCCGAGTGCGACGCCGTGGCCTCGCAGCCGCGTTCACGGTGGGGGTGCTGAGCTCAGGCAGGACGGCCCTAGGCGTCGGCAAAGATGCTCTACACATGGTTCAGCTGTTCCTGAAGTGCAGCTCCTGCTGGGGTGGCACGCTCGGCTTTTTCCCGGCCCTGGAGGTGCCTGCAGGACGGGGAGCGCAGCAGGGGCAGGGGACTCCAGCCGCAGCCAGCGAGGCCGAGGAAGAGCAGGGCTGTCCCCTCTGAGGAGCCCTTGTTGCTAACCGTCCCCTGCAGGCTGCCCACGCTGGGGCCCCCCAGCACGGGGAGGGGCAAACCCTACCCCCCCGGAAGTCAGCGGTGGACCTCACTCGTGCAGAGGCCAGGCCGGAGGCTTGGGTGGGTGCGGAGGGGGAGAGAGTCCCACCCTCTCTGTGCCTCGGGGCTAACGGCAGCGGCGGCCTGGGAGGCCTCCTCCTCTGCCTGTCACTGGCCCCTTGGAAAGGAGGCCTCACGGGGCGCCGGGCGCTGTGCCAGATCCTTCGCCCGTATTCTGTAATCCCAGGTACAGCCTTCTCCGTGTTGGAAGGCTGGAAGCTTCCTCAAGATGCATGCCTGGCCCCCTCTCCCACCTCCTTCGGGTCCTGACTCAAGTGCCGCCCCCTTGGCAAGTCCCCCCCCCCCATTTAAATTTACACTCTCCCGACTTCCCCACTGCTTTTCTTGGTGGCACTGGCTCCTATAAGTATGCCATTGTTTCTTTTCCTTATTGTCTAGCCCCCACCCCCTCCACCCCACTAGAATGTCAGCTCCATGAGAGCAGGGTTTTCCTCTTTTATTCACTGCGTTGCCCCCTGCGCCTGTCACGGAAGCATCGGTGTTTTTTGAGTGTGTGAAAGAGGCTCTTGTGGGTTTAGTAACTTGCCCGATGTGGCAGTGCTGGGACTTGATCCAGGGCTCCCTGACTCCAAAAAATGATGTGTAGGTTGCTGTGCTCCATGGCTTAGACTCGGCGTGAGGACGCAGGCACAGTCTCGGGGTTCAGGGAGGACGGGGGCTTGGCCCAGAACCCCAGCTCCTCGGGTTAGGGATGAGCTCAGTGGCCAGCGAGGACCCTGTGGGCAGCTCCTTCGGGGAGCTGGGAGTGGGGGACCGTGGCTCTCCTCTCCCCGCTCTGAGTCACTGGCAAAGCCAGAGCTCCCTTATTTTTAGTGCTGCTGCTGTTGGGCTGTAACCATTAGCCAGTGAGAGACTTAGGGGAGGAGATAAACGTTCATCTTCTGGACCTTCCCCTCAGCCGCCACCTCCACGCGGCCAAATGCCGCTCTCCCTGCACCTGCCCAGGCAACCGGGCCCCAGAGTTCGGGGTCGGAGGGTGATGAGGTGGGGGTCAGGAAGAGGGCAGGCAGGTCTGCTGTCGCTTTGGGGCTGCTCGTGTGGCACCTCCCTCCCAGTCTGGGGGTTGGGGAGGAAGGCGGGTTAGCTCCCACATCCAGCCAGATCTGGAAGAAGGGAGTCCTGTAGTCACCAGGCAGCACCAGAGCTGCTTCCTGGACCACCCAGCTTCTGAAAGCCCCTAAGCTTGGGACCCAGGGCCTCCCGGCGGTGCACGAGTTGGAGTTTACCTGGGGTCCTCCTTGCTGTGTGCTGGGGGCAGCAGGGCTGCCCAGGGGTCACGTCAATCCCCTGGGTGGGAAGGAAGCCCTGACCCAGCTCTTTGGGCATCTGGGGTGGATTAGGTGGCAGCAGGAACTAATCTCTGCCTGTCCCCACCCCCTTCCTCCACAAAGCAGAGCCGTAGCCCGAGGGAACGTCTAGGACAAAGTTGGGGGTGGTGGTGAAACGGTAACTCTGAAGTCTTCTAGTCTCTAATGCCTTCATCCTCTCATCACAGAGTGGGGGAGAAAGAGAGCTCTAGGTTCAGACCACCAGCATACTGCCTAGTTGGGTGACCCTGAGCAGATCACTTTACCCTGGCCAGCCTCAGTTTCCTCGTTTGTAATGCCGTGGAGCTAATCAGATCCCCTCCTTCCCGGGGATTCACGCCTCTGCCTTGTACCTCGTAAACGCTGGGTGAACGAGTTATTACTACTTCTTTATTTCTGGTAAACACTCACGAAGCCCCTGTTTGCAGAAGGAACTCTGTAAGACACAACCCAGAAAGGCCCCCCCGGAGACCTGATGACCAAAAGATGTGATAACGTGTGGTGTGCAAGTCCCGCGGTGCCGTAGGGAGGAGGCCGTCGGGGAGGAGGGAGGAGGTCAGCAGAGGGAGAAGTTACAGTCTACTGATGGGGCAGGGAGGGCTTTAGGAACGAGGTGGCTTTTGTTAGGATGGCAGCGAGTAGGGGTGGAGGTGAGGGCGAGGCCTCCTCCGCCTCCTGGCTTTGGCCTCTTGGCTTTGGCATAGCGTCCCCCATCCCCACTCCCTGGAGTTCCACCTTCCAGCGGGAGGACTTGGCCCGGTGCGGCTCACCGGGGCCTGGGGGCTTTCAGGAACCCTGTTCACTTCCCCAAAGCAGAGTTAAAAGCACCTGGAGGTCGGAACTCAACAGCAGCAGGCAGCCAACAAAATCCTGGGGAGAAACAGGGTTTGTGGAACCATTTCTCTTTCTGTAAAATGGTCATAATGATAGTACCTACCTCATAGGGTTGTTATGAGGACAAATGAAAAGCTGTATTTGCCTAGTACAGAAGTAAGCTCCCATTCAATGTTAACTATTATGTTTTTTATCGTCATTGTCATCTTGATCCTCATCATTATCATTGTGCTTCAGGGTTGCTATGAGGATTAAATAAGAGAACATAAGCACAGCTCTCAGCTTGGCAACATAGTAGGTGCTCAGTAAAAGTTAGGCATTATTGGTATTTCTAATGAGTTACTGGAACTTCTGGCCCAGTGAAATCCCTGCTCTTGTGGAACAAGTGCCAGCATTTTGAGTTGAAGTCTTGGATTCTAATATATGTTCTGCCACTCACTGGCTTCAGGTGTTACACCTCTCTAAGTAATTTCCTTATCTGGAAGAGGTGATCATTAATACCTGTTTCTAAGACGTGCCATGACAGGACGCATCAATTTGGCAAAACATAACAAATGCATAATCGGTATAAGCTTTACATCAACGTTAAATTTCTTGACCTTGATAACTGCACTTAAGGTGGCTACGTAAGTGAAAATCCTTGTTTGTAGGAAATGTTCATGGCAGCATTAAGTGAATATAATTACTCTCAAATGTTTAGGAAATAGGTGGATGGAGAGAACGTTACAGCAAATGTGGCAAAGAAGAGTTGGTGGTTCTGGGATGGAGGGCAGATATGTCGGTGTTCTCTGTATGGGTTTTGTATTATTTTTGCAACTTGTCCTGTAAGTTTGAAATTATTTCAAACTAAGATAGTAAAAAAAAAATAGCACAGTCAGTGCCTAAGAATTAAAGGAACACACGGCCAGGTGACCACACATAGAATGGGCAGATGATGGCTTTTGTTTTCTCTCTTCTGCTTTTAGATCATCAGAAACTAGAGCGTGAGGCCCGAATATGCCGACTTCTGAAACACCCAAACATTGGTAAGTGCCTCTGCACAAGCGGTTCTCGGGTGCTTAAGACGAGTGGGGAGAACAGAGTCGCTCCTCTGCCTGCCGATCTCTGCCTGGTGTCTTTTTTTTTTTTTTTTTTTTTTTGCCCAGGCAGGATAGCAGCTGTGTGTAGCTCAGAATTCTGGCGCATTCTCATTTGGAGGCCTGATGAGCCCCATCCCCGTGGTGCCATCTCAGGGCCGGGACATGGGAGCTCCGCATAGATTTCTGCCTCCTGCCCTCATCGTCCCCTGCTTTCTTGGGGCCACGTTCCAGTGTCCTCAGGGTGTGAGGCTCTGGACTAAGTAGCCTGCCAGCTTCCCTCCCGGGAGCCAGCCACCGCCGTCGTGAAAGGCTCGGGATTTTGTTTCTGGACTTGAAAGAGTTTTGTTCCTGTTGCAGTGTCGCGCACACCCCGGAGGTTTCCATGGCATTCCCGTTTGTCTTCCCCAGAGCCAGGAAAGCAAGCTGCCCTCCCGCCTGGCTTCCCCGGAGAGGGGATGGCAGGAGCCACTCGGATGGGGAAGGAGGAAAACGAAGAGGATTCCTCCCCGCTCCCACCCTAACTGGGGGGGACAGGAGTGCATTGTTCCTTGCTCTGAAGCCTGAGGAGCTTTGCCTGCCACGGCCCACTCCAGCTCAGTTTTACATTGTTCAGCTGAAAAAGTCTTTGGCAAAATAGTTGGCTCCGATTTAGCGCTCCTTGCAGAAGGGACAGAAACTGGGCTGTGTGCTGTGTTTGAACAGAAACCCCAGTCTTGACCTGAGGCAGTGCGGGGAGCATCTCCTAGGTTTTTCCTGAAAGCCCCGAGTCATCACAGAGGACGGGTGCCCGTTCTGTGCTCCTTAGGCAAGGCCTAAATACCCGGGGGGCTTCCCAGCGCCCCGGGGGGTGGCCCCCTCTGCCTTGTCAGCCCAGAGGGCTGTGAGGCGACTTGGCAGAAGCTTGGTGCTTCCTCCAAAATCCCCCAGCCCCTGGCTTCCCAGATCTCAGGCTGAAAACGCTCCACGTGAGCTCTGAGGTGGGAGCCCCGAGGTCGTCCTCCAGCCCAAGGGGAGAGGACCAGCTCTAGGTAACCAGAACTCAGACCACGCAGGGCTTGATAGATCAAAATCAGCGGCTTGGGTTACGCCGCGGCACAGATTGGCATGGCGGTGCTCAGCTCCGCCCGCTGCCAGGGACAGCGTGCCCCTCGGAGCCGGCACGTCCCGCCCGGCGCTCCGGCCTCGGAACCGCCGCAGCTCCTGGGTGGTCCCTGAAGTTAGACCCTCACCCGGAAACGGCGCAGTGGGGGCCAGCGTGTTGCCGTTTGGTTGGAGAGGAACGTGGAGAAGAGCACCTAGAACAGCATTCACAAATTCAGGCATGTTTTGTTGGGCTGACCCCGAAACGTATTTTGATTATTTGCCAGTATGTAAAAGGGAGATTTCGCGTCTTCAAAAAAATTCTGTTTCCCCACCTTTCGCATCAGAAGGGTTGGCCCTGCTGAGCCTGCGTCGGTACAGGGCAGGCCTCAGCCGGAGCTGCCCGGGCGCCGGCCCCTGACCCTGACGCTCCGGCGGCTCACGTGTGCCTGACCCGACCTCTGTAGGCTATGTGAGTTGTGACCTCTCACCTAGAGGTTCCAGGACAGGAAGAAAAGCACATGGGTGACGAGAGCCACCCAGAAGCACAGAAGCAAACCCGGGCTGCCGGTCCCATCCTGGGTCTCGGTGTCTGAGGACAGTAACTCCTTTTCTTTATGCTCCTCGTGGTCTCCGTCCTCACGCAGAGGGGAGAGGGGTGGGGGTAGCTCAGGAGGCAGCAGCCCCTCGGCCTCCCCTGCGGCACGGGCGCCTTTGACCACAGAAGGGCCAGGGTACACTGAGGACCCTCGAGGAAGAAAATGGGATTCTAGCAGGAAAAAATCCTTCTTTGCCTGTATTTCTAGAAATTCGATGTGTCGTTTTTTTACCTCTCAGACTTGATTCAGCATAGCCCTTTCCTTTTACCACCTGTCCCCAGCTTGGGGTCAAGACCAACAGGAACCATCTCTTCCAGCAATCTGCTTGGTTAGGACGGTGGTGAGACCGAGGGCTGGCCAGAAGCTGATGCCCAGGCCTCACTGTGCCCACACTTCTTGACCACTCCCCCATCCTCAGACATCCTCAGACACGTAGCTCTGGGGCCCTCCCCTGGGGTCAAGGGCATGGAGAGGGCAGGGTAAGTCAGGGCTGTGTCCTGGGAGAGCTGGCTGGGCTCTCCGGTTCTGGTGGGAACCGGGGTTCCTGGAAACGTGGGGGGAGCAGCGGGCCTAGGAGGCGGCGGTTGCCATGGATCCCGACCTGGCTCGGGGCGGGAGAGGAGGCAGTTTTGTGCCCCTCATTCACCATTCCTCTCCTCTCTCGCCTGCTCCGCCCTGCGGCCCTTTGGGCACCAGCCTTTTAACTCCACGCTGCGTGGATTCAAGTGAACCAGCCGTGGAACGGTGCCAGGCTGGGGAAACTGAGAGCAGAGAGCGCATCACCAATGGGGTTGCCGTGAGGCTCACAGGCACTTGAATTCAGAAGGGGTATGAGCTGCGAGGGACCCCGCAGCCCCAGTTTCCTCCCTAATAGATATTCCGTACCGGGAGTGGAAAGCCTCTTCTGAGGCCTACAGCCGAGCTCAAAACAGCCCTGGGAGAGGGGCCGGAGGTGGGGCATCGGGAGCACGAGACCACCGTGGTGTGAGAGTCTGAAGTCTGAGTGGAGGTTGCCCTCCCTGTGATGTGCTCGCTCCCTGCTCTGAATTCCTCTAATGAATAGACTCTGTCTTCCTCCGTGCTGAGCTGCCCCGGCAGCTTCAGTCACAGTCCAGCATTGTGGGACTGAACGCGCCTGTGAATCACCTAGGGATCGTGTTAAAATTCAGGTTCCAGCTGCCGCTGCTGCTGCTGGTCCATGAACCACACTTGGGGAAGCCAAGGTTTGTGGTGTGGGCCTTGGCGTCGCATCCACCAGGCTCGAATCCAGGATTCACTAAATTAGCGCGTGGGGCCCCCGGCAAGGTATTTAACCTGCCCGCACCTCCATTTCGTGGTCCGGGTCCCCTTCGTGGAGTTGTTCCTAGTGAGCAGGGGAGGCCTGGAAAATGGAGGTGACGGCAATGAAGGCTCAGGCCCTGAGCCCCCTGAGCTCTCCTGGACCTCCTGCCCAGCTCAGCACGCAGGTTTTTCAGGCAGGGCTGCCATTTGTCTTAGAGCCAGGGCCCCTGAAGCCAACAGTAAATTTAGTTAAAACAGTTGCAAAGAAAAAGAAGGAAACTTTCTTTTTTTGTGTGTGACTGCAGCTCCTAAATCCCTGCCTGGGGCAGCGAGTCCTGCCCACCTGGCTCCGGAGTCCTGCCAGGGGAGGACTCAGTCCCCTGCCAGCCCTGTGGCAACAGAACCTCCTTCCCACCTGGTCACTGCCGCAGATATTTTCAGCATTTTTTTCAGTGCCTTTTTGGCAAAGATATTTAAATATGGAATACTGTTGGGTGGTTTTAAAGAATTGGCAGTAGCCCCAATGTTTGGGGTCGTGGTTTTGTCAGTCCCTGAAGGTATAAGACATCGAGAAAAGGTATCTAGGTGTTTTAGACTCCCCTTCCTTCCTCTCTTCATGGTTTTTAAACAACAGTAATTAAGTTTGTTGCTGAAACGCAGTAAATACTTTATAGTCATTTTCCTAGACCTTCCTGTTCCCTGGAGTTTATCCGGCTCTCCTTGGCCTCAGGGATCGCTCTCCTTGCCGTGGACGGGCTGGAGATCACAGCACAGATCACAGCATCTCCGCCTGCACACCCACAGACCCTTTACTTCCACTTGGTGGCTAGCTGAGCGCTTGCGTGGCTGCCGGGTTGAAGCCGGTCTTCGTCTGCCGGGCGTGCCGTGGTGGCCGCCTGTCGTAGCCCACCCGGCCGTGCGGACTTCAGAGCAGGCGCCTCGTCAACGTGGTCGGCGGAATCGGTGCCAGGCTGGGAAGCGGGCAGATTGGAGCTCCTTCGCCCGAAAGGGTGGGGAGGGCCGCTCGCTTGTGGTTCTGTCACATGGAGGTGTCGGCTTGTCTTGGCTTCCAGTCCCGGTTCTGCCACTCAGGGTGGCCTCGGGCAGGTTTCCGTTTGAGCCCCAGTTTCCCCTCCTGTCGATGGGCTTGATCGCCCGCCCTGACCCCATAGAGTTAACCTGAGGGTTAAATAGAAGAACACGGCCCCGGGCCCCCAGGAGTGGCTCGGAAGTGTTCGAGGTAGTATTACGGCTTTCATCATTAAGGTCCGGAATCGGCTGGCTAGGCGCTTGGGATGTTGCAATCAAGTCTCTCTTCTGGTTCCCAGTTCCTTCCTAGTTTTCCTTACAAGTTCAGATAAAAGGGATGGTAGCGGCCTTAGTCCTCTGGGCGTACTTCAAAGTTGCGCTCAGGGCTCGGGGGCCTGGAAGGATGAGTGGCCTCTGTGACTTCTCCCTCCTAATGCCCAGCTCCCACCTGGGCTCGGTGTGTGGCCTTCCGGGGACTCCAGGGCTGGGCACAGGCCCTGCTGTGCTGGGGTCAGGGGTGGACCGCTGAGAGGGGCCCGCGGGAGGCAGGGCTGGGCGGCGGGACTCCCCCGGGAGAGCTTGTTAGCGCCGCGCCTGCGTCCCGTCGGCTCCCCGTCCTGCTGCTGTTCGTCACCTCCCTAATGAAGCCGGTCTTGAGCTTCTGGGACAGCTGATTTCCAGGGGATTATTTGTATTACACACTTTAATGCTTTTTAATAGCAAATTTTTAATTAAATGGAAAGTCCTTTTGGAAGCGAGGGAGCAGCAGCTGCAGCAGAACTCGGCGCAAGGCCCCAAGTCAGGCCAGGGGGGCGCAGTCCATCCGGCTAGGCTGCATGGGAGGGGAGCAGGATTCTGGCTGTAGCTCCTTCCGTCTGTCTGCAGAGCGAGCCCTCCTCTGTCTTCTGTCCAGGTGAACTTGAACCTTTTTGCCCAAGTATAGGGGAGAACAGTTTGAGGAGGAGGGGTTTTAGAAGTGGCCCTTGCTTTGACCCTCTTGGTGACTCATAGAAATACAGAGTTTAGGATGGATTTTGGGGATTGAGTAACCAGTTCAAATGAGGTGGGCCGTATGAAGTGTAACCAATTTGCAGGACCTGGGTCCAGCCCCAGCAGGCCTCCAGTTCATTTGTCAAGCGAGGAGAAGAAGGCAGGGCTGCGGTTATGGGTGAGCGCTTCAGGTTAGCTGGAGTCTGTGTTTTGTTGCATCAGTGCCAACTTTGCTTTGGGGGGGAGGTGATGTGGGGAAGCCCCCAAACCTGATGATGCTCTCTCACGATGGAATTGGAAGCTGTCTGTGGGTGTGCTTGGCAATTGGACCCACCGAGGAAGAGACTCGGTGACTTCTTGGCATCCAAGAACTTTACCGGTTGGTTTGGTATCAGGCCATTCCTTAAGCACCTGCCTGCCAGGTGCTCCTGAATGGCCCAGGATTTGGAGCAAAGGTCAAACAGGTTCTCCATCAAGAGAGTGCAGGTGAGGGAAGGGACAGCTGGGACCGGCAGCCAAACCTCGAGTTGTGTTTGCATTAGAATGACGCTCAGGGGTTGGCATTTAACCCAGAGGTGGCTTTGTGGGCAGAAAGCTTGACAAGGAGACCTCAGAAGACATTAGATTGGTTTTTTGCCCGAGAGCTCTGGAGACGGGGAGTGGGAAGGGATCTGCTCTCTAGCCTTTCCTTGCAGTTGGCGAATGGCCCTGGTCTCCCCCAGGCGGTGCCCTCCTGGACCAGTCTGTGATGCTGTGATAACCACATGCAAGAGAAGTCTCTTCCAGGCCTCGCTGCTTTGTCACCTGGGCATATGGAGCTACCTGACATTTCTTATAGGAATCAGTACTTTAGGCCAGTCTTTGGAGTGAGAGCTGGGTTCACATCTTGACCCACCGCTTCAAAGCGTTTTGGCCTCTGGAGAGATTCTTCATGTCTCTGAGCCTGTAGTTTCGTCATCAGTCAAATGAGAATAATACTTATCTCAGGGTAGTTGCCCAGGATAATAAACTCCTCGAGGGCAGTGGCTGAGTCTGTCCCTCCTGCATCCCTCCACCTAGCAGAGTCCAGCACCCCGTAGGCACTCAGTAAATGCTTGTGGAACCAGGACTGACACAGGGCATGGCACGGCGCACTCACTTAACCAGCAGTGGCTGTTCCCATTGCCTGACTGCACCTTCCCGCCCTCATGCCACATCTTTCTGCCCCTCCCATAATTCCTCTTCCGACAGCTCCTGGGCTTTCCTGTCTGGTCATGCTCCGTCCCCTGCGGCCAGCTTGGCTCTCATCTGCTTCATGCCGTCCTTTTCCCAGGTCCACAGCCCCTGTGGACAGCATCCTGCCTTCCTCCCTCCTGTCTCACTTCTTCGTTCCAAAGCTTCTGTCTCTTGCCTCTGGCTGCATCTCTCCTCCCCTGGCTGCGAAGCCTCAGCTTGGGGGGCGTGGGGCAGGTTGCTCCCTCTCGCTGCCCCGTGAAGGAAGCCCGGTGAAGCCGGCAGGATGGACAGGGCAGGCCGCTGAGAAGGAGAGGAGTAGTAGGGTTTTGAGTTTCCTCTCTGTTAATCTCTGTCCCATCTCCTCTCTTGCAGTGCGCCTCCATGACAGTATTTCTGAAGAAGGGTTTCACTACCTCGTGTTTGACCTGTAAGTGCCACTTTCTGAGGATGTTGGGGGCCTTCTCAACGTGAACGCTGGGCAAGAGGCCTAGGCCAGGGGTACAGCCTCTACCGAGGGTCCTTCTGCTCTGCCTAAGCGAAAGATTTGCTTTTGCGCTTCCTCCGGTAATGGGGCAGATGACTGGCCGGAAGCCCCTGAGGTCTCTTAGCTCACTCGGTAGCTCCCCAGAGTTAGAATCCCAGGAATGGTGTTTCTCCAGCATTTCTGTTCTGCACACGCTGTGCAGATGCTTTGTTCTTGTTTCTTGGTGTGTTGGCCTTAGTGGAGATGGAGAAGCCAGCTCTTTGCATGACCGTAACAGTTTCAGGGAATTGAAGTCAGCTTTTGCTACCTGTAGTCTGGGCTCCAATGGGTCTCTCCACTTAGGTTGTGATTTAATATCTTAAAAGTGGCTCTTCACCTTCTGGAAACTCCTCTCCAGGATTTGCAGGGTCGGGCCTCCGTGTCCTTGGTCTCATTAGCCTTCACCTTCTGTAGTAGGTCTGCCCTCCTCGGGCAGCTGTATCTTAATATTCACACTGGTCTCCACCAGCAGCTGTGACTTTCTGGGTAGGTCGTTGGTTTCTTTTCTCTTAGGTCCCCATATCTGCCATCTTTGCCTGAGTATTAGCTGCTCCATAGGTTGCAGAAACAGAAATGTCCAGAAGGAAGGGAAGGATGGTCCCCTGAGGAGGGGCCCTGAGTAATTGGGGGCTACAGAGAGTTCTGGGCTCTCCAACGAGATGCATGGAGAGTCGGGGTTTCTCTGAAAACTCTTCTGCGGCGTGACTGACCGTCTCCTGGTTGGACACTGGGGTTGGCTGGCCGACCCTTCTCTACTGACCTTCTTCCTCTGTTGCAGTGTCACCGGCGGGGAGCTGTTTGAAGACATTGTGGCCAGAGAGTACTACAGCGAGGCCGATGCCAGGTGAGGCAGGGGCCACTCCTGATTGAGGAGACCTCTGGAGTTTGGGATTGAAACTAATCTTGGCCACCTTAGAGGGCCACACTTGGCTCCTGTTTGAAGAGAAGAGCTCTCATCTGGAGAAAGAGTCTGTAGAACTCTCCTAGGGCTGCATTCTACGGGCAGTATCAGAAGTTAAGATTCAGGACCCTCAGGTCAATTTTTTTTGCAAAGCTCTTGCCTATCTCCCTCACCCTGTCCCCCCAGAAATACCTTTCTTTCGCACTACTGTAGATTTGTCTTTCCTTTGACAAATCCTGCTGTGTGCAAGTCACTGAACTGAGGTGCTGGGACAGTCCAGATTGGAGAAAGCGTGGTTTCTGTCCTGAAGGAGTGTAAACGCCGGGGTCAGTAGTCCCGCCCGGGCGTCTTCCCGCGAGATTTCAGCCACCATCACCTTGCACCTCCACCTCGGCGACCAGCCTCACGGTGGGGTCCTGCCGAGGAGGACCATCCCTCCGGCCACGCCCCTCAGCCCCCAGCCCTCCTTGGGGACCTCGGCAGCTCCCTCAGGCGACACAGCAGGATCCTCCCACCCGGCGGCGCTCCCTGGCGCTGGGCCTGCCTTTCCCGCCTCAGCTCCTCCCCCATGCCGGTTTTCTCTGAGGGCGGTGTCCTTACAGCCTGGTTTTGATCATCCTGCCTGCAGCTTATCTGGCTTATGTGGCAGCCCTGGCTGCCTCTGGAGAGTGGGGGAGTGCGGCTTCCTCACGAATTTGTCAACCCTGAGAGGCCAGCGTTTGCTGATCAACCTCAGATGCTTCAGCCTCAGGAGAAATCCTCAAGTGGGGAGATGAATTCCAGTGCCAGCAGGGGAGGACCAGGCAGGGGGCGGGAGGAGACGGCGGTGGCTCCGGGAGCCTGGGGAGTGAGCGTGGGGGGGTGACTGTACCAGTGGGTTTGGCCCGGCTCTGCTGGGACACTTCGCACTTTTGCCATTTTTGGCCAGAAGGCTCTCCCTGCTAGCCCGGCTCAGTTCTAATTATACATTTCTGTGGAGACTCGCCTCCCAGCCCAGTCTGAGAGTCTCTTTGGTCCTCTCTTTGGCTGTGGCCTGTGGAGATGCCTGAGTCTCAGCCTCTGGGGGCTCAGTGAGACCCTTTGGCTCAGATTTCAGAGGAAGGGATAGTAAGTCCAGACCACCCAACCCCGCGCACCTGACCCCTGCAAGCCTGCGCCATCCGTCTGCCTGGTGGCCCGCTGACCAGGGCTCCGTTCTCTAGGCCAGGATTTCTCAGCCTCAACGCTCGTGACATTTGGGGCCTGATAATTCTTTCTCATGGCAGGGGGGAGTGTCCTCTGCGTTGTAGGACAGTTAGAAGGATCCTTGGAGTCTACCCACTAGATACCTATACCCGCCACACACACGCACACACATACACACACAGTTGTGACAGCCAGAGATGTCTCCAGGCATTGCCACATGTCCCCTGGGGAGCAAAAACATGCTGCTGCCACCCCAGTTTGACCTGCCGGCGTGGTAAGCTGGTTTGGAAGGTAGGCGGCCTGATTCAGGAACCAGACTCCGGTTTTGTCTATTTCCATACAAAAACATTTTCAGAAATGCTCCTTAAGTGCCCTGTTTGAAACCCTCTTAATTAAGTTGTTCCTTGAAGATATCTGTAGATGGAAATGATAAGCTCTGGGCAGGCGCTGGTGGGTCTTACTCATCTTTCTGTCCTGTGTGATACCAAGCCCAAAGCCCTGTAGGCAGTCCGTGAAGGTTTAAATAAATGAGTGGGTACACCCACCCTCAAAGCAATGTAGGTGCCTTCCTGGCACTCTCCTTCCTAAGTTGCCACCACGAGCCTCCTCTCCAAGAGAAGAGTTCTACAGGAGAAAAGAAAGAAGACCCTGGCTGGTCTCATCCCTCTTAGGAGTCTGGGGTGCCCCCAGTCTCTTGGAAACTGATTGTTTTGGGCCTTTACAGCCAAAAGGAGGCCTGGTGAGACCCCAGTTCTAGCCTCTCATCTGCTGTTAACTGGCAGGGGATCCTGGGCAAACCACCTAATTCTGCCTGGGCTCTGTCGAATGAGGTTGTCCTCGATGATGCCCAAGGCCCCACTGGCTCGTTCTTCCTTGGTTCTCTATGAGCTGTAGCCAGAGTTAGGACCTTTAGTCTGTCACGTATGCTCATGGACGAGGTGGTTTAAATCTGCCCTCATGTTGATTTGGGTTTCTTGTTGTTTTTTTTTTAAGATTTATTTTTATTTATTTAATTCCCCTCCCTTCCCCCGGTTGTCTGTTTAAAGGATTTTTGTTGATTTGGGTTTTTTTTTTTTTTTTAAGATTTATTTGCCCTCATGTTTTATTTCCTTCTGCCTTTTCAGCCACTGTATACATCAGATTCTGGAGAGTGTTAACCACATCCACCAGCATGATATTGTTCACAGGGACCTGAAGGTACTGGCTGCTCCCCCCCCACACCCCCCGCCCCAAACCCCCCATCCCAACCCTTTGCCTTCTGCCTGCAGGGCATTGGCGCCACCTGGTGTCCATTAGTGGTACTACATGGACTCACACCCTCTCCCCCTGGGCCCTAGGGTGGGTGTCTCACAGGGTTCTCTGTTCCCTCTGCAGCCTGAGAACCTGCTGCTGGCGAGTAAATGCAAGGGTGCTGCTGTCAAGCTGGCTGATTTTGGCCTGGCCATTGAAGTGCAGGGCGAGCAGCAGGCTTGGTTTGGTAAGGGTGACCATGCCTTCCTGGAATGCAGCCCCCGCCCTTCCTGCTCTTCCTGGTCAGCCTTCCTCTTTCAGAACCAGCCGTCAGACCCTAAATGGTCCTGGCATTCTCGGGGACGAGGGGGGTGGGGAGGGTGCCGAGCTCCCTCCCAGCCCTCCTCCGCTCGGCACCGCGCGTCTCGCTGTTGTCAGCTCCCTGGCTCTGAGTTCTTGTTACTGCTGGGGAGGAGCTGGGAGTTTCTGGTCAGCCCCTGGACATGCCTTCTGACTTAGACGCCAGGCAGTACCAGAGCCCAGCCTGGCATCTTGCCGCCCGCGTGCTGGGAGCTTAGGTAGCAAAAGCTGCAGGAGTGAGAAGGGACGCGGGGACCCTGGCTGATGGGGGCTTTGTGCGTGGAAAGCTGTTTCACTGTGCCTCTGCCCTCTCTCCTGCTGCAGGTTTTGCTGGCACCCCAGGTTACTTGTCCCCTGAGGTCTTGAGGAAAGATCCCTATGGAAAACCCGTGGATATCTGGGCCTGTGGTAAGCCCATTCCATCCTCTCAGCTTTCCAGCATTCAGGGTCTTTGGCTTCCGGGGCTACAGGATCTGTTGTATGTGGCATCGTGGCATTAGCTCGGAGACCCCGGGGATGGCTGTTCCCCAATTACTTTCCTGATTATCTTACCTCCTTCCTGGGGAGGGATCTGCCCACATCTTAGAGTTTGAGTTGTGTCTAAATAACTCCCTGAAGTGACTCAGCGGCAAGGGCAGTGAGGCACAGCGTTCTCAGCTGGCACGCGCTTCTAACTCTGATTTCCTGGGTAGCTCGCAGCCCCATGTGGCTTTGCTTGGTTCCTTGGGGAAGTGGATGACTGACCATCACACCTGTGTGTTCTGTCTCGTAGGGGTCATCCTGTACATCCTGCTGGTGGGATACCCTCCTTTCTGGGATGAGGACCAGCACAAGCTGTATCAGCAGATCAAGGCCGGAGCCTATGACGTAAGGGCGGGTTTGCTGGCAGCCGAACAAGCAGCTGAGAAACGGCAGCATTTTCCTGCCACTCGGGCTCTGCCCAAGGAAGGGGGCATGTTTGGTGTGTGGCATGATCCAGGGAGCATCGGGGGCTTTGAGGACCCAGGGATTGGCCTACGGGGCTCAGTTCTTGCCACCCTGCCCTAGGAAGCCGCTTTTTTGTACGGCCCTTCTTGGTAGCTGAAGTCCTTTGATCTGTAACCTACAAGGAATGGAGAGGCAGCATGGTGGGCTGAAAGGCAGCCCCACTGATGGGGCAGCAGAGTCTAGAGGCCACGCCACTGAGGGCATCCCCGGGCAGATTGCTGAGCTGCCCTTTCCTCCCCAGCAGAGAGATGGGGTTGAACCAGGAGACTGCGGAAACCCCTTCCTGCTCTGCTCGGAACTTCTGGCATTCTAACCGAGATGATCTTGTTCTCCTTTCCCAGGCTGGAAGTTGATGCAGGTTCTGAGATATCCCAGGGCTTTTCCAACTCTCTGCAGGGCAGCTTTAGTTTTAGGAGTCGGGACAAAGACTCCTAAAGACTTCCAGGGTGGGCGGCTTACACTTTTCATGTTCCCCTCCCCTGTTCCTGCTCCTTAGTTCCCATCACCAGAGTGGGACACGGTGACTCCCGAAGCCAAGAACTTGATCAACCAGATGCTGACCATAAACCCAGCGAAGCGCATCACAGCCGACCAGGCCCTCAAGCATCCGTGGGTCTGCGTAAGTGTCCGCGCCCAGGGTCGAGGGGCTCGGGATGTCAGCCCTCTCTGTGCCTTCGCCCACCTCTCTACATGCAGAGAATCACTCCAGGCTCTGAGGGAGGACTGGACAGGCCCCAGCCTCAATAGGTGTCACCCAGAGGACTTGGGGAAGCATTTGGGACTGATGGGCAGAGGCGCTCCCTATTGTCAGATTGTTGAATGAGGCCTTAGGTTGACCCTTGCACACTCTAGGTAGTTGATGAAAGAAAAATTCCAGGAGAAACCAAAGGGAATTCCCAAGTTCAGGGTGCATACCAGATCTCAGCTGTCACGCAGCCCTAATGGAAACATGAACAAGACCCACCAAACAAACAAAAGGGGCCTCTGAGCAATTAAAAAGCATCCAGAAGCTCAGTGCCCAATTCCTAGCATGGCCTCCTAACCTGTCAATGCAAGTTAACGTACTTTATTTTCATAGACAGTTCTACCAAGCTGAGATATCTGCTTTCAAATAAAGAGGAAGAGGGTTTGCTACAGTTCGGAGGCCTGGCAGCCACAGTGCATTTATTTATTTGTCCTTCCCAGTGTAATTGAATGCCTCTTTGGTGCTGGTCACCGTGCTGGGTGCTTGAGATGAATGCGGCATCATCCCTGTCCCCAAAGATCTCAAAGATTATTTGGGGAGACAGTCAACCAGCCAACCCCTCTACAGTGCGGCAGGTTCATGAAAGAATCTAATGAGAGCACGGGAGCTCCCACTGTCTGGTGGGGAATGGGATTACTGAGGGCTGCATGGAGGGGGTGACATCTGACCTGGTTATTGACAGATGAATAGGCATTCCCCAGGGCAGTTAACCTTCGGACGAGGGTGAGGGGCCAGGGGGAATTGTGGGGTATTTCAGGAGTGTTAAGTACTCTGGTGTCGATGACGGTGTGACTACAGGAATATGTGATCATGAGGCCCGAAAGATTCTGTAATATACACGTTTGTGCTTAGGGAATTTGGATTGTATTGTCAAAGAGTAGGGAGACATTTAAGGGTTTTAAAGAGGGAATACAATTTGCACTTAGGAAAGATCACTCTGGAAGCTGTGTGGCAAATGGAATTGGAGAGGAAAGAGGCTGGAAGCAGGGAAACTCAGAAAACTGTTGCAGTTATCTAAGTAAGACAAGATGAGGTCTTGGAGGGTAATGACGGGGTGAGGAGAGGACAAATTTGAGAGACATTTAGAATATGGAGTCAAAAGGATTTATTGATTTGGATTTGGGGAGTGAAGGAGAGAGAGAGAGACGACGGGAGCTGCGGGTGGATTTGGCTCGCTGAGCAGATGGCAGTCCCCTTCCCTGACAGGGGACCCAGGAAGAGGAGCCGGTGTGTGAGAGAAGGCGGTGATTTTAGTTTGGGGCCTGTTACATGTGGTGTCTGGGGAACTTCCAGCTGGCGGCATCCAGTGGGCAGTTAGAAATCTGGTTCCAGAGATTAGAAAAGAAGTTAAAAATTGGAAATACAGATTGTAGTCATTTCTATATAGGTGGTGGTGGTGAAGCTATAGAAATAAATAGAAATAGTCGTGATTGAATTTTTACCATGAGCTTGTATTGCTTCAGCAAGAGGAGAGCCGGCCAGGGAAACGAGTATTTAAAGACAAGGAGCAGCAAAGGGGACCGAGAACGAGAGCGTCAGGGGAAGCGGAATATTAGGAGCATCCCAGAAGCTGAGGTTTTATTAGGGATCATTCAAATGCTGCAGAGTCCATGATTAAGATGGAAAAGAATCCCTTGGCTGTGACCAGTCAGAAGCCATTGGTTTCTTGTCTCTGGCAACCACAGAAGCCTGTTCTCAGGGAGGCGAAGCAGGAATGGGGGTGAGGAGGGGTGCACAGACCATTTCCATTTGCAGGACGCTGGACAGTGAAGGGAGAACGGTACCACTTAGAGGGCCTGGGGAGTTTTATTTTTTTAAGAGAAGAGGGGCTTGGAGAGAATGTATAGACTGCAGAGAAGGATCTAATCCAGAGTAAAGGGTTGAAGATATTGGCTGATTGAGGAAGCAAGGGTTTGGATAACAAAATACAACGGACACAAGGAATCAGACTCAAGACTTGGAATTGGGATGAAACCTGTGAAAATCGGTTTGGAGAAGTTTGCACTGATGAGGTGGTGGTGAAATAAGAGACTTGGGGAAGGTAGCAGAGGTTTGGGAGCGTTGCTTTGGGAACCAGGAAAGGGAGTGGGCCAGGGATGGAAGAAGGGATTGCTCGGTGGCCTCTTGGGTTTGTGGGCACCAAGTTACACAGATGATTTCTTTTTCTAGCAGGCTGGCAAGACAGCTGATAGCAAAGGGAGGGGTCAGCAACTTAAAAGAGAGACTCAAGAGTTGAGGAGATGTGCTGCTTGGGGGGGGTTATTTTTGTGGGCCCCACCTTCCACTCTCCCATATATCTCCGTCGTCCCTGAGGACGTCACTGTATTATGACACTGTATAATGATCAGTGCTTGTATTATTGACCTTGAGTCATCAAGGAACTGTAAATTACACCCAGTGGATTCTGTCTGAGGAGGCAAGGAAGTTAACCATAAATACATTGAAGAAAAATTTCCATCCAAAACGCTTAAAAGAATGACTGCTTAAAGGGAAAGATCCTTCGCTTCTCAGAGCACTGCTTCCTTCAGGACCCGAGTGCGTTACGAGGGGCCCTCAGAAGGAATGGCCGGTCCTCTGCAGGGGGCAGGACGCTGCGGCGCGCTCCCCACTCAGACGCTGGTGAATGCAGGAGGCGCTCAGAAAGCAGTTGTTGAAGAGTGAGCGGATGAGGCTCATAGCACACGGTTCCATAGCCTCGGTTTCCCCAGGAAGATCAGAGTGCTCCCTTGGGCACCATCATCCAGCGTCAATTATCAGTGGCCTTTGAGTGTTCAGACCAGCGTCCTTACCTACCCTTGAGTTTGGGGCAGTGCTTTTTTTCTAAAAGCATTTTCATATCGACGACCTCATTTTATCTTCTGAGCAACTCGAGTGGCTGGATGCATGGCCCCGTCATCCGTCTGGCGAGGGGCAGAGGGTCTGGTTGGGGGCTCACAGGCTGTCTCTTTGGCTTCCAGCAACGATCCACCGTGGCGTCCATGATGCACCGCCAGGAGACGGTGGAGTGTTTGCGCAAGTTCAATGCCCGGAGAAAACTGAAGGTGAGTGCCGCTTCATGGCCGCCAGCACCCCAAATCCTGTCTTTAAGGGTACGCCCCCTGCCCCATTACGGAGGGCGGCTCCTTCCCCGGCTGGACGTGTGGGAGGCTCCAAAGACCTCAAGACTCAGGCTCTAGGCAGAAGCTGCCCCCTGCCCACGCCCCGGCCCGCACATTGCTAGAGTCGAGTGAACTCACAGATCCCCCCTCTTTCCCCAGGGTGCCATCCTCACCACCATGCTCGTCTCCAGAAACTTTTCAGGTATGTTTCCCCGGCGGTGCATTTAAATTCTCCCGAGGTGAGTGGGATCAGGAAGGGGGTCTTACCATCCCATTCGGTGCTGGGACGACACCCTGGCAGGGAAGACCCCTGCCTGGAGGGGCCACTGCAGGCCCCGTAACCTGAGATGCCGAGCGACTGTGCTTTGGTTCACGTTTATGGAGTCTGGTCCCTAGGGCCTCCCACCGAGGAGCCTGCCTGGCCTCCCACTTACCTCGTCCCTGTGATTTCTTATTCTGTGCTCTGCAGACCCTCAGCGTCTTAAGAGTCCAGCCAGTTTAGGATACTGGCGGATGTGCTGGGGAGAGGAAAAGAGACGGGGTGGAGTGAGCCTCTCCAGTCTCCACCGCTGATTTGCTGCCTGGGATAATACATACTTCGTTGTGTCCAAGTGGAGATGACTGGTAGAAACTACTCCAGATGTTTAATTAAACCTTTTACAGCGACGCGTGCTGAAGATATTCTGTGCTACTAAGTGTAAAAGTGAAGAAATAGGGACCTGCGGGAGGGAGGGGAAGGAACTTACTTAAATTTGGCTCGGGGATTCAGGAGAGTTGTGCTTTGTAAATCACACTTGACGTTTCTTTTCAAGATGCAAGACACTCCGCCTCCCCCCCCCCCACGCTTGCCCCCTAAACCCTCCCCCCGTCGTTGTTTGCCCTCAGATGGGAAGCACTGTGGCTTTTCTGTGAGAGCAGGGAGAGTGTGAGGATGTCGCTGAAAACAGAGCGGTCCTTCGGTGGCTTGCTGTTTATCCTGGCCCTCCCCTCCCCCCGCCCCACTGTTTTGGTTTGGGAACCCCCTTCTCATTCTCGTAAGGGGACTGACCTCCCGCTTTCCTCCTGCACTGCCGTAGATAGAGGTTGCTTCCCGGAGCTTGAGTCCCGATGGGCTCAGCGGCCCCAGCTCTGAGGGCGCCACAGACTTGACGAGCTCTAGCCTGAAAGCCGCCGGCTCCAGAGGCCGCAGGCCCCGGATGGTGACCGGGCAGGGCCCCTCGGCAGACCCCTCCCCTGGGACCCTGGTTGGGGACGCCTTCTTGTGTGGTGGGTGCCCATGAGGAAGAGATTGTGGTTCCGGATCCGCCTCTCCCTGGCAGATGAGAGCGGGGCCTGGCTCCCGGCGCAGAAAGACAGGGCTGTGGTCCCACGTCACACTCGGCCTCTAATTACTCGCAGCTTCTACTTTCTTGGTTTAAGAGCCTTTCTAGAGGGCGCTCAAGGGCATTTCTGGGCTGACCCTGTCCTCTCTGTCTGAGTTGAAGAAATGTGAAGACGAGCGGCTGCTTCTCCTGTAACTGGGAAATCAATAGCACGTGCCCCGTCCCGTGGCCTCGGGCTGCCGCATCAGCAACCCCCAGTGCCCACTCCATTTCAGGAAATTGGTGTCCTGGTTTCAGGAAAACCAGGCTCTCTGTTAGGACAGAGCACTTTCACTCATGCCTGAAGTGCCTCCTGTCCTTGTTGCCCAGATCTGGTTTGGCCTTTGAGCTCACTTTGCCCTGGGATGGAGAAGACACAAAATTAATGGGTCCTGACTTTGGGGCAGGTGAGGACAGAGTCCGTCTCAGAGGCTTCTGCAAAAAGAGGAGTCTATGGGTACCTAGAAGTAGGTAGGGCCCCATGTGTTCTCAGGGGGATGAGCTAGGCTGTTTTCTGAGTTGACCCCAATTAGGGGGTTCAGCTTAGCCTTGAACCCTTAGCATCTTGGCTGATGGTGAAATTGGGGCTTCTAGGATGTAATTTGCTTCAGTAGCCTTTGTTTTCTTTCTGGGGGCTCGTTTTAGGCATCCTCACCCTCAGAACACTATGAGAAGGAAACAAAAAACCAAGCCGCCTCTCCCAGCCCCCTCCTGGAGAAGGGAGAGGGGCCTGTGTCTGAGGAGCTAGAGGCCGTGTGGTCGCTCTCCAGGTCCAGGCCCAGCGGTAAACGTAGCTGCGTAAGGGCCACGGTGCACTCCCTGGGTCCCAAGAGCCAGTGTCTCTGCTGTTAGGAATGTGGCGAGAGGAAAAGGCCACCCTCTTTTCCGAGTTCTCTGGTAACAGCCTCGTTTAAGTCCTAGAGACGGAAGGCCAGAAAGTGAGGCTCCGCTTCCTCCCAGCCTTAAGCTAGGACTGGGCCCCCTCGGTGTGGGCCCCCGCCTCTCACCCAGTGAGGCTTCTACCTACGGACCCTTGCCCAAGGGCAGGACAGGGGCCAAAACCACGTCCCCCCGGGCGGCGCCGCCCTCTGCCCACCCCCGGGAGCCCTGTCCTCTCAGGCCCCCAGGCTGCCGCAGGGCTGCTGCACCTGCCTCTTCGGGCCGCCCCCACCCGGTGCCTCTGCTCCCCCAGCTCGGCTGGCTTGGCCACGCCGCCAGGGCCCCGCTGTGCGTGGGTGGCGAGCGGGTCCCCGCTCCTGGCGCTGGGGCATGCTGGCTGCTGACTGGCCCCCGTGGCTTGGCGGCAGCTCTGTGCACTGAGAGACTGTATCCCCTCAGTTGGCAGGCAGAGCTCCGCCCCCCGCCTCGCCTGCCGCGAGCGCCGCCGGCCTGGCCGGGCAAGGTACGTGGCATGAGTCCTCCCTGACCGCCTGCCTTGGCTCCCCGCCACCCCCCAGGAGGGCCAGCATGCCAGGCCACCCACAGGGAGGCGAGTCCCATGCTTGCGGGCTGAGATGGGCATGCCGGACCAAACACCTAACCGGGCACCTGCGAGCACACTGGTGTTAGGACGCCCCTAACTGGCCGTGCATGCTGGGCGCTTGCCAACTCTCAGGAGGCAATAGCCTGGGGGTCGGGGAGCTGGGCGGCAGGAGAGCCTCCCTCCAGGCTCCCACAGCCCCAGAGTCCCAGCTGCCTGAGGAGGGCTGTGGCACCCAGAGCCAGCCCTGGTTGGGTGGGGGGGCCCGGGGCTGCCCAGTGCTAGGGCTAGCCGTCAGCAGCACCGTTTAAGGGCTGGGCCAGGAAGCCGAGCCTCGACGTTGCCCGGTCTCACGTTGGCAGGCCTCCGGCCGAGGGGCTGTAGAGTGCGGTATTTTTGGAGTCAGCCTTCCCCCGGTTTGGATCCTAGCCCTGCCACACCCTGAGCAGGTCGCGTCAGCTCTCCCAGCCTTGGTTTCCTCCTCTGTCCAGTGGAGATAATAAATAACATGGTGATAACCTAAGGCTGTGTATGTCAAAGGCTGTCTCTCCTGTCTGGACAGGACAATTAATTAAGACCCTGTGAAAAAAATTCCTGATGCCCAGATCCCACCCCAGACAAATGAAATGAGAATTGCTAGGGTCTGGGATGGGCATAAGGTGTTTTGGTTTTGGTTTTTGGTTTTGTGTTTTGTTTCTGTTAAGCTCCTCCAGGTGATTCTAATGGGCAACCAGCGCTGAGAACCAGCTGATGTGTGTAAAGCACTTAGCATGGGAGGTGGTCAGGCAGAGCGAACACACGAGAAAATACGTGTCAGATCACCCCAGCAGGGAGCGGGTGTAGCTCAGTGGTTGAACTCCTGCTTCCCATGTACAAGCTCCTGGGTTCAAGCCCCAGGACCTCCTAAAAAAAAAATCACCCCAGCGTGGCTGAAGATAGGACCAAAGGCCCATTTTGGGGGTCAGAATTTTGCGTGAAGGGACCTCTCTTCTTGCTCAAGAGAATTGGGGATGAGTGGCCCCTTGAAGGGAAGATGGGAGCAGTGTGACAATAGCAGTTAACACTTCCCAAACATTTGCTATGTAGCAGGCACTCTAAGTGCTTTTTTCATGCATGATCCCACTGGAGCTCTACCACTATCCTGTGACCTAGGCCCTATTTTATTCTCATTGTAGAGATAAGGAAATTGGGGCTCAGAGAGGTTAAGTAACTCGCTCAAGGTCACACAGCTAGCAAGCAATGGACCCAAGATACAACCTCAGGGCAGTCCCTGTGCCTCCTAGTTTCTCCTACCCACTATCTGCTGTCTTTCCATGGCCTTTGGCCAACCAGTGTCACCACCCTTCTGGCCCAAAGTTCATCAGCCATATGCCTGGCTGGAATCTACTGAGGTCTCATTCTGCCCAGTCCTTCCTGCTCAGTGGGTCCAGAGAGTGGACTTTGGGGGAAAGGGCAGTGAGGTAGGACCTGGTAAACCTGGTGAGGACCTGCCTGCCGGGAAAGGCTTCAGCCCCCCGGCAAAACTCCTTAGGTGGTCCTGGTCTCCGTGTCTCCGTCTGTCTGTCCTCACGTCTGATCTCCTTTGTGAACTGTGACCCTCTGTTTCTTGAGAACACCCAGGAGATGTCTTGCATCCTTCCAGCGAGGCCGTCCTGAGCATCGCCCGGCACCCGGGGAGGGCCCCGCACTCTCCCCCCCCCCCCCCCCCCCCCCCCCCCCGCACTCAGCCTCCGGGCCTGGGCGGGAAGCATCCAGGGCGGCCCCCCCAGTGCCCAGGCAGCTCCAGTAACGAGCGCGGATTTCTCCTCCTCAGCGCAGCAAGTCCCTGTCTCCCCTGAGGCCTCTCGCCCTCTCCACAGCGGAGCTTCAGCGCCCAGATCCTGGGGTTCTGCCCTGAGGGCACAGATGGCCCTCGAGCTGCCTTCTCGAGGAGGGACTCCTGGGAAAGGCCCAGGCTCAGGGCCGATGCTGAGCTTGCGAGGCCAGCCAGGGGCTGTGGGAGGCCTGGCCCCCGTCAGTCTCTTAAGGATCCGACCGTCAGAACTGTGGCTGGGGAGAGGGTGCGATGCAGGAGACCTGATTTTCCTCTTCGTTTTCACAGCTGCCAAAAGCCTGTTGAACAAGAAGTCAGACGGTGGTGTCAAGGTAGGCCTCTCTCCCCACTCCTCCAGACGCTGGCTGCTCTCTGCCCCACAAGTCACCGTGGGGAATTCTGGGCCCCTTGCTTCCCCTTTCCCTGGGAACCTTTCTATCCTTGCTACTCGCTTTCAACCAGAGCCTTTTGTGCCCTAGAACAGCAGGTTCCACTGGCCTAGGAGGGAAAGGTGTTTGTTCAGACAGAAGGACTCTGGGGAAGCGATCCAAATTATTGTTTACTTGAGCTGAATCCCAAGTCTGACTTGCAGACATGTGCCTCGTCTCCAAGGCTTGACTCTGGGGTTTGTAGGTCGTTTGGTTAAGCGATCAATCTTTGCAAAGTATTTATGAGCGCCTGTCAGAGGCCCAGGGCTAAACTCAGGTCTAAGGAGCACACAAAAGACCTACAAGAGGCGATGCCGAGTTCGGCTGGTCCTAGGAAGTTGTGATGTTAATTGAAGAGAAAAAGTTTTTTTTAAAGCAGCCAACCCTTTTTATCATAAAAGCAAAGTTTTCCTGGGTCCAGGGCTTGGAACCTGAAGCCACTACCCTTTTTGTTTTTTCCCTTAACACTGAAGCACCTCCAGAACCCAGCTCAGATTCCACCGAGTAACAGTGTCCTCAGCCTTTTTGACTCACAGGCTGCCCAGTAGCAGGCATGGGAACATGCTGCATCCCGGGCCATTCCCGATGGGATAGGGAGCTTTTCCCATAGGCCCATAGGGGCCCCCAGGGACCAGCAGGAAACCCTCGGAAGAGCGGCTGCTCAGCCAGGGTGGAGGAGGTGGCTGGGGGACTGCCAGGCCCCGGCACGTTCTGTAGATGCTCTGGGGTGAAAGGGGATGGGTCCTGGGGCTGCGGCATTGGGTGAGCGGTCACGCTATCCTGAGGCCTACCAGTTTACGCCACAGAGAATTCCAAACCTTGCAAAGTCCGACAAAAGTTAAAGTCGGGCTTTTCCCCAGGACGTTGTGTCCCCAGCTGAGACATATATGGGCCCGTTGCCTTCCTTCTACCCTTCATCGATCCCTCACTCTTTTTTTTTTTTTAAACAAATCAATTTTATTGATACCTATTAATAAAGCATACAATTCTCTACACGCCTGCTTCCGTGTACCTGTGCCCCAAGGTGGGCAGCTTGTGCTGTGCACACACCCCACTCAGATGTGGAGCTGGGGTTATGGGCAGCTACGTGGCCGTGAGCTAGACGGGAGGAGCCAAATTGGGGCAAGGGGGGCAAGTTTAGTTGGAGAGGGATTTTGGATGTTTACGCCTGGGGAAGAAGCTGGAATCAGTCAATCTTTGCATAGCATTTATGAGTACCTCCCAGAGGCCTAGCGCTGAACTCGGGTGTAAGGAGCACACAAAAGACCTACAAGAGGCGATGCGGTGTTCACCCGGTCTTAGGAAGTTGTGAGGTTAATTGAAGAGAAAAAATGGACACACATGGTGTCTGCTAAATGGTATGTGGACCCTAATTGTGATGGTTCCGTCCCAGAAGCTCTGGGAAAAAGCTTATTGGAGAACACTTAAGGGAAGTAGGAAGATTTGAACCAAGCTGGTGATTGTCTCTAGGAATTGGGATTGGAGGTGAGGGCAGGGCAGAGGAGACACCCTTGGTTTTCTGTCTTGTACGCTTAGGTGTTTTCTTTAAAATAAGTATGTCTAGTTTCCGTAATTTAAGAACAACAGGAAGTGTTTTTTATGGGCTCCACTATACACGTTGTTCTCTGCCTGACTGGGACATGGGGTACATGATAGAAGGATTTGAAAAATACTGCCGCAGAGGTCTGGTCAGGTAGAGGAGCTGGAGGTGTATATGTCAGCCGTGGGAAACTGGGCCACTGAGCAGAGAAGCCATGTAAGAGCAACGTTTTAGAAAGATTTGGCCAAGGGTGTAAGGGTGAATGGAGGAGGGGAGGGCACTAGACAGGAGCTATCAATTAGGGGTTGTTGTGATCTGAGTGTAGGATGGAAAGGAAAAGGTAATGAGGGCTGCCAAGGGGTAATATTAAAAATATTTAACCTGTCAGAGAGCACAGGCATCAGCCTATCAGAAGAGGTACAGGCTGTAGGTCCACCTGTACTCATGAATGCTGGGAATATCAACTCTGATTAGAAATGAATCAGAAGTAGTTCACATTGGATATGGGGGATAAAAAAATAGAGCCGTCAAAGATAACGCCAAAGTTTCTGTCCTTTCCTGGTGGAAGAACGGTGGTACCTATCTCTGCTAGAAATGGGAGTAGTTATAAAAGAATGCCTCTTGATGTGGGAAGAAGCATTTGTTTTTATGTTGGGATTATAATTTTGTTTTTTAAATTTACATACTGTTCAATCAACATTTTTGGTGTCAGTTCTGTAACTTCACACACATATGTTTCTTTAACCACCCCCACAATCAAGAAGGAGCTTTGTTTTGACTGTATTGAGATTGACAGAAAGAGGGAGCCTCTGGGTGGAGACGGAAAGTCCAGGGTGGTAGCCCAGGGAAGAGATGTAGATTTGGGAACCACACGAGTTCACCCCCTCAGCCAACTTGTATTAGAATGCCCAGGAGCTAGGAAGACAGTGACGAAATCCACCCTCCACGCTGTTCCGTTCAGAGAGAGACAAGGAAACCACCAGTTCCGGTGCAGTTAGACCTTCAGATAAGATCTGTGAGGGAAGTGTGCAGAGGGCAGCCGCCGGGGCAGCTGAGGTGAACATCAGAGCCAGGACAGGAAATCTTCCACAGGAGGTACCCAGGAACTGAGTTTGAAGGACTAGTTGGATTTTGTCAGGTTAAGGCAGGGTGAGGAATGGGAAGTCTCTTCCTGCAGAGGAAAGAACACGTGAAGATACAGAAGTTCGCAATAGCGTGATGGTTCTAGGAACTTAAGCAGTTTTTGTATGGCTTAAGGGAAGAGCAATTGCACAAAATAGGTCCTGAGATAAAGCAGTGACAGCTTTATATACACATAAGCACAAGCACGTATACAACACCTATTAAGATATTTATTCTAAGGCATTGGCTTGTGTGACCTTGGGGGCTGGCAATTCGGAGCTCCATAGGGCAGGCCACAGGCTGGAAACTCCAACAAAGGTGACGCTGAAGACCTTAAGACAGGTTCTCCTGGGGAAGCTGACTGGCTGGCCAGAAATTCTGACAAGGGGTGATGTTGAAGTTGAGGCAGAAATTCTTCTGACCTCTGAAACTCTCAGTTCTTGCTTTTAAGACCTCCAACTGGTTGGATGAGATTAACCCCGTGTGCTGAGGGAACTCTCCTTTGTTGTCTGTAGATGCCATTAACTGACTATAGATGCAAATCCCAGCTATGAAATACCTTCACAGTAGCAAGTAGGCCAGTGCTTGACCAAACAACTGGACACCCTGACCTAGCCAAGCTGATGCATGAAAGTAACCATCACAAAGAGGACTTGGCTGGGTGAAAGTGTCAAGGAAGAGAAAAAGGGGAGGACAAGCAAGACGTGCCAAGTTCAACCTTTCTCTTCTCCACTGAACGCTGAGTGATCATCAGCGGTTGAGGGAGGACTGTGACGTTGCTTTCAGCATACCGAAACCTTCTTTGCAGACCCCATATTCTCTTCCCAACTACCCCTTCTCTGATTCCTGCTGCATAAGTGTCCTTAGGGAGATTTCTTTCTCACTGTTTGGAAGCTCTCTGCAGGATGCCAGAAATATTAGCGTTGGTTTGAGCCTCTAGTTTACTTTGTGCCCTTTAATTTGGGGACTTCAGGTTCTGTGTAGGTTTCTTTGAAGATGGTTGCTGGTAATCCAGGGTCTGTGGAAGAGTGAGCGCATGTCTTAAGGGGCCACAAACTCTTGGGTCCATAGAGGCCCAAAGTCTGGGAGTACTTGTGCATTTTGCTAGTCCCAGTCCAGAGTGGCCATCTCATCTTTTAAAAGGAGGAAAGAAGAAAGAAAGGATATTACTATGTTCTCAAGTCGTGTTTGAATATTTGTTTAAATTAAGTACTGAAAGGAGGCTTAAAACCCTTTCCTGATTTGTTACATCTATTTAATTTTTGAGTAAAAATGAGATGTGGTTCTTTAAAAATATTCGGTGTTTAAACAATGCTGGTTGTGTCCTGCTTGGGAAGGAGCCCAGCTGTGTGTGACTGAGGGCAAAAACCTGAGGGGAAGGAGGAGAGAGGAGTTTAAAGAGATCCAGTAATGTGGGAAACCACCTTTGAGTGGAAAATTGTTATCAAGGGTTTTCATGAAGGACAGTTTAGGAAAAAAGAGAACCGGCTAGGAGGAACCTGGGAACTTACTCCCTGTTTGGTTGGAGCGGACAGCTGAAGTCCTCTGCCTAAGGCAAGGTCCAGGTAAAAGCAGCCTGCAGTGACCTTTGCCCGCAGCCCCTGAAAATTACCCGAGCCAATACCAGCCCCCTGAATGCCGCCAGAGAGTTCTGACTGGCAGGGTTTAGGGCTGGTTAGAAACCTGTGCTCTGCCTTTGCCTGGGAAGAAACCGGGTCAGCAAACCCAGTTCAACTCAAACATTTGTTGACCGTATACTAATTTTAAGGCATTTTTGCACTGTGAAGATTACAAAGATAAATAAGATGCGAACCTTTCCTCAAGGACTTAATAGTCTAACTGGGTAGAGGGATAAGCACATACCTGATTGTAAGGCAGCTCCCTCTTTTCTGAGGGATAATTTTAGAAATAAAGTCTCATATTTGGGCATAAGGAAAGATTAATGCAAAAGAGACCTAACTGTATTTAGGGTTTCCTTTTTCTTTAAATCTAGTGCGAATTGCGGATCATTCTTTCAAATACTTGCAGTCCCTCTTTTGAATAGAACATATTTCCCGTAATGCCTTCTAAGTAGAATGTAAACTCCGTGAAGACAGGCACATTTATCTGCTATGTTCACTGCTGTAGCCCCAGTACCTGGAACAGCCCTGACATAAGTATTTGTTGACTGTTGCTAAAAGAATGAGCAGAAGTTGATTGATAGACAGACATGTTCCAAGGGGAGCCTGTCTCCCAGAGAGCTAATTAAGAAATCTGTAATTACCTTTCACCTTTTAGACAGTCTCCTGCCTTATATTCTTAGTGTTTCGTGTGGTCTTTAACTTTGTGCTCTTGTTTGACATTTTGAACGTAAACTCTGCTGAGCACCTCAGTGAGGCTAAAGAATCACTGCTGACTGCATTCCTTATGATTTACATCTTTGTCTCTTTATGAGACCTATACATTGAATTAGCAGCACTCTTTGTCCATTTTCCACTAATTGCAAAATGCACTAAAACATTCACGTCTTGCAAGCATGGCCATACCAACAAAGAAGGTGATGCCAAAACTAAGCTGTTTATCAGATGACTTTCAAAAGCTCTAACATCTGTATCTGAAAAAATAGTTTAGGGGTACAGCAAAAAAGTCTTAAGTTCAAAAGTCAAATAAATGTATTAGAGCCAAGGATGACCTGTAGTAGCTTCTGCTACTTACCTGCTAGCTGCGTACCCAAATTTCAGACAGACCTAATAATGAGAAAACAATAAATAACCTCGTTTGTAAGCTAGCCTTCTAACACCAAAACTTGTAAATTTGCAGCAAAATGTTGCTTACCCTTATAGACTGTGACTTCATCTCCCTGCTTGAGAAGCTTTCCCCCAGCAAGGCTGGGACCGCTGAGAATACTAAAGCTGTGTATGTGAACCTGACAGCAAAGCAGATCTTCCCCTGCCAGGGTCTGGGGAGTGTGCGCTTGTCTGTCGAGGGCCGCCTTAACCCTTCTGATCTGGAGTCTCCTTCCACCTCTCCACGTCCCTCTGCCGATGCACAGCCCGAGCTGGTGCACTAATCTGCAGCGTCTCTGTGCTTCTCTTCTTACCTCCTCTTTCCCCTTCTCTTTCCCTTTTGCCGTGGTGTGTCCAGAAAAGGAAGTCGAGTTCCAGCGTGCACCTAATGGTGAGCCTTGCCTGCCCACCCATCCGCCCACTCCATGCTGCCTGCGCCCGCCTGCCAGCCACGCAACCCCATTCTGCCATGTGCGTGTGCTTCACTCATCCTCACTGCATGTCTGTGCCGTGCGGGCAGGTGCAGCTTGGTCTGCCAGGAGGGGGCCTCTGCCCACGGTCACCCGGTGACCTAGAGCATGGGCATTGGCCTGTGTGGTGCGGCGCTCCCTGCTGCAGAGGTTGGACTGCCCCCCTGCAGCCCAGGGCAGGTCGCGAAGCTGGGCCGGACTTGGGACTGGGCAGCAGGCACAGGGAAGGACTCGACTCAGTCACGATTGCTCAGGAGAGACCTGGGTTCTCCGGGTGCAAGCAACCTCTTCCTGCAGACTCGCAGCCAGTGGGCATGTGGGCAGCAGGCAGAAGAGCTGGTCTTGACTCCAAACTGCCTCCTTCTGGCCTTTTCCCCTGTGCCAGTGCCCATTATCAGGCAGTGCCCAATGTTTTCATCCTTCCCACCCAGCGCTCAGGGGGAGCAGCTGAAAGACTAAAGTGAGTGCATCATCTTTCTCATGGGGCACAGGGCACCGAGGAGGAACCTACAGCCTGCGTCATTAAACCCATCCATTAAAACCAGAGGTGGGACCTCTTGGGTGACATCCCAGCCCTCTGCAGATGTGGCAGGCTTTGTGGGCATCCTGGAGTCCTTGCCTCTGCAGGGGATCTTTCTCTCAGGCAGGCCTTGCTAGAAGGGACGCCTCCGGTCAGCCCCAATCGGACGTCAGCCTTGGCAGCTGAGCCAGGCGGGCTCTGCTCCTTCCTGGTTGGAATGGAAGAGAGCAGAAGCTCATGTGAGTTTAGACCCTGTACCGACCGTTCCCGGGGCCTCGGCCCCTCTTCTCCAGCCTTCAGAATTCAGTGGAGTCGTTCAGCACTGGTGCCTTGGGGTTCCATGCCTAGCCCTTGGTTTGGGGACAGCTTGGCCATCGATGGCCAGCTTGCGGTGGATGGCTTAAAGTCTGGTCCCAGGGGCCCTAAAAGAAGCCTCTAGGCAAGAAGTGGCTCTTCATGTGTGTCCTAGGAAAGAGATGTGCTCTAACTGTCCGGGTATCGTCATTTGCATCCCACTCAGAGATGGCAGCTGCGCATTTTACTCTGCCTGTTGCAGAACCTGCAGGCATCAGGCTGCTCCTGGTGGCTGCCAACTCTACTGGGCCTCCCAGTGCAGTGAGACTGGGCGTGCTGGTTAGGGAATCCTAGGAGGCAGGGAGCATCGATGTTCCCCCAGCCCTGGAGGTCGGCCCCCCTTCTCTCCCTCTTTCCCCATTTGCCGTGCCGTTCAGCGTGACGTTTTGAAAAGCGAGGAGATATCCCTGGTCCTGCTGCTATTAGGAATGTTGGCCTGCTGGGCGGTCGACTCTTTCCTGGGTGCTGGGGTCTGGGTCCTGGGACAGCAGCCACAGCCTCCCACTGGACTTACCTGCCCTCTCCTTGGAGCTCTGCCCTGGCTCCCAGCTGTACAAGCCCAAGATTTATCCAGCGGAAAGGGGAGCGGCACCCGCCCTGGCTCTGCTCCCTGGGGTTGGTGGGTGCATTTTGTATCCAATGTCGAATTCCACCCCTTGCCTCTCTGGGCACCATCTCTCGGGCCATGCATTCTTTCTCTTCTTGCTCCTCTCCTTTTCAGGTCAGGCATCAGTCTGGTGTTAAAGGTTGAAAAGGGCAGTAGGAGACTGCCCACAGATACGGGACCCAGAGTTTCTGACTTTTATTCTGCTTTCTTGTAAACCACCCTCCTTTCCCCTGTAAAGTGGAGAGAAGCTCCTGAGGTTCTTTGGGTGAAATATGACTGTGTGGTGACCCGGCACCTGACATAAGCAGAAATCGATTTCTGGAGAGATGCTCTAAAACAAGTCTCTGGCCTGTTCCCGTGCTGGAGATGCCTCCAGCTACATCTCTGGGCCCTTCCAGATGCCCCCTTCCTCTCCTCATCTCTCCTGCCATTGCTCTCATCCACATAATGTGACAGAGACCACCTCAGACCCAGCTCCTCCAGGCCAGGCCGGGAGGCAAGGGAGGTCCGGGAGTCAAACCTGAGCTGCTTCGGTGACTCTGGGGGAACTAAACCATCTGTTTTCTTGTCTCAGCCACAGAGCAACAACAAAAACAGTCTCGTAAGCCCAGCCCAAGAGCCCGCGCCCTTGCAGACGGCCATGGTACCTCCTGACTACAGCTTCTCTGCCTCTGCCCCTGGCTGCCTCCTGCTTCTTCCCTCTTTCTCTTCTTGCTCCCCTTCCCAGGCCTCCTCGGCCTTTTCCTTTCGCAGGCCCAGTAGCGCAGGCTGCTTTGGGTACTGCCCTTAGGGCCCTGCCTTCATCATCCCGCTCGGCCATGCCCCTCCTGCATGGCAGAATCGCTGCTCCTGCTCCTGTCGCTGGGGGGCGGGGGGGCGGTGATCAGGGCTCTCAGCTCACCCCTAGTGGTCTGCTGCGTGGGCCGGGAAGGTGAGTCACCTACAAAGGGAGAGGCTGGATGCTTCCTTGGGAGCTGTACGTCAGTTCTCGGGGGGCTTCCTTGTAAAATGTGCCTCAGTCTCTCCTTTGTGAAGCCAGGAACAGGAAGGAGGGCTGGGGTGCCCTGCCGCTGGACGGGGCACCCTGTGCTTCCTCAGTTCTTCCCGGGCTCTTCCCTGGGCTCTGTGTGTGGTCAGAGCTCCCTCTGCTCTCTGGCTGGAGAGTTAGCAGGGGAAGGATGAGAGAGAGGGAGGGACGAGTGTGCCTGCTCTTCTTTACTTCCTGCCAGACCCTCGTGCTACCCAGCAGGCCTGCTGGAGGGACAGGAATTCTGGGGAAGGCAGAAGGTGGGGGAAGCCAGCAGCTACCTGGGCTCAGCTTGCTGAGGGTCAGATCGGGTCTTTCTGGAAGTCCTCGTCATTCGCTCTCCCTGTGTCCCTGCCTCCCGCACACCCCTTGATGAACACTGTTGACGGGGCCTGGCCTGTGCCCCCAATCCCACAGCTCTTCTGGTGTACTTGCCCCAGAGACTCCCATGGGACCCCCATTCAGAACCAGCAGGCCACCCTGGCACCTGCTTCCACAAAGTTCCGGGTCTCTCCTTCAGTTAGGACTTCTCAGCCTCCTTGGACCCCAGCTGAGCCAGACTATTTTATCTTATGGGAACAGCTGATGGCCAGGCCTCAGTGGTCATCCTGGGGTCTACGGGAGGACCAGGGTGGGGCTGGGGTCCCTCAGGGAAGAGCTGTAGGTCTGTCCCCAGGTCAGAAGGGTAATTCTCCTCTTCTCTCCCAGGAGCCACAAACCACCGTGGTGCACAATGCTACAGATGGGATCAAGGTGAGTGGCTCCTGAGCCTGTCTCCTGCCTTCCGGGTCAGCAGGAGGCAAGTGAGCTGGGCCATTGGGGTCTAGAGGTCCTGCACTTGGCCACTACAACTGCACGTCTCAGCTGGGGTACCATGTGTCCATCAGTTGCTACATTCCCAGGAAGGGTGTTATTCCTTAGTGATTCTGAGCTCAGGCTCTGTAGTCAGACTGACTGGGTTGGAATTCTGGCTCAGTGCCATTGGGCAAGTCACTGAACGTCTTTGCATCTCAGTTTCCATATCTGTAAATTGAAGACAATAACAGAACCTGCCTCCGTGAGTTATGTTTAAATGAGATTTTTTTATTTTAAGCTTAAAAATTAAAAAATAAATAAAAACAAAGCAGAGGCAAGGGTATAATCAGAATCTAGACTCTTCTCCATTGCCTCATCACTTTATGACCTCAGTGACCTTGTCTTCTTATTTTCACTACCATCTAGTAAATATTTATTATGCCCAGACACCATCCATGGCTCTGGATGACATGAGGTGACAAGACAAAGCCCCTGTCCACAGGGACAGTTTAGGTATGGCGAGAAGGGAGTGGAAGAGACAGATAATAGACCAATGAGGGGATAAGTAAGATAGAATGCTATGGAGATAAGTGCTATAAAGAAAATGGCACAAAGTAAAGAGAATGAGCAGGGCCTTTAATTAAGTGGTCAGGGAAGGAAGTGATATTTGAGCTAAAAACAGAATGATGAGAAGGAGGCAGCCACGCAAACTCTGGGGCAAAATACCCTAGGCAGAGGGAACTGAGTGCGAAGGCTGCCTCCATGAGGCACAGAAGAGATCAAGCAGCGTAGAGCGGGGTGAGCAGGGGGAGAGGGGTAGGAGGCAGTGCGGTTGGAGAAGCAGGCAGGGCTGCTACCTGCCTGGGGCCTTGTAGGAGTTTACATTGTATTTTTTTTAATATATATTTTTTATTTTTTAAAAAGATACTTAGATAAAACAAAATGTTATATACAAAAATATAAGGGATTCCCATATGCCCCACTCCCCACACCTCCCACCTTCCCCACATTAACAACTTCTTTCATTAGTGTAGTACATTCATTGCAATTGATGAACACATTTAGAGCATTGCCACACAGCATGAATTATAGTTTACATTGTAGTTTACACTCGTTCTCACTCAATCCTGTAGGTTATGGCAGGATATATAAAGGCCTGTGTCTCTTGTTGCAGTGTCATGCAGGACAAGTCCACGTCCCAAAAATGCCCCCATTTTACACCTCTTTTTCCCTCTCCCTGTTTTCAGTACCTCCAGTGGCCACTGTCTCCACATCAATGATATAATTTCTTCCATTGCTAGAATCACAATATGTCTGTAGTAGAATACCAGTAAGTCCACTCTAGTCCCTATTTTATTCCTCCATCCTGAGGATTCTGGGATGGTGATGCCCACTCCCCCTCTCATTGAGAGGGTGCCTCGATCCCATATAGCTGTCAGATGAGACTCTCTTGCTTGCAGTTTTAGACTCTCGGTTCCTTGTTGTGGTGGTTGTCCATCCTCACTTCCTTGTAAATTGTCCTGGGTGAGTCCAATGAACTGCAGAGTAGGTGTTCAACTCCGCTGAGGCTTCAGTGTATTTTAACAACAATGAGAGCCATTGGCATTCTCAGCAAGGAGTAATATAATCTAGTTTACACTTTAAAAAGTAAATTAGAAAGCCTTGTGGTGGGCCAAGGAGGAGGTAAGAGTGGCAGCAGGAGAGCAGGAAGCTATCGTACAAATGCGAGATGATGCTGGCTGGAACTCAGATGTTGTAGCCACGCGGTAGAAGAGGTGAGACATAGGTTTTGCTTTGGAGGTAGAACCAATGGGTTTAATTTTTGATTGGATAATTGGGAGGTGAGAGAAAGAGAAGAATCAATGATGATTCTAGGTTTTCGGCCAAGTAACTAGTTCGCTGGTGTCATTTACCAAGGGGGAAGACTGGGGAAGGTTTTGGAACAGATATGGGAGGGAGCTTGGGAATCTAGAGTTGTGTAGGTGTCAGGTGGCATAGGTGGAAGTAGAACTTTCTGTGATTCCTCTTTGCACATCCCATTGGGACACATAATCTGCTTTAGTGCTGCTTGGCTCCCCCGCTGTCCAAGGGCCTGAGCATGTAGAAACATGTTCTTTTTGGCCTACAGGGCTCTACAGAGAGCTGCAACACCACCACAGAAGATGAGGACCTCAAAGGTAGGTGCTGGGCCCCTGGTGGGCAAGCGACCCAGCAGTGACCCAGGTACCCTGGCCCAAGGGGCACCTGCCTTGTCAGTCCCCAGCACGGGAATTGGCAGCTCCCTAGACCTCAGGAGAGGAGTGCTTTCTGTGGGCCAAAATAGGTGGCCCCATCTGGTGTCCTGGGCTGGGAAAGAGGCTTCTCTTCTTTGACCCCAAGTCTAAAATAGCCAAACTAGAGTCTTTTTCTGAGCCTCTCTAGGGCCAGGGCTATGAGAGCTGATCTTGTTGTTTATAATGACGCGACATCCCTGAACAGGGATGTCCCTACAAGTGTTTCCGACTGTCCTCGGACTACTGAGCGGATTTGCAGAACATGAAACCTTCAGTTTTAAAACTAAAAAAACTAAGCCAGTCCCGGGCAAACCGGGATGCGTTGGCCCTAGTCATGAGGCCTTGGTGCAAATGCTGGAGCGGGGGCCCGTCTGATGTCTGTGAAACCACATCTGGCCACCTCCGCGTGGTCCTGTGAGGAGCACCAGCCTGAGCATGGAGCTGGCCAGGGTGCCGGGGTGTGGGAGGGAGGTGCCGTCCAGGCCACGGGGAATCTGCCCTGGCACTTTGGTTTGGCCTCCTGGCATTGCTCCCTTTGCCTCCAGTAACTGGCCTTAGGCGAGGCTATCAGAAAAGATGGAGGAATGTCATAGGACAGAGCTGGGAGCGCGTGTCCAGGGCAGTAAGGGAGAACCAAACCTTTGGGAACCAAAAAAAACCCCCCAGAAAGCACAAAAGAATAGCGCGCCCAGGGATGCCAGGATTAAGGTCACGTGAATTGAGTTTGGGGGATGCTG
This sequence comes from Dasypus novemcinctus, assembly GCF_030445035.2. Taxonomy (NCBI): domain Eukaryota; kingdom Metazoa; phylum Chordata; class Mammalia; order Cingulata; family Dasypodidae; genus Dasypus; species Dasypus novemcinctus. The sequence continues at coordinate 82,892,231 of NC_080678.1, read as the reverse complement.
GCAGGGTAGGAGGCGCCTTCACTGCTGGCCTCTTGACCCTGTGCCCCAGCCCCTAGAGCCTCGTCCCCACATGCAGGCTGTCTTAAGGCTCCTCTGGAAGCCACACACCCAGGGCCCGGTACCTTCCCCAGGCTCTCAGCCAGGAGGCCTCTCCGGCAGAGGCAGCAGTGCGGGATGTGGTCCAGTGTCCACAGCAGCCTGAGGCATCCCCTGCCCCGGCTCCCCGGTGCCGCGGGCTCGGGTCCTGTCCGGCTTGCTCGCTCACCTGCCTTGTTCTGTTTGTTTTGGCTGCTCTGCCTTGCCCTGCCCTGCCCTGGCTGGCTAGCTGCCCCGCTCCGCACTGGGAATGGCAGCTCGGGGCCTGAAGGACGGAGCTCCCGGGACAGAACAGCCCCCTCTGCAGGCATGCAGCCCCAGCCTTCTCTCTGCTCCTCAGCCAGTAAGTGTGAGGAGGCACGTTCTGGCTTCCGTCTCCCTGGCTCATCCTGAAGCCCCTCAGGGCCCTCCACCAGAGCTGTCGGCCCAGCCCAGCGGTCCATCTTAGCGAGCTTCGGGAGCACAGCCTCTGCTAGGGGTGGGGAGCTGTTTGGAGGCACTGTTAATACCAGGTGGGGACAAATTAGCCAGTGGCCTCTGAGACTAGGCCCAAAGCAATACAAGAGGAGTGGGCGGATGTTACCTGGCGTGCAGGGAGGGAGAGCCACTGGGATATGCTCTGGGCCTTGCCAGATCTGCGCTGAGCCAGGAGGGAGGGCAGAGTGAGAAGTAGGTCCAGGGTGGTGGAAGTGATGGGAAACACCCAATAGCAGAAAAACCGTGTGGGGGATGGGGTGCTTCCCAAGGCTCAGCGTAACACCATGACTGAGAGCGTGGGGTTTAGGGCTAGACAGACTTGAGTTCAAATCCCATCTATACAACCTTCAAAAAGGTGGGAAGTGGCTTAGCCTGCCTCATCTTCCGTCTCCTTACCAAGTGGGAATACAGTGGAAAAGAAATGAGATGGTGGAAAGTCTTGGTATGATGCCTTACTGGATTAATGGTAGCTGTCATTTATATCTTTAGTTATGTCTTTGTAGAAGATGTCTTTGCCTGATTCTTTTCTTCCCACCATCTCTCCTTTTAGTGTTTCTAAACACAGTCTTCACCCACAGGGCCCAAGTCAGGTGCTCCAGCTGGGTTCGGTGGGGTTGGAGATGGCTATGTGTAGATATCTACCTGCTTGCCTCTTTAGAATGTGGCAAGAACTGATTGGTTCTCCTAACGTGCTATTTACACACCTGCCTGACACTGCTGATGGCTGTAGGGCCCCTCCTGGCTGTCCCTTTGCCTGTGCCCCTCCCAGCCTGCTCCTTGGCTGTGCTGGCCCAGCGGTGCCATGGGAGGGCTGTTCCGGTGCTTATATTTGTTTTGCAGCTTCTTGCTTCTGTGTGGCCTGGGCCAGCCTGGGGCTCCCGTCATCCCTTAACCTGGTGGGTGCCCTCAGCTAATAGCGGCGCTCCCCAAAAGTGAGCCGCCTGTGAGTGCAGGACGTCACCAGCAGTCCCTTGCTTGGGGTGGGGGTGGGGGAGCTCTTAGGGCACCAACTCTGCCTGCCTGTCAGTCTGAGCCTTGCCTTGGTTTTCCTGAGGAACCCACCCTGGTATGAGAGCTAGTATGAGATTTGTAGCTTTTCTAAGGCTTGTCCAGGGTAAACGGAGCTGTCTCTCAGGTGAGAGGCCATCAAGAGAAGAGTTTTAACAGTTCTCAGACCCCTTATCCTAGAACAGCCCTGTAAACCTGTGAAGGAAATGAACAAGGTGAAGAAAATTAAGCCTCCATTACTGGGCTCTTCTCACCCTTCTGAAGCTCTCATCCCTGGCGGGATTCTGCTCTCTGGCTGGCCGCTGCCCAGAGCTTGGTTCTAGACCACTGAGGGCTGAGAGAGAGAGGTAGCCATTGAGACCTGACTGAGCCCCTCCGGGTGAGAGGAGGAAGCGGGCGGTGGAAACAGCCATATTAGGAGATGCTTCTTAGAGAGGCTGAACCTGCCAGAAGTGGGATGTGTAGACTCTGGAGAGGGTGTCCACAACTCCTCAGCTGTTAGAGACGAGAGTGTTTCCTGAGACCGGGCTGTTAACAGTGAGGGAAGCAAAGACCAGAGAACCGTAACTGCTAAGTGGGCTTCAGGAGGAGGGGGTGTTTGGTTCTACAGACACCAGAGAGGGGGAGATGGAGAGAAAGGGGGCTTGCTCTTCCTGCAAAGAGCCTTAAGGACAGAAGAAGGATGTCTTTGTCAAAGAGATCACAGGGGACTCATTGAAGGATTGGGGAGGGCTCCCTGTCACTTGGGAGCTGCCCCCGTCTCACATAGGTAAGTGGCTGGATGTTTTTCTTCCCCCCCCCCCCCCACAGTGCGAAAACAGGAGATCATTAAGATCACAGAACAGCTGATCGAGGCCATCAACAATGGGGACTTTGAGGCCTACACGTGAGTAGAGACCGGTATCCTTGAGACCTCCAGGCCTTCCCTGCTCCCCAGAAAGCAGCTAGGATTCTGGGAGAAGGGGGAGCTGGGCTTTGGGTGCAAAGCTTCTGAGTTAAAACATCAGGCCCCTACCTGAGAGCCCTTCCTGGAAGAGAGCTTGTGATTGAGCCCACCCTGGTGCCTTCACCGAGAGTATCCTAGAGGTGGGCAGAAGGGACAGGACCAAGCGTTCAGCAGGCAGACCCCCAAGGTCTTGGCAGTGCTGTCAGGCCTAGCCTGCAGGTGCGGGACAATGCCACTGCCAGGGAGGGAAGACAGGTACCTCCCCTAGAAGCCTGACGGGCTGCTTTTTTCTCTGCAGGAAGATATGCGATCCAGGCCTCACTTCCTTTGAGCCCGAGGCCCTGGGTAACCTTGTGGAAGGGATGGATTTCCATAAGTTTTACTTTGAGAATCGTGAGTGGGTTCGTGCTGCTGATATACTCCTGCCTGCCCCTCACCCCCTCAGCCTCTGTCCCCGCTCACCTTCTCCTCTTCCCGGCTGCCTCCTTTTCCCTTGTTTTACCTGCCTGTCACACCCCCCCATCTGCGTGCTTATTCCCTTTTGCTCCGACGATGAACTTAAACTAGCACCTCCGAAGGCGCTGCTCCAGAGCCCACGTGTCCCCCGAAGGCGGACAAATTCCAGAGCTGCCTGCCGGCAGTGCCAGTTACCACAGTTAGGCCCCATGTATTTCCTTTTAAGCCTTACCACTTTCCTAGAAGGATTGGAAACCGTTTGAGATTAGGATGAGACGGTCTCTATTGCAGGTTTCACAATAGAGGAAATTAAAACCAGGGTAAGAATGTGCAAGCAAGTTAACAGGGCATTGGAGATGATTTGTGGGATCAGAAGTTGTGGTTAGGAGCCTCCCAAATACCGGGGGATGCAGGAGTCTTGAATGGGGAAGGCAGGGGTGGGGGAGTTATACTCTGGACAGGCCTTAGGAGACTCAGGATGCGAAGAAGCTGAATCATTCATTGCCTCCCTTGCTGCTAAATCACACATCTTTAAGATCTCTTCTCTCAAAGACCCTCCCCCCTCATTTTTTCCCCCTCTTTTTCACTTTATCTTGGGCCTTCCACATCCTGCCCTCAGTTTCATTTATCACTGTTTTCTCACACTGACTATGGTCTGTCAGCTGCAAATATAAACCCCAGGCTATCTGAGTAATTCTGTTAACCAGCTGAAATTCCAGAACTTAAAGCTCTAGGTGAGGGCTCTGTATAACCCTTGAATTGAAATATAACGTGAATCTCAATAAAAACAACCCGATTTGCACAGCGTATTTCTGAGCATGGCAATCCCACTTCCTTTGCCTTTCCCCCAGAGGATCCTGGGAACCCTGAGCATATCCTGAGCTTTGGTGCTTTGGTGACTGACTCTGTTTTGACTTTGGTGCCATTTTTTTTTTTAACCACAAGTCAATTTTTGAGTGTTTTAAGTCCATAATTTTGCTATATGGGCCTAATCAGGGAGAAACCAGCCCTTTTGAAATCTCAGCCTGCAGCCTGGCAGAGTTGAAAAACCACCGGTTTTAGTTAGATGGTCCCGAGTTCAAACCTTGTGTGATTTTGGCAAATTACTTAACCTTATCCTTGAGCTTATTCCCTTATCTTATAATGAAGACGGTATTAGAGACCAAAGGGTATAGCTTGTGCGTGTAGAACCCCCAGCACACTTCCTGGTTAAAATAGCAGCCGCTCTGGTCATCGTTGCCCAGCTTTCTCTTCGTTTTGGATAATGTGATGGGGTGTCCCAGGCTCTGGAGGGGTCATGGGGGACTTGGAGACTCTGAACCGTTGCTGGAGGGTGAGAGTTGGACAGTGTGGCCTGGAAGGAGGATGTGAATCCCCAGGCCTGATGCTCCTCCTGCCTGCCACCCTGCCCTGCCCCCTGCAGTCCTGTCCAAGAACAGCAAGCCCATCCACACCACCATCCTGAACCCACACGTTCACGTCATCGGGGAGGACGCCGCTTGCATCGCCTACATCCGTCTCACCCAGTACATCGACGGGCAGGGTCGGCCTCGCACCAGCCAGTCGGAGGAGACCCGGGTGTGGCACCGCCGGGATGGCAAGTGGCTCAATGTCCACTATCACTGCTCAGGGGCCCCTGCCGCACCGCTGCAGTGAGCTCAGCCACAGGTGCACCTGGGGAGGGAAGGGGATGCTGGGACAGGTGGGGTCAGACGAGGAAGAGGAGGCTGGGAGGGGGCATTGCGGGGAGAAGGTGTGGGCTGCCCCCAGGGGTGGCAAAGGCTGGGCTGTCTGGTTGTAAGGAATTATGCTCTGAGGTCAGACAGGCTTGGGTTGGGCCTTCTTGACTCCAAATTGGGTGACCTTGGACAGACTACATCCACACCCTATACCTCAGTTTTCTTCACTGTCAAAAAGAGGGAAAGAACAGTGCCCACCTAGCTGAGTTGTTGTGAAGATTAAATAAAGCACTTAGCAAGTGCTCAGCAAATGTGAGGCAGTGTTCTGTTTCAGTGTTAGCTCTTCCCCCATCCTCTACCTTCTCAGGCAGACTTGGCCACATGAGAAGTCCCAAAACTTATCTGTGTTATGCTCATTGTCCTCTGTTCCTCCCTTTTGTTCCCACTTTCTATCCTGTTTGACAGGGGCATTAGGAGATCCCAGCCGGAGGTCGAACTTTTGCAGCCAGTGGCTCTGGAGGGCCTGAGTGACAGCGGCAGTCCTGTTCGTTTGAGGTTTAAAACAATTAAATTACAAAGCGGCAGCAGCCAATGCACGCCCCTGCATGCAGCCCTCCCGCCCGCCCTTCGTGTCTGTCTCTGCTGTACCGAGGTGTTTTTTACATTTAAGAAAAAAAAAAAAACAAGAAAAAAAGATTGTTAAAAAAAAAAAAAGGAATCCATACTATGATGCGTTTGAAAATCACCGATAGCCCTTGGGCTGGCAAGGAAGCAAAGAAAGCAGGAGTTCGTGTTACGCCCGTCCTAGCATGAACAGCAGGCTCACCCACCAGCCCTGAAGAGGGGAGCTCAGTTTCTGGCCCCTGTGGACTCAGGGGGGACCAGGCAAGAACTCTGACAGAGCTTTGGGGCCATGTCGTGATTGCAGCCCCTGAGGTGGCCTGCCTGCCCCAGGCCTAGAAGTGGACTTCTTCAGAACTTGCATAGGCACCTAGAATGAGGCTGAGGAGAACTTCGTGGCCACCAGACCTACTTGGGAGAGAACGCAGAGCTCCCAGCCTGCTGCAGAAGCAGCTGAGAAGCCGTGGCCTTGGGACTGAGGGCCCGGACATTGCTGTACTGTTCCATTTAGTTTAGAAGGGAAGAGAATTGGTGCTGCAGAGTGTGTCCGCTACGGAGCCGATGAGAAACCTCTTGTTAGTCTGACATGCACTCACTTACTCATCCATTTCTATAGGATGCGCAATGCACGTGGGCCCTGATCCTGAGGCCTGATCCCTGCAGCTGGGAAGGGGGAGGGGCTGTCACTTCGCTTCATGTTTGTTTTCTTAGCAGGGAGAGCCAGGCCCTGGTGAGGGCTCCCCCTTGCGGACTTCGGCAGTTCTGTTTCTGTGCTGATTTGGACCATCTTTGTCTTGCCTTTTCCTGGTGGTGGTCCCCGTGCTGACCCTCATCTGGGCCTGGGCCCTCTGCCAAGTGCCCCTGTGGGATGGGAGGAGAGAGGCAGTGGGATAAGAGGTGGTGGTTGTTTCTATGCATTCAGGCTGCCCTCTGGGCTGCCTCCCTTCTTACTCTTCTCTTGCTGCACGTCCATCTCTTTTCCTGTCTTTGAGATTGACTTGGTGACTATGGCAAGAAAAGGTGTCCTCTTTAAAGAGGCCTCTCTACTGACCAACTAAAGTATAAACTTACTGCTGGACAATCTGCATGGGCATCACCCCCCTTCCCACCTGCATGCACCTCAAAGTGGTGTCCAGAACCACGGCCCCTACACTCATTGCCTCTCTCTGTGCTCAAGGAGTTTCATTCCAGGAGGGAAAGATCTATTAAGCAGATAGTGGAGAAGAGGATGGAAGAGCAATTGGTCATGGCCTTGTTTTCCCCAAAACAACCTTGCAGAGTTGTCTGCAAAAATATCTGCACTTTTGGGGGGAATGGTGGGTAGACCCCAACTCCCTGGACTACCTTCAGGAGGCACAAGAGCTGGGGGAAAGGCAAAGCCACAGGTTTACTTGGAGCAGCCGAGAAGTAAAAACTTATGGGTGCTGGTGCTTGGATTTAGCCAGGCTTCTCCGAGCACCTCCTGCATGCCCCAGCCCCTGGGCCCCACCCCTTCCTGCCCTGCAGCCTGCAGTGCCAGCACTCGGACACCTTCACCTTGGGGTTTGGTTTTGCTGGCTTGAAGACAAATGGTCTTAGAGTTCATTGAGACCCATCGCTTCATAAGGCTGCTCCAGCCCCACTTCTCTTTAGCATTCTTTTTCTTCTTCTGGGGCTAATGTCAGCATCTATAGACAATAGACTATTAAAAAAAATCACCTTTGAAACAGGAAATGGAAGGCATTTGATGCAGATTTTTTGCATGATGACATAGAAATAATTTAAAAATAGTGTTTGTTCTGAATGTTGGTAGATCCTTCATAGCTTTGTTACAATGAAACCTTGAACTGAAGATATTTAATAAAATAACCTTTAAACAGTCCGTCGTGTTACTGCTGTTGCAGGCTAATGGCCAAGAGCTTAGATTTTAGCAGATTTTACAAGGCTTCAAGATGGAGGGATGTATACCTTTTCCTACCCGTTCTGGGCCCACTTTAGAGTGAAACCGTCAGCCTCCAACTGGTCCACCTGGCTAGCTGGCTCCCGAGGAGTTTGGGGTGGGGAGAAAGGAGGTGGTCCGTCCAGTGGCGGGCCTGGGCCTGGGCCTGGGCCCCGCCCCGCCCCGGGCCCCGCCCCGCCCCGGGCCCCGCCCCCCGGCCCGCCCCCGCTCCCCCCAGGCCCCCCCCCCCCCCCCCACTGCAGGGCTGAGTGGACGAGCCCGCACCCTCGGCCCGCCCCTGCTCCGCCAGCCCCGGCGCCCGACGCTCGCCAGACTGTGCCACCGGGCGGGGAGGCGGGGTGGGCCTCTGTGGGCCGGGCGCGGAGCCCGTCGTCCCGGAGGCCGCGGCTCGGCTGCGCGCTAGGCAGGGCCGTTCAGCGTCCCGGCGTCTCGGCCGCACGGCTGCCAGGCCGGGAGCCGGCGAGGACCCGAGCGGGTGCCGAGAGCGGCAGCGCGCCGCCTCCCCCCGTCCGGGAGCGGTGGTTGGGCCCGGCCGCGGGCGAGCGTTCGCTGGGAGATGGCGGAGCCGCCGCGACGCGGCCCGAGGCCCCGAGAGCAGGGAAGCCGGGCAGCCCCGGGACGCGGCGGAGCCCGGGGACAGCGGAGACGCCGCCCACTCCGCCGGGTGAGCCACCCTTGAGGAGAATCCCCCAGAATGTGGCCTCCACCCTCGGCCGCCCTCAGTTCCTCCCCTCACAGACCTCGGTGTTGCCACCATAACCACCCGCAGGACCGTCCCGGGCGGCCGCTCAGTGCGCCCCTCGCCCTCTGTCCCGTCCACTGGCCTCCCTCGTGGCTGTCCATCGACCTCAGCTCGACCCCTCACTGCGGGGCGCCGTCCTCCCCTGGAGACCCTCCCAGCCCGGCGCCTGCCTCGATGTCATCCAGCGCGCCCCTGGCCCGTCCCCTTTGGTGCCCCCAGGCAGTGCGCTCTTCGTATCCACCTGTGACCGCACTTGTCCCCTCAACGGAGCCCCTTCGTCCGTGACCCCCGGCGTCCCAGCCCGCCCCGCCCGTGTCCCCCCTCAGTACCCCCTCGTCCCGCAGCCTCCGCACTGCTTGTCTCCCGGCCTTCACCCACCCCAGGATGGCCCTTGGGTTTCTCCCTCCCCAGAAACCTCCCAGTGCACGCACAGCTCCCTGTCCCCGCGGTTTTGCGCCTCCTTCAGTATTTGTCATCCCACTCCACACTCCACCCCAACAGCCCCTCGGCACCCCGTCCCTAAATATTGCTGCTTTTTCTAGGTATGAAGCTAAAATGCAGTGGTTAAGAGCACGGGTTCGGGAGCCTGACAGGCCTGACTCTGAATCCCACTTCCTGCATTGACCGGCTGTGATCCTGGGCAAGTTACCAAGCTTTTCTGGGCCTCAAAATTATTCATATGTAAAATGGGGATAATAATAGTACTTACCTCATAGGTCTGTGTGAGGATTAAATATATGTAAAGCTCTTAGAAGAGTGGCTGTCAGTAAATGTTAACTATTATTATTAACATTATGAGTGATAAACCCCAAGTATCCACTTAACGTCAGTGACTTCCCACTAGTGTGTTTTCTCTAAAGAGTTTCTTCTAATTCTTAGGATTCACCCTTTCCCAACATCATTTTGATCCTTTGTCCCAGCTCTCTTCTCATGTCAGTTGATTTTACTCAGGCCAAAGCTGATCCCTTCTTGAATTATCTCTCTCTAATCAAGGGGGGAGGGAGACAGTAGAGACGTTGTCAGGCCTTCCTGGATGGAGTGGCTAAGGTGGGGTGAGTGACAGTAAAGCTTCTAGAAGCAGTCTCTATTTAAGAAAAAGAAAAAAAGAGTCTCCAAATTAGGTCTCCTTAAAACTTGTATTTCCTGATTATACTGTCCTTACTCCTTCCCTCTCTTAGTTGGACACAACTTAAGCCCCTGTTATTCAATGTCATCTAGCCCCACTCAGTTTGCTCTGTTTTTGCAACAGGTCTCTGAATCTTGCATGTCTTTCTAGGCTAGGGGTCTTATTAAGAATCCCCAAGGGGTCCCTGGAAAAATTTCAGGGGTCTATGAGCTTGAATTGAAAAAAATCAACTTATTTATCTTTATTTTCTTTTAATCTCTAACTGAAATCTAGCAATTTCTTCACCTATGAATTATGCAATAGATAAATTACTGTGGTATTCATTTTGCCTGACTGGCAAAGGGGTCTGTGGAACAAAAAAATTGAAGAACCCCTGCTCTGGGCCCCTCTGACCTATTCAGGAATAGTGGGGGTATAATAAAACCTAGGCTAAGGTAGGAAGGAGAACTGGAGTAGGCAGAAAGAAGGACTCTGAATTCAGTTCTCTGGCTTTTCTCAGGTCCCAGTGATGTGACCTGCTCTGGGGCTATATTCGTATCTCCTCTCCTGACACTGGTACAGGTGAGGTGAAGGGCAGGGGGTGGGTAACTTTTAACAAGCAATGGAAATGAGAGTCCCCAAGTTTTGGGTTTGAAAGCTAATTGAATGATTAGCTAGCAGCCTCACTTTCCTCTTAAATTCTCCCACCATAGTGTCCACCTGACTGCAAGTTCGTTAGGGCTGTTAGCCTGTGATACTGGCATTGACTGATGGGGAAGATTAACTGACCACTGTTTCCTCTTATCTCGCGTTTCGTTGGCACATGAGACTTCTGGGGCTTTCCATCTCTTCTTAGACCAGATCTCTGGCTGGCTGGCCAACAGCTCAGTCAGGGGCTGGGAATTCCTTTTCAACCTCCTGGGCTGTTTGACTTCTTGTTGATGGGAAATTTGTTCCCTTCCAGCCATTGAATATACTTGTTCCAGCTCTGAACCTAGCTCAGGGAGGAGAATTTGGACAGAATTCTAAGAAAGGGAATGAGCTGTAAAGCCAAGGTACGAGACTTAGCTTGTATTCTTCTTCTGTAGGACCTTGGTTTTGGATAACAAATCATCCAGTGAACAAGAAGTAAGAAAGATGAGAGTGGTGGTGGTGGTGGTGGATGGATTGATGCAGTTTCAAGAGAAGTAACCCAGGAATTTCTTTGTCTTTCAGGTAGTGGGGGTAGTGATTGTGAACTTTGCTGACCTCTGATGTGAGTTGCTCATCCAGGGCCTAGGATGGAGCCTGGACAGATTTGTAATCTGAAGCCGTGGCCAGGGTGCCATGGTGACCTGAGACCAATGGACTCTATTAAGTTGCCCCCTGCTGTCCCTTCTACCTCCCCTACCCTATACTAAGGGGACTTCCTTCACCTCTTCAGGGACTCTGAGGGAATCCCTTTCCCCTATTTTCCTGTCCTTCCACTGTCCCAAGAGAGCCCTAGCCTGTAGAGCTCCTACCTCTCCCATCCCCTGAGGTGATCCTCATCCTTGCCTCCCCTTCCCCGCCATGCTCCAGCTGTGGAAGGTGGTACGCCCAGCTCGGCAGCTGGAACTGCACCGCCTCATACTGCTGCTGATCGCTTTCAGTTTGGGCTCCATGGGCTTCCTGGCTTACTACGTGTCCACCAGCCCCAAGGCCAAGGAACCCTTGCCTCTGCCCTTGGGAGACTGCAGCAGTAGTGGGGCAACTGGCCCTGGTCCTGCACGGCCTCCAGTTCCACCTCGGCCTCCCAGGCCTCCAGAAACAGCTCGAACTGAACCCGTGGTCCTTGTGTTTGTAGAGAGTGCATACTCACAGCTGGGACAGGAGATTGTGGCCATTTTGGAGTCTAGTCGTTTTCGTTATAGTACTGAGCTAGCACCTGGCCGAGGAGACATGCCCACATTGACTGATCATACCCGTGGCCGTTATGTCTTGGTCATTTATGAGAACCTGCTTAAGTATGTCAACCTGGATGCCTGGAGTCGGGAACTTCTAGACCGGTACTGTGTGGAGTATGGTGTGGGCATCATTGGCTTTTTCCGAGCCCACGAGCACAGCCTACTGAGTGCCCAACTCAAGGGCTTTCCTCTTTTTCTACACTCCAACCTGGGGCTCCGGGACTACCAAGTAAATCCTTCCGCCCCCTTACTGCATCTCACACGTCCCAGCCGCCTGGACCCTGGGCCACTGCCTGGTGATGACTGGACCATCTTCCAATCCAATCATAGCACATATGAACCAGTGCTTCTTGCTAGCCTTCGGCCAGCTGAGCCGCCTGGGCCAGGACCAGTGCCTCGCCGAGCCCGGCTTCCCACTGTGGTACAGGACCTGGGGCTGCATGATGGCATCCAGCGTGTACTCTTTGGCCATGGCCTTTCCTTCTGGCTCCACAAACTTGTCTTCGTTGATGCTGTTGCATACCTCACTGGCAAGCGCCTCTGCCTGGACCTTGACCGCTATGTCTTAGTAGACATCGATGACATCTTTGTGGGCAAGGAAGGTACCCGCATGAAGGTGACTGATGTTGAGGTCAGTCTTTCTCCTCTCTCAAGTTTCTGTCCTTTGAAGCTATTTGAAGCTCTGTCCTATCAGTCTCCTTTCCTTGATTCTGAACTTGTCATAGGTACTCCCTGCCTTTACCAGGTGGGAAGAGCACTACTTCTTATTTTTTTCCTGCTCAGTCTTTTTCCTGATTTCTTGTTTCCCTGCTACTCTTCCCAGGCCCTGTTGAACACCCAGAACAAACTCAGGACCCTGGTCCCCAACTTCACCTTCAACTTAGGCTTCTCGGGCAAGTTCTATCATACTGGTGAGCTTATTCCTTTGCTTCTCCAGCCTTTCAGTCTTTGTTTGGTCTGTCCTTTCACTATCCATCTTCCTGGGTGGACAAATTGGAGAAAAGGAGTACGGTTTGGGGACAGACTTCTGTGAGCAACTATTAACGGATATGAATTTAGGTTAGCATGGGTGGCTGGAGGGCAAGTTGGCAGTGGGGCAAATAGAAGGTCTTACGTAGGTTGGGGTCAGTAATGTCTCAGGGATGGAAAGTGGTCAGTATTTTAGAGCAAAGGAGGGCACGGGCTCAAATCCAGGTGTCAGCGGTCAATATGTGGTCATAGGGACAGAGGAGGAGGATGCAGGGGACGACATGCTGCTGAAGCACCGTGAAGAGTTCTGGTGGTTCCCCCACATGTGGAGCCACATGCAGCCACACCTGTTCCACAATCGCTCCGTGCTAGCTGACCAGATGAGGCTCAACAAACAGTTTGCTCTGGTGAGACACTTGGATCCTTTCTCTATACTTTCTCCCAAAGATAATGCCTTCTTTGCAACCTTCTCCTAATGGGGTATCCTTTCCCTATCCTTTGCATTTTTCTTTCTGTGGAGGCATCCCCACCCTCTTTCCCCTCTACTCCCCAAACCTCACCAGGTCCTGGTGAGAGTCTCTGCCATTCCCAGGAACATGGGATTCCCACGGATCTGGGGTATGCTGTGGCCCCCCACCACTCGGGCGTGTATCCCATCCACACACAGCTCTATGAGGCCTGGAAATCTGTGTGGGACATCCAGGTGACCAGCACTGAGGAGTATCCCCATCTCCGCCCTGCCCGCTACCGCCGTGGCTTCATTCACAATGGCATTATGGTGAGGGACTCTCAATACAAAAAAAAAAAATTTTTTAAGATTTATTTACTTATTTATTTGTTTTCTATTTATTTCTCTCCCCCGCCCCCCCCCCCCGCAGTTGTCTGCTCTCTGTGTCCATCTCTATGTGTTCTTCTGTGTTCGCTTGTATTCTTGTCAGTGGCACCGGGAATCTGTGTCTTTTTGTTGCATCATCTTGCTTTATCAGCTCTCCGTGTGTGCAGCACCACTCCTGGGCAGGCTTCACTTACGCTGGGCGGCTCTCCTTATGGGGTGCACTTTTTGCTCATGGGGCTCCCCTACACAGGGGATGGCACTGCTGTGTGCATCCGCACTGTGTGTGGGCCAGCTCATTACACGGGTCAGGAGGCCCTGGGTTTGAACCCTGGACCTCCCATATGGTAGGCGAAGGCGCTATCCATTGAGCCAAATCTGCTTCCCCCAATACAAATTTGAAACAATCTCTCAACATTTAGCCTCCAACCTGTGTTATGTCCAGTCAACTGCCAGTCCAGTTTCATCTACCTAATAGGGGGTAGTGGAGTAAATAGTCATATCATAATGCACATAGCAAGAGCTTTATTGCTATAATTTCAGGCTCAGTCCTCTACAAACCAAGGGAATCCCATGTTGCAGAACTTTTGTCCTTCATCTAATTCTTATTCTACCTTTTAAATCTTATCTATCACTCTTTTCCCTTCCCCTCCAGGTGCTGCCCCGGCAGACTTGTGGCCTCTTCACTCACACTATCTTTTATAATGAGTATCCTGGAGGCTCTCGCGAACTGGACCGGAGCATCCGAGGTGGAGAGCTCTTTCTGACAGTGCTGCTTAATCCGGTAAGGTGCTGAGAGGAAGGGCTAGAAGATTGGAGAGCCAAAGTGTTTGCAGGCTGGGACCTTTGCTGACCAAAGCTGATTCCGAGGTAGGCTCTACACGTCTGACATGCAGGCACCCCCTTGCAGATCAGCATCTTTATGACCCATCTGTCCAATTATGGAAATGACCGGCTGGGCCTGTACACCTTTGAGAGCCTGGTGCGCTTCCTCCAGTGCTGGACACGACTGCGTCTACAGACCCTTCCTCCCATCCCTCTCGCACAAAAGTACTTTGAACTCTTCCCTCAGGAGCGAAGTCCCCTTTGGCAGGTAAGGGTGGAGTTCAGATGAGATGTGCTGGGGTAGAGGTCGGAAAGAAAATAAGGCTTTTTTTTTTTTAAGATTTATTTATTTTTATTTAATTCTCCCGACTCCCCCGGTTGTCTGTTCTCTGTGTCTATTTGCTGCGTCTTGTTTCTTTGTCTGCTTCTGTTGTCATCAGCGGCACGGGAAGTGTGGGCAGTGCCATTCCTGGGCAGGCTGCGCTCTTTCTCGCTGGGCGGCTCTCCTTATGGGGCGCACTGCTTGCACGCGGGGCTCCCCTACGCGGGGGACACCCCTGCGTGGCAGGGGCACTCCTCGCGCGCATCAGCACTGCGCATGGGCCAGCTCCACACGGGTCAAGGAGGTCCGGGGTTTGAACCGGGGACCTCCCACGTGGTAGACGGATGCCCTAACCACTGGGCCAAGTCCGTTTCCCGAAAATGAGGCTTTATCTGATTCTTCGGCCTTCCTTTCAGAATCCCTGTGATGACAAGCGGCACAAAGATATCTGGTCCAAGGAGAAAACCTGTGATCGGCTCCCCAAGTTCCTCATTGTGGGGCCCCAGAAGACAGGTGAATCATCCTTAGTCAGCTTCTCTTGCCATGCCTTAAACTCAAAGGATTCTTTTGCCAAGAAATTCCCTTCTCATATGCACCCCCTCATTAATCCTTTCTCTTGAGACTGTGATTCTTCATTCTACTTGTACATCATAATCATTGGTGGAGTTTCTTAAAGATCCACAAGTGACTGATGCACAGTTGAGAAAGTTGAGAACTACTGTTTTAGCCCTTCCCTAGACCTCTGTCATTCATTCCTTCTCTCGTTCTAGTTTGGTACGGGGAACCGCGGGGGCAGCCCTTCAAGCTGTCTTCTCCACTACAAGGATGTGGTCTTTGTCTCTCATTTAGGGACCACAGCGATTCACTTCTTCCTGAGCCTGCATCCAGCTGTGACTAGCAGCTTCCCTAGCCCGAGCACCTTTGAGGAGATTCAGTTCTTCAACAGCCCTAATTACCACAAGGGTATTGACTGGTAAGCTAGGACCTTTTGGAATGCTTCTCAATGGAACACTCCCTTTACCCCCCAAAATCCCATTCCAGCTTCCATCAGCAAATATCTTGCCCCTTCACTTTTTGCAAATTTCTCTACCTTTCCTTTATGCTACTTCCTAGGTACATGGACTTCTTCCCTGTCCCTTCCAATGCCAGTACTGACTTCCTATTTGAAAAAAGTGCCACCTACTTTGACTCAGAGGTTGTACCACGACGGGGTGCTGCCCTCCTGCCACGAGCAAAGATCATTACTGTGCTTATCAACCCTGCTGACAGAGCCTACTCCTGGTACCAGGTCTGCCTGAAGCCAGTGACCATCGGTGCTTAAGGGAGGGAGATGGTGATTGCTAGAGGGGTAGAAAGGAATGAGGGTAGGGAAACTAGTGCTTTGAAAAAGCACCGTGTTGTCTGTAAAGACAGAATAATTCCTTCGAATCTCCAATCCCCTCCCTTCCTACTCCTTGTCCTTCAGCACCAGCGAGCACATGGAGACCCAGTTGCTCTGAACTATACCTTCTACCAGGTAGTTTCAGCCTCCCCCCAGGTCCCTCCAGCACTTCGTTCCCTGCAGAACCGCTGTCTTATCCCTGGCTACTATTCCACCCATCTACAACGCTGGCTGACTTACTACCCCTCTGGACAGGTACAACCCCCATAGCCCTCATTGGGATAACCCCTCCCCTGCTCTTCCCTTCAGCCCAGAGGCTTTTAACTAAAGGGCTTCTGTTTCTCTAGTTGCTGATTGTGGATGGGCAGGAGCTGCGTACTAACCCAGCAGCCTCAATGGAAAGCATCCAGAAGTTCCTGGGTATCACACCCTTTCTGAACTACACACGGACCCTCAGGTGGGAGAGCATGACCCAGGGGAGAAGTCCTCTGGGGAAAAGGGGAAGCAGGTTGAAGAGACATGGATTTATCTTGACCCACAAGGACAGACTTGTCCATGTGGGCTGGGAGGGATGGTGTGCATTTATGGGGCCTGGATTTCCCTTGTCTCCGCCACCAAATGGCCTCTTCCTGTCTAGCAGGTTTGATGAGGATAAAGGATTCTGGTGCCAGGGACTTGAAGGTGGTAAGACTCGTTGTCTAGGCAAGAGCAAAGGTCGGAGGTACCCAGATATGGACTCTGAGGTAAGTAAATGCCTGGGGCAAGGTATCCCCCTTAACCTCCAGGATCTGATTCTGAGTCACACTCCTTACTATTTCTGCCCTCATTTTTCTACTGATAGTCCCGCCTTTTCCTTACGGATTTTTTCCGGAATCACAATTTGGAGTTGTCGAAGCTGCTGAGTCGGCTTGGACAGCCAGTGCCCTCTTGGCTTCGGGAAGAACTGCAGCATTCCAGTCTGGGCTGATGTCCCAGCCTCCTGTACCAGCAAAGGCCCCTGATTCCCTAAGGGGCAAGCCCAGAGCAGGGCCCAAGGGAGCTTGAGTGACCTAGCCCCTCCCCCTTCTACCTCAGTGGCCCTCAGGCCTGGGGCAGGAGAGAAGGGAAGGGCATTCCTTTCCCATAGCTCTGGGGTCTGGCAAAGTGGCTTCCCTTGGTACCTGCTAGTGCCATGTCATGGTACTAGGCACCTATGACCCATGGTTGTGGGAGGTAGGGAAGAATGAGATAGGTCTAGGCAGGGTGCAGAGGAACATATTAATCCAATGATTTCCCTCTTCATCCCCAACAGTGTATCTATCTATACCTGTCTATGAGAGGGACCCCTTACTGTCGCCCCTCTAATCAGGCAGTGAGATCTACCTGTGACCCAGCCTCCCTAATGTCATTCACATTGAATGGGAATGAGGCTGGACGGTGGCTCATAGAGCTAAGTATGTGCCCTAGCTGTGGGCTAGAAATGTCCTTAATAAACATCCTTATTTTTCTGTTTTGTCTGCCTCACTGTAGAGGGAGAAACCTAGAATAAAGCAAATGTCAGGCTTTTTCTCCCTGGCTCAAGGTTTATCTGCACATGGAGGGAAAGAAGGGAGAGGCCCAGTCAGACTAGAATAAAAAAGGAGTTTATATATTTATAAATGCCAAATAAATACCAGAGGCCACCCAACGCCCCCTCCCCGACAGAGTCGTCTCCCCTAACCCTAGGCTTCTAGGGTCTGAGACGTCTTGGCCCCAAGCTACAGCCCACGAGCAGCTGCCAGTCTGGGTGACCAGGGAACTGAGTGGGGAGGATCTGTCCAGCCAAGACTCACTCCCCCTGTGGGCGGGGCCCCCATAGCCACAGGCCTGTGTCCCTGCATAGGGCCCTAGGGGAGCCAGGCTCAGGGGGAGAAGGTGGTCATCTCGAGTGAAACCCGCTGCCACAGCTCCTTGGTCTGTTTGCTGCGCTTGAGGTTCTGTAGGATGTCGTTGAACTGCATCATGCCCATGGGCGTCAGGCAGAAGGCGCTGCGGGCACTGCGAATCGCATTCACAAAGTCGTCGTAGTCGGCAGGGGTCAAGTGGATCAAGCGGTGGTGGATGTACTGGAGGAGGGCATGAAGAGAAGAATGAGCCAGCAGGCACAGAATCAGGCCCTTCCTCCCTTGCATGCTGGGTGATCTATTCCCTGAAGCACCCAAGGTGCTCTACCCACTCACACACTTCCTAGGTTGTCACCTGCATGTACGCCTGCTGGCAGCGCTGCACCAGTTGGTGGAAGGCCGGGGCACGCAGGTGGTTGTGGGCATGAGCGGGGCTCAGCCGCTGCAGCGTCTCCATGACGATCTCCTGCAGCACAAACGGGCTCAGCACCCCCTTGGCTGCCCCCACACAGAACTGGTGCACGTAGTTCACTCCTGGGGGGCAGGGGGAGGGGCATGAGCCGGGGGTGGCCACCTCTGCCCTAGGGACCCAACTTTTTTCTCTCAGCTCTGGCCTGGCAGAGCCTCCCTCCACCCAAGGAGCTGATTTAACCCCCTGCCCCCCGCGCACGCACACATACCCGACCAAGGCCTCAACTCTGAGCAAGAGCTAGGAAGGAGGTCTGGGATAGGAAGGTGGGGGGAGCAGGTGGGGAGGACAATGGTCCTGGGGAGGGGAGGTGTTACCCAGCTTTGCTGCCAGCCCCAGCAACCATTTGACATCATCAGTGTATGGGGGGGAGCGGGAGAAGTTGTTGGGGTGGTCATTGTGTGCCCGGCGACCCAGCATCTCCAGTGCCAGCATTCCTGGGAGAGAAGGATAGTCACATGGTAGAGGTGCATCCTCTTCCCCAACTTGTTACCTGACCCCACAGTAAACAAATTAATAGCTATGGGGAAAAAAAAATTAAGAGCTATGGAAGAATCACTGAATCTCTTCAGGGAATCACTGAAGAGCCTCTGGCACAATTGCAGGTGGTGGCACAAAATGGGGCCCCCTCTCACCAACTCGGTAGGCGGCGTGCAGGTGGTGTAAGCTGTGTGGGTTGACAGGCTGGCTGTGAGTCTCCTCCTCTGGTGGTGGAAAACCCCCGCTCACCAGAGGGCTGGGCTGTGTGGTCAGGGCAGGCAGCGAGGCACCCTGGATGGCTGGAAACGTGGAAGCTGGATGGACACTGCTCACTGAGGGTGGGATGAAAGCCATGTGAGAAACTCAGTTCAAAGAGGGCAGAGAAGATTCCTTCCCCATCTCCCCTACCCAATATACCACCCCTCCATTCACCGGCTCCCTGTCCCCACAACTCACAGGCCACACTGGTGGGCAGTGGAAGCCCTGGCTCTGTGTGGTAGGGATGTACTGTGATGGGTGCCATGGAAGGGACGGGGAAAGACACAGCAGTGGCAGCAAGTGAAGGGGGAGTCACTGAGTAAGGGTACTGAGCCCCCAGGAATGCAGGATGCACACCCTAGTGCAGGAGGAGGAAGCAAAGGAAAATACCAAGTTATATTAAGAGGTCTCCCCTATTTTGTCCACAGCTGGATTTCTTATCTAAGTTGGGCTGGGCCCCCCAGACTCCCGCAGTCTCACCAGGACTTTTGGATGGCCCTATCATCCTCCCAGAGTACCCTACTCCAACCCCCATGAGCTCCCAGTGTTCTCCCATACTCCCCTAGTAGGTCACTGGTCTCACCTGTGGGTATGCAGAGCTGGGCACAGGGAAGACGGCAGGCCGGGGTATGTGAGGCATGGGGTGGGCAGGGTGTGCTGGGTGGGTGAGGTACTGAGGGCTGCAGGGCAGATGGGGCTGTAGAGCAGTGTAGGGGTGCAGGCCAGGGGAATGGCCATGCCCCAATCCTGGACCCGGATATAAACTGGACCCCACCGAGATGACTGGCACCACTGTAGCTGCTGCTGTCACTGCTGCTGCTGCCACTGTAACTGGCTCAGTCCCTGGGCCCCCCCTGCCCTCAGGCAGCCCCCGCCCAGCCTCCCCAGCTGCCCTGATCCCACTGGCACTACAGCTTGTAGCCCCTTCACGGGCTGTGGATGAGCCACCTGCTGTTTGCTCATATAGCCAGAACCACTGGTGAGCAACCTCAAACAACACTTCGGGGTACACGCCCCCACCCTTAGCCGCCTCTTCCACTGCTGTGCAGGCCTTCTCCAACATCAGGTTATCCTGGAAGGGAGGGGCACAGAGAGTTAAAGAGCAAGAGCGTCAGCTAATATACCCCAAGGACGGTTTCAAACGACATTCTAACATCTCCCTCATTGATTGGTTCCCAGACAGACGTCGGAAGTTGGGGCAAATACTCAGAGCTATTATTAGAGCAGTTAGTGTGGCACAAAGACACTGTACAAATACTTGCTGACCAACAGGAATGAAGACCCAGGTTATACTTTCAGTTCTAAACCGATTAACCACCCGCTCCCATCCAAGTTGCATCTTCTATCTCCCTGATGCCTTAAGTATCCCATCCTGGGTGATTATCTTGGCCCCTAAACTATGGGCCTCCATTTCTTTAGCACAAAATAGGAATAATCCTAAGAGTTGGAAGATAAAAAGGAAATGGATGTGGAAGCATATTAACATGTAAAGCGTCACTAACAGAAGACAAACTGGAAAGTTTGTTAACTCTAGGATATAAGAATCAAGAGCTGGGCCCTCAGCTTTCCCCACGCCCAACCTCTACCCAGATGGCTCCCAGATTGCCTGCAGAAATACCTGCTCCTTGCACTGCACCAGGGCCCGCTGGATCTCATTGGGGTTCAGTGCATGGGCATGAGGCAGGCAGCTTAGGGCTAGCTCTGCTGCTGCCCTCACCATATTGGAGTCTCGTGCCCGTGATGCCCTGTCGGCCAGGGATGCAACCTCAGGGGGTGTCAGGTGCCCATCCCAGCATTCTACCAGTATAGTCAGGGCTGCGCTGCCAATCTCCATAGCCTGACCTTCAGGAAAAGGAGAGAAGACCAAAATAGGGTTAGCATGGGCACCACTAGGGATGGGAATGGGGTTTTTCCTTTTACACCAGTAACTCCACAAAGGTTCTTATCTCCATCAATTAATGCCCCTCCCATACCCAAATCAGGATATTGGATTTACCTGTAATCCAGGAAACGTGGGAAGAATAGGTACGTGAGAGCCAGTTGGGAGAAACAAAGTTGTGCAGGCCAAGGGCATAAAGCCCAATCTCGAAGGCGCAAAGGTGCAGGTTGCGGTGAGGACCCTGGTGGCCCCCTGAGGAAGATGGATGTGTGAAAATGGAAGTGCTGCTGTTGCCCCCTGCCTTGATCAGCACCGTCTTCGCCAGCTCAAAGTAGAAGTGTGCAGCTGCCTCTGATGGCTGATTGGGTACATGGGGGGCATGGCTCTCGGGGCGGCGGCCCTTGTACCTGAAGGGGCAATGGTGCAGGGGCGGGGGTTGAGGTTTCTTTGAAATGAGTGTCCAGGTAGGTCTGGAGGGACCAGGATAGGTGAGAACACTAGGGAACAATGGTTGGATTATACTGGGGTCATGGCTCTGAGGGTGGACCAGATCAGAGGAGATGGATATTTCTTCCCACTGACCTGCCAACTTCAACTGTCTTGGCCCGGGCACCTCCACTGGCACTGGCCCGACGACTTCCACTGGAGGATGAGGAGCCCAGAGAGTCCGAAGAAGAGCTGCTAATGCTGTCACTGTCCTGTCCTCGGCCCCAGGAGGTGGGGGCCCAGCCCCCTCGAAGTGGCCTTCGGCTTAGGGTGGGAGAGCTATCCGATGTTGTTTCAGGGGCACTGCTGTCAATGCTGGCCATGCCTAACCCCAAGACAAGGCAGTCCCAGAAGTCATGAGAACTATCAGACCCCAGCCTTCAAGAATACCCTTCCCTCCATACGATCCCAGGGACTCTCATACCAGTGTGCTTTTTTTTAGGCCGTCCTGGGGAGCCCCAGCCCCGTCCATTGTAGCCTCCCCGACTGCCAAGCGCCAGGCGGCTTGGAACCTTCCCCTCCGGCCTTAGGGCCAAAGCCGCTTCAGATGGAAGACCCTCACAGGGGGAATGTGGGGAACTCTCTAGGTGAGGAAAATAGGACATTGGCATGAGCCCAGGAAAAGGGACCTGAACATGGTTCCATACCATTCATCCCCCCTGCCCAGTGCCCCCACCTCACCAGGCACATTCTTCTCTGTGAAGCCCTCAGTGGGGCCTGGCCCAGCCCCTGCCACACTCCCTGGCTGAGCAGGCCCTGCAGAGCCTGAGGTCAGTGGCTGTAGGGCCCCTGGGGCAGATGGGCCCCCGTGCTTTGAAGGAGACCTCTGGCTGGCTGTGGCAGGACGGCTAGATGAGTAGAACGAACTCAGCGTCTGTGGTTTATGGGTCTGGCTCTCCCGGTCCAAGAGTTTGTCTAAGATCTGAAGGCCAGAGAAACAGTGACAAGATACACCTTTATCTCCCAGTTTCCATTATTTTCTTTTCTCTTTGAAAAAGCCTTATGCTGTAATGTAACACGAGCTGGTTTACATATCTTGGTATCCTCCATGACACTTATGAGAACCATTGGTCTCTCTTATTCTTTATGAAGTGTCTCCAAGATTCCTCACTTACCTCCTATGGATAGAATAGCTCTTTTCTCATTATACTGGAAAAGCCCTGAGAAAGATGGTGAAATTTGTTCTCTGCCAGTCAAAAGCCCAGTACTTCAGGTCCTTTACCTTCTTGAGCTTGGCCTGGTCATCCTTATAAGTGATCATTAGTGCCAGTGCCAGGTCACCCTTCTCCCGACGCGTGCCCTCACACAAGAGGGGATGCTCTGCCTCGCTCACTGTTGTTTTCATGCCTGTGAGAAGGAGGGGGCCTCATGAGGACTGAGAACAGCCATAACTCCCAAGACAGCAGAGCAAACAGGCCAGGGCGCCCCAGCCATCAGCATGTGGGTTAAGGGGTTCTCTTGGTCCAACCAACGGAAGGTCCCATTGCCTAAGTCTTGGTCTGCTTTTCAAGACCTTCATAATCTGGCCTACTCTACCTACCCTGTTTGTATCCATTACTTTATGGAAGTTGGGCTCTTCACTCTGGTGAAGATATGACTACCACAGTGTCTTTATTCATGGTGTTCCCCCCACTGCTTTAACTCACATTCCAAATTCTAGCACTTCCCTGAGGCCTTTCCCTTGTTTGCTGCCCTTACAACACCCAATACCCAGAGCACATACTTTTGCCCTCAATTCTTGAATGTCTCATAGGCACTACTTACAGGGCATCATGGGCATGAGACTCCCAATATGGTGAGGGCAGCAGCGTGGGGAAAGCTGAGGGTGCAGCTCTTGATTCTCATATCCTACAAGTCATCCTGGCTTTCCCATTACCATATTAGCCCCTGAGAAATAGGGCCCATGTCTCATGTCTTTCAAGGCCTGGACCAGGCTTAGTTTATCGATATGCTCAAGAGATTAATAGACTCACCCAAGGCAGCAACTGCTGCTTCAAATCCAAGCTCCTCATCCCCAGGCATTTCGTTGTTCCAATTGCGACTTGGGGGCCGGGAACCCGTGGGAGAAACCACTGGATGAAAGTTGGGGTAAGTCAGGCAGACAGAAGTGTCATGGAAGAGAATAAAAGGGAAGCCAAGAAAGAACCTCATCATCCCAGACCTACCCATGAAGGTACCTGATGGGTCCTAAAGATGATTCAAAGCCTTGGGGCTCTTGGTTTTTCCTTAGAGAAAGCTACCCCTATTCCAGTTCCCCACCTGCTGTAGAGCCAGGCACCATACCTGGAGTACAGAGAACGTCAAAGATGAAACTGGCTAGCATGAGGGGCAACACAGGCCGATAGTCACAGAGTGTCCCTTCCCGGAGCTCTTCTGCCCGGCACCTCATGGTGCTCATCTCACTTGGCCCCAGAGGGATCTTCTTGAGCAGGGCAGCCACCTCAGACTCCTGGTATGCCAGTTTCACCTTGGGGCACAAGAAGGAGTTTAGACCTCATTGAGGAAGACCAAGGTGCAAGGCTCTGAAGAATGAGGTACAAGGCTCAGATAGGACCTCTGACCTCCAAGGCCTTGGTAGAAGCTGGGGGCCGCTGTAGCTCCAAGGCAAACATGCCAACTCGGAAGGCCAGGTTGTGGTGCTCTGGACGCTCACTTAGCACTGTCAACAGGAAGGCCGCCTTGGTCAGGGTGTTGGTAGCCACCCAGGTTTGACGGCTCGTGGATACCTTATTCTTCTTGCCCTAGAGAGAAGCAGCACAAGGAGGTAGGCAGATGAGTCTGACTCATCTTGGTGGAAGTAGAAGGAGACTCTCACTTGGGGTGGGGCACAGGAAAGGGCCAGGGGTAAATGAGTGTGGGGAGGGGAGGGGACAGGGGTCTCTCTCACCTTGGCAGGGGGCGGCTCTACCTTGAGGTCGGGTGGGTTGGCTAGCAGGTCCTGGGCAAGCTCCACGGTGAGACGGGAGGCCTCGTTGCTGTAGCCGTGCGCATGCAGGGCCTCAGCACAGGCAAATAATATCTGGAGAGAGGACATGGGCACCAGACAGGTTGAAACCCCAACTGCCAGGACACCACTCACTCACTCAGCAAACATTCCTTAAGCACTTGCTGTATGCTGGGCCCTGTGCTGGCCTGGAGTATACCACAGGAGCTCACTATCTGGTGAGAGAGACACATGAACACACAAGCCAGTGTGATGCCAGCCACTGTTGGGAAAGGTCAAGAGGGGAGTGGATGAGGAGGACACCTCATTGGGACCTGGGGTGGAGGACAGTGTTCCTGAGCCCTGTAGAGGGAGCAGGAGCTAACTAGCAAAGTGAGGGAAGA
Source organism: Dasypus novemcinctus (assembly GCF_030445035.2). Lineage (NCBI taxonomy): Eukaryota > Metazoa > Chordata > Mammalia > Cingulata > Dasypodidae > Dasypus > Dasypus novemcinctus. The sequence continues at coordinate 82,868,147 of NC_080678.1, read as the reverse complement.
GCATTCTAGGCAGGAAGGCCAATCTGTGAAAAAGTATGGATGCTAGAGAGAGCACAGCACACTTCACGCATGGTTCAGCTGACTGGAGCATAAAGGACAGGGTCGCTAGAAGAGGCTGGATAAGCAGGCCAAGATCAGATCCTATGGAGCATTATAGATCATGCTAAGGACCTTCATTTTTATCCTAATGGCGACAGGAGAACACTAAAGAGTTTTAAGCCAGGGAGATTCACAATCAGACATTCCAGAAAAAAACAAGATGGAAGCAGTGAAGGGAATATATTGCATGCAGGGAGACGACTTAGGAGCCTGCTATAGGACTCTACCAGTCACACCAACAGTCCTGATGCTCCCAACTAGATGGCCCTGCCCAGCTGTGGCTAAGGAGCACCCAGCCCTCCTGACCTCTCCGCAGAATCCCCTCACCTCCATGCGGCTCTCCTGTTCCAGTGGCTTCAATCCGGCAAAAAGATCGTGCTCCTCCCCAGCCCCACCCTCGGGCTTCTCCTCCTCGCCCCCAGCCCCATCCTGGGCGTTCAGATAATATGCCTGGTAGTCGTCATCCTCTTCTCCAACTGCAGGGGCTGCTTCTTTGGTCTTGGGGAGACCACTGCCACTCTCATCAGTGGAAGGGAGGTCATCCCGGGTACAGATCTCCCTGGGCAGGAGACCGGGGGCAGAGGCTGTGGGAAGCTCAGGCCCCTCTGAGAAGTACACACCACCATCTTCTTCATAGGTATCTGGGGGGTCAGGGAGGAAGGTAGAAGGGCCTCGGGGGCCACTAGGAGGGCAGGGTGGAGGGCTCTCAGGAAATCCACCAAAGGTGCTGGCCTCAGCACCCAGGGCCAGGCTGCTATCATCCAGGCTCATCTCTGCCAGATCTGGCTCCAGGGAGCTGTCTTCACTGCTCAGTCGTCGCTTGCTCCCGCTGCCTGCGGAGCCCTTGCCCCCACTGCCAGCCCCGCCCAGTGCCTTGGCTTTGCCCCCACCTGGACCCATCTTATGCAGGGCTTTATCTCCACCCTCAGCTGAGAGGCGGCGGGGACCCCGCTGTGACGAGGGGACCCCCTCACCCAATCCCTTGCGCTTGGCCCCAGGTTCCTTGGGCCGCACAGCTGGCTCAGAAGGAAGAGGTCGCGGCCGGTCCCTGGATTCCTCCAGGCCCCCTGAACGGGAGGCGCCTGGCCGAGGGGGCAGGGCCCGGGCCCAGCACAGTGCCAGCTTCCGATCAGTGCCACTATAGGTGACACCAGGAAGTGGGTAGGCCTCTTCCCAGTTAAAGTAGCAGGCTTCCACCGCCGGCCGAAAGCCAGGAAAGAGCCGTTCCAATGTCTTCTTGTGCTGCCCCCGTTTCACATTCTCAATCACCTTCAGTTGCCACTGGCGCAGCTGTGCACACAGTTCCCGGCGGCTGTGGGAACAAGGAGCAGGAGGCTGTTAGGAGGCTATCCTCTGCACTGAGAAGGGAATGGAGGAGGCATATGTCCTGGGAAGAGGGGCATGGGAAAAGGATGTAGGGGACCACTTCCTGAGCCAAACCCACAGATATCAGTCCCAAACTCAAGGAACTGTGGAAAGTTGGTGTTATTTAGGAGAAGGAAGGAAGGAAGTCTCTTAGAAAAAGGACTCGTAAAACACTGGCAACTAAGTGCTCAAGACTAGGATAATGGTGTGTCTGTGTGTGTACAAGGAGATACGGGCTTGGTCTGTCCTGGGCTGGCCCAGTCTCAGTGCTGTGGTGAGCCGGGGAGGAGACTCACCGCTGGGGGCTGAGTGCAGGGTCCAGCACAGCCAGCCTCCATAGTGTGACCATCTCGTCACACATGCTGGCACATGCATGGGCTGCCACCTCGGACTGCCCATTGCTACGGCCTGTGTGCCCACTGGCGCTGCTGTGGGAGGCTGAGGTGCGCACGCTGTACCACCAACCTGTTATCTGGAAACAAAGAGGGCTATGAGATGCACCTAGTAGCCCTGAGAAAGACAGAGGAGCCGTCACCAGGGTCCATGTCAGAAAAAGGGGAATCGAAGTTAAGAGAGGCAGAGAATGAACAAGCATGGGGCTCCCCAACTCTGGCGAATTACCTGCTCATAGGTGAGGCACTGGTCAGTGAGGATTTCCAACAAGGGGGCAGCATTGCTGTCCCTCCGCTTGAACATTTCCCGCACAATGCTAAGCAGGTTCCAGACGCCCTCTGGTTCCCGGCCCCTCAGAGGGCGCAGCAGGCAGGCCCACTCAGCAGCGGCTGGAGGCTCCGTGGAAGACAGATACATGGAGTTTACATCACTGTAATAGAGGCAGAGAAGAAAATGGTGACATTAAGTCAGGGCTGAATAAAGCAGATGAAACAGGGCTTTGACACAAAGGGGGTCCTGACCCAAAGCAGAGTATAGGGAAAAAAGAATGACCACGAGAAAAATTCTTAAGTCGCTCTCTGCCTCAGTTTCCCTATCTCTCAAAGGAAGAAAATAATTCTTTTTCTACCTAGATAAGAACAGAACACTATGCAACTGTATAAAAGTACCATCGTGCATTGATTTATTAGTAAACATAAAGTGAACACCTTCTGCACTGGGCTAGTACAAGAATACAAGGTGAGAGACATGGAGATGAATAGAACAAAGGGTCTGTCAACAGCCTCAGGGGTGCTCTCCTTCCACCAGACACAGGTATGAAAAGATCCAGTTTACCTGAACACCACAGGGGAGGGGCCACAGAACTTGTGCAGTGTCTTCTTGATGTTGTCAGTGAGTGTCGATTCATCCAAATACCAAGTGCTCTGGTCTGAGGCCGAGGGGCCTGCTGTGGGGTCTGGGGGTGACAGGCAGTCAGTCACCTAGAGATAGGGGCCTGGATTCGCCTGCCAACAGCAAGCTTTTAGTAAATGTTTAATCCGTGCCCTCAGCTTGCTGTCTTCCTACTGCCCTTCTCTCCCACCACACACACCTGGCGCTCCACACACTGTATTGATGGCTGTTGACTGGGAGGAGAGGAGTTCATCTAGGAGACGCTGGGCTGTAGGGAGGATCTGAGGCGAAAAGAGACCAAGGCAGAGAGAGCAAGACACAGGTGACCCCAAGGAGGCCAGGGTCCAGGAGGAAGGCTGGGACGCAGATCTGGAGCTAGTCAGGGAGGGTACGCCAACCTCGCTCACCTGCTGAGGGAGCTCACTGATGAGGTACTGAGCAAACTTCTGCAGCTGGTCCCTCTGTAGCCGAGACAGGGACTCTGAGACTGGCGCGCGCAGGCAGACTGCAGAAGCCTGAAGGGGGCATGGAGAGAAATGGAGCCAACTGAGGAAAGGCTTGCTGGAACTGGGGCTGGGGACAGGAGGCAGAGTAGGGAAGGCCATGGGGCTCACACTGTGGCCAGGCATTTGGCAGAGAAGGGAAGGACAGAGTACAGGACAGGGCAGGGAAAAATTGGGAGGGCCTCACGTTGTGGATGCGGAAGAGGCAGAGTGCCACAACATGGGTGCACCATTTGGCTCCAGCCCCACAGGTGCAGCTGCAAGAAGTGACCCGGCAGCGGTCGAACATCACAGCCACGTTGTAGGCCCCTTTAGGGGGGACCATTTGAGGAGGCACCACTGTAGCACTCAGGTGGAAACCTGGGCAGAAACATGGACGTGGTCAAGGAGAGCTGCCAAGGCATGGGTCTCCGCCCTTGACTCTGGTCCTGCAGTTATTCAGATAACACATGGTTGGATAGAGGCCCAAACAATCTGCTCCAGCTTCTTGCAGTGGGTCCTTAATTCAGAATAGAGGGGTTGGGAGGAGCAGGGGTGCCTCAGGGTACGATGGGACCCTCACCTATCTGCAATGGGTCCTTCACAGCCCTCATGCGGAAGAGCTGATCCCCTCGCTGGAACTCATCTGCACTGCCATTGGCCAGGCATGAATACAGCCTGAGGGTGAAGAGGACACAGCCAGAACTCAACAAATAACCTTCAACAGACCCCAGCAGAGACCGCAATACTCTGGGCTCTCTCCCCATTATAACTCCTTCTTGGGGAAAATCCCAGGCACTCCCTCCTCCCCTTGCCTTCCTCTCACCAGAGCCCCAAATACAGTATCTCCTTTGTTCTAGGGGAAGCCCAGCAGTCAGTGTGGAATATTAGGACCCCACTCCCCACCATTGGTCCTTTAGTTCCACCCTCTCCACCTCACCGAATATCCTCTTCATTCTCAGGGAAGCTCCAAAAAGCAATTCGGAGCTGTAGCTGCTCAGGCACTGGGGGGTAAACTTTCTCTACCACTTCAAATGGGATGTGAAATGCCACCTGCTTTGCTGACAGCTCCACCAGTGGAATCACCAGGCCATCTTTGGAAACAAAGGTTGGGGTTGAGAGAAAGAGAAGGAAAAATGAATAGGAGACAGGATTACCTGGCACAATGCCAGTGCTACATCCTGGGAGACCTCAATGAAAGAAAGGGAAGACCTAGATGAAAAACCAAGGGACTGAAGCTGGGGCCTCACAAGTGGAAAGCAGGTGCTCAACCACTGAGTTACAACTGCTCCCTCTGACTGCTTTTTCACAATCCCCTTTTCTCTAGCCAACTTCAGGTCCCTATCTAAGGAGGGAAGATGGGAATAAGTCCAGAAGAGTTAAGTGAGGAACTCCAGAAGTAAGAGAGCCTGCATGCCTTTGGTACACCTGAACCCTGACCCTCCACACTGGAAGCCTAGTAGGGGGATAGGTTATCCCAGGGAAACCTAGCTGCTATTCCTGGAATCACCTGGAATAGGACAGAGTTATCACTCAAGAAGGTTCTCCACACTGTTTCAATCCAAGAGCCATGGTAACACAACAGACTGCACACCTCACCAAATTTCAAGTGAAATTAGAAAACAGACCAGAAAATCACACCACTGAATGAAACTTTTTATTTTTTTAATTAAACCCCTTTGTTTTTGTCTTTTTTTTTTTTAATTAGAGAAACTGTGGGTTTACAAAACACTCATAATAAACGCCTTCTTTTACAAGTGAGAAACTGAGGGTGAGCCAGCATGGAATGTCATGTTTTCCCAGATTTTAATTTGTCCAGGTAGATAAAATTCAGTGAACTCTTCATCACCAAGACTTCAGTTACTTCCCTTAAAGTGAGGGTGCTCTAAACCACAAGGCTATTCTACCTACACATGCAAATATGAAAGAAGCAGGGAGGCCATCAGAAGACCACAGTGAAACTGCCCATAGAACTATGTGTGTCTGCGTGTGTGTGTACGTGAGCACTCTCCAACTAAAGGTGAATACTACTACTCCTAAAAAGTGACACCTGCAAGTTTCTCTCTGTCCCAAAGGGGTTTTAGAAACCTCTTCTGGGTGTTTGGAAAACAAGACTCTTGGGATGGCCAGAGTAGAATCACCCAAATCCCACCCCTTAACTTCTGAAAGAAGGAAGGTGAAGAGACCCACCTTCCATGGAAGCCCAGGACAAAAACCATACCATGAAAAAAGCAGGGAAAGGATGTGGTAAGTCTTGAGGCTTGTGGAGCTTCTCTTATGCATCACTGTTCCTTCCACCCCCTTTAATAAAAGCAAAATTCTTCACAGCACTAATCAGTTTATTCACAGAAAGACCCAAGGATGAAGGAAATTCACAGCGAAAAGTAGGAAAATTATTTTCTAAGGAGCACCCAGAGACAATTACCCTCACCCTTCCCCAGACCCCAAATGATGAAAATCTAAGGCTGGCTCCAACCCAGTGGTCCCAGCCTTGGCTCTGACACATGTTCACTGAGCCAGAAGAAAAGGTTCTGGTCTAAACTATGGACTATGGAATCTCTGCCACAAGTCAGTTCACATCCACTTTCTACTGGATGGGCTCTCATCTTGGTGGAGATCCTCTGAGATTGGAGATCCTCACCCTGAAGCAAGAAAGTTCCAATGCACTTTGCAATGAGATGACACACTTCAACTGGTCACTTCTTCAGTACTTCTGGCCACAATTTTCCCCCTGCCCTCATTCCCTTTTCCAGTTCGTTGACTTGTCTCATGCTGAATTGTAAGTATTCCCAACTTAGAAACCTGAGTCCCCTCCCTTACCTCAATTCCAAGGCAAGAAGAGTACAACAAAAGATCTACTTTTGGTCGCTAATCCGATCCAACCCAGAATTTCTCTGCCATCCCTCACACACACACAAGCACGTACACATGCACATAAACATACGCTGTGTAAAGAACACTAAAAGGAATGAATCTGTCCAGGGCCCCAGAATGCCTTGCCTTAAACCGACCCACCCCAGGAGCGCCGGAAAGGCGAGTCCTGAAGTCCATTCTAAGCCTGGGACAGCTCCGTTAGGGACAGCTCGCGGTCCCGGACAGCTCCCAAGCAAGGCCCGAGCAGGGCCTGCTGATCCACCCGCTCCACCACCCCCCGCCTCCCGCCCACCCTCACCTCGCATTCTGGTACCGCCACTGCCACCTCCGCCACCGCCGCCAGTGGGAGAGTTGGGCCCCGCTGACTGTTTGCGCCATCCCCGCCAGTTCTGGCAGAGGCTCTCGGCCTCGGAGATGAAGGAACAGAGCGAATCCTCCTCAAAGCGGTCCGAATCCTCGAAGGAGAAGCGCTCTCCGTCCTCCCACTCAGCGAACATCAGCTCCATGGGGCCCGCACCCCCCGGGGCCGGGTCCCCCCCCGCGGATCCGGGGCCTGGGCCGCCGGCCGGGGACTGAGGGGAGGCCCGGGGCCTGAGGGGCGAGCCGGGGCTGGGGGTGGCCGGGGCGCTCAGGGCGGCCGTGCCGGGCGAAGATCTCAGGCCTGGGAGAGATACGGGACCCAGCCTCGCCACACAGCGAGGTGCGAACGGGGATCGTGGCCAGTCTCCGAGACTCAGGGCCCGGACGAAGCGCTCGGCGGCCGGGGCCTCTAGGTGGCTGCGGCACCGCCTCCCCCATCAGCTGATCTGAACTTCCGGCCGCGCCGGCCACCACCACTTCCGCCCTCGCGCGCTCTGTGGAACTCGGCCCGGTACGGGCAGATGGAGGGGACATGTTTGTTTAATTGCTGCATTTCCTGCTTTTTGTTCTCGAGCCCACCTTCGGACACCATAAGCGGAAGCCAATCCCCCAAAGATATACGAAACGACTACAAATCCAGGCAATAACTTCGTGTCCATAATGTCCCCAAGGCATAAACAGCCGCCATGCATGCCGGGAATTGTAGGCTGTCAGGAGACAACATACGAACCATTGGATGGAGTTAGTGTCCTAACTCCCGATAGGCCCCGGGGCAATATCGCTTTCTGGGAGTTGAAGTCCTGAAGCCTGCATTCAAGAATGCTTTTTATCGATTCTAATTGGAGAAGCATCAGGAAAAGGACGCATTCAATTTCAGAAAAATGGTTGTGCTAGTTGTCAGTAAGGCCTTAGAGTCTAGATATTCTTAAACGTTTTTTGTGCCATGGACCCTTTGACAGTCTGGTGAAGCCCGTGGACCACCTTCTCAAAATAAAATACAGTAATTACAAAGGAAACCAATTATGTTGAAATAGTTAAGATATTAGCATAAATTTGTAGCATAAGTAGTGCTTCTTTATACACTAAATAACAAGATGTAGCAGCAAGTGTAATGACTCATAATTTTGAAGCGAGTTATGAGAATATTTTGAGATGCTTGCAACCAACAGTAATGTGATATGAAAATACTGTAACTCCATATAGGTCCTGGTAATGCTACTGTGACCTGTTTCGCAGTCTTAAATGAAATGCTAAATTTCAGTTGAAGTTAAATAATTTTTTCCAGGGAAGCAGCTGTGGCTCAATCGATTGGGCTCCCATCTACCATATGGGAGGCCCTGGGTTCGCACCCCAGGGCCTCCTTGTGAAGGCAGGCTCGCCCACACCTGTGGAGAGCTAATGGCCCGTACCTGCAGAGAGCTGGCACAGCAAGATGACACAACAAAGGGAGACAAGCAGACACAGAAGAACATGTAGTGAATGGACACAGAGCAGATAGCAAGCAAGCCGCAAGGAGGGAAATAAATAAAATTAAATTAAAATAAATCTAAAAAATATATAATAATAATTTTTCTATCCAAGACTGGGGAGTCTGTAGACTACAGATTAAGAACTGCAGTTCTTAAAGGGCCAGAGCACTTAATTTATTCTTCAGCTTGCAGAACTAGGAAGTTGCCCAAGGCTCTACCCATTTGGTATGAGGATTATGGGAGGAAGTAGTTGTGGGAGTATGCATTAAATGCTACACTGATTCCTAATGTCAGGGGGGTCACAAAAGTAAATAATGTCAGCAACCAAGTAGGTAACTTATGAGGTGAACTAGGAGATACACAAGTTGACAATTGACAATTTAAGTCTTAGTTTCACCACTTGCAATACGAGGGAAGCGGATGTGGCTCAACTGAGTGTCAGCCTACCATATAGGTGGTCCAGGGTTCAAACCCAGGGCCTCCTGGCCCATGTGGTGAACTGGCCCACACACAGTGCTGCCGAGCATAAGGAGTGCCATGCATGCAGGGGTGTCCCCCGTGTAGGGGAGCCCCAAGTGCAAGGAGTGCACCCTGCAAGGAGAGCTGCCCGAGAGAAAAGCGCAGCCTGCCCAGAAGTGGCACCACACACACAGAGAGCTGACGCAGCAAGATGACAAAACAAAGACAGATTCCTAGTGCTGCCAAGAATGCAAGCGGACACAGAGGAACACACAGCATGGACACAAGAGAGCAGACAATGGGGGGGGAAGAAATAAATAAATCTTAAAAAAAAAAAATACAAAGAGTGGCAAATATGGACAAATGAAAATCAGCTCTACCTGATTGTTGTCATGTGGGAATGAGAAACTAGGGTTGCCAGGTCTTTTGATCTTTCAAGGAAACCTAAAAGTGGATTTTTTTTTTTTAAGATTTATTTCTCCCCCCTCCCCTCATTGTCCATTCGCTGTGTGTTCTGTATCTTGCTTGTATTCTCATTTGGCAGCTCCAGAAACTGATCCGGTACCTTCCAGAGTGGGATAAAGGCGATTACTCTCTTGTACCACCTCAGCTCCCTGTTCCGCTGTCTTCTTTTCTCTCCTCTGTGTCTCTTGTTGCATCACCTTGCTGCGCCAGCTCTCCACATCTGCCGGCACTCCTGCACGGGGTGACTTTCCTGTGCAGGGCGGCTTTCTTGCACAGGGTGGCATTCCCATGCTGGGTGGCACTCCTGCATGGGGCTGCATTCCCATGTGGGCCGGCACTCCGCGTGGGCCAGCTTGCCTTCACCAGGAGGCCCTGGGCATCAAACCCTGGACCTCCTATATGGTAAATGGGAGCCCAATTGGTTGAGCCACATCTGTTTCCCAGATTTTTTTATAAGACATTTTTCTATTTCTGAATGAGGTCAACTAATTTCAAACAATTTTTTAACTGTATGGGCCAATGAAAACACATCTGTAGAAACTTTAGGTCACCAGTTTGTGAACTTCTGATTATTCAGAAGTACCTTGCAGGGATCATGCATAAAATAGGCAGTCACTAAATACAGATAAGAGAAAAAAGCTCTTCTTATAGGCACACTTCAACATTCCTAGTGCATCAGAACTTCCAATGAAGCAAAGGACAAGACAGAGGTTTTTCTTCTAGGGAAAATCAGGGAGCAAAGAATTTTCAGGGTCTAGGGGAGAATGCAGGGTTCAAGCTTGGAGGGTATCCCCAATCCACAACAAAACACGAAGTTCTCTTCATAGGATTTTATTTCAAGATAAAGGAAAACTTCCACCCAGATCATTATTCCAAAGGGTGAAAACAATGTTTTGCCTAGTTCTACCCTTCACAGAGGGCATGTAGTGCAAATGTACAAACTATATCTCCGACAAAGTTCTCAGAAGCCAAAGACCAGTCATTGAAAATGCCTCTCCATTTTTCAGCTGATGTGAGGTTTGTTAGGAAATCTCTGTATCAACTTATTCAATTTCTTGGGAGATAAACCCTCAGACTCTCCGGGGGTCTCCTGGATTGATCTCATCTTGCGGGCTGCCTGAAAACAGAATAAAAACAAGAATGACAGCTTTAAAGTTTTCTCCTGACCTAGGGCACATGATTCTCAAAATGCCCCAAAGAAAACAAAGGTAATAACCAGCCCAGATAGACTGTTATCCTCTCAGACCCCTTTCAACAAAAGGGACTGGGACCTACAAATGACTGTGTGATCTGAAGCTACTTTACCAGTCAGTAATTAGTTTACCTGTAAACCAAACAAATTGCCCTCAGGGAGCTTCACTATCTTAGTTCAGTTTCAGACAGTAATGCCTATTTAAGCAGGAATTGAAATTTTACAAAGTGGTTTTCCCATGGTGGCATATTATTATTAACCTCACCTTATATATGGCAAAACTAAAACTCACAGTAGTGAAATAAGTCACTCAAGATTACACAGCCTTCAAAACCGTAATCTTTCTCATTTTGGTGTGCAGTCGCTCCCCAAACTTTCCTCACCCTTTCAGGATGAAAACAGCCTTCCTATTTTAGCACGAACAGTAGCATAAGCAAAACAAGTTGTACTTGTAACCTAGCAAGCACCTGAGAACAGACATAGAGTTCTATAAAAAAAGAACACAGCCCAGGAGATTTTAATATTAACCAGACCTTTTACATCTATTTCTTTGTAAAGAAAATCTATGATGTGTCCTTGTAATGCTTCACTCATTCCCTATTTTACCACCATGAAACTTAGAGATACCAGGCACAGTATGTATCCAAAATGTTAACCAGAGCAGAAAAACTAGAAAAGGTCCCCAAACCTGTTCCCAAGGATGCTGAGTCTATGATTAATATTCTTGGTTTCAAATCATGTCTATGATTAATTCTGTTTCAAACCTATATAAAAGCTGCTAAAGACAAACAAACAACCTTGACAGAGGCAGATTTGAGATGAATTAGATCTCCTGCCCTCTGTCGGCTAATAAAGCCCCTTTTCCTTCCCAGCCTTGAGTACGTGTGTCTACTCTGCGGCGCCGAGCGATGAACCCATGGACTGTTCCGGTCTCCGTCACTATCACCTAACACGCGGCAAGGAGAATCATTATTTTTATCTCCCCGTTTTCCTCCTGAGAGGACATCCCAGGAGGCTTCTATTACCTCAGCTTTAGAAGCGCAATCGTAGAAATCCTGGATCTCTTTTTTGCATGCTTCGTCGCGGAATTCATTCTGCTTCCAGCAAGCCATCATCACCGACATCTCTGTTACACAGGTCGCCTCTGGATGGGGCAGAACGGGAGGACCCTCCGTCACAAGGAGACGTTTACCTTTCTGCGCTCCCACCCGGCGGCCCCCTCTCCCTTCCGGCCTCCTTCTGGGGCCTCCCCAGCTCCGACTGCTCACCGCCCTTCTCCCGGCGCCGCTCCCCGACGCGGTTAGCTAGGATGAGGGGCTTGTTGGGCTTCAGTATAGGTTTCCGCGGGTTCCCCAACCGCGCTAGGCGGCCCCGCAAGCTGGGCGTCGCCATTGCGCCCCGAGCTCCCGGCAGGCTCTGCGGCGCCGTGCGTAACCCCGCGTGACCCCTACAGGCCCTACGGGGCACCGCGCAGGGCAGTCGGGAAGCTAGGCTGCTCGCCAGCTTGTGCCTTTTTTTTTTTTTTTTAGCCGGAGCAGCTGCCTTGCTGGGTCCGGATACACGCAGGATCCTTCCGTCAGCAGGTTAGATTTTGGAAGATTTGTCCGCCGGCCTAGACTACTCTTTGTGGCCTCCAGGTCCTGCAGCTTAGGGGCCTTACTGGGCCGGGGACACCCTAGAAAGAACTTAGGTAAATGGACAATCGGTTCTGGTAGTAGCCGGAGTTAGAGGGCTAATGACGTAGGCACAGGTAGAAAGGATGGGAGAATTAGTATATGTATATATCAAAATATCAGACTTTTAAGTTTTATTTATTACTCCCCACCCCCTCGTTATTTGCATTTGCTGTGTCTGCTTCTGTGCTGGTCTTCTTTTGAGGAGGCAGGGGCAACCAAACCCAGGACCTCTGATGTGGGAGGGAGGTGCTTGCAGCACCTACCCCGTGAGGTTGTCTTCCTTAGGAGGCACCAGGCACCGAACCTGGGAATTTCCATGTGGTAGGCTGGAGCTCAGTTGCTTGATCCACATCTGCTTCCAATGTGAGGTCTTAAGAATAAATATTAAGGCAAGGTCCTTTACTTCATGGCGCTCCACTCATTTCCTGAACAGCTGGTGTTGCCCACTTGGAGAATTGTTACATTGTTGATAAAGCTCTCTTCTTCCTGTTTGACACTCCACACGGCCTAGGCGGCCCTTTTTGTACATCCTGCACAAGGTGCAGCAGACCAGAGGACAAGACTTTCAAGTTTTAGGTTGGGGAGAGATTTTGTTTTCTTTTCATGTTGTTTTTGACTCCCTTTAGAGCAGGGGTTCCTAACAAGGGGTCCTTGAGGCTTGACTTGAAATTCAAAAAAACAATCTTGGTACAGGTGTGATATATTTCTTAAATAATACATGGACTTAGTAAGGGGTCCATGGTTTTCACGTGACTGGCAAAGGGGTCTGTGGAACAAAAAAGGTTAAGAGGGAAGTGGACTTGGCCCAATGGATAGGGCGTCCGCCTACCACATGGGAGGTCTGCTGTTCAAACCGGGCCTCCTTGACCCGTGTGGAGCTGGCCCATGCGCAGTGCTGATGCGCGCAAGGAGTGCCGTGCCATGCAGGGGTCCTCCGTGTAGGGGAGCCCATGTGCAAGGAGTGCCCCCCGTAAGGAGAGTTGCCCAGCGCAAAAGAAAGTGCAGCCTGCCCAGGAATGGCGCCGCACACACGGAGAGCTGACACAAGATGACTCAACAAAAAAGAGACACAGATTCCCGGTGCTGATAAGGATAGAAGCAGTCACAGAAGAACACACAGCGAATGGACACGGAGAGCAGACAACTGGGGAGGGTGGGGAAGGGAAGAGAAATAAATTAAAAATGAATCTTTAAAAAAAAAAAGGTTAAGAAACCCTGCTTTAGAGCCACTCCAAAGTTGCAAAGAAAAGTTATATTCATTTATTTTAACAATTATAGTACTTAGATAGCAGTTTGCTCGTGGGGTAGGGTGAGGTTTAAGTACTTTCTCATTCATCTTATTAACTCTTACCAGTCCTGAGATGATGCTTACTAGTCTATAAATTCCTATTTATAGACTTCATTTGTGATGTCCAGCTTCATCAGACTTGGTTCTAAGTGACTTTTGTCAGTTTACAAAACAGAGTCTAAAGATTTGCCAGACATTCTCAAAGCATTTCCAAATAAGCTCCAAGAAATGTTTTTGGTAATAGAAGCATAACATGAATAAGATTATAGTTCATAATATGACTACCTCAGAGAAGCAATATTTATTTTGATGTGTAAATTTAGTGTGTTAAAATCAGTCATTCCAGATTTTCAGATTCTTCCAGTTGATCTCTGCATGCCTTAAGTCTCAATTCACATGTCAGAGAAGCCCTCCCTGACTTCCCACAACCCACCACCATCAGTCGCACCATCTGCCCTGTTTTGTGTTCTTCACAGCACCTTTCATAGTCTGACTTATTCATTTATTGTGTCTGGTCTTATCCACCCCTACAACTAATTAAAATGTAAGCACCATAAGAGAAGAGACCTTGTCTATCTTCTTCATTGCTGAGTCCCCAGTAAATACTGCCAGTAAGTACTTGCTGCACAAAGGTTTGAAATATTTTTTGCAGGTCTCCAACTGTTCGTTACCATGCCCTAGAAAAATAACCAACCAGAAGACACCACTTAAAAAGAAGCAGTTTATTATACAAAATGAAACCTGAGATAATAGAAAATAGCAACATTTGTAGGAATAGTCATCAGTCTCACTAATCCCCCTTCAACGGCATAAATAAAAGCAATTCCAGTTAGACACTTGTACCACCAAAAACCCTAATCTTACAGTGAGTGAGCCTGCTGCTGTCTGAAAAAATTCATACTGCCTGCTTTGCTCATAGGGAACACAAAGCCTTTAGTTGATAAGTATCATGTGGCTATTCCTGGTTCTACTTTCCTTTGTGGCACCTGGTTTACCCTGCTCTTTTGTGAATACTAATATGGTGATAGGAATAAAGAAAAAAGTCTGGGAAGCACTGACACAGAGCAGGCCTGAGAGTCCACCATAATCATTCACAAACAGCCAGTCTACTTTGTACATATAAAGTGCTACAGAAATGCCAATGTGAACTGGTATAATTAAACAGGAGGGGTAAGGCTGATTCTATACCTTGCATAACCATCACTTACCCTTTTTATCAGCTGTAATATAATTTGAGCCCTAACTTAGGTTTGTACTTGTGTAATAGGTATTTTGCACTTTAAATTGGCATCCACATTTAAATAAGATTAGAAATCAGAGTCTGTGTTTGACTCATTTCATGTGTACCTACTATGGTATCAAATTTTAACAGATGTATTTTTGAAAGTCTTTTTCTCCTGTTTTTCCTGCAGAAGCCCCAACAGACTAAGCAAACTTTCCATGGTGTTATGAAGGACATTTTATGTTAAAGAATAAAATGAAGAACAGCCCTGGCAGTGAAATCCAGCTTAGATTACAGTTTTCCTCAATGGCCACATCACTGGAAGTCACAATATTAAATGTGGACCCTACTTGTTGAAGCATCTAACATCTATCTAGCTATCTACTCATTTGCTACAGATATATTAATAAGCTATGGAACTTCCCTAGTGATAATTCATGAATACAGCAGCATTATAAGCAGAGCAGCTGTGAGGCCCAAGGTATTCTTTCTTGTTTCAGTGCCCTAGAGAAAGCTAATGGTCTCCCAGCCCAGAGGAAATTAGGTTGTATGTTTAAACCACAGTAATCAAAAGGTTTGGGAGCATCCCCAAATCTGACTGACATAGCTTTTTTTTTTTTTTAAAGATTTATTTATTTATTTAATTTCCCCCCCTCCCCTGGTTGTCTGTTCTTGGTGTCTATTTGCTGCGTCTTGTTTCTTTGTCCGCTTCTGTTGTCGTCAGCGGCACGGGAAGTGTGGGTGGCGCCATTCCTGGGCAGGCTGCTCTTTCTTTTCACGCTGGGCGGCTTTCCTCACGGGCGCACTCCTTGCGCGTGGGGCTCCCCCACGCGGGGACACCCTTGCGTGGCATGGCACTCCTTGCGCGCATCAGCACTGCGCATGGCCAGCTCCACACGGGTCAAGGAGGCCCGGGGTTTGAACCGCGGACCTCCCATATGGTAGACGGACGCCCTAACCACTGGGCCAAAGTCAGTTTCCCATAGCTTTTTATTTAGCCAGCTACTTGTGCCTTAAATCTATTGCCTTGCCTCCCCAACCCCTCAAGTTTAGGGCTTTAGGTGGGCTCCACCGGTAAGTAGTCTCCGTACCAAAAGAGCTTTACAGAAGGTTATCAGCAATAGAGTAAACAAAGTTGGAATACTCATCCCACTTAAAGTGAAAAGTGCTAGAGAATATGTGATGATTATTAATACAGCTAGTTTAATATAACTAGAGCTATATTACTAGCAGCTTTCTCCACATAACATCCATGACTTTGAGGAAAATGGGACTTTGTAGCTTATAATTTTTTTTTAATTAGGCAGACAGTAAAGAACAAAGACCTATAAAAAGATATACTTTGGTTTATATTGGCCTATTTTTAACAATTTCAAAATCATTTTAACTTTTTCTGCCATTATTTCTAACCTTGGTCTCAATCTCTAATATAAAATAGAGCAGGGCAAATCATTAAATTGACATGGTATATATTAGCCATTGAATCCCTCCATTTCATGAAAAAAATTCCAAATATTCCCTAGATAAGGAGTAAGAAAAGCTGCCAAACCCATAGCCAACTTAATGCAGGGAAGAGGGATTATGAGAATAGTGCCAAGGTTGCTGCACCTTCATCAGAAATGGTGGAAAAGGGCCTAAAACCAGAAAGGAAAAAAAATCTATAATTAAAAGTTTGACATGAGAGACAGAGTAACTGATATAAAAAATACAACTCCAGAGGACCAGAATACAACCAGCCATAAGTTTTGCTTCACCACCAACATGACAGTTTATAAAGAAAGAAATGAGGAAGAGAGATTATTAGGAAAGGTACTGAATAATGAGAAGCTTTGGGAATAAAACAGGAGAAGTTTTAAGACCCTAACTTTGCTCCTCTTACCTCACTGGTAGTCAGTTACTAAGGTGATGCTCTAGTCATCAGTTGAGAGGATGAACTGGCTAAAGAAATGAGCAGTCCTTGAAAAGTTCTCTTGGACCAGCATCTTGAAGCAAATCAGTGTTTCAGGTTTCTTTTCCCGCTGAACCAAGAACTGAATGCCTCCACCTCTCCTAGAGGCCCTTTCACCACAGGCTGAGACCTTGGCTACACATCATTAGAATAAACTATCAGTGGGTATAACTGGAATTTCTTGAATCCATGATAAAACTTCATTACAGGTCTGTGCAGTACATGCCCCCTATGTCCGTTGGTAGATAAGCACTGTCCATTTCCTTAGTTCTACCAAGTTAACGGTTCTCACAGGGTAATTAGAGGTTTTGGTTCCTTTTCATGAAGATCTCATGTAGATAATCCCAAAATTTCTTCTGCTGTGTTTCATTATTGTGAATCATGGCAGTGAGAGCTTCCCCCTGGTCCAGACCTTGCCAGTAATCTTGCAGCCACATCTCCTTCCAGCTGAAACACCAAAATGGGGTTGGATTATGGAACTTCAGCAAAGTTGTGAGTCCTGCCTTTCTCTGAGTGGGGCCAAAGAAACCTTAAGCAGATATATTATCTGGCTAGGAAATGTGAAGTAAATCCAGTACTAGCACAACTGACAGGGCAGCAAGCCACAAACATGCAGTCCACTCAGTAAGTTAAAATTCCTGACTTGCCTGCTTCTGGTTCCCCAATGTAGAGGAAATTCAGAGGTAGGCAGAACCGTGGGCAAACTATGGAAGCAGCAGTCTCCCTAAGGGAAGCAATGGAGCAGGGGGTTTTAGACGGTTATCTATTAACTTGCACTTTTATTCCGATAATTAAAATGAAGGTGAAGTGGCATCCACAGTCTAGAAAAGACCATAATATGAATATCTCCTTTTTTGTTTTATACTTTTCCTCCAGTATATCACAATGTTATGTTCAGCACATAAATTAGATACAAAATACTTGATGGAAGACTCCACCATGAGGA
The DNA here is from genome assembly GCF_030445035.2 of Dasypus novemcinctus. Classification (NCBI taxonomy): domain Eukaryota; kingdom Metazoa; phylum Chordata; class Mammalia; order Cingulata; family Dasypodidae; genus Dasypus; species Dasypus novemcinctus. The sequence continues at coordinate 82,851,018 of NC_080678.1, read as the reverse complement.
CCAAACTGCCAGCAGACTATAAGCAGCCCTCTGCTGCCATCCACTGTTCAAGTCAGCCTCTTCAGGCCAACTGGCAGCCTCTCTCAAGCTTAATATTCTTAGAATGTCTCTTCCAACAGTTGTGGTTTCCTGCAAGTAGCTTCAAAGTGTTCCCACCCACCTCTCATGCTGTCTTTGTTTCCCAATGCCACCGCCTCCTGCTACTTACTAAGCAGCCTCCTCAATTCCCTTCCAGTCCACACTTCCACCATTGTTGAATTAATCTTTTGAAAGCATTCCTTTGATTCTATCTAGGGTGAACATATAACATCATCCAAACTAGGACACTTTTAAGAGTGGGAAAAAAATATTATAAGGTGAATTGTAAATCCGTGGAAGTGGATAGAGTTGATGGTAACATTATAGTGAGTATAACTAAACTGCCAATTTGTAAGTGTGAATGTGGCCTAAAGGGGTAGTCTAGGGACGTTTGAAAAAAGAGAAAGACAGAGACAATGACAATTAAATGCATTCCATCATCCTGAATTGGGTCTAATAACAGAGGTGAAAATACCCCAAAGGACATTATTGGGATAACTGAAAAAACTGAACACCATTTATGCCTATTTCAATGTTAAATTTCCTAAACCTGATAGCTATACTTAAGGTGGTCACATAAGTGAATGTTCTTTTCTAGGAAAATATACATGACAGTGTTAAGTATTAAAGGAGAATGATGTATATAACCTATTCTCAAGGGTTTAGAAGATAGATGACAGATGGATCAGATAGAGATATATAAATAAATATAGATGGTAGGTAGATATAATTAGATCAAATGACATACAAAATATAGCAAAATGCTAATGGTTGGCAAATCTGGGTACCTGCATAGGGGTGCACTGGAATTCTATATGTTGTTTCTGTATTATTTTTGCAATTTTTCTATAAGTTGGAAATCATTTCAAAATTAAAAGTTTTAAAATAAAAGTGAAAGGAGGGGCTGTCAATAATTATGCCATATTACCAGGTATAAACCCTGACTATTCTAGTCAAACCTCTCTCAAAATACCATCTTTGAATTCCTCATCCCTACCTCTACCATATACAAGATGTTCAATAAACAGCTAAACTGATTTTCAGGATGGTCCAAACTCCTGAGTCTGGTGTTTTATAGCCTGGATCCAACTTACCTGCCCAACTTTGTCCCTTCCTCATCACTTCGATGTAAAGACCCTCTGCTGGGGTTAAAGTCTTTTTTGAACCACTATTGCAAACATTCTCCACATCCGTTGGCATTTTGTTTGTCTTTTCTCCCCAACTAGACTCTTGACACTTTAAGGGCAAGAGTGAGCCTATGTCATAATTCCCGTATACAGCACATAGTGCTAGTTCATTGCCCACAGTAAACTCTTCAATAAATCATTTGATTTGACAGCTGCCTGGGACCCAACAACCCTTACCTGTCATTCTCAAGAATCTCTTCCACATTGCCAAAGCCAGGTGTGGGCACTGGGCAGTCCATGTGTGAGGGTTGGGCAATGTGAGGTTCTGGGACAGGGGTGTCCCCAGGAGAGGCCGCGTGGGCTTTCTCGGCCTCCAGGCGAGCTAGTTCATGGTCACAGACGAAACACTCGAAGCCGTTGAGGTAGTTAGGCAGTAAAGGATCATTCACTCCCCACTCCCGATGCTTCAGGCTATCCAGGAGGAACTGGTTGGTGATGCCCCCAGGTTGCTTGTATGCCAGGTATTTCACATATTCCTCATCATTCTTGTCCAAAAAGTCAATAAACTCAGCCAGTTTCTGGGGTGACTCAAAGTCGTTAATCAGGATGATGGAATGATTGTTCGGCATCCAGTCCCTCACTGAGGGAGAGCCACGGTACACGGGCACGGCACCCAGATGCATGGGGCGCCACAGTTTTTCAGTCATGTAGTCGTCACAGATGGCATTTTCGAGGGCCAAGTGGAACTTATAGCGGGACAAAAAGGCCAAGAGCTCTGGATCCTCGGTGGTGGCCGTGGCGGTGTCCTGTAACCGCGCAGTGGGCAGTTCCCGGTTTTGTAGGCATTTCCCGTAGGAGTCGACCTGAGTAGGGCAGAGCGTACGGCTGTCAAGAGGGGCCCTAGCCGTGCCCACCCTTCCCCGCCCCCGCCGCGCCCTCACCCACCGGGATGTGGCGCATGAGCTCGCGCACGTAGCGGTCCCGGTCCGCGGGCACGTCGCAGTGGGACTGCAGGTAGAGCAGCGGCGCGTAGCCGCGGCGGCGCCACTCTGCGCGCTCCTGCAGCGGAGGCGCGGCGCGGCGCAGGTAGGCGGCTCCGGGCAGCCACTGCAGCGGCAGCGGGTAGTCCGAGTGGCGGCTGAAGGTAGCGGTAAGATTGAAGAGGCGGATGCCGGGCGCATGGCTCAGCAAGAAGTTGTTGAGGGGCGACTCCTCGTGCAGGAGTGCCCAGCTCTGGTGCGCCCAGCGCGGCAGCGGCGCGTCCGACGCGCGGAAGTCAGTGCCGTAGAAGAGCAGCGCGCGCGTCCGCGAGTCCCCCTGGACCCGGCGGTCCCGGGACGCTAGGCACGCGCCGCGCGCGCACTCGATGCGCTCCGAGTCTCCCGGGAAGTGAGGAAACAGCCCTGGGCTCCACCACAGCAGCACCGGCAAGTCCACCACCTCCTCCCTCTCTGGCCGCGGACTGCCCGGACTGCGCGCCACCCCCACCGTGCCCAGCGCCGAGGGCGGCCGGAAAATCGCGCCGTCCCACGGCTCCGTCCACTCCGCCTCCCCGCCGGCCTCCACCTCCGCCATGGGCCCAAAGCCGCTAGCCACACTGACACTAAGCACCCCCAGGGCGGCAAGCACAGCCCCGGTGCGGCCAGCCGCCATGTTCACTCAGGCAGCCGACGCCGGTCAGAGAGCACAAGACCCCGCCCTGTGGCCGCTGGGGACCAGAGGAGGGCCTACGCCGCTGGAGCATGTGACGCATGCGCAGCTCTGCTAAGCCGGCCACTTCCCCGGAGCTGCACAGCCAGGTAGGACTGGCTGAAAGGAAAGTGACAGGACGCCAGAATAATGAAGCTATTGGTTACATCTTAATTTATTTTATTTCTTTACAAATTAAAGATGCATTGAAAAATAAACCAATGAAGAGAAATGAGAGGTCCAGAGCAGGGGCATCCCAAGCTGGGAACCGGCAAGCCCCCGCCACCTCCAAGCCTAGCCCTTGTCCTGTCCCAGCCAGTTGGGGTTGGAAGATAACTGTCAGCCACTCTGTCAACACCAAAGCCTGGTGGTGTCCAGGCAGGGGCGAACAGTTCCAGCAGCCTCTGCCTCTCTCCCCAACAACCCCCAGCTTGGAGAGGCAGTGTTCCAATGGGAGCTCAGAGTAGGATGTGGGCTGGCTCTGTGAGGTATTACAAGTTTGATGACCAGGCCCCCTACAGAATCATCCAGTGTTGGGGCCTCTCCAGCTAGAAAGGAGGCGGATATCTCTCTGAGGTCTTACTATATGTTTTGCAACTCGGTTCCCAGGCTCATTCATCTCTGACAGTGTGCATCTACCCACAGAATGATCACCAGTCATGGCAGGAGAGTAAGCGAGCAGTGGAAGCAGAGAGAGAAAGCTCATCAACCACCCTCAGTAACTCTGACCTGGCCTAGGAAGGACCCAAGAAGGACCAACCACTTCTCTCCACCATATATGGCATATATCCCAGCTCTTGTGTACCTGTATGTTTTATCCCTAATATAGGAAGTTGCTGATGACACTGAGCTGAATTAGCCCCCACCTGTAGTAACCTTGGGATCCTCACTCCTTCCTGCCTGGCCCTCTCTTCTTGGAGGCTGGTCCAGAGGGACACATAATATTGCCAAGGTCTTAGAGCCTTTAAACCCCCAACACCGAATCATATACAGTGAACTGAGAAACTACATTCATTACGACAGGATTAGCAGGAAAAGGAGGGTGGAGTGGGGGGAGGGGGGTTGAGGAACACCTTCCAGCAGCAGGACATGACAGAGTGATAGGATACTTGAGCCCAGAAGGGTGTCTCTTTATACCTCCCCCTCCCCCCAAAGAGACTGAGGTGGCTTCAGCTTACATGACTTATAAGAAATGGAACTTTCCTGATTTCTCTGCTGTCCTGGGGTACTTTCTGGAAGCTGGCCTGGGACCCTATGCCATTTACCCATTTGCTCTAGCTCAGTAGTTGCCGAATCTCCTTGTGCATATGACAGAGAAAGTCCACATAGGATGCTCCCCCACTCAGACTCTTGTCTTCCACCAGGAAGTGCTTGAATAGCATCTCCAGCTTGTCTTCCTGTTTCACGACGATAAGCTATGGCCATAACACAGGGTCATGAGGCAGGGCCAAAGGGAACTAAACATGCCCTGAAAGCCCACTCCCCACCCCACCTCCCCTTCCAGCTAAGGACTTGTCAAGGCAAGAAATCTAGGGTTCAGGAATAGTGTTACCTTCATGTACCGCGATCTCTGTGCCCTTAAGCTATCAATGAGACTTCGCACCTTCTTGGATAGCGGATTATCCAGAACTGGTAGAACACTCTGGAACACAAAGGTACTCTTGAGTCAAGATGGGACAGCGCAGATTTGTGCATCATCTGAAACATGGAACTCTGTGGAAAATGACACCCTCCCTTCCCCACAAGTGCTCTCTGACATTTAAGGGGACTAGCCCACTGGCTTTATTGATTTTTGTATGATTCTTATCAAGCACCCGTCCACACCCATATTCTCCTCGACTCCCTGCCCTCACCAAGCCACTGGTGATCTGACTGAAGGAGGAGACGCTGAAGAGGCTCTGAACAACACCCTGCTGGACACTGGCTCCCACCCAGAGGAAAAGGTTGAGCCCATTCTCCAACAAGTATATATCCCCGTTGCTTAGACGCTCTTCAGATGCTCGAACTGCTGGTGGTTCAGTGGTATTCTCTATAGGAGACTTTGTCTAGACAAAAAAAGAAAGAGGCAACAAGTTACCAAGAACCAAGAGATACATCTGCCTCCCACTCCCCCAAAAAAAGAAAAAAAAATTCAGGAAGCTAAATCCCCAGAGACCACCTTTTCTGGAGACTCAGTAACTCTCTCAATGTGACAATTACATCAGATTATGTATGTAAAGACAAATTCATTAGTGTAAGGCAGAAAACTTTAGCCCTTTCTCTCCTAAGATGCCCCTTCCACAGCACAATGTCTCATATTCCAGTGCTCAATCGCACCAGTGGCAGGAGTCGAGGGTAGAAGAAGACATTGGTCTCTGCCACATCCATTGAAGTCACCAGCTGTCGGACATAGGCACGGTCATCAGTTGTGACCTCAGCTCCAGGCTGCAGGACATCGCTCTTCAACACACAGTTCAGGTAAACTGGGAGCAGCTTCATGCACTCAGGAAGGATCAACTGAGGGGTTTATCAAAATAAAGTCAATTGGGGAGAAGTCCCTCCCCAATGCAAAATTTGTCCCAACAATCCCTCCTCCCACAGGCTTGTCCCACCTGTCCTGCAGAGGAGGGGCTGGCACAGTTCTTTCGGTAACAGGCCAGGATCTGGGCACACTGGGTTATAAGAGTATCCCGGACGGTCTTCACAGGACTGTTCAGGACCCCCCGATATGCTGGATGAGGCAAGGAGACAGCACGGTCACTGATCAGCCACTCCATTACACGTGCCTTCCCACCACCGGACATACCCAGAAATGCTGCAATGTTGACTGCCCTGCACCTTTCAGCCCCAGTCCCAGCCTGCCCTGCCTCTGCCCTCACCAAATTTGGCCATGTAGTTGATGAGCGTGTCAGTCTCACAGTTTCGATACAGATCAGCCAGTTGGGTGCAGCAGTTCAGGGCCAGGTTGTGGATGCGGAGCCGACGCTGCCCTGCACAGCTAGTATAGAGCAGAGCACACTACAGGAATGGAGAGAGGGGGAGCTCACACCCCTCCCTCACAAAAGCCCTCTGAAAACTGTCCCTTTGCTATATATTATTGGAGTAAACTAGAGGAAAGACTGAGCCATCCCTTCCCCAGGCTCTTCTTCCAGTCCTCTCTACCCACCTCTCACCCTCTTCCCTGCAGCCTATTTATAACCAGTGAAATTATACCCAACACTTCCTTCTCCAGCCCCTGTCTCCCGCCTGCCACCTGCAGGAGGGCTCCATTCTCTTCATTGAGCCGATCATCATGCTTGAATTCCACAGTCACTGTCTTGTCCCCATCCAGTCCAGCCAGCTCCACATCTGTTGTGTTGCTCATGTAGAAAGCCCCAAAGAAATCTACAGCACGGATACCTGAGGCCATGTGGACAGAGTCAAGGCTAAAGGCATAGTAGGTGCCACATGCCTCCCTCTCAGATTTAGCCCCCCATCTGCTCTTCTCCAACCAGGACTGACCGGTGCTTGTCCGGACACGCATCACAGCATCAAATCCAACAATCTTCTGCATATCCCGACGCAAGTCACTCAGGAATCGTTCCTGGTCATTCTCCACCTAGAGTCCCCCAGGACCAGAGTGAGTCACATCACTTAACTATGTAACTCATCTTACAGTCTACCTGCCCTCCTCCACTCTACAAACCCTATCTAAGAGCAATGACAACAATAGTGAAAATGATAAAAATGATATTGAAATGGTAATGATAGCTTTTAAGCATTTATTATGTGCTTTACATATATTTACTAAGTGCTTTACAAATATCTTATTTGACTCTGATGACAAGTTCTGATTAGTAAGTATTACAGTCCCATTTTAGAGATGAAGAAACAAAGGACAGAGTACTTAAGTAATTCATCTTAGATCATATAGCTAGTAGGTGGTGAGGCCAGACTACCAACCCAGGACAGATTTCAAGCCCCATGCTCTTAACCACTAATTCTTGTGGCTCTTTTTTTTTTTTTTTTCAGGATTGAACCAGTGACCTCATATATGAGAAGCAGATACTCAACCACTGAGCTACATCAGTTCCCACTGGCTCTCTTCTTTAAACTATGTAGTTTTCTCCTCTATTCCTGCAAGTGAATCAGTAGCTAAGAAGCCACTCCACATGTAAGCAGACATTCCCAATTCTGCTGCCACCTGCTAGCCAGAGTTGCTTGCCATACCTGAAAACAAGCATATTTGTAGACAGAGCCACCTGTGAGCTGGGGCACAACAGAAAGCGTGGCCACATCCACATACTGGTTAGGGAAGAGGAAGAGGTCTACGCAGCAGCCTTGGGCCACACACTCTTTGGCCAGGGTCTGATAGGCACCTGTCTGAGGCTGGAACAGAGTCTGAGGAAGAACAGAAGGAAGGTTCAAATATCTCAGTTCCACCCTATTTGAGACTATGTTGGTAATAAGGGATATTCAAATACATGTAAGACTTTAGCCCTGCCTCCAAGAGTAGGTCTCTAAAGTAGAGTCGACTAAGGGCTTAGGGATAAGATGGGACTGAGAAATAGAGAAGCAGTGGAGAAGGCTGGGAGTCACAGATGTGACATGTGAAATGGCAGGGTATCTGGTCCCAGTAACCCTCAAGAAAGTTTAGGAGTATAGAGAACATTTTGAAAAGTCACCACCTCTCTCTATAATAGAAAATTCTCCCACCACCCTCCAATCCCACACCTTCTCCTTGTCTGTGTTGATCAGCTTTCTGTCATCTCTATTCTTCAATTTTCCTGGTGCCTCTGCAATGGGCAGGGATGTGTGGAACAGAAACAGCTTCCCTGCACACTCAGCAGCCTAGGAAAGAAGAGAGGACTATTTGTTTGCTCGTTCCTTTATTCATCCATTATTCATTCATTCCGTCCCTCTTCATTTATTCAGTACCAACTATGTCAGACTGGCTAACTCACTTGACAGTCATCAGTCAGTGAAGAAACAGGAGTTGTATCCCAGTAGGTAAGATAGTCAGGAAAGTGAGGGAGGGGAGGCTACCAGGGATTCCAGCCTTACCTTCAGAGCCTCCATCCCAGCCTGGATAACTGGGGCAAATACTGTCTCTGTCTCCCTTGTGTCTGCAAACATTTCTGGAATCTGATCCAATAAACTGTAGAGGTAAATGATGGAAGACAATCAAAACTACTGTTTGGATTTCTCATTTCTCAATCCCCTGAAGAGTCACTTGGCCCCTAGACTGTGAAAACTCCTGAGCTACAGCCCCTGTCCATCCACTGAGCATTCTACTAGCTTGCTAGCCTTCTGTGGTTATACCACCCAATGCCCACTCACAATCTGGCTCTTACCTGGTGATGACTGTCCGGGACTCATTGACATTGACCAGGAAGCCATCTAGCAATGGCACAAACATGTCGCCCACATCAGATACAACCATCATCTGTGGCTGGGCCAATGAGCTCTTCACATTGTAGAAGTGGAGCACCTTATTGTAGGTGACAAAGCCAACGCGGATTGATGATTCTTCTGCCCCGCCCTCCCTGCAGAATGTGACATTGTTACCCAGACTTGCCACCTTCACTGCCACCTACAACTTCTTGACATTAGGATCTATCACCATTATTACCCATAGGAAACACCTCAGCTCCAAAACTCACCTAGGTAAAAAGTCTAATAGTGACTTGAGCTCCTCACAGAGGAGCCTAACAAGACCACTCCTGATGGCATTGTAGGAGACATCAATCATGAAGATGAAAGCAGGGGGGATGGGAAACTTGTTGTTCTGCAGAAGAAGGAAATGTTGGGGGGAAAGGGATATTGGCGAGCAGGCCAGTTAATTAGCGAGAAGTCAGCATCAAAGGGGACAAGGAAAGGGTGAGGGGAGGGAAATAACAGCAATTCTTAGCTGTCTCATCATCCTCCACCCACTGCTCCTCCCCCATGCTACCCTCCCTCACCTTGCAGTAATCTACAGTGGCCAGGAATTCATAAGAGCCCAGGGATAGCTCAGGACGGTCATAAGCATCCACACGTTTGCCGGTATGATCCAGATGTTGAAAATACTGGGGGGGAACTGTGGGGAGCATTGCAGTGTGTTACTCAAAGGTCCACTCAATTTTGGTTAAGGCTGGCCTTGGCTGAGCTCATTCCATTGCCCCACTTCCCCGTGTGCACCCTACTTGCCCAGGTCCCGAAAAATGGATGCACACTATCTAACTAGAAAGAGAACAATCAAGATACAATCAAGACCTCCCCCCTTACCAACCCCATCCTCCTTGAACATACCATCATTGATACAGCTGCAAAAGCAGCACTGGAAGCGCCTGCCACCCTCAATGAACTGCATGAAGGGGCACATGTATGCTTTGCAGCGATTGCAGCGCAAAGGGCCAGATTCCCCATGGTCCACAACATACAGTGAAGCCTAAGGAGCAAACGGAAAGGGCTGAGACATGTAGGGGAAGCTACGGTGGGTTCAGACATGTGGCAATAGATGAGGAGGAACAACCTGGAGGGAGAAGGGGTGTGGCTCAGACATTTTGCCAGGGAAGGGGGTACAGTAGAGGGGGAATAAGGACAAGTGATAAGGGTACTGGTCACAAGAAAATATGCCTGAGAATCTAAATTCTATAGTTCCCTTTCCCTACTCCCCATCCCACAAACTGCATTTCTCCTTAAGGAGAAAAGGGACAATAAAAATGACCATACCAAGTCAGGAGCTGCCACGGGTATATGAGGAGAAAGCTAAGGATTACCTAGGATTCTTGTTTCTGGCCCTATCTTTGATCTCCTTCACTCTTCTCCTAGGGATCTTGACTCTTGCTCCCTTCCCCAACCAAGAGTCTACGACAGTTGTCCTCCCCCATCCCTGAGTTTCTGTGACAGTCCACTACAGTGCAGTAATTTACAGTGTAGATGCCCCAGGTAGATGTTACCCTACAAATAAGAGCCACCCCACTGGGACCCGGGAAGAGAGACAGAGCAAGGCAGGAGCAGGATGCAATGTGAGCCTTGAGTTTCCAGTTACAGAGAACCTCATTCTAAATTAAGTTAGGCCTGAACATGACTGTGTCCTACGAAGGTCTGACAGAGCAGCTGCCTAGCTTTCTTTGCATGCTGATTTCAGGTAATGAAGTGACAGATCAGTGCCCAAACTACGTGAGGGAAGGGCTACTGGATCCTAATCTACCATTTTCTTACATGCTGTCCTAACATCCCTAACCTACGAAAAAAACAGAATGATATGTTTCTAATCGTCTGGACATAATCATGCTAGAAGAGACTCCTGCATGCCAGCTGTCTCCTCCTCTACAAATTGGCCCTACCTTTTTTCGTGGTCATCCTGCCCTCCCCCGTAAGGACCCTGCTCTCAACCAGCAATTCGTTGGGCTTTTTCTCTCCTCCCTACTGTTCCCTCCAGGCATGGACCCTGTGATTAAAAGCTACTGAAGATACTCTCCCCTCCCACCCCAAAGACTTCTTCCATTGTGACAGCCAAAATCACATCTAGGAAGAAGCCTTATTCCAGACCCTCCCACCCTTCATTATATTCCAGTCCCTCCCCTGACTCACCTCCTCTGGGGGCAACCTTGCCAGAGGCTTGATGACAGCTGCCAGAGGCACTTGAGCCTGCTTAGCCATGTCAGATGTGCAGGGGATATTATAAGATGTGCATCGGATATATCGGGGACTTGCATTCCCTGGAGGAGAAGGTAGAAGACCCAAGTAAGATTACGAAACCCCTATAAACACTGGCCCTTCATTGCTGATCCACCCCATCATTCTCACAAATGCCAGGGCTGATAATGGCTTTGCCCCCTAGACATCAATGAGGGACTGGTCTCTCATTAAAAAATGACTAAAGTTCCGTCCATGAGCTGATATTCTTGAAGAAAAAGTCCCTATAGGGAAGATCTAATGCTGTTCTCACCTTGGTCTTTCACCAGGAAGTTGGTAGTGACTAAGGGTGGCACCTGGCCCCGTACTCCAGTCACAAATGGCTCTGAACCCCGGTTGTTCCTATCATCCTCAATGACCTGAATCTGCAGGGAAGAAATGAAATGAGTAACATGACAGAAGAAAAGGAAGTGCCAGGTCTCAGAGAATCAGGAGAAAGAAAGGCTAGAGCTGCAGCACAGAAACTAATAATTTGCCAAGGAACACTTCATGCACCAGGCCTGCTGTCCTTCTAGAGATCATATAAAATGCCACAATGCTAATCCTTCACTCTAGAGCCAGCAGCAAAATGCTGCGCAGGCAACACTGAGAACAGGTTGCTTTATGAATTGCCCATTACCTCCAGTCGACAGTGACCATCCTCTAATTCCCTCCACACCAGGAAAGCTCCAGCTCTAATCACAAATTTTCACACATGATAATATGCCACACCCCTCCCCCATCAAGCCTTTCCCCACCTCTCCCCAAGGCACATTCTAAGAGCAGGAAAAGAGACAACAGTAACCATGTAAAAATGAATCTACCTGGAATGATGCTACACGCAATGAAAGTACAAGGGACAGGGTGAGGAGCAGATAACTAGAAATGATCAGGTAAGGTGAGAAAGCAGATGCTGCCTCACATTCAGGTAAGCATCCGTGTGTATATATGGGGGGAGAGGATAAGTACCCAATCCTTGTAGAACAATCCTCAGTCCCCCACATATTGACAGACCCAGTGAAGGAAAAAAAGAATTTGCAAAGCTGGTAATCAGACCATTGTGCAGACTAGTGACCTTCTGTCAGTTAATTCAAGATGGTTTTGGTAAAACCAGAGAAAGTCAAGGGAGAGAGACTCCATATCCCATAGCAGAAAGGACTGAAGCTTAGAAATATACCAAAGACTCTCCAGATGAAAAACTGGCCCATACTTTCCCAAATTAGCAGTCCTTTCCCCTGTAAAAAAATGCCCAGTTTGGGATACCACGAACCTGTACCTTAGTAGCCAGCTACCCAAATGTCTCTCTACCACAGGTTGTGGACAAATCAAACCCAAAGTGAAAAGATCTACTGCTCACCTCTTTCCTGTTCCCTCACAGGTCACATGCAGGCTTCTGGAAGAGCCAGAGGGACCAAGGCTGAAACTTAATATGCTACGTAGCCCCCACCCTTAGAGCCTAACCTTCTGCCACCCATACTTAAGGAAGTACCAACACTTTGCTACCTTCTCTTTACACAGTGACTTGAGGCATGCAAATCCTTTTAGCCTGAAAAAGCGAGGGTCTACAAGGGCTAAGTGAAGAGAATGGAGAGGTATGGACATGGTGGATGGGTGAAAATGAGGTCACAGGCATGCAAGGATGGCACTAACACAAGGATGACAAACACACACATGCCCACCCCCTGCACTTACTGGACTAGGAATGGCATCAGGGTCTATTCTGTGCCTGGTTTTCTGCTGAGGAGGCAGCTCATTGAGTTGCTTTTAGTGTTTTAATAATAAAGGCAGCAGGGGAATACAGGGAGGGAGACAAAAGAACAAGAAGCAGATGTTACTTCTCTCAACCCTTATGAGTTAGACATGAGCAGCTGGAGCTCAGCTCATACTGCTGAAATCAGGCTCCCTCTAGAACTGAAATTCTAAGCTTTTCTGGCCCAACACAGAGGTTTTAATGGCTCAGACTATTATGTAGAAAGATAAGGAAAGGGAGCAAACAGGAGGCAAATAGGGATTATAGAGAGAGGGGCTGAATGAGAGAAACCTAAAGGAGGAAGAAGGGATGTTCCCACCAACGGGCCTTTACATAAAAGAAGCCTCCTCTCACATGCAACCAAGTTCTCCTTCTCACTGAAAGCAGGAGACTACTTAAACCTCCTGGATTCTCTTTAGCCAAAAGGTTCTCTCACCATGGTAGTTCCCCAAAGGAAGAGGGAAGAGAACAGGATGGAATATGACAATGGCTAAGCATGGTGAGGCAACTGACGTAGCAAATGTTACAGACAGAACTATAAAGTAGCCCCCACTTGGAAGTACAGTCCCAGCCTCTATTCCAACTATGAAAAGGAGAGTCTAAGGATTCTAATCACTCCAAGGATGAGATTCACCCTTTCTGGGAGAAGCAGCTTCCCCCCTTGAATTTTACATACAACTCTAGATCACTTCTCCATCCACACAGCAGGAGCCCAGCAAACGAAAGTACTGGGGGCTTCCTTCCAAGTAGGGGCAGAGAGAAACCAGTGAGGCTTTCCTTCTCTGAACACCTAACACCAGAGACTTCCCACCTGTTTACCCATTAGGAAGAATGCTATCCTACTAGGTATAAGGGGGGCAAGACCTGGATCCAGCCACTATTCCATAGAAGGGCAGAGGTTACCATAATAGGCTTACTAGGGACACAGAATGCAGCAATCAATCCAGAGCTCTACTGCCAGTGGCAATTACTCTTGTCTTCTCTTTCTTCCCTACCCAGCTATGGAGTAAAAAGTAAAACAGCCCCCAAAAGATTTTTGGAGCCTCGAGTTCAGAGAGTCAAAAATTACATCTGGGCTCTACATCTTTAAGAGAAATGGCAAGAGAAAATACGGGCACAAACCCCTTCCCCAGAATCACATAAATATCTACTTACAGGGCTCGGGATAGCATCAGGATCCAGGCGCTTAGGAGGCAGTGGTTGAGGAGGCCCTGGTTGGCTGCCAAAAGCAGGTGCTCCAGGGTAGGGACTTCCATAATTAGGCTGAGGGCCCCGGGCTGGTCCAAAAGAACCTGAGAGGCAAAGGCACAAGGTTGATGAACTCAAACCAGTCCCCCTTCCCCCACTTACAGCCTCAGGGTAAAAACTAGATTCCTATAAACATGGAATTATGAGGTACAATGATTGTATCTCAACATTGAGTGGTGAAGTTATTTCAGAGAAAAACTAAACTATTGGAACTACTAGAAAGAATGTTGTATAAACCCCACACATCCTAGTAATAATACCCTGAAGCTGCCCATCCAGTTCACTACTTAGCAAGCAATCCTAAAAAGCACACCAATTTAAAACAAAAATCAAAAAACACCTGAATAGATGATGCCTTTGGCATCTAGCCAGACTGACCTTGGGAAAGACTCACCATTTTGTTGCAGCTGATAGCCTGGCTGGGAGGAGTGCATAGGTGGTGGTGGTCCTGGGGGCCCAGTCATCTGGGTGCCAGGGGGCAGAGCTTGAGGAGGAGGTGAGGACACATGATTGGGCTGGCTCATGGGAGGCCCCCCAAAACCTTGTCCGGACAAGAGTGGACCAGTCATCGAAGGCATCCGAGGACCCACTGGAGCTGTGGGTGTGAAGCTGGAGGCCTGTGGTGGGGCAGATCGCTGGGGAGGCTGGACCCCAGGATGACTCTGGGTCAGGCTAAGGGGAGGGGCCTGGCCCTGAGCATAGGAGCCATACAGGTCAGAGTTAGGGAAACTTCCTGAGGCTGAGACCAGAGATGTTGGTGAGCCTGAGAAGTAGAAGAGAGAGAATCAAAAACCTTGTCTTTTTGCCTCCTTGTTCAATAACTTCTGAACTTCTGCTTCCACACAAGAGGGGCAGCTATAACTGTCCCATCTTCTGGGGCTCAGAAGCATGGAAAATAAAAGGGATTCAGATATCCCCCTGAGCCTGACATCTCTGAAAAGAAGGGAACAGTAATATCCCATGGTCATGACTACTCACCATAGCCCAGCCCTGTGGGGGGAGGGGCTGGGGCCACAGCACCACTGATCTGCATTCCTGCCAACTGAGCTGTCACCTGTGCACTTGTAGGGGGAGGGCCATAGGGCTGAAGCATAGATGGCTGGCTGACCACAGGGGCCAATGGGGCTGACCCAAATGGCTGAGACCCAGGGAGCCTGTGAAGAGAAGGAAATCAGAGGTAACTACTGCAGCCCAGCTGAGACATAGCAAATGTTACAGACAGAACTATAAAGTAGCCCCCACTTGGAAGTACAGTCCAAGTTGGCAAGAGCTCCACATCATACAAGGAGCCATCCTGTTTTGCAGCATCTTACTGCTATCCTGGGCTGTTATGGCTTCCTATTTTTATATATCTGTGGATAAATTAAGTTCTTGATTATCTACACTGTCATTATTCATGGAAAGTCTTGTTTTCTAATAGGTTCACTCTACAAACAGCAAGTACCATCGTGTCAAATACTCTTTACTCTGCTAGATGAATTATAGCCTCCTCTGCCTCAATCCTTTATTGACAAAATCATCTCAATTTTGTAATCTGAAGCCCTGAAGGAGATGAAAGGGAAGGTGCACATAAGTATGCATGGAACAGGTACTTAATAAATGTGGGATGAAACAAATGCAGTTTGTTCAACTTTTAAATCAAAGTATTTATTACTTTTTCCTGAGAAAGCTATTAGAAAAATCTGTAAGACCAGAGGAGCAGGTAAGCGGAGTTTGACATTTTGCACTAAACTGAAAGACTATGCTATCTAACTCTAGGAGAAAAGGACAAGAAAAATAGGGCATAAACCAGGTGGCCTCTAGCTGGGTCTCTCTGGCAAAGCCTAATTATTTGAATAGCTATGTTGGACACTCCCATGGTATCAGGAGCACATTTAAATATAAATACAAAATCATTCCAGTATCACTGCATAACAATTACACACAACTGCAATGGTGTCTTCTTTTGTTTTGTTTTGGTTTGTTTTTTGCAGTGGAGTCTTAAGGTGATATTACAGAAATATACAATATAGGATATTATACATAACAAGATCCTTCTGGGTTTTCAGGAATGAGCCGATTCTTCACTATAGTAGTCTACGTTACATCGTTACATCGTAACTTCTGATTTATCATTCCTGACTTAATTTTTCTCTACGAAAATAACAGGCACTTTCTTGTATCTGCCTCAACAGCAACTGGTCCAGAAGTTTAATACTTTTTCACTTATTCAACTAGCATTTTCTTAGCCATATGCTAGTGAACCTAATCTCCCCAAGCTCTTTGTTGGGCTCTGCATTTTTTTGTCTCCATAGCTATCAAACATACTGGCAGGTATTCAATAAATCATTGTCAGATAATCATACTTCATGGTTTTGTTCAATTCATATGGATAATACTATTAACTAAGCAATGTCATTCTGTCATGTGCCCTAGTAATGATAAATTACTATCTCATCTGTTCACAGCTTCCCAACTTATAAAATATCTCAAGGTAATTTTTTTAGAGGGACACACAGTAGATAGGAAACTAAGACTCCAGGAGTGTATGGGAAGCGAATTTGACTCAGCTGAGAGAGCATCCACCTACCACATGGGAGGTCCAGGGTTCAAACCCAGGGCCTCCTGACCCTTGTGGTGGTGGGCTGGCCCATGTGCAGTGCTGATGCAAGCAGATTGCCAGGCCGCACAGGGGTATCCCCCACGTAGGGTAGCCCCATGCACAAGGAGTGCGCCGTGCAAGGAGAGCTGCCCTGCACAAAAAAAAAGCACAGCCTGTCCAGGTAGTGGCACTGCACACAGGGAGAGCTGACACAGCAAGATGATACAACAAAAAAGAGACACAGATTCCCAGTGCCGCTGACAAGAATGCAAGAGAGCACAGAAAGAACACACCGCGAATGGACACAGAAAGCAGACAATGGGGGAAGGGGATAAAGGGGAGAGAAATAAATAAAAAATAAATCTTTAAAAAAAAAAAAGACTCTAGGAGTGTAAGTGACAAATCTAACTAGACCTAGAGCTCAGACCTGATTCCTAGTCCAGTGTACTTTGCTTTTTAATTGTGAAATATAACAAAAAGAAGAACTTAAAACATGTATGTGCAATTAAATAATTATGATGCAAACACCCATGTAACCACAAACCAAGATATTAACACAATATGCCAGGACCTAAAGGCCTTCTGTATACCTGTCCCAAAACACAACTCTCCCAGCAGTAACTACTTTCCTAACGTCCATAATAATCATTCCCTTACTTGTTTTTATAGTTTCACCATCATCCATAAACAATATAGTTCATTTTTATGTTTGCTTTTATTGGTTTTTTAACCTTTTAGCCATATTGTACATACTGTGTTTTGCTTCTTTCCTTCAACCATATTTATGAAATTCATCTATATGTTTCATTTACCTATAATCCATTCCCTTTCATCACTAAATGATATTTCATTATATAATGACACAATGTACTTAAGCATTTTAATGTAAACAGATATTTGGGCTTTTCTACTTGGTTGCTACAATATTGCTGTGAACACTTCCACATTTAACTTGTACATATATGAGTTTTTCTAAGTCATCTATTTAATAGTGAATTAGCATGGCAGTGTTAAGTATTAGAGGAGAATGCTGTACGCAACTTACTCTCAAATGTTTAGAAGATAGATGACAGATAGATATAGATAGTTATACAAATATAAATGATAGGTAGATATAATTAGATCAAACGACACACCAAATATAGCAAAATGCTAAGTTGGTAAATCTGGGTATCTGCATGGGGGTGCGATGGAATTCTATGTATTGTTTCTGTACTACTTTTTCAATTTTCCTGTAACTTTGAAATTATTTCAAAATAAAAAGTTAAAAAAAAAAGAGTGGAATTACTGGTTCATAGCGTATACGTATCTTTAATTTTAATCGACAGTGACAAATTGTTTTCCCAAAGTGATGGTACTAATTTCATCCCACCACCAGTGTGTAAGAGTTACTGTAATTCTACATTCTCACAATATTTAGTATTGTCATACTTTTTTGTTTGTGTGTGTGGTACCAGGACCAGGGTTTGAACCTGGGACCTCATATGAGGGAAGTTGGCACTCAACCATTGAGCCACATCAGTTCCCCTGAATTGTTTTTTCCATTTGTTTGCTTGTTGTTTTTTTGTTTTTAGGAGGTTCCGGAAACCAAACTCAGGACCTCCCATGTGGGAAGCAGGTGCTCAACTGCTTGAGCATGTCTGCTCCATTATACTCTTTAACTTTGCCAATCTGATGGATATGTAGGAGAATCTTTTGGTTGGTTTTTGGTTTTTGAGCACAAATATTTTAATTCTCTAAATAAAACAAAATATTCTTTAAGAGCTATGCACAGTTCAAAGCTCACGTCCTTCACTCTTTTAAAAGATGCAAAATTATAAAAGTGTATCACCAGAAGGGACCTAAACATTGCAGCAAAGGGTCAGCAAAAGTTAAGGACACTTCAAAAGAAAATCCAAAGAGGATAATCAGAAGGAAACAAGTTCAACATGGTCATATAAATCTTGGTAAAAGAACTAGAATGGAAGCCCGAGTTGGTTGGCAAGTGGAAGAAATCATGGCTCAAACAAATCATATGAGGAAACCCAGTACAAAGATGGCTTTGACATTAACTAGGTAACCTTTATTTTTTTGTCATAGGTGATCCTAATTATAGTCCAAATCCCACCAAATTAAAAAGAAGTCCCTCACTGGCTTGTTGGGTCTAGGTTCCCCCATACCAAAAGAGATCAGTTTTGGCAAGAAAGCTCTAACATGCCTTACGGTGCTATAGGTAGGGTGCCTTAGGCCAGGTACTTCCCAGCAATGTTCTGCCAGCTGACATATAAGGTGGGAAGGGATTGCATCTCATTACTCAATCAACTTCTTGGCCTTAAAGAAGTGGCAGAGGTAAATGTTCTGCCAGATGGCTGGTCCAAACAAGCCAGAAAACTGAAAAGATGCTTAAGTACAGAACCTAAGTGCTTGTTAACTCGCTGATATCATACATCTCTTCCTCTCGCTTCTCCATATAGGCAAAATCATTAACAAGTGATTCTGAAAGGTCTTCTAGGCTTCGCCACTCTACTTTGAGCTTCTCAACTTTTACGATCTCCTTGTAATTTTTCACCTCCACTCCATGCTTTATGTCCAGCATCACAAGTTGGCCAGATATCTGTTCTGTTCCCTTGCTCTCAAAACACACTTCAAACATGTTATAAACTTCAGTGGTAAAGGAAAATTTCTCCCTTGGTTGCAACCTCCTTGGAGAACAGAACATGGTCAGTAAAATCTGTGATCTTGACATGGGTACGCAAGCTACTAGTGTTCTAGACTGGTTGGTCTTCTCGTACATGCCTATCACCAGGAAGTCCTTGCGATCTCCTCAGTGGAGACACTTGAGGAAATTAAGGGACAGATGGAAGATGATGGTAAGGACTGAGCTAGGGCCAAACAGGAGCAAAAGCAGTAATGCCAAGGGGCAAGAGCCATGCTGGGCTAGTAGGCCAGACAAACCAGACATATTGCCCATTGTTGTGGTTTTTAATCTGTAGTTTTCTGATTACTTAGAAGACTGAGCAACTTTTTAACATGTTTTTTGGACTTTTCTTTCTCTTCTTTTATGAAGTGCCTATTCAAGATTTTCTCCATTATTTTTTCAACTAGATTATCTTTTTTTTTACTCATCAGTAGGAATTCTTTATATACTCTCTCCGTACTATTTACGTGTTCATTTATTTTATGTGTAAATATCTTTTTCCATTTTACAGTTTATCTTTCCATTCAGCATCTCCCTCTCTGATCATTCTCATCAGCAAACATCTCAAAAAATAACCAACAAATAAAATCATCCTTAAACCTCACATCCCTTGATGTTTCTACTCCTCTTTTAGTCATACATTACAAAAGAATTGGTCTATACCCTGTCTTTGTCTCAACTTCTTTAATTCCTGTTTCTCTCTCTTTAAAAGTTCTTCTTTCTGAGTTTATTTTCCATTTTTTCCCTAAGTCCATCCTCAGTTTTTTGGGGTTTTTTTTTAGAGACTTTTTTTATTCCCATTTTCCCCACCCCCACCCCAAGATGGCACCCTCATCTGTCTGCTCATAGCTCATCTTCTTTAAGAAGCATTGGGGGGAAAGGATGTGGCTCAACCAATTGGGCTCCTATGTACCATATGGGAGGGTCCGGGTGAGGGCAAGCTGGCCCACGTGGAGTGCCAGCCCATGCGGGAATGCGGCCCCGCACGGGAGAACCACCCTGCGTGGGAACACCACCTTGCATGGGAAAAGCCACTCCATGCAGGAGTGACGGCTGACATGGAGAACTGGCATGGCAAGATGACACAAGAGATACAGAGGAGAGAAAATAAGACATAGCAGAACAGGGGGGCTGGGGTGGCACAAGAGAGTAATTGCCTCTCTCCCACTTCGGAAGGTCCCAGGATCAGTTCCCTGAGCCACCTGAGAATACAAGCAGATACAGAAGAACACACAGCAAATGGACAGAGAGAGCAGACAATGGAGGGGAATAAATAAAAATAAATCTTAAAAAAAAAAAAGAGGCACTGGGAACTCCCACGCGTGGGGGGGGCGAGTGCCCAACCTTGAGCCACTTCTGCTCCCTGTGGGTTGAGGCGTCCACTCCTCTTCATTAGGAGGCACCAGGAACCAAACCCAGGACCTTCCATGTGGGAGGCAAGCGCCCAATTGCTTGAGCCACATCCACTCCCCCAGTAGGTTTTTCAACTAGGATCTGTATGTGGTAAACTCTCTCTGTCTTTGTCTAACAATGTTTTTGTTTGCCCTCTTTTTTTTTTTAAGATTTATTTTATTTATTTCTCTCCCCTCCCCCCCCCAGTTGTCTGTTCTCTGTGCCCATTTGCTGTGTGTTCTTTTTGCCCGCTTCTGTTGTTATCAGCGTCACGGGAATCGGTGTTTCTTTTTGTTGCTTCATCTTGTGTCAGCTCTCCATGAGTGTGGCGCCATTCCTGGGCAGGCTGCACTTTGTTTCGCACTGGGTGGCTCTCCTTACAGGGCGCACCCCTTGCGCAGGGGGCTCCCCTACGTGGGGGGCACCACTGCATGGCAGGGCACTCCTTGCACACATCAGCACTGTGCATGGGCCAGCTCCACACGGGTCAAGGAGGCCCGGGGTTTGAACCGGGGGCCTCCCATGTGGTAGACGGATGCCCTATCCACTGGGCCAAGTCCGCTTCCCTGCCCTCTCTCTTAGCTAGGTATATAATTTTAAGTTGACAATTATTTTCCTATAATGTTTTCAGGGTACTATTCTACTATCTGGTGTCCTCTAATAGTTTCTATTTCTATTGACTCTAATAGTATTTTTTCTCATGTGAGACTTCCTTAGGGCCTAGATTGAGGGAGTGTAGTTGTTTTGCATTTGCTTCTGGGAGTTACCCCAAGATACTGCCACCTGTGGAGGTCTGAAGCCAAATATACCACAGAAAAACATATTCTTAAATTTAATCCATTCCTTTTGATGAGGCTACTTCAGGTAAGGTATGACCCGCCTCAATCAGGATGGGTTTTAATCCTATTACCAGAATCCTTTATAAGCAGAATAAAATTGAGAGAAAGAAAGAAAAACCCACAAGGAGCTGAAATTCAACATAACCCAGAAGAGAATGGAGATGCTGCCATCTGCCTTGCCATATGACCAACTAAGAACCAAAGATCACTAGTAGCCGGTACCAGAATGCCACAGTTTTGGGGGGGGAAAGCATCACTTTGATGATGCCTTGATTTGACCTTTCCCAGTCTTAAAACTGTGAGTAAATAAATTCTCATTGTTTAATGTGAACTATTTCATGGTATTTGCTCTGAACAGCCTAGGAAACTAAACTACCACCTAACATCAAATATTTTAAAGAGCATTTATCAAGATATAATTTTCATATCATAAAATTCATTCCACTTAACTCTACAATTCAATGATTCAACCATCACTAGAGTCCAATTTTACAATGTTTTTATGAAACCTCAAAATAGTCCCTTGTTTCTAATTGCAGTCCTAATCCCATTTTTTTCCACTTACAGGCAGCCAGAGGGAAAAAGACTCCATATTATCTCCCATACCAGTGGGCAGAATTTCTTTTCTAGTCTTCCTGTTCATTGAGAGTGCTGCCTGGGTTCAGACTTCATAAACAAGGTCTCAGTTCCAAACCTCATCTCAGGAGAGCCCAAGGACTCATCTCCCATCCCTAGTACCTGCTTAAACTTAAGCCCCTGGGTTGTCAAGATGATAATTAACATCTGCTGCCCCAGTGCACTTACTACTTTGATTTTCAGTCCCCACTTGGTTTCTGATCCATGAGGATTTCACTTTCTGTAAGCATCAGGGTGCATTTGGGGGAAAAAAAAAAAAGTTTCTATTTCACCTCTCCTTTCTAGATGCTTGTAACAAGAGGGTTTTCAGATTATATTAATTTACCACCCATCCCACCAGGTAATTGTTTTCATCTCTCAGCTGAAACTGCATGTCAATGATGTCAATCTTGCCAAATCCAATGATCAATTCTCAGTCATCTGACCTGACTTTCAGCAGCAAACAACACAGCAAATACTCTCTTCAACTGATTTAAGGATGCCACACAATTCTGGTCTATCTCCTACCTCATTGCTGCTCTTTCTCATAGTCTCTAATGGCTCCTCCTCTTTCTTGCTTTTAAAGGTTGATAAGCTCTAATGCTTAGTCCTCAATTCCATTCTTTAATCTTAATGTTCATTCTCTAATTGATTTCATCCAGTCCCACGACTTTAAATATCTCTAGACTGAAGACTCCTCAAATTCATATCTCCAGTCCTGACATTATCCCTGAGCTGCAGATTTGTATGATTTGTATATGTAACTACCTATTCAACATCTTCACTTAGAGAGCTAATACCCACCTACCATCTATAATGTCCAAAATAAACCCTTCATTTCACCCCCAAAATCTGCTCCTTCCTATGTATTCCTGATCTCAGTAATCTGCACTACTATTTACCCAGTTACTTAAGCCAAGATGCTAAGAGATCTCTGTAACTCCTCCCTCTCTCTTAATTCATAGTTTTTAAAAAGATTTTATTTATTTACCCCTCACCCCCCACCCCATTGTTTATGCTTACTCTCTGCTCTCTGTGTCTGTTAGCTGTGTGCACATCTTCTTTTTAGGAGAAACCAGGAACCAAACCCAGGACCTCCTTGGCTTTAGCCAACTCCACTCCCTACTTCCTGTGTCTCTCATTGTGTTTCCTTGTGGCATCCCTTCATTGCATCATCTTGCCAGGCCAGCCTGTCGCGTCAGCTTGCTGTCTTGTTCATCTTCTTTAGGAGGCACCAGGACCCAAACCTGGTACCTTCCATATGGTAGGCAGGCAACAACTGCTTGAGCCACATCTGCTTCCTTTAATTCACATTCAATCCTATTTACTCTACCTTCATCCCTGTCCTTGAGAACCGAGATTCTTGGTAGAGAAGGAGATACAGATGTAATAAAAAACAGCTTAAGTAAAAGCTCTATAGACTTGAACTTGAATTGGAAGTACCAATATAAACTAATGAATTACAGTATTAGAAATGTATGTATTTCTTAATTCTGTCCACTGAAAAGGCCTAGAAACAGTGACCAATCCAGAAGCAAGGAGATTCCTAGCACCCAGATTGTAGATCTGAAATGTCATTTCTCACTTAAAAAAAAAATAAAGGACCTCTTGAAGACATGGCTAATTCCTGCTCTGGGGCATAAAATGTATAAGATGATATGGAACAGCCTCTTATATCTAGAGACTACTAGAGTCAAAGGACTCTTAACAGCCAACTTGAAGAGACTCCCCTTGGTCAAACAGGGCATACTTTGAACTTCAATAATGATAATAAATGCAGTGGACTGAAACACATCTTTCGTGGACTGAATTGAGTACCTAGTTTGGACATGTTCTTGGTCTTAGTATTCTAGGGGTGTGAACCCAATGTAAATAAGACCTCTTCAAGATGTTACTTCAGTTATGGTGTGGCCCAACTGAATCAGGCTGAGTTTTTTTTTTTTAAAGGTTTTTTTTAAATTAATTTATTTCTCTCCTCCCCGCCCCTCCCCCACAGTTGTCTGCTCTCTGTGTCCATTCACTATCAGTTCTTCTGTGTCCGTTTGTATTCTTGTCAGCAGCACCGGGAATCTGTATCTCTTTTCATTGTGTCATCAGCTCTCCATGTGTGCAGCACCACACCTGGGCAGGCTGAACCTTTTCACACAGGGTGGCTCTCCTTACAGGGTGCACTCCTTACACGTGGGGCTCCACTACACGGGGGACAACCCTGCGTGGCACGGTACTCCTTGCGTGCATCAGCACTGCACGTGGGCTGGCTCACCACACAGGTCAGGAGGCCCTGGGTTTGAACCCTGGGTCTCCCATGTGGTAGGTGGATGCTCTATCCACTGAGCCAAATCCATTTCCCAGGCTCAGCTTTAATCTGGATTACTGGACTCCTTTATAATTAGAATGAAAGTCAGACAGAAAGAGAAGCCATGGGGAAAAGCCAGCAGAAAAAGAAGATGCACCATGTGTACTACCATGTGATAGAAAAGCCAAGGAACAAGGATCACCAGCAGCCAGTCCCAGAAATGCCACAGTGTTTGGGGAAAAACACCTTACTGACACCTCAATTTAGGACTTCTAGCTCCAAAACGATGAGCTAATAATTCCTATTGTTTAAGGCAACCCACTATGTGGTATTTGTTTTTGTTTTGTTTTTTATTTTTTTTCTTCCCCTCCCCCCTTGTCTGCTCTCATGTCCATTCGCTGTGTGTTCTTCTGTTGCCTTGTATTTTCAGCAGCACCGGGAATCTGTGTCTCTTTTTGTTGCATCATCTTGCTGCATCAGCTCTCCGTGTGTGCGGCACCACTCTTGGACAGGCTACACTTTTTTCATGCGGTGCAGCTCTCCTTGTGGGGCACATTCCTTGCACATGGGGCTCCCCTATGCAGGGGAATCCCTGTATGGCACGGCACTCCTTGAGCACAGCAGCACTGCATGTGGGCCAGTTCACCATACGGGTCAGGAGGCCCTGGGTTTTAACCCTGGACCTCCTATATGGTAGGCGGACACTCTATCAGTTGAGTCACATCCACTTCCCTAGTATTTGTTTTTATAGTTAAGAAACTAAAACATCCTCAAATACATTTAAATTCAAAATTACTCAAAATGACATTAAATCATGAACTATAACAAATGTACAATACTAAATCATGGCATTAATAATGGAGGGAGAATGAAAAAATATACTAAATGTAAGCTATAGTTAATAGTAATATTTTGAGGATTTTAAAAAATAATCTGTAACAAATGTTCCACAATAATGCAAGGTATTGGTAGCAGGATGACATGGGAATTCTGCACATTTTGCATGATTGTTTTGTAAGCTCACAACTTCTCTAATACAAAAAAAAAAGTGTGTGTGTGTGTATATATATATATACACATTATTTTTTAAAGATTTCTCCCCCCACCCCCCATTGTCTGCTCTTTGTGTTCATTCACTGTGCATTCTTCTGTGTCTGTTTATATTTTCATTAGGCGGCTCCAGGAATCGATCCTGGGTCCTTCTGGAGTGGGAGAGAGGCGATCATTCTCTTGTGCCACCTCACCTCCCTAGTTCATTACATCTCTTATTGTCTCTTTTCTGTGTCTCTTTTTGTTGCATCATCTTGCTACATCAGCTTTCCCTGTGGGTGGCACTCCTGGGCAGGGCATCACTCCTTGCACAGGGGCACTCCTGCACAGGTGGTACTCCTTGTGCAGGGCAGTACTCCATGTGGGCCAGCTTAATACCCAGGAGGCCCTGGGTATCAAACCTGGACCTCCTGTATGGTAGATGGGAGCCAATTACTTGAGCCATATCTGTTTCCCTTTTTTTTTTTAAAACCATATTGTAAAGAATAATTGGTTACCTTTGGCAGAAGACAGGCAACCAATTCATTCTCTTCAAAACTGGTAAATAAAAGTAAAGAATCAAGCATTTACTTTTCCTTTCCTATATAAAATGCATAATGGTAATCAAACAATAGATGATGAGAAATGTCTCTTTATAATGGTATTCAAACTAATAAGTGAAAAATAAAAGAATGAGAGTATCATAATTTTGAAAGCCCAGTGAATTTAATATATATAGGCATTAAGCATCAACAACTGCTCATATCACAAAAAGAGAGAAAACACAACATTATGTGTCTCCTATTGTCTTGTCCCACATAATTGTGCCAAAGGGATCAAACCTATCTGATCCAGTCTCTGAATCCAGCTGCCAATTTGCAGGAAAGACAGAGCAAAGAGGAACATGTTGAACTGTGACATGAAAAGGCAAGCAGGAAAATCCAGACTATGGAAGCTCTTCAGGTCAACTGGATTGTTTTTTTTCCCCCAATGGATAAAGAGTAAGGGGAAAAAAAGGCAAGGGGGAACCTATAGACACATCAAGTTTGTGGTTTTTTTTGCTTTTTTTTAAATGGAAAACTAAATCACAGTATCTAGGGAGATGTACATTTGGGTACAAACTACTTTTTTAAAAAAAGATTTATTTACTTTATTATTATTATTTTAACTTTATTGCCTCCCTCCCCTAGATGGTTCTCTCCTCAGTCTGCTCACTGTCTGCTTGCCTTCTCCAGGAGGCACTGGGAACCGAACCCAGGACCTCCCACTTGAGAGGCAAGTGCCCATCAGCCTGAGCCACATCTGTTCCCCTAAACTACTTTCATTTTTATTTATTTATTTTTTAAACGTTTATTTATTTATTCCCCTGCCCAGCCTCTTTGTCTGTGGTTGGTGTCTGCTCTCTTTGTCTGCTCATCTTCTCTTTAGGAGGCACCAAGAACCAAACCCGGGACCTTCTGTGTGGAAGAGAGATGCTCAGTCGCTTGAGCCACCTCAGCAACCTGGTTTGTTGTATCTGTCATTGTCTTTCCTCTTTGTGTCTCTTTTGTTGCATCACCTTGTTGCATCAGTTTGCCATGCCAGCTCACCTTCTCCAGTGCCAGTTTGCCTTCTCCAGGAGGTACTAGAAACTGAACCAAGGGCCACTCAAGTGGTAGGCAGGAGCTCAATCACTCGAGCCACATCTGTTTCCCCCCTAAACTACTTTTAAAAACACAAGTAGTTATTTTAAAAGTGAAGATAATGAATATTTACAGGGTCGGGGCAGATGTGATTGAACTGGGACACATAAGGGGCTTCTGGGATGAGAGGCAGAATACTATTTCTTGATCTGGATTACAGTTTACAAGGGTGTTTGCTCTAAAATAATTCAGCAAGTCACATATTTGTTTTGTATGGGTTTGTTTTCTGTTTGGTATGTGTTTTATATTACAATGAAAAGATCCGAAGATTGATTGTTTCTACCTTATCTCCTCTATTCTCCACTCTGCTCTACCATATGTCCTCCTTGCTCTTCCTCACAATCACCAAACTAATTTCTGCCTCAGGGCCTCTGCATTTGCTGTTCCTTCTACCTAAGACATTCTTCCCTCAGATGTTTACATGGCTCACTTCCTCACTTCACTGAGGTCTCAAATATCACTTCAGAGAGGCCTTCCTTGATCAGCGTATTAAAACAGCTCCCTACCTCTTCACCAGTCATTCTCTAGATCCTCACTCTATTTTATTTTCCTTATATGTATTTGTCTCCTTGTCATCTTATATGCACCTCATTAGAATGTAAGCCCCACAAAGGCAGAGACTTTGTCTTGCTTATTGCTTTATCTTCAACCTTTAGAATAAATAGTACAGAATATTTTTGAGGGAATGAATGAATTCCTATATGGCTTCTCACAATTTCCCAACACACAGGATAGCGAGAACTTCCTAGGCTCCTTCTTCAGGCTTACATTCAACACTAAAAACATATATTCTGGATACCGAATCAAAGTGTCAGAAACTGACTCTTCCATTACCACACCCCCCCCATCCACAATCATACTTCATTCTTTGTTCTTCAAAAATAAACACGCCAAAAGAGATAATCCCCCTCCTTTGATGGACTTCCATGCAAAGACAGGGGTTTACTGGGCCACAGGTCACCCACTGTCATAATTTATGTGGTTTTCCTTTGACAATATTTCCTTTCATAAATGGCCTTACTAAACTTAATCATTTGGTCCTACAAATACTGATCTAGAGGAAAGAGGGAAGTCAAAATGGACACACACAAATAATCCTGAAGTTCCCTCTTCCTCTTTTTCCCATAGGGAAGGCTCAGTACGAACCAAAAAAATTAGTGAAGATGTATGTCTAATCAAGAAAAAAAAATCCTCAAGTTCAAATAAAGAGGAAGAACATGCAAAAGAACCCAGGTGCTGAAAGGGACCAATTATCCACATGGCTGGGGAAGCAGATGTGGCTCAACTGATAGAGCGTCCACCTACTATATAGGAGGTCCAGGGTTCGAACCCTGGGCCTCCTGGCCTATGTGGTGAGCTGGCCCACGCACAATGCTGCCATGCGCGCAAGGAGTGCCATGCCACGCAGGGGTGTCCCCCACATAGGAGAGCCCCACACGCAAGGAATGCACTCCACAAGGAGAGTCGCTGTGTGTGAAAAAAGCGCAGCCTGCTCAGGAATGGTGCTGCACACACGGAGAGCTGACGCAGCAAGATGACGCAACAAAAAGAGACACAGATTCCTGGTTCCACCGAGAATGCAAGGGGACACAGAAGAACACACAGTGAATGGACACAAAAGAGCAGACAACCGGCGGGGGGAAGCGGGGAGAGAAATAAATAAAATAAATCTTTAAAAAAACAAAACAAAACAAAAACAACTTTACAAATAATAATAATCCACATAGTTGGACAACACCAGCACCTGTACCTAGAAAAAAGCTAACAAAAGGCTAAAAGTGGAAGGAAGAGAGAAAGGGACTTAAGGGAAAGGCAAAGAAAAAGAAGAAAAGGAAAAAGGCCCTCACATATTTCTACCCTACCAGCTTCATCAGATCGATTTTAGGTTGACCCAAGTACATACCTCTGCATCTGAACAGTGGAGCTCGGCCCATTCTGCACATCTCCTTGGCCAAACTGGCCATATGCAGTCTGGCCACAAGGGGCTTGTGCTGTTGAGACCGGGGGTGCCCCTGAGGAAGATGGGGCTCTCGACACACCTAAAGGTAAAGGACAGAAACTAAATAATTGGGAAACAACTTTCTTTTCTACCCTGAGCCAGGAATGCAAAGCAAGCGTCAATAAGCTCAGATTTTCACTGGCCCAATACACAGTTTTGTAGTGAAAATAACACCATCAACATGCAACTCTAGCTACAGCAATATTCTGAACATGGATGCCCATACAGAGAGCCTTTACCCTCCTAGACAGGTGTACTTGGGGTGAAGCTGCAGACACAGCCACAAGAATGTACGGCCTTCCTTTGATCATCATCCTCTCCAATTCTATGCAGCATAGTCAATGTTGTTCCCCAAGACAAAAGGTCAAGTCTTTTAAGGAAAAGACTCTACTCCAGAACTCAGAAACATGGAGCATATATGAGAAAAGTGGCAGGGACAAAGACCAAGTAATATCCTGAACTAGGTTGTAAAGAAAGGCACCTCTTGGAGAGACTATTCTGCCACTCACCTCTTACACATTCTACTTATCCTAACCATATCTTTTTCATCTACTGCCAAGTGTGGAAGCTCCCAACAGCACAGGGCTCAGGAAAGTGTTCCCCATAGGCTGGAGACCTTGTTTCTGGCCAAGAGTTCAGTCAGGACAGTTGGTTAATTAATATTGACACCTCTCTCCTGACAAAAGCTCTAGTCCATACTTTCTACTCATCAGAGCTACCATCAAAGCTACTACTACTGCACCCTTCCCACCTGAAATACAGGAAAAAAGCAGTTAGCAACATGGTGCATCACTCTTGAAATGCTGCTGACCCCTGTTCAAATAACAATTTTGTTGTTGTTTTTCTGTCTTCAGCAGAGATTAACACTACAATATCTGCCTAGAGAAACATGATTCATCTGAACTTGCTCAGTAGCCATGACAAAAACCAGACAAGTTTTGCTCTTGAAGTAATGCCAAACTCCATCTTGATAAGTAAGCCAAGACTTGGGAGAGCAGAGGTGAACTCTGTCCAGCCAAAGTCCCAACCAAGGGTAAAGCTTTTCTATGATCTGAGACCTAATCTCACCTAATCTTACCAATTCATGATTTTTTTTCTTCAGAGTTTTAATTGAAGTGGTAATACTTCATGCATTTCCCAAATCTTACCTTTGCCTCTTCGGTGTCCCCTTTTTCCCTATCTCTTCATGGAAATTACACTCATAAAAAATTATGAAGAGTTTGGTGCACAATATGTCCTTAGCTAGTTTAACCAAAGACCTTCAGTTAACTACTCTCCAAAAAACCCTTCTGTATAATCTGTAGAGTACTAGCTGCCCTTCCTTGAAAAGTAACATACAAGCTGATTCTAAGGCAGCACCAGATTAGTCTTCTCCTATTGCCCTGATATTACAGAGCACCTAACCAGAGGAAAGTCAGGCAAAGGGAAAGGAATGATATAAACAGAAAGATATGAGAGGCTTCAAAAATCAGGTACACCTATAACCACACTTTTCATCCATGAACTAGATCCCCATGTCTCAGAGTCATTTATAGGTAGAACCATTGTCCAGTGAGAAACATTATCAACATATATGAGATATAAGCGATTTCAGGAAGACTTCAGGACAATGGGAAATATTCAGTCCCAGCCATAGGCTCTAGAGGAGCTGTGATCACAATCATTCATTCCATCCAGCTCTGAACAATGCAGCCAAGTGAGGCTGTACCACAGCATGACACTCACAGGCAATGAGCTGCTACTGAACCTGGAAGATATGCTCCCACTAGATGTCTGACAGTTGAACCAGAAACACAGTCACCCTACAGTAAAAACAGGGAAGGGCAGACTGTCCACAGAGGTCCCAGTGACAAAGAGCCAGATTCATGTTCCTCAACAATTCCTGTCATCACTACCCTCTAGACACTTAGCTAAGGTAATAAAACCCAAACTAAAGACTCTCCTGAATCCTTTCCATAGCTCAAAGGAAACTTGCAAACACATACCTGGGGGAGGTGTTTGCTGATAGCCTGGCACTGGACCATTGTAGGCTCCATAGGGAATGGGAGGAACTGTGGCCCCTGGCTGCCCACTATAGGTGGACTGATGATACCCTGGGTAGACAGGCTGGGGTTGCCCGTATGGCGGCACAGGTGGAGCTGACTGATTAACATTCATTATGAGAGCATCCCCAACTCGGTCTCACCTATCAGATGGGAAAGAAGAAAGAAATTAGTCAAAACCAACTTCCTAAAGAGAAAGCAACTATTTAAGGGTAAGAAGTAGAGGTAAAAGGGATTGACTTTATCAGGCAATGATTAGCCTAATCATTTCTACAGTATGACAGGATCTAGTAATTTTCTGCCCCAGTCAGGACCCAGACTGCCTTCTCAAAGAAAGGATTTTGTTACTCTGAATCTCATGCTTTGTCAATGCCAAGAGGGTATAAATTTCAACCTCAGAAAGGCCCATTGGAATGGATATTACAAGTAAATTAAACAATGCTCCCACATCTATTCATTTAACAAACACTGAATAACCCTATAGTGTGTGCTAGTCTTTTTTAATCACCCAGACTAATACAAATGCCACTCCGTCCCCAGTCTTCCCACCAAAAGGGTATATGGACCTTAGAACTTAAGCATTAAAATCCCTAAATGTAAAAGATACCTGCAAATTCTAGTAAGGTACCACATTAGAGCTGAGTATAGGCCAGGCACAAAAACCTCTCCACAATAACCTAGGCAAACAGATCAAGGATCAGTGGCAAAGCCAGACTTCACGGAAAAGATCATTCATCTTATGCTTCTAGCAGAGGGGCTATGAGTTTTCCAAATCCCAGTGCTCTTCAACTCTTCTGTTTCTGCTCTTATATATATGCTTGCCATGAATATAGGGCACCAGTAAAAGTATTAGTTTTGTCTGGTGAGAGGAATGAATGAGAAGTTCTGGGTTCTTCCAAAAAGAGTACTGTCTAATAACATCTACTTTAAATAGCCTCTCCACACCAACTATCTTATAGGCAGAAGGGTTCCAGGAAGCAGGAGAGCTCAAAACTACTGCACGGGAATCATGGGTTTCCTCCTTTTGCTAGAAAGGGCCATCTTGACTACAGAAAATCTAATCTACTACTGGATAGATCTCTTTATATTTATTTTTATATTTAAAGAAATTTAATTACAAAAATGTTATATTAAAAAATATAGGGGATTCCCATATACCCCACCCCTCCCCCTCCCACATTAACAACATCTTTCATTAATGTGGTACATTTGTTACAATTGATGAACACATATTGAAGCATTAGTACTAACCGTGGGCTAGATCTCTTTAAACTGAAAGTCATCTCAGGAACTCCAAATCCTAAGCCTTGCACAGGTCAATGACACTAAATTGAACAGATACTCCCCTTCCTTTTCTCTCCTTAAAAGTCAATGGAGGGGGACAACAACAATAACAACAACAAAAAAAAAAAGCTTTTTCTCCAGGAAATAATCCCCTCAAACACACCAAGGGCCTGGAATCAGGGTCAAGTCTCTCATTCTAAACCCGTCGAGGGTGACAACCCAAGGGGGCGGGGCAACCTTCCTAGAACTCTGGAAGTAGTCGAGCTGCGGAGGCTGGGAGCGCCGCCGATCAAGACCGAAGGCCGCGAAGAGAGAGCGCGCTGGCTCATTAAGCATGGGCGCCGAGTGTCTTGAGCCTTTCGACTGGCCTGGGGTAGGAAGCGGGAGTCGGAAACTGGGCGGGCGGCGAAGTAAGGGTCTACGGCTGACCCCGGATTGTAGATGCGTGAGGTGAGGGTCTCTCTCCGAGCCCCGCCCCCGGACTCCTCCCTTCCTTCACACACGGGACCCCGATCTAGCCAGTGATACCCCGGCCTTCCCTCTGCCTTCCTACCCACCAACCTCCTGATGCCACTCCTCACCCGGCTCCAGATCCAGGTTCGACTTCGTTCCTAACGTCAAGGCTCCCAAGCTCCGCTTCCGGTTCCGAGGGGGCCGTCACGTCGTCCCCGGAAGTTCCGCCCCTACGCTCAGGGGCTGGACCGCTCCTTCTGCCACGTCTACACTAGACACACGCTCAGGAACCCGGATGCTGTGCGTGCGCCACTTCCCTTACCCATCATGGCCGTGGAAGACTTCTGGATTCTTATACATTTCCGCATTTTTTTTCTTTCCCTCAGATACCCCACCGACTGAGATGCGATTGAAAAGGCTGGGTCAGACTATCTTTAGTGACGCCCCCACAGTCTACCTATGACCTGTCAAGTGACCTCTGATCTTGAGTCCAATGGCGACTTCCTGCTGGCTTCTGACCCCATTGATTTCCGCCTTCAAGATTATTCTCACTTCTGACTTTTGGTGATCGTATGGTGGTCGAAAACAGTATCTCAGGTTGTCCACGGAACTCTAAACTTTGCCAATCATAGTAAGCGAAGGGTTGCGTGGGTTAGGCTGCCGTTCACTGTTTTTGGCAATTAATCTCTTCGTGCCTCAGTTTACTTCGTCTGTAAAATGGAGCTAATAATGACCATCTAATAGCTTGTTAAGAGGATTGAATTTGACAAGTCTCATAGATTGTCTGAACAAAGATTAGCTGTTGACCCGCCTTTATGAATGGCTATTGACCACTAGACACCTGACTGCGAATATCTTTTCTTATATTCCTTTATTTTTAGACAGTGATTTTTGTAAGACAATAAATTTATTCCTTATAGATTAAAAAAAAAAAAAAAGATTAGCTATTGGTTATCCATTTTGTTATAGCCTCTTCCTTTAGGTGCAGAGCTTTGCCTGAGCCAGAAGATAGGATCTCTCTGCTCTCAGGTGCTCCCAGTCTGTTTTAAGAGTTTCAGTTCTTGAGATAATTATTACCCTGTTTAAAGAATAGCAATCATTGTAGCAAACGCTTATGGGATTTTTCTTACACATGACCTCGTTGAATCCTGTTGACAACTTCATTTAGTAACTTTTGTGAGCACTGCTGTGTTCTGGGTGCAGGAATACAGGAATGAATAAATCAAAGTCCTTGATCACATATTGTTGACAGTAGATATTATTTATTCTGAGGCACAGAGTAGTTCATTCTTTGGGGGAAAAATCATTACACATGTGGTCTGTGCTGGAAACTATGAATGAAGCATTGAACATGCTTTAGTAAGCATGCTGATTGGCCCTGTCCTCAGGAGTTCATACTCGAGGTCAGTAATTCTAAAATGTGATCCTGGGGCCAACAGCACCAGTATCACCTGGGAACTTGTGGGAAATGCAAATTTCAGACTACCCTGGAAATACTGAATCAGAAAGTCTGGAGTGGAACCCAGCAATCTATGGTTTAACAATCCCTTCAGGTGATTCCATTGCACACTAAAGATAGAGAACCACTGGCCTAGATTAATAATTTGCCAAATTCAATAATGTTTGTTAAGCACCTACCCTAGGCTAAGCATCTGCACATAATTTATGCCTTTTAATTCTCATATCAGCACTGCTCAAAAGTTGCACCCCTGATAAATAATGGAGCCTAGATTTATAGCTTTTTGTGGAAAGTTGCTGATATATTGGATTTTATTGGTTTCTGTATCCCCTCCCCCACTCAGTGGTTCTCAACTTTGGCTACATAGAATCATCTATGGTTCTTTTAAAAATACCAATACCAAGCGGACTTGGCCCAGTGGTTAGGGCGTCTGTCTACTACATGGGAGGTCCTGCGTTCAAACCCCGGGCCTCCTTGACCCATGTGGAGCTGGCCCATGCACAGTGCTGATGCACGCAAGGAGTGCCCTGCCACATAGGGGTGTCCCCCATGTAGAGGAGCCCCACGTGGAAGGAGTGTGCCCCAGGAGAGTCACCCAGCGTGAAAGAAAGTGCAGCCTGCCCAGGAATGGTGCTGCACACACGGAGAACTGACACAACAAGATGACGCAACAAAAAGAAACACAGATTCCCAGTGCCGCTGACAACAACAGAAGCAGACAAAGAAGACGCAGCAAATAGACACAGAGAACAGACAACCGGGGGGGGGGGGGGGGGTGGGAGGAAGGGGAGAGTAATAAATACATAAGTAAATCTTAAAAAAAAAAAAAGAAATAAAAATACCAAGTACCAGACCAAGAAAATCAGAATCTCTGGAGCTAGGGCCTGGGAATCTTTATGTATTTATTTATTTATGCATTTATTTATTTATTTATTTATTATTTCATTACACAATCACCTAATCCTATATGTTGTCTTTATTAAGGGAGTAATCGTTTTAAAAGTTTTCCAGGTAATTCTAATATGCACTCAGGATTGATTGAAAACTACTGGCTCACATGTAGTTAGCATTCAATAAATGTTTGATTAATGAATATGGGGATATTTGGTCTTTTTTTTTTACAGATCAGGTCACATGACTGCCTGAAGTCACACAGGTAACAAATGGTGGAAAAAGAACTCAAGTCCGAGTCTTCTGATTCAAAATCCCAAGTGTTTGCTCTGACTACATCATATACCAAGGCAAATAGCATTTAGAGCACTAGGGGAGCAGCTATCTCAAGGAACTCTGTAGCCTTGGACAATCACAGATACAGCACTCTAATTTTATGTTTTATAACAGGAAGAGACCTCTCAATATAGGACACATTCATTTAATGAAAACTTAGAAACTTGTGGGTATTTTATTATTGACATGAGTTGGCATGTTTACACACAGCTATCTCTGCCTATCCATGACCAAGACCACCTATTTAATATATGAGATCATTTAATTTGGCAAACATTTATTGA
Source organism: Dasypus novemcinctus (assembly GCF_030445035.2). Lineage (NCBI taxonomy): Eukaryota > Metazoa > Chordata > Mammalia > Cingulata > Dasypodidae > Dasypus > Dasypus novemcinctus. The sequence goes on along the minus strand of NC_080678.1, from coordinate 82,815,647 downwards.
GTACTCATCACACCAGGCATTTTCTATGGTTTGTTGATTGACTACTGCACATAATCCTTGCCTTCAAGTTTCTCAGTCTAGGAGGATGACAGCCATGTAAACAAATTACAGTGTTGGCTGAGAACTACAACAATAGAAATTTGATCAAAATACAGATATTACCCAGAGGAGGGAAGGATTAACTCTATAGGTGAGAAGTGGCAAGATGGTCAGGAAAGGCTTTCTGGAAGCAGTAACAGTTCAACTGGGGCAGGCTGACTGTGAAAATTCCTCTCTACAGCACCCAGCACTACAGTGGGATATAGATCTCCACTTCAATTAACAGGTAAATGCTACATGAGGAGACACTCTTTCCTGAGGAGTTTGGGAACCTGTAAGGCAAACCTATTCCTTGCCGGCTCTGGAACTGAAACCCCTGCTATTGCCATTTTGAAATGGGCTTTGGAAGAAAGCAGTTGGGATCTGTCTCTGATCCTATCAGGGTAGACACAGTCCTTGAGAGGGTGTACATTAGTTGTAGAGCCCAGAGGGCTAGTACTCTGAGTCCTGAGTAAGAGGCTCCTGCAGGAGAATGGGGAACATGGGAGGGCAGCAATTTTGACTATAATTAGCTCTGGGAGTAACACAACTGGGGGAGGGAGGGGAGTACTGCCGGCAACTATTTTGAGCACAGCTACGATTGACGGGCCACGTGTGCTGGACTGTACTGATCTGAGGGCCAAGTTGCCTGCCTGTGGCGTGTGGTTTGGGGGGGAGGCCTGGGGCAGCAAGAGCAAGACAGCCGGACAGGCAGGCCAGACGGGGTACCAGCGCCTCGACTTCTGTCCCTGGGACATTCTCCAAACTCCGGGGGGCCATAGGCCAAGCTGAGCGATGGGTGCTGAGGAGGAGGTGCTGGTTACACTGTCAGGGGGAGCCCCCTGGGGCTTCCGACTTCAGGGGGGGGCCGAGCAGAAGAAACCCTTGCAGGTGTCCAAGGTAAGGGAGAGCCCCTGAAATGAGGGTTCAATTTCAGGTTAAGGGGAACCGAAGAGAACCCAGAAGGAGCCAGGTGGTGGCCTGTGAGAGAGAAGTTGGGAGGCTGTGAAGAAAATGCATGGGAGGGAGGGAGGTGGGCAGGGAAGCATGCTCAAGTCTGGTTGGGGAAGTGGTTTCTGATCACAAGCTTCTTGGTGGGGGATGATAGACAAGAGAATTCCTAGTTTTCAGGGAGCAGAGAAAAAGAAAGGCTCTGCTTCAGTTCCCTGGGGCACCACCGGCAGCAGAGGCCCAGGGCTGACTACCGCCACCTTGCTCTGCTGGGTCCGTGCCTCCCCACACTCCAGGAATGTAGGGAAGGTTCTAATTTCTCTTTGACTAAACTGATATGTGATGGTCTGAGGCTGTCTCACCCAGCCCAGTCCAGCCATGTCTTCAATTGCTCCTCTCTCCTCAAGCCAGTCCGTTGTCTCACTAAGCAAGGCTTTTTAGGTATGGCAGGATCTGGCCTCTCAGGTGAAGTCCTTACCTTTTCAGTTTCACCCTCCAGGCACTGCCATTGACTTTCTGAGCCTCAGGTCCCTCAACTGTAAAATGTAATCTGTACCTATTTCACAGAATCATTCTAAGGTTAAATGCAACAATGCATGTGAAGTGCTTAGTACGGTGCCTAACATTGAGTAAGAAGTTGATAAATGGAAGTCTCTACCGCTGTCATTACTTTAACATGTATACATGTGTGCCCACATGGCACACATATACTCACAATCACCAGGAATTTGGCTGGACTCCCTCTGATCTGGAATACAGTTCTAAAATCTTGACTGTGTAGATAATGGCACCTGGGATCCCAAGGCCTAGAAAAGAACTTTTGGCCAGTATAGATTTTACCCTTGGAGGAAAAACTTGGGCCTATAACCATCATTTCTAGTACCTCCCTCAAGCAGTTTTCCCCAAACCTCTTTCATTTAGTGGTTACCCTTCTTCCTTTTATACTTCCTCCAGTCTTCACTTCCCTCCCTCTATATAGGCTCCCTCAACTGAAGCCCTCTGCCCCCTCAAAGTAAAATTCCTTCCATACAGGGTCCTTCATGTTCTAACTCCTTCCATTCTATTTCCCTTGGAGCTCTCCCTCATCTACAATCTCTCCCTTCTCAGATCCGAAGACGCAGTCAGGCTGGCAGAGCAGGACTCCGAGAGAGGGACCAGCTCTTGGCCATCAATGGGGTCTCCTGTACCAGCCTCTCTCATGCCAGTGCCATGAGCCTCATTGATGCCTCAGGGAATCAGCTTATCCTCACTGTGCAGAGGTATAGACCCCCCTCAGCTCTACATCTCACTACCCTGGCCTCAGCAGCTATTAAGTGCCTTTTCTGCTTGGGTGTTTGTGCTAGAGTATAAATGTTTGTATATATCTCCCAAGGGGCTTGACCCAGCAATTAAGATGGGGTGTCAAGTGGGTATATGAGTGTGTGGTCCCACTTCAACCCCTGACCTCATCCTCACATACCCCTCTCAGTTCATTTCTTCTCCCAGTCCTCCAAGCAAGCACATTTGCCTCCCAGTTTGTCTTTGGATCTTCACTCTTCTCTGCCCATCCATTCTTTCTGTATGCTGGTTCTCTCTGCCCCCTTAACCACCTTCCCCCATCTCCTCCAGATCCCTTGAGCTGTCAGTCACCCAGCCTCTCTCTCAAGTCTGACATCTTTTTCATCCAGGTTAGGAGACGAGGGGCCTGTGCGATCTCCATCCCCTGGTGAGCTTCAGGTGCTGTCACCCTTGTCTCCGCTGAGTCCCGAGCCCCCTGGCGCTCCAGTTCCCCAGCCTCTGCAGCCTGGGAGCCTTCGCTCACCCCCTGACAGTGAGGCTTACTATGGAGAAACAGACAGTGATGTTGATGGTCCAGCCACCCAAGAGAAGCCCCGCCGACCCCGCCGCCGAGGCCCCACGAGGCCCACCCCTCCAGGAGCTCCACCTGATGAGGTCTACCTATCTGACAGCCCTGCAGAGCCAGCCCCTGTCATCCCTGGCCCTTCCAGCCAGGGTGACAGCCGTGTGAGCTCCCCATCTTGGGAAGATGTGACAGCCCTAAATCCACCCCCAGCAGAGGCCCTGCTGCTGCCCCATGGCCCCCTCCGGCCTGGTCCTCACCTCATCCCTATGGTGGGACCTGTCCCCCACCCAGTGGCAGAAGATCTTACTACCACCTATACCCAGAAGGCCAAGCAAGCCAGTGAGTGCCTAAACCCCTTGAACCCCTTCTCCCCGGCCAAGATCCTTCTACTTCCATCTGGGCCTTAAACCTACCCCTCCATAACCCTACATTCTGCCTACCTTCTCCTTCAACTTGGAGATGATCTTGGGACAAGTAGAGAAGAGTGATGAGTGGAAAGGGATGCTAACTATCTATACTCTTGGTCCCCATTATTTTTACTGTTTGAACCAGTGTGGCAAAAAGACACAGATGGTTCAGCCCAACCCTGAAGCAGGGTAAGTAGAGACCTGAATAGATGCAGGGTATAGTTGTGGTGGTGGTGATTATTTTGCTAGGCGTCAAGATGGGACTGAGGGTAGAGCATGAACATGGGTCAGAGGTATACTGGGGGACAGGACAGGCTACTGGGGCACTTCAGTGTTATTTGCAGGCCTAGCATCACAATTACTTTTGACATTTTTAAGTTCAGATACACTTCCTAGGGACTGTAAAACTAGGGTATGGCCATGAGCTCCCTAGGAACTGGTAGAGGGGAGGGATCTTTGGCTCCTTATCTCAGGCAAGAATGTAAGCCTGGGCAGAAAAAGCCAGTTCCACTTATCTCAGGCTCTTTGCTATTTTTGACGTGAGCTACAGAACAAAGTCTAAGAGTGAACTCTCTCCCTGCCCCATATCCCCCATGCCCCTCCCACAGACCTTGTTTGTCATTCCAGAAATTTTAATATTACTTAGTTTTCATCTCCAGTCCCTCCTCTCTCCCACTCTGATTCCTGGTCCTTGGGATTCTGTATCTGAGTCTGGGATAGAGTTTAAGAGTCTGACATCCCCGAGAGTGTCCACGACTCTACAAGGAAATTCCAGATGCATGCCCAGGATCCCCTGCTTATCCCCAACTCTCATTTTAGCACACCTCAACCCCACCCCTTCCCATGGTGCTGGGTGAGACAGTCCTTAGTGGCTCAAGGATATTTTTAGCTAAGCAGACCTCATTGTCAAATGGGACAGGGTAGGGGGAAGGGTAGGCAGGTGCCCATGTCCATCACACCCAGGCTTGTGGGGCAGTGGCGAGAAAGCAGGGGGCCAGGCTCCAAAAATAGCATGGTGAGCTCATTCAGCTGCTAGCTCTGGGGACAAGACAAAGGGGCTTTAAAAGGCACAGGGGTGGCTCAAGCTGGTCCTGCTCCAGCCAACACTGCCTTCTCGTCATGGAGACCTTTGAGGCCATCATCCAAGAACCCCTCGGCCAAGCTAGCTGTAACAAAGCCCCAGGCCCAGATCTCAAGCTCCAGGACCCATTCTATGCAGGTACTACCCTCCCATATCCAAGAGAGTTCTGGGATCTAGAGTGGAGGCAATTTTATTGGCATTTTAGGAAGGGAGGTCTTTGGGAAATGTCTTATTCTTTTGTTCCCTCCTTCTTTTTTGCCTACCTCTTTCTCCTCTTCTCAGGAGAATTTCACAGCTCCTTTTTCAGAATGGGCTGATGCTATGGCCAAGGGGTCTGCGACCACATTAGCAAAAGAAACCTCATGGGGTAGGCGTGTATGTGGGGAGAGAGGGTGTGAGCACACTATGAATACATGAAAGCATGTATGTGTGAGTCTGTGGAAGTAGAGAAGATATGTGTGAAGAAAGAACAGTGTCTGTGTCCATGTGCAGCTACTACTGTCAAAGAAGTTTTGTTAGTGATGGTTTCTCAATAGTGAGCCATTGTGCTTTATTAAGCGCTAAATTTACCTACACTATCTCACATAATCCTCATAGAAGTCCTTTGAGGTGGCCATTATTATTTACAGATGAGGAAACTGAACTTCAGTGAAGGTGAAGTAACTCTCCTAAGATTTCAGAACCAAAAACTTGCAGAGCCAGGATCTGAAGTCTGATTCCAGCACCTGTTCTTTCATCCACAGCACTATTCTCTGTTATAAACATTGGAATGAGAGGCATGAAAACCCTAATTAGAAAGGAGTTTGGCATCTTGTGTGGAAAATCGATGGAATTCAAATAATTTTTCAGGAGGAATTTGGGGCATGGACCAGAGTCTTTGTGTCCTAGGAGGGATCCTAGCAGCAAGAAAGCCTCTCCCATTTCCTGGCCCCACCTACCTAGGCCCCACATGGTTTGGGAAACTTTGACCTGGCTTCCTTTACTACTAGTCCCTGGGTGCTACCCAGCCACCTAGAGTGGCTGTTTGAGCTCTCTACTTAGAAGGCTTGGAAAATAGGGGCAGCTCTGACCTTCACTCCAACTTTGGGGAAAGGATTATATTTAGCTGGTGACCTTGAGGTGTCCTAAAGATCTGGAGGGTTGCGTTGGAAAGCGGCACTCTGACGTTTCCTGAGTCTGAGATCTGAGACTACCCCTGATTGTGAGTAGCAGAGGTATGAGGCACAAAGGAATGTTCTGGGGGTTGGAAGACCAGAACAGCTCTAAAATGTTTTCCGAACTGTTCACAGGGTCTCTGCAGAGCAGTGGGAACTCTGGGGAGAAAGGTCACCTGGAGCATGTGTGTGTGCCTGAATGTGTTCCAGTGACTGGGTGTGTGTTTTTTGGCACATGTATATGTACATATGTATATTTGAACATGAACATGTGACCTGGGGTATATGTGAATGAGAGAGAAAGTATATATGAGAAAATATGCCCACAGCTGGCTTTCAGTAGGCCAGTATTCTTGTTGAAATGATGTGTGGTGGGAGTTATATTTTTGAATGTTTATAGAAATATATACTGCATAATGAGGTAGACTTGTGAATGAAATCCTCATTGCTAAGAGTTCTTTCTGTCCTTATCAGAGGGGCAAAGGTAGGAAGAGGAGATATTTCCCAGGGATCCAAACTTTGTAAGAAGTCCCCTACATGATCTCGATGGTGGAAGCGAAGTGTAGTGGAAGCAAAGTGTAGCTTCTCATTTTTTCTCTGCCTGGGACCTGCCCCATCTCTCTGTCTGCCAGTGGGAGTGACACCCTCTCCCCCACTTCCGGCCAGGAGAGGAATGTGTGTAGGTTGGATAGGAGCACATCTCTGGGAAGATAGGAGCAGAATAGAGGGAAGAAAGGACAGGACAGCTGTAGTCAGAGCAGCATCAGCTGTCCTTGCTTTCACCTTTCACCCTTCACTCAGCTCCCAAGTCAGAGGACTTTGCCTCAGGCAGGAGACATTGTGGGTTTGGTGGTGAAAAGCTGGGAGGTGGGAAGCCTAAAGAAGCTGGCTGGCTGGGGTGTGACAGCTTTGGGAAACAGGACTAGAAAAGGCTGGGGAAGCCGCACTGACCATTCTCCATCCTGGCCTCCTCAGAACTGCAACATGCTGAGAGCCTCCAAGAGAAGAGTGTGAAGGAGGCCAAGACCAAATGCCGGACGATTGCATCCCTGCTAACAGCCGCCCCCAACCCCCATTCCAAAGGGGTGCTTATGTTTAAGAAACGGCGGCAGAGAGCCAAGAAGTACACCCTAGTGAGCTTTGGGGCTGCAGCTGGGACAGGCGCTGAGGATGAGGATGGTGTACCCCCGACAAGCGAGTCCGAGCTTGATGAAGAGGCCTTCTCTGATGCCCGCAGCCTCACCAATCAATCCGACTGGGACAGCCCCTATCTGGACATGGAGCTGGCCAAGCCTGGCTCAACTGCAGCAGAGGGCCAGGGCCTGGGGCTCGGAGGGCAGCTGAGCGAGGCCTCTGGGCGAGGGGCCCAGCTCTTTGAACAGCAGCGCCAGCGCGCAGCCTCCAGCACCCTGGAGGTGGCCCGGGACGGTGCATCTGCCTTGCTCAATGGGCAGGGCCTGCAGTCACCGCCCCGGGCCCAGAGTGCTCCCCCGGAGGGGGCTGTGCTCCCATCCAGCCCTTTGCCAGCCCGTGTAGCCAGCCCCAGCCCCTTCCTCCCTAGTGCCGGGGCCCCCACCCCGACTCCGGGCATCTTTAACCGGTCAGCCAGGCCATTTACCCCGGGCTTCCAAGGGCAGCGGCCAGGTACCACCTCGGTTATTTTCCGGCCCTTAGCCCCCAAGAGGGCGAATGACAGCCTGGAAGGCCTCAGCCCCGCCCCACCCCCCTTCTGGTCCTCTCCGCCAGGGCCCAGCTGCACCTCAGGGGTTCCCAGCCCAGGTGCAGCCTCAGGTTCCCTCAGCACCCCGCGCCCTTTGGGCCCTGTGACGACGGCCACCAGCTCCCTGTATATCCCAGCCCCCACTCGGCCTGTCACCCCAGGCGGAGCCCCAGAGCCCCCCGCTCTCCCTAGCGCAGCTGCCATGACCTCCACTGCTTCTCTCTTCCTGTCCGCGCCTCTGCGACCGGCTGCGCGCCCAGAGGCGCCCGCCCCAGGCCCCGCTGCTCCGGAGCCCCCCAGCGCACGCGAGCAGCGCATCTCGGTGCCCGCTGCCCGCACGGGCATCCTGCAGGAGGCCCGGCGCCGGGGGACCCGGAAGCAGATGTTCCGACCGGGAGCCGAGGAGACGAAGAATTCGCCCAACCCTGAGCTGCTCTCGCTGGTGCTGAACCTGGATGAAAAACCCCGTGCGGGCGGTGGAGAATCCGGTCCTGAGGAGGACGTCCTGAGCCTCGGGGCTGAAGCCTGTAACTTCATGCAGCCAATAGGGGGAAGGAGTTACAAGACCCCGCCTCCCGTGACACCCAAAACCCCGCCTCCCATGGGTCCCAAGACTCCACCCCCTGTGACTCCTAAGACCCCACCACCAGTGGCTCCCAAACCCCCGTCGCGAGGGCTCCTGGATGGGCTGGTGAATGGCGCGGCCCCTTCGCCGGGAATCCACGAGCCACCAAGGCTTCAGGGGAGGGGTGGGGAGCTGTTTGCCAAACGGCAGAGTCGGGCCGACAGGTACGTGGTGGAAGCTACTCCTGGTCCAGGCCTTGGCCCACGGCCCAGAAGCCCTTCTCCTACTCCTTCACTGCCCCCTTCCTGGAAATATTCACCCAACGTTCGTGCCCCACCTCCTATTGCTTACAACCCACTGCTCTCACCTTTTTTCCCCCAGGCTGCCCGAACTCTCCCTAATAAGGCCCAATCCCAGGGGCCTCGGGCACCCCCCAAACAGGGCATCAAGGCACTTGATTTCATGCGCCACCAGCCCTACCAACTTAAAACTGCCATGTTTTGTTTTGATGAAGTTCCCCAGACTCCTGGCCCCACTGCCTTAGGGACCCCCAAAACTGCCCGAGTCCAGGAGATCCGCCGATTTTCCACTCCGGCGCCCCAGCCCACTGCAGAGCCTCTGGTCCCCACTGTGCTTGCCCCCCGAGCAGCCACTACCCTGGATGAACCCATCTGGAGGGCAGAGTTGGCCTCAGCCCCAGTCCCTAGCCCAGCCCTTACTACAGAGCCTCCCAGGGGCCCTGGGGCTTCCCCCAGCTCCTGCAGCTTTCAGGTAGCCAGGCCCAGGTTCTCAGCCACCAGAACGGGATTGCAGGCTCATGTGTGGAGGCCTGGGGCAGGACACCAGTGAGCAAGGCAGAACACCCAGGACCATGGAGAGGTAGAACATCCAGTTCCTAAAGTTGCTTCTCCTACCCATCCCATCCCCTCTCTTAGGCATCTGGAGGCTAAAGTTCCCTCCTGCCAAAGATAGTTTTAGAATCGGTTCCACCCCCATCTGCCTTCTCACCCCCCCCCACACCCCTGCTGCTTTCTGCTTTGGGGTCTTTGCCTCTTTTTTGTCTCTGTTTTTCCTTTCCAGGATCTGTCTTTATCTCTAGGTCTCTCCATCCATACTCTTCCACCATGTCTCTGTTTCTTCTCTTCTGCTTTTCTCTGTGGGGCTCGTTTTAATGCTCAGTGAGAAGCAGATCACCACCAGACAGACAACTCAGGGACTGAGCTGACCCCTGTTTACACCAAGCCCCTCCCAGCTCCTCTTTTTTCCCTGCTGTTTGACCTAGGCATGTATGTGTGCGTGTGTGTGTGTACAAGTGTGTGTGTGGCACAGATGTGCTCTTCTGCGTCAGGCAAGAGTAAAAGGGGAGGTATGAAAATGTGGGTCTTACCCTTGTGCTGATGAAAGAAGGGTCAGATTTTTCCACATGGATTGTCTAGTAGTATGAAAGAGATTCACAAGAAAATAACTCTGTACAGAGGCCAGCATCTGTAGCAGATGTATAGCATCTTGTGAAACTAATGGAGTATGAGAAAACAAGAGCCAGGACAACTTGCTTGGGCTGAGTTATACCAGTTCTATCAGGTATCTAACGAAGAGTTGTGTTCCTCAAGATTTCAGAAAGGCAACTTGAGAGACCCATGTCCAGCAGCCCAGCATCCAGGAAGTGAGAAAAAAGAAAAGACAATTTCTGAGAATGAACAAATCATTGGTTTCATTGCCTCATGAGCCCAAGCCAGAAAGGAGGAGAAAGGAGCCAGGGTATGGAAAGTGAGGCAGGCACCAGAAGCAGAACAGAAATGAATGAAACTGACTGAATCACGCAGAGCGGAGCATAGTGAGGTAGAGTGCAGTGGTAGAGAGTAAAGCTGGGTAAGTAGAAATCACCTGTGTGCAGGAGGGGGCTTGGGGAAAATTTTGAGGGAGAAGAATGTATTTGTTAAGCAGAATGTAGGGGGATGGTTGTGGGGAGATATGAAGGTGTATGCAGAGGGTTGAAAGAACAATTGGAGTCTGTTCCTTGGAGTCTGTCCCTCAGTCTGTCTTCTGCAGCTTGTCATGACTATCTGGGAAGGGCAGGAAAACACCCAGAGGTAAAACTTCTCTGTAGTTCTATCCCATTCCTCAAAACTCTAGCTCCTGTTCCTTTCCAGCTTTAGGTCCTGATTTTTGATCCTGGAGAGTTATGGACTCTCCTCTCGCCATAATCACTATGAGCCACATTTGCTGCTTCATCTGGAAATTGATCATTTCCTTTGCGTATTGTGTGTGAGTCACCGTACTTTGGTTTGTGCAAAAGAATAAACATATGCCCTATACTTTCTCTCGCTGTTGTCTTCTCGTTTATGACTAAATTCATCTCTCCTTCATTTTCTCTAACCCATTCCCCAGATCTCCTGATTCCTGATCTCTTTCTCCCATTCCTACCTTCTCATTTTTCACCCTTTTTGCCCTTTGTCTCCAGTTTTTTTCACTCCTCTACCAATTCTGTCCTGTTCTAATTTAGTCACCTCTACCACTTCCTTTTTTCTAAAGATTTATTTAATTTATTTTCTCCCTACCCCCCACCCATTGTTTGTGCTCGCTATCTGCTCTCTATGTCTGCTCGTCTTCTCTTTAGAAGGCACCAGGAGCCAAACCTGGGACCTCCTGTGTGGGTCAGAAGCACTCAATCACTTGAGCCACCTCCACTCCCTGCTTTGTTGTCTCTATATTGTGTTTCCTCTTTGTGTCTCCTTATTGCATCATCTTGTTGCATCAGCCTGCCTGTAGTGCCAGCTTGCTGTCTTACTTGTCTTCTCCAGGAAGCACCAGGAACCTAACCTGGGACCTTCCATGTGTCTAGGTGGGAACTAAATTACCTGACCCACATCCGCTTCCCTCTACCACTCCCCACTCCCTTTTATTCCCTCTCCTCACATTTTCCATCCAGGTTCTCCCCCTGGCCAGCCCTTTCTCCATATTTCCCAGGCATGGCTTCAGCTCACAGAATTAAGAGAAGTTGGAAAGGTCCTCTGAGCATTTTTTTTTTTTTCAGGCACTGGGGGCCAGGCCAGGGATTGAACCTGGGACCTCACAGGTGGGAAGCTGGTGCTCCAACCACTGAGCCCCATCAGCTTCCCTGAATTGGTTTTCTCATTTGTTTTGCTTGTTGTTTGTTTTTGGGCTTTTTGGGTTTTTTTTAGGAGGCACTGGGAACTGAACCTGGAACCTCCCATGTGGGAAGCAGGTACTCAACCACTCGAGCCATATGCTCCCCCCTCTGAGCCTTTTCCCATCAACACTTCCTGCCTCACTGGAGGAAACGACCATATTAAATAGTCCTGGGAATTAAATAAAGGAAAAACAATGGCTGGAGGTGAAGGTGGGATGGGAGAGAACAAGGAGAAAAATGGTGGATGAATAAAGAATGGATGTTACAGGGAAGTGGATATTGCTCAAGGGATAGGGCTTCGGCCTACCACATGAGAGAACCCGGATTCAATCCCTGGGGCCTCCTGGTGAAAAAGAAGAAGAGAAAGCATGCCCACACGGTGGGCCAGTGCCTGCGCGGTGAGCCAGTGCCCACGCAAGTGAGTCATGCAGCAAGATGATGACACAACAAGAGAGACAAAGGGGAGAGTCAAGGTGAAGCACAGCAGAAACCAGGAACCGAGGTGGCACAGCTAACAGGGAAACTCCACATCAGAGGTCCCCAGGATAGAATCCCAGTGAATCCTAGAGGAGAAAAAATGAGAAGAGAAGACCAAAAAGAGAAATAGATACAGCAGATCACACAGCAAATGGATACAGACAGCAAAAACAGAAGGGCAGGGAGAGGGGGACAGGAAGGTGGGAAATTACATAAATAAATAAATCTTTAAAAAAATAAAGAATGGATGTTACTAGAGGTAGGCTAAAATAAAAGGCTTCTGAGAAGGAAAGTGCTATTGCTCAAATTTTACCAGCAGGGGGCACATTTGTGCCAATAACCAGGCCCAGGACACTGACTTCCAAGTACACAGCCTCTGAGAATTCCAAGGGAGGGGCCCAGAGAGAGCATAGGCTAAATCTTCTGTCTTCACCCACTTCAGTAGTTTTAGGTCCTTAATCACCGGAGATCAAAACTTTGGTTTGGTTTGGTTTCTGGGGGAAGGGTGAGGTGATGACAAAATCGTCTTTTGCTTACTTACATTTTCTAATTGCTTCCTTGAGTTGGGAGGGAATGGAGGAGGACAGAAGACGAGGTATCTGGAGGCACAATTGATCTCTGCAGAGACCAACTAACAGGAGAGGGGAGACCTTTCAGTCACTAGCCTGAACCTGAAAAGTTCAGGATGGGAGAAGGACATGGACAGGAAGAGTGCAGAGCTCATGCTGGGGTATTCTGGGAGTGATGAAAGCTCCTTCTTAAGGCAGCTGCCCCAGGGCTTTGGTGGCTGCAGCAGAGATACAGTAGTGGCTGGTTCCAGAACAGGAACTGAAAGAGCAGAGGATCCAGGAATGTTCCTTCAGCTACTGAGGAAGGAGCTGGGTAAATGACAAGTTTTTCCCGAGGGGCTCTCAGGCTTATACCCCAGGCCCAGAGGCTCCTTTGTAGCAATGAATATGAAATCAGTCCAGAGCCTATGGAATGTGTGCTCTCTGTGAAAGATTCCAAGGCCCTGTCAAGTCAGAAGCCTCTAGGGCCTTCTCAGGAACACAACAACACCATGAGCTTCCCCAACAACAAATGAGGGTTAAAAGGCAGATCCAATTCTTAGATATGACGTCAAAAGCAGAGCAACAAAAGAAAAAACTAGATAAATTGACCTTCATCAAAATGAAAAACTTTTGTGTATCAGAGGACATTATCAAGAAAGACAACCTACAAAATGGGAGAGAATATTTGGAAACCATATTATATCTGATAAGGGTTTAATATCCAGAATAAGAGCTTCAATTTAACAACAAAAAGACAAAACAACTCAATTTAAAAATGGAACAAGAGGAAGTGGATGTGGCTCAAGTGATTAGGCTCCTGCCTACCACACGAGAGGTCTGTGGCTTCGTTCTCAGTGCCTCCTAAAGAAGACAGTGAGTTGGTGTGATGGCAGGTGCAGCAAGTTGACACAACAAAAGACACAAGAAGAAAATAATGAGAGGCACAACAAAGCAGGGAGCAGAGGTTCCCGGTGCCTCCTAAAGAGGATGAGCAGTACGGTGAGCTGGTGCAACAAGATGACACAACAGAAGACACAAGAGGAAAAAAAACATAACAAGAGACACAACAAAGCAGGAAACAGAGGTGAGTCAAGTAATTAGATGCCTCCTCCCACATCGGAGTTCCCAGGTTCGGTTCCCGGTGCCTCTTAAAAAAACAAAGAGGATAAACAAACACAGCAAATGCAACCAACAGGGGTGGGGTAGTGGTGGGCAGAGACAAATAAATAAAATATTTAAAAACAACAACAAAAAAAAATGGGACAAGTAATTGAACAGACATTTCTCCAAAGAATACATGCAAATAGCCAATAAACACATGAAAAAATACTCAACTTCATTAGCCATCACAACAATGCAAGTCAAAGCCACAATTATATACTACTTCACACTCACTGTTATTAAAAACAAAACAGGAAAGTGGATGTGGCTCAAGTGATAGGGCCTCCACTTACCATATGGAAGGACATAGATTAGATTTGATCCCTGGGGCCTCCTGGTGAAAAAGAAGAGAAAGCATGCTGGTGCGGTGAGCCAGTGCCCATATGGCGAGCCATTGCCCACGCAAGTGAGTCATGCAGCAAGCTGATGACACAACAAAAGAGAGACAAAGGGGAGAGTCAAGGTGAAGTGCAGCAAAGTCTAGGAAGTGAGGTGGCACAATTGACAGGGAACCTCTCTCCCCACATCAGAGGTCCCCGGGATTGAATCCCAGTAAATCTTAGAGGAGAAAGATGAGAAGACCAAAAAAAGAGAGAGAGAGAAATAGATACAGAAGATCACACAGCAAATGGACACACAGCAAAAACAGTCGGGGGGGGGGGGGGGAGGGATAGAAATAAATAAATCTTAAAAAAACAAATAAAACCAAAAACAAACAGACAAACAAAAAAGGGAAGCGGATTTGCCTCAACTGATAGAGCATCCACAGAGCATCCACCTACCACATAGGAGGTCCAGGGTTCAAACCCAGGGCCTCCTGAGCCATGTGGTGGGCTGGCCCACATGCAGTGCTGATGCACACGAAGAGTGCCGTGCCACGCAGGGGTGTCCACCACATAGGGAGCCCCATGTGCAAGGAGTGAGCCCTGAAAGGAGAGCCGCCCCATGCAAAAAAAGTGCAGCCTGCCCAGAAATGGCAGTGCTTACATGGAGAGCTGATGCAGCAAGATGATGCAATAAAGAGACACAGATTCCCGGTGCCTCTGACAAGAATACAAGCAGACACAGAAGAACACACAGCAAATGCACACAGAAAGCAGACAACTGGGGTGGAGGGGAAGAGGGGAGAAATAAATTTTAAAAAATAAATCTTAAAACAACAACAACAACAACAGAAAATAACAAGAATGCAGAGAAATAGGAACCCTTATTCATAGCTGGTGGGAATGTAAAATGGTGCAGCCACTGTGGAAAAGAGTTTGGTGAGTCTTTAGAAATTTAAACATAAAATTTCCATATGACCAAGCAATTTCACTTCCACGTATATACCCCCAAAGAACTGAAAACAGGGACCCAAACAGATATTTAGGATATCCAATGTTCATAGTAGTATTATTTACAAGAGCCAAAGGTGGAAACAACTCAAATGTTCATCAACAAATAAATGGATAAACAAAATGTGGTATATCCATTCAATGGAATATAACTCAGCCATAAAAAGGAATGAAGTTCTAATACACGATAAAACATAGATGGACCTTGAGGACAGCACACTGAGTGGAACAAGCTAGACACAAATAGTGTACGGTTTCATCAAATACATAGAGACAGACAGTAGATTACAGGTTACCAGGGACTGGGGACTTACAGCTTGATGGGTACTGAGTTTTTGGGGCAATGAAAACTTTTTGATAATGGATGGTGGGGCAGGTACCACAGTATTGTGAATATAATTAATATCACTAATTTTACACATGATATTAAAAAAAAAAAAAAAGCAGATCCAAGTATTTACCTATTCTTAGAACTACCAGAGTTTAAGAGAAAAGAAAAGGGAATGAAAAGACCGAAAAATTGGTCAAGTCTCCCCCCACATCATCCCTGACTCAGCAGTAGAAGACCACGCCATCCAGGAACTTTAAAAGAGCCGTTCCATTGGTTCCATTGTGGACAAATGGATTGAACATTCTCTTTTCCAAACCGGGCCTTAAGCCCTTCCACCCTTAAATACACCCATTTGTCCCTGCATCTCCAGTCTGGATTGGCTCTGAGTGGCCCTCAGGGCAAGTTCTCCTGGTTCTCTGTTCCACTCTGAATTCTTAGCCACCACTTGATATCTGCTTCCTCTCTCCTCTCAGTCTTCACCTTCTCCCTGAATGTTTCTCTGGCTTGATCTCCAGGTGTCAAGAGGAGAGTTCTCCCTAGACAGAGTGACTTGACAACTCAGCAGGAGAATCCCAAAGGTTTTTTCTCCCCTTCAGAAGCCTCTGGGCAAGGAGGGCGGGATCTTGGTTCCAGGGTCTCAGTACCCCCTGTGCCATTTGAGCTGCTTGCATTCATCATCTCTATTAATAACCCTCCTCCCTCCCCCACTGCCAATGCTGCCCCCACGCCTGCCCAGCTCAGGTTCTCCGGTCACAGCAGCTCAGTCCTCCAAAGCTGCTGGACCCCAGGGAGAGCTGACCACTGTCTAAGAAGCCGGTAAGTCTCCAGCTCTATGGCCAGAGGGGCTGGAGCACACTCTGTTTACTTCTGTGTCTGTGTCTGCAATTGCAATTCTTGATCCTGGGTAATCGCCCTCCTCCCCCATCGATGCTCAGATCCCAGCTGTCCAGTTCAGGGGAGCCACTGAGAATTGGAAAAAGAGGTGCGCAGGAGATTGGGGTGGGTGGGTAGAGTTGTTGCGGGAGGTACCAGAGGAATGGGAAGGGGGTCCAAGTGGCTGGATGGAAAAAGGAATTTGATAGTGTCTTTGAGAGGTACAGGGTGAGTCCATTTAGTGGTCCTTGACTCTGACCTCAGGAGACCCCACCAAGTTATTAGATTTATAGATATGTTTATGGTTTGGCAAAGAGGGGATTCTGCTGAGTGCTGATTTCTGTTAAGGAGAGCCTGGAGTCTGTATTTTTTCCCAGCTTGTCCCCTTCTGCTGCCCAATCCTATCACTATGCTCCTTTCCGTCAGTATGATATTGTGTAATAGACAGCCATCAGGGTTCAGATGCCTTCTGAACCCCTCCCCACTCCAGCTCTGGGGTCTGGGGTGGAGAGTTTCTGAAGGGGAGCACAGCTGTGACTTCCCAGGCCATTTTCCAGCTGGCCCATGGAGGAGCAATAACTTCTCCTTCCTGTGGAGAATGTTTTTGGCTAAATCTCCTCAACCCTGGCAGAACATTTCTCTGCCCCAGTGGGACTTGGAGAAGACCAGAGAGAGACCAGGGCCTGGAATCACAGCCCCAATCTGAGATCCCAGTGCAAATAAAAACTTCAAATCGAGCCAAGCTAATGAAACATCTGAATACCTGGTGCATTGTCCTGCATCTGCCTTGCTGTTTAAAATTTATTATTATTATTATTATTTACCCACATAGTACCCATTTAGGAACTATGTTCCTAATCCTTGCACCAGCTTTATGTAAAACAACTCAATAGAGGTTGGTAGAGGGTGGGTGCAGGGGGTACCTCTATATCTCCTGCCCTGACTCCCAAGAAGAGAGAAGCTATAAAGAAGTGGATTTTCACCTTTTTCAGGAATACATATATCTTTGAGAATCTGATTAAACTCTGCCTCCTGAAGCCCTTAAATCGAGGTGAAAAAATATTGCCCTAGAAGGAGGGCTCATTTGTAAATACTTACCCTTCCTGGTGCCTGAACGTCCTGAGTGTTACCCTTCCCACCCTCTCCAGGCTGAAACCACCTCCACAATGCCACTCTCAGGAACTCCAGCCCCCAACAAGAAGAGGAAATCCAGCAAGCTGATCATGGAACTAACTGGAGGTAGGGTATGGATGTACCTACCTAGGGTGGTACATCTTATTAAGAGCAACTCTGACCCGAGTCCCAGAAATACCATAATTTTAGATATAGTTAGGGTGATGAGACAAGAGGAGTTCCAGTGGACAGGTGAGGCAGGGAGAGGGAGGAGGAAGAAGGGATTCAACATTGACCACTCACCCTTCCATCCTTTTCACCTTGTAATCTGAGACCCTACTCTGCCATCTGACCCAGCACGTAGGTCCATGACCACAGGCCCACAGGTCAATGGGCTGTGTTTGGGAAAGAAAAAAATATATGACAAGAGACTGGCACAGAGTAAGTTCTCAATAAATGTTAAATTTCCTTACTTTTTCCCCCAGAGGTAGTGAGCTTGTGTAAGCTCTTAAATGGGAAAACTGTGCAGAAGTTTCGGGCAAGAGTGCATGTGAGAGAAAAGTTCTCCCAATATCCAGAGACTGTTTGGAGCCAGAGGTCACTGAGGGGAAGAGAAGGGAAAGGAGTTTTAAGACAGGAGTCTGTATCTGGAAGTGGCCAGCTCCACACAAGGTCAACTTATGGGGAAGTGGATGTAGCTCAGTGGTTAAGCACCTGCTTCTCATGTGCGAAGTCCTAAATTCAATCCTCAGTACCTAACTATAAAAAAAAAAAAAAAAAGATTGGTTTATAGGCTTTCTCCCATGGTGTAGATTCCTCAGTGGCCTGCATCTATGGTGTTCCTTTACTCCTTTAGCTCTGCACTCCGTTTCCATGCCTCTTTTACCCCATTCACCCTCTCCACTCTAGTATCCCCACAGTCTCCAACTCTGCACTCCAGTTCCCATGCATTCTCTTCAACTCCATACCCAGGAAATCAAAATCCCTTCCAAACTAGACAGAGTTTGATCAGTCACCACAGACAGCACCTGCTCCTAAGTGATCACTACAGGGTCACCCAGACTTACTTGTGGTTGGGGTTTGCATTCTGAGTCCAAAAACCATACTCTTTTCCTTGCCCCTTCCTCCCCCACCTCCCTGAAAGGTGGGCAGGAGAGCTCAGGTCTGAACCTGGGTAAGAAGATCAGTGTCCCAAGGGATGTGATGTTGGAGGAGCTGTCACTGCTAACCAACCGGGGCTCCAAGATGTTCAAACTGCGGCAGATGCGGGTAGAGAAATTTATCTATGAGAATCACCCTGATGTCTTCTCTGACAGCTCAATGGTGAGTCCTGAACTTTCCCATGCTCTCAAAAACTGGTGCCTTTTCTGACAGTTTCTTGATGGGCCTTCAATCCCCAAAATACCATCACTCTCTCCTCTCTGCAAATTTATGAGCTCATTAAGCCCCCATATACAGTGAGACCCTAACAGTTTACCCTAAGAGCTTTCACCTCTGAAACTCAGTCTCTATCTTAGAGCCAGTGAAAGCTAGCGGTAGTGGTGTACCACACCCTCACAGAGAAAATTCATTTCCAATATGGATGAGTGTCAAAGATAGGGTTGCCAGATAAAATACAGGACATCCAGTCCTATATTTTGAATTTGAGATGTACAACTTATAATTTTTCTAATATAAATACATCCCATGCAGCATTTAGGACATAAAAACAAAACAAAATAATTAAAAAAAAATACAGGATACCCAGTTAAATTTGAATTTCAGATACACAATGAATAATTTTTTCCTAAAAGTATGTTCCCATGCATTATTTGAGACATATGTATATTGAAACTGTCCTTTTCCCAGATCCTATATCCAGAGAAAGAGAAGTAGGGATTGGACAGAAGCTACACACAAGATGTTACCATTGAGAAGGAGGGAAACTTCTCCATTTTCTTTCTTCCTCTTCTACCTTCCTTTAGGGGTGGGAGCAGGGGTGTGGAGAGTGGAAATGGATGCCAGCATGGAGCTGGGGACAGGAGGTGCCTGCCGTTGGCCCTTACGTAGGAGCAGAGTAAAAGTGCTGACCAGTCATATCTAACTTTAGGAAGCCAAAAGCCCTCCTCCCTGCTTGGATCTGGTTACACTGGGTGGAGCAGGGGGTGTGAATGTTGGGGTGGCCAGGAGAGCCTCCTGAAGGAGATGGCGGAGTTATTTTTAGGCGTTGTGGCCGAATCTAGTGTTTCCCTTTTGGCCACCCTTCCCCTCACCCACTATAATTTCACTGTCAGGAAGTCCTGATCCAACAGGCACCAAGAGGAGGAGGGACAGAGGAAGAGGGAGAAAGAGAAGAAAGTTCTGTCTCTTGGACAAGCTGAGGAGTGAAGAGGGCAGATCTCTCTTGTTCCTCAAATCTTAAGGAAGGGTTCTTCTGCCAACCCCATCCTCTCAAATCATAGCTGAGTAGGCAGAAGTCTCCATCCTCTTTACTATGGCAAAGAAGGGGAGGGTGTGGGTGTGGAGAATGTGTTGTTCCCACCTAAGGTGTAATTGGAGGAACTGAGCCACTGTGGGAGGAAGGGCGCCTGGCTTGCCACAGTAGCAAACGGTGCGGCAAGAGGTGATACCGCCTCTGCCCACTGGGCCTAGATAAGGTGACCACGCCTGGCTAGGCCTTTGCTGCTAGCGGCTGGCCCGCGCTGCCCTCCCCCTTTCTATCTCCCGCCTAGCCCAACATCCGGCCAGCTCTCACTCCCCCTTTCCCCTCCCCTATCCCAAACCTCTCAGCCAGCCCTCGCTATCTTTTCCGCCAGTCCCGCCCATGTTGCCGGCGTACAGTCTGCCCTCTTCCCCGGTGACTGCTTACCTCGGGGCTGTCCATCAGCCTCAGCCTGTCCACTACTGCCCCGTAGCTAGCCCTCCCTATATCTTACTCCTCCCTCTACCCAACCCTATATAACCAAGTGTACTTCTGTAATAAAGCAGACCTGTTCTTGCGCTCAAGCGGTCTCCGTGGTTTTTCCCCAACCGCGCATCCCCCACGCCTGGAGAACCAGTGCTCCCTCTTGGGGCATCCCCCGCCGGTGGTTTGGCAGGAGCAAGCCCCCCCGACTCTTGGGCCTGAGCGAGGACGAGACCCTCACGCTCAGCTACAAGCCACGGGGTCCTACCTCTCAAGAAGAGTTCAATTCCTCTCTGCCAGGCTATCCACTAGCCAGCTAGTAGAGGAGGGACTCTCAGAGAATTCAGTGTTTTCTGGCTCCCCCTTGTCTTTAATTACCTCTTCCCCTTTTGTACACACCTCTCTCTTTGTCTGTCTCCTTCATTCATTGCTAACCTTCCCCTCACTTTGTTTCTTTTCAGGATCACTTCCAGAAGTTCCTTCCCACAGTCGGGGGACAGCTGGGCACAGGTGGTCAGGGGTTCTCCTACAGCAAAGGCAGCAGCGGAGGCCAGGCAGGGGGCAGTGGCTCTGCCAAACAGTACGGTTCTGACCAGCAGCACCATCAGGGCCCTGGGGCTGGGACTGGGGGCACAGGTGGCCCTGGGGGCCAGGCTGGCAGAGGAGAAGCTGGCACAGCAGGAGTTAGCGAGACAGGAACAGGTAAGTACCCTTGCCCAAGAGTAATGTGTCCCATCTCTTAGAGTAAGGATGACCCCAAGAATGAGGTCTCAGTTGGGTATGGAGAGCAGGGCAGGCCAGCTGAGGTATCTCAGTAGACTCTCTGGGTCCAGGAGGATACAGAGATGTGTCTTTTCCACCCAGGAACCTTGCCTTTCAGTAACCTTTCTGGCTTTGCTGATTTAATCACAGATGGGACCCTACACTGTCATTATGCCACAAACCTTATACATTTATCAGAATGTTATTCCATTGGTTGCTAGCCCCAACAACTTTCCTAGTGCAGGGGTATAGGATTAACTTCTATTGGCTACTAACTGCTATTATTTGACCCACTTTTCTCTCCCATGGCTGCCAGGAGACCAGGCAGGTGGAGAAGGAAAACATATCACTGTGTTCAAGACTTATATCTCCCCGTGGGAACGAGCCATGGGGGTTGACCCCCAGCAGAAAGTGGAACTTGGCATTGACTTGCTGGCCTATGGAGCCAAAGCTGATCTCCCCAAATATAAGTCCTTCAACAGGTAGGGGTGGTGATGGGAAGGAACCAGATGCATTTCGATGTGTGGTACTATGTTCTCAATTGGGATGGCTACTTTGGTTCAAATGTTTTAGAAGGCAGCTGAGGAGGGATGGTAGGAATAATAGTGGCCCTAAACAAAGGCTTTGCTCTTCTTAATCAGGCTTAGAGAATCAGTGCAGTATGATGGAGGAAAAATTTGCTAGGAGGTAGGATCCGAATTCCAGTTTATAGGTCACTTATTTGTTATGTGGGTATAGGAAAGTCACCCTACTTCTGAGCCTTGGTTTTCTCAACTATAAAATGGGAATAAATATAACCTGTGGGAAGGCCTCTTTTGAGGATTCCTTCCATTCAAGGATTCCATAACTATCCATTCTTTTTCCTTATACCCTACTTTAGCAGAGCTCTAAGTATCTATTCTTCTGGAATTGGTCTTCTCTAGACCCTGGATAGCAAATCTGTATGAAAGTGGGATAGAGAAGTGCTAGTGAAGTATTTTTACATTTTGTTCTGAGGAGCCTGAATTTGCCAGGGAATGTTAATTCCTTTTAGCCAGGCTACCCATTACCCACTGGGAGTGAGGTGGTGGTGGTGGTGGTATCTCTCCATTGTATTTTAAGGTGATCTCAGATCCAGGAGTCTGTAGTGCTTGGAGTCACTTTTTCTGAAATGCTGATCTGGGTCACAACTATGAGACTCTCTATGTAGTACTCTCTAGTGTCCTTCTCACATTAGCTTTATAAAATGAGCAAAACAAGAAAGGGAAATGGGGGCCCAAGGCAGAAAAAGAATAAGGAGTGAAGAAGTAAACTCGCTAGAATTCACAGATTTCCCTATCCTCAAAACAGCATAACATCTCACTTACAAGGTGGTGTTCTTCTTCTTATTCTGGTTTTTAATTAAATAATATATCCCCTTCTCAGGACGGCAATGCCTTATGGTGGATATGAGAAAGCCTCAAAACGCATGACCTTCCAGATGCCCAAGCTTGACCTAGGGCCCCTGCTGAGTGAACCTCTGGTCCTCTACAACCAGAACCTCTCCAACAGGCCTTCTTTTAACCGAACCCCTATTCCCTGGCTGAGCTCCGGGGAACCTGTAGACTACAACGTGGATATTGGCATCCCCTTGGATGGAGAAACAGAGGAGCTGTGAGGTGTTTCTGCCTCTACTTTGCATGGAATGTCCCCTCTCTATTTCCACTTTGGAGAGGGAATGCTGAGCAGGATACCCTCATTGTAAATTCAGTATCCTTGTGGGAATGGAGGAAAAAGGAAGGAGAGATCTGCCCTTACATCCTTCATTTCAAGTCCCCATTCCAAGCAACCTTCCTCACCAACTCAGATCTCCCCTTCCACTTGCTCCACATGAAAACTGCTCTTTTATGAAATTTGCTCTGCTGCCGGTAACAGTCAATAAACTTTAAGGAAATGAACTCATTCTTTCTCTGATATTTGAGGGCAGATGAAAGCTTAGGTTAACAATGCACAGAGACTAATTAAAGCCAAATACTAAGCATTCACTATTCATACTTCAAGACCAAACCTGATCTCTGGCTGCTTACACATCCACACCATAACCACACCCACGAAACCACATTCATAGGTATATTCAAAGGCATACTTATTCAAGAGAACATGAGACAAATAATCATGGTCAAAGACACGTGCTGACCCTTGTGTGGGCAAAGCATAGAAGCTATTGCATATTGTGTTTGGGAAATAGGTGTTGGTGACCTCGGTGTTTGCTTTCTTTATTTAAATAATTAGAAACTGGGATAATCAGGGTTACCAATTGTCACAGAATTAGAGCATGCCATACTATTTCCAGATGACATTAGAGTGGGTTTAGGAATATATGTGTCAAAGGTTATAGATTCCCAAAAGGATGGAAAAAAATAGGGAACCATGTGGAATTCAGAAGGGAATGGGAGAAAACAACTACACTTACAGTATGCCTGGCTCTGTGAATATAGCAAGAAAAGATTAAGGGTCATGTAGGGTAACGTAGTGGAACCCTGAAAGTGGGAAGAAATCATGAGGGCCCAAGAGAAATAAGTAACAACAAAATAACCTTTTTTATTGATTTCAAACATGGGGTCCTTCTAGCATCCCAGACTTACTCCTATATTCCACAAAGAGAGATGCAGACTAAGAAGAATAAAGAATTGATTCAATGGGGTTTGGAAAAATAACTTAAAATTTTTTTAAAAAATTATTTTTATTTTTAAAGAAGCTTTAGATTACATAAATGTTACATAAAAAATAGAGGGGATTCCTATATGTCCTTCCCCCTCCCCCATGGAAATATAACTTTTGAGGAGAGCTGACTGAATTTCAGCCAACTCCAAACTGTAAATGGTGATATTTAAGATGCTAGACTCTGCATTAGACTGATCCAGTTTTAATGGCATTTACTCTGGTCACCTTCCTTTACAACCTAAAGAATGAGTTTCAGGGGATTCATAACCCTTCTAAACATGTATACAAAACCATCTCTACGTGCATTTTTTTTTTTTTAAGATTTTTTATTTATTTCTCTCCCCCCTGCCCCCAGTTGTCTGCTCTCTCTGTCCACTTGCTGTGTGTTCTTCTGTGACCGCTTCCATCCTTATCAGTGGCACTGGGAATCTGTTTCTTTTTGTTGCATCATTTTGTTGTCCCAGTTCTCCATGTGTGCAGCACCATTCTTGGGCAGGCTGCACTTTCTTTCGCACTGGGTGGCTCTCCTTACGGGGCGTACTCCTTGTGCGTGGGGCTCCCCTATGCGGGGGACACCCCTGCATGGCTGGGCACTCCTTGTACGCATCAGCACTGTGCATGGGTCAGCTCCACATGGGGCAAGGAGGCCTGGGGTTTGAATCGTGGACCTCCCATGTGGTAGGCGGACACCCTATCCATTGGGCCAAGTCCGTTTCCCACTACGCGCATTTTTTATATGGAAAGTGTTGTTATAGTTTGGGTTTCTCCTCAAAAAGATCCTGA
Organism: Dasypus novemcinctus; assembly: GCF_030445035.2. Taxonomy (NCBI): domain Eukaryota; kingdom Metazoa; phylum Chordata; class Mammalia; order Cingulata; family Dasypodidae; genus Dasypus; species Dasypus novemcinctus. The sequence continues at coordinate 82,791,746 of NC_080678.1, read as the reverse complement.
AACAAGGATTTGGATGCAAGTAGTTCACTGGGGGTGGGGTGGAGGTGGGGGGAAGGGTTGATCCCAGAAGGCTAAGCAGGATAAGGGAGTGGGAGGAAAGTCAATAAAGGATGTTTTGGGCAACTGGGGTTTAATCCCACGGGGGACTCTCTGAGAACAATGTTATTCAAAGGAGTGGTCCATGGATGAGAAGCATCAGTATCTCCTGAGAACTTGGTGAAAAATACAAACTTTTGGGCCCAGGAATCTGTGGCTTATTAATCTCTCCAGGTGATTCTTAAATGCTAGTAAATTTTGAGAAACACTACATTAGAACATATTTCAGAATTGCCCACTAAGGTGTGAGGAATTGGAGTATTTATCCACTAAATCCCATCTCTCATTGGTTGTGGATTGTTCCTGAAAATGTTAACTCTGTGGGCACTTCAAGGGAGAACTAGGCATGCTCCTTGGTCAAAGTGCAGGCAGAGAGAAACTTAAGTGTTTGAGGTAGGAAGCTATGGGCATATACAGGATCTGTCTACCAAAGCTCTAGTGAACTCTGGGATGGGCTGAGGGGATATGAGTAGGGCACAGACAGTTGTCTGGATAAGGGTTCATACCTTTCATTGGATTTTCAGGTTTATAAGTCTGTGAGGCCCCAAAATCTTAAGGACTACAAAATTCTTCAACAAATATTTGAGTGCCAACCTTATACCAGGTACTATATTAGACATCTGAGGTACAAAGACGAATAACAACACTCATGTTACAAAGAGCTTTTGTAGTCAACTGTAAAATAATTAACTTGCTAGCCTTAAAACTGGAAGCAGTCAACAGTTCTGAAAACCTAGAAATTTTATTTTTTTAGGCTCAGAATGTCTGAAATTCTAAATATAATGAAAAGCTGTAATGCAAGTTTATTAGTTTACAGGGAGCCCAGGTTGGTTGCAAATGCATCTCCTCAGTAGAAAAGTCTACTTAGGGAAACGGACTTTGGCCCAGTGGTTAGGGCGTCCGTCTACCATATGGGAGGTCCGCGGTTCAAACCCCAGGCCTCCTTGACCCGTGTAGAGCTGGCCATGCGCAGTGCTGATGCGCGCAAGGAGTGCCTTGCTACGCAAGGGTGTCCCCTGCGTGGGGAGCCCCACGCGCAAGGAATGCGCCCGTGAGGAAAGCCGCCCAGCGTGAAAAGAAAGAGCAGCCTGCCCAGGAATGGCGCCGCCCACACTTCCCTGCCGCTGACGACAACAGAAGCCGACAAAGAAACAAGACGCAGCAAATAGACACCAAGAACAGACAACCAGGGGAGGGGGGAAATTAAATAAATAAATAAATCTTTAAAAAAAAAAAAGTCTACTTAGAAGTCAAGCTATTTTGTCAGAAGTTTAATTGGTAAATATGAAATAAAACTATGATGAGTGGAATAACTTTCATGGAAAGCATCATCAAACAAATGGGGGCTTAATGAATTAAAGTGCATTATTTGCACAGTATCCAGCCAGAAATCCAGTCAAATCCTCAATCTTTGGCACCCATTTGCTTGGATACTATTCTTCTGTTAAAATGTCCTTTCTTCAAAAATGTTCCATACATTTGAATCCCTGTTTCACATAAGTGTACATTTCCACCAGAACTAGCTGTCTATAGTGCACATAGACAAAGACATCTGTTTGGTGTTTTTTTGTTTTTTAAGGAGGTACCAGGGATTGAACCAGGTACCACATACATGGTAAGCAGGCGCTTAACCACTGAGCTACAACAGCTTCCCAGTTACTGTGTTTTAACACTCGGAGAAGCCGCCCTTTCAGATGGGGGCTGTACTCTCCAGTAAGTTTCAGTCCCTACTACTACCTGTATTATTTTACACCAGGTCATCTTATTAACGTTACTTGCCTCGCCTCTGCAGTCATTTGAGTTAGCAAATTCAGGGCTTCTTTTACATAAACCCCATGCCCATAATACTGCTCCTGCCCCGCCCCCACTTCCGGTCCCTCCAGTCACCTGCACAGTTCACTCCTGAGTCTAGGGCTTAGAGTTGCATTGTGCAATACAGCAGCCCCTAGCTACATTTTGGCTCTTGGGCTCTTGAAATATGACTAGTCCGAATTGAGGTGATCTGTAAGTATAAGATAAACACCAGATTTTGAAGATTTAGTATGAAAAAAGAAATGTAAAGTATCTTTACTACTTTTTAGTATTGATTACATGTTAAAATATTATTTTGAATATGTTGGGTTAAATAAAATATATTATTAAAATTAACTTCGCCTCTTTAAAAAATACTTTAAAAATATGTGGCTACTGGAAATTTTAAATTGCATAATGTAGCTAGCATTATATGTCTATTGGCCAGCATAGGTCTAAACTAAAGTGCCTTGTGAGAGCTTTTCAAGGGTCCGCAAGAGGTGAAAATGAATCCTCCTTTTATTATTTTTCTATTTGTCCCTTCTGGGTTTTACTCTTCCATGTTCACCAGTGTTATCTAAATCCAAATTCTGTTCAAGATGCTACTCAATCAGTCTGCATTTATAATTGTGTCCCAGAGCAGAGAGAAGAAAGCTCTAGGTTAAGCATGGAGTCATTAAAGCAAGAGAATGTCCACAAGGCGGTAAACAAGTGCAAAGATCAAATCACACTCCAGTGTGTTCCCTTCCTATCTAAAGCCTGTGCTAATGTTCGATTTTTGTTTTTAACTTTTATTTCCTATTTTGTTCTGGAGAACTGTTGGGGGCGGGCAACCCTGGATAAACATTTCTGTAACTCCAAACATCATTTACAAACGGGGGTAAAGGGACGGGCGCACACTTCTTGAAGGAAAGGAGTAAGGAGACAGGAAAGCCACTTTCTGGCTAGCCTTCTCTGTCTACTTCGTATGCAAAAGGAAAATGCCAGGAAAACTTAAAACTTGAGTTAAAAGCGACACACAACTCTATGAGACAGTTGGGAAAGAAGTCACATGTATCAAGTTATCCAGTATCGGGTCTGCCCCAAGCTTCATCCTGCCCCTCACGCCACTTTCCAGGCCGGCCCAGAAAGCCTTGCGGTCGCCATTTTGCACAGTACTATCGCGAGATAAACTTACCCATCTCTTTCAGGCGAGGCTTTTCTCGGCAGTTCTCGCCGTCGCAGGGGAAAGTGTCGCGAGAACTGGTTGCCTTGGCTCCCTGTAGCTATAGCAGCCGCGGCGGTTAAGGATGCGGCGGCGGGAGCGGTGAGTGAGACACTCTCAGGGGGGCGGGGCCGGGGGTAAAGGGGTACAGGGGGTAGCTAGCGCCTGGGAATGGGGGGCAGAAGGTTGGGTGGCGGGAGAAATGGGCCCAAGTGTGACGTGCGAAGGACCCGGGTCGGGTAGGTACAGGGACAGTGCGCCGGTCCGCTCTGGGGCGCGCGCGGAAGGCTGGAGCTGCGGGGTCCAGGGGGAGGGACCGGGGTGTAGCGGGGTATAAGGAGCAGGGGCCGGAGCGTGCAAGTGTGTGCGTGCTGGGAACTGGGCTCTTGTGGGGATTTGGAACAGGATAAACGAACCGGACTATATTGAGGAAAAAGTGGGAAGACATGGGGTACAGCGAGGAGGAGGGTACGTCGAATGGGGGCAGTAGAGGTTGGGCCCGGTTTGCTTTGCGCTGTCCGGTGGGAGTGGATGGGAAAGGGAATCAGACCCTCGCTGTATCCCAGTCTTCTCCTGAGGCTCGTTGGGGAGAGCGCGCCAGGACCTGGGTCCTAAATGGCGTGGCGGGAATGGTGGCGTTCCAACGGACCTTCACTGTCCCCAGCCCTCTTTTCCAGAAAATAACCCACTGACGCCCCGTGATGCGAAAGGAGGATCCTAGTGAACTAGTTTTAGTTGGAAAGGTTCTTTCGGCGGAGAGTCTGTGAGTTAATGAATGATTGCTTCTCTGAAATAAAACGTGGGGTGGGGGCGGAAGAGAAATTCTTGAGGAAAAAAAAAGTAAGGTGTGTTTCCTTTGGAGCGTATTGAGTAGGAAGAAGGGTGTGTGCGCCAAGATCGCTTTTCTTTCCAGATTCATTCAAGTGTAGAATTGCTTTACCGCGTTCTTATGAAATTATAAATGCAGTGTAAAGTCAGTTTAGATGAGCTAGTGAAAGAATGTTCAGTACGACACTTTTTAAACCTTCTACAAATGTAACTTAAAAACCAAGAAACGTGTTTCTGTTGCCGCAGCAGGCTTAATGCTAGGGATTGTTTCAGTTACTTGAGTATAAATCCTAATGTTCCTGAAGTGTGCCGATTCAGGTTATCTGCCTTTCAGGAAATGGATGACATTTTATTTTAGGAGGCGTAAGTTTTGAGTATCTGTCGATGCAGAAATCAAAGGAGTCTCTAGGGGTTAAAAATTAACTGAGAGGATAAAACATTTAGCCTCCGAGTTCCAAGGACTGTTTTCTAGAAACAGGTTGTGGTTGGATCACATTGTTCACTGACTCTTATTTCCAGAGAAAACAATGGCTTCATTCAGGCATAACAATAATTTATCATTTCAATCTACAGATACAAGCTTTCTGATAATTTTTCTCACTATCTTCTGTAGGTAATTGCAAGGGATAACCTCTCGTTTGATTATGTAACTGGATTATTCCATGATGAGAGCCACAAATTCATTAATTAAAATAATGGCTTCTACATCCTTCTTGAGCTAGCCTTGGTTTAGTTACTCATTGAACCCATTTATTTGGTATGTGTTAAATTAAATTTTTAATCTATCAGTCAGTAGCTAAACTTTAAAGTAGAAGTGCTTTCCGGAGGCAATATAAAGCTTTGTGTGGTGGTTGGGTCCAAAAGATTTCTGCATGAATTCATCAACAATCTTCACTGAGTTCTTCTTTTGTGTATTGTATAAGTCACTGCAGGAAAAACAAAAAAGAATTAATTCACTCATTTGTCCATTCAAATAACATTTATTGAGACCTATTTTGTACCTGACCACTAAGCTTTCTAATACAAATACAAGTCAGACTTCACCTCTGTTTTGGTATTGCTGAGAGGGTAGGAGAGGAGATTGATGGAGAAACAAATAATTACAACGTAATAAGTACAGTTTATGAACACAGTGGAGTTTGAAACAAAGTTCTGGTCCTGAGAAGTTTACATAGTAGGTGACATATCTAAAAGACAAGAAAGAATAAAAAAAAAAAATCACAAAATATATGCAAATTCTAAGCTGTACGTTGTATTATATAGACCATATGGAAATTTGAGGAGAAAATTCGCTGGTCAGTTCGTAATTTGTAATCTTTTTTTCTCCAGTATATATTTTTTAGAAAATTGTAGCCACGGATATATACAACAAAACTCTGTTTTAGCCATTTTAAAGTATGTAATTCAATGGCATTAATTACTTTTACAATGTTGTACTGCCATTAACATTGTCCATTAACAAAACTTTTTCATCATCCCAAATTGGAAATCTGTACCCATTAAGCAATAACTCCCCATTCTCCCTCCCACAGCCCTTAGTAACCTCTAATCTATTTTGTCTCTATGACTTTGTTGATTCTAAATATACAAGTGGGGGAAGCGGACTTGGCCCAATGGATAGGGCGTCAGCCTACCACATGGGGAGGTCCGTGGTTCAAATCCTGGGCCTCCTTGACCCGTGTGGAGCTGGCCCATGTGCAGTGCTCATGCGTGCAAGGAGTGCCATGCCACACAGGGGTGTCCCCTGCGTAGGGGAGCCCCATGCGCAAAGAATGTGCCCTGTAAGGAGAGTCGCCCAGTGCGAAAGGAAGTGCAGCCTGACCAGGAATGGCGCCACATACACGGAGAGCTGACACAAAAAGATGATGCAACAAAAAGAAACATTTCTGGTGCCGCTGATAAGGATAGAAGTGGTCACAGAAGAACACAGCGAATGGACACAGAGAGCAGACAACTGTGGGGGGGCAGGGAAGGGGAGAGAAATAAATAAATCTTAAAAAAAAATATATATATAAGTGGAATTATACAATAATGTCCTTTTGTGTCTGGTTTATTTCACTTAGAATATTGTTCTGAAAGTTCATCAATGTTTGTAGCATGTATCAACTTGTTAAAGTCTTCTTTAGTACTCTTAAAATAAATGTCACTGAGCATTAAGTTGGTAACAATAATAAAAATAATAAAATAGCTAACATTCATTGAGTGTGTCTGGCACGATATCTCAACAGTCTTCAGCTAGTACTAATACTTCAGTTTTTAAGACTATAAAACACAGGTTTAAAAAGTTAAGGAAGTTGACAAAGGTCACAGAGCCAGGAAATGGCAGATTAGGGATTGGAATTGGAAATATATGTGACTCCAAATTTCAAGCTCTTAAACACTTGGGATGAGGGTAGGGGGAAGAGGTTGAAGATGGGGTTAGCCTGGAGACCAGAAATGGAGGTGAGGCTGGGAAGGTAAAATTATGCATAGGGGTATCTCTGTTTTTTTACTCATAGATATTTCTCTCTCAAATATTTATACTTCATATGGGGGACTAATTTGAATATTAGCACGATGCTAATTATGAAGTTTGTATTGTTTAGACAGAGAATTGTATAAACAATTACCATATTCACTGTGCAATTGTATGGGGAGCTATGCTTGGGAAAATAAATTGTATCAAACAATTGTTATAATTTGTAAGCTTCTGAAGAGTGATTATTTTAGTAGTGAAAATGGTTATCTATGTTTATGTATAGGGGAAATATTCTAGCAGACTTTAAGAGATTTAGACAAACATCTTTTATACTGCAGGTTTTTTAATTTAGAAAAATTTGTATATATTATGTATTTATATATTTGCTTTCAGATTTTTTTTCTTTTATGCCACATTCCAAAATCCAAAATCTGATTTTCTGGATGAAATTCAAATTTTACATCTTATAATATCTTAGTGTATTTCTTTAAAAATCTAAGTGAAAATGATAAATACCATCAGTGAAGTGTCCTTTTAGATGTAATTGGATTCTTAGAGATCAATAAATCCAATCCATTTTATATTGAGGAAAGTAAAACCTATAGAAGTTTAATGATGTGCCCAAAATCACACAGCTGTATAGTATCCCAGGTATCTTTATTTCTAATTAAGTGTTCTATACTACATTGCCTAATTGAGGGTTAAGAATTAAACAATTATGATTATTAAATCATTTTATTGATACCTTTATATTATAAAATAGCAAAAGGTTAATACCTGAAATTACTGAAGCTGGCTAGAGTGGTCCTACCCCCAGTTTGGTTATTCTAGACCAAGGGTTCTTAACCAGGGGTTCATAGATTTCAGGGGGTCTGTGATCTTGAATTGAAAATTTAAAAAAAAAGCATTATTCTTGTGGAGATGTGTTGGTGTGGGTGTGGATAACTGCCTGCAAAAAGGTTGGTAAAGGATGATAGATGGTTTTGTGATGCCATGGGAGAACTCGAATTTCTAAATGTTTGCCCAAAATGATCATTTGAACAGATGTTGAACCTTGTTATCAGATATTGAAATTATGGGAAAGTTGTAAAACGTAATTTTGAATAATCCTAAAATGTAATTTAAAGACATGCCTATATCGAGTGTCATGAAACTATCTGCTGCTGCATTCTGAGATGGGGTCTCTGGTTTTCACTTGACTGGCAAAGGGGTCCGTGGAACAAAAAAGGTTAAGAACTGGTGTTCTAGATTTAACCCTCACCCTGCCTGAGCTTACTGTTGTGATGGTGGTTCTATTAAACTCCCTCTTGAGTATATTTACTGTTGGGAGGGTAACTTTTCCACCTACCTCTGTTAAGTCGATTTGAAAGACTTGTACCTGACCTTTGTTCTGTATACCTCTATCCCAAATCCTTGTGACTGACTCATCTGTCTGGTTCAGCCCCTTAATGTTTATTAATGAAGGAAGCTGTGTAAACTTGTTGTATGAAATACTAGGATTTCTGCAGATCCAGGAGGCAGTTGTGAGCCTCAAGGCCTACTGTGCTCCTTTGTTTGCACAGCCAAATAAAACACTCTCTTTGAAACCCCAGTGTCTCAGGAATTGGCTTTAAAGATGCATTGGGAGAAAAGAACCTGTTTTTGCTTGGTATCAGTAATACTTTATAATTGCTATAAAGAGAGTTGTAGATGCTCTCAACTATTTTTGGGAAACCAGTGTTTTTAGGAAGTCATTGCTAAGTGATTGCGTACAAACTGATTACTTGTTTTCCTTATTAATTATACTTACTACTTGTTAATTCAAGTGCTTCCTGCATTTGGTTTGTTATATTGCTGTTTCATTTTTTTGGTGTCCCAACTGCATTGCTGAGCTATTTTAATAAATATTTATCTATCTTAAGAAATGTGGAGGAGGCATACAGCTGTGTTCCAATATATAATATTCTTTAGAAATACAAGCATATTTGAAGGTGAGTCAGTAATGTAGCTTTTTCATCTAGTTGGCTTTCTGCAGTAGTCTTATCATCTGTGTAGATTTTAGCTGGAATAGCATATGGGTGTGAATGAGATTTTTGTGTTTTCTCACACCTTTTAACTAAGTGGGCTGGATACCCTTTTTTTTTTTTCATGTTTTTTATATGAATCATTTTTGAGGCATTGAGACTTTTTTTTCCCAAGAAAGGTTTAGAGCAAGAAAATGAAAGAGAAGAACCTTGAAGACTGAGATTGGGACATCTGAGAATGGGATGAAAATAGAAAGAGTAGTTGATATGTAAAGAGAATAATGGTCTAAAAAAAGTATTTTTTTTAAAAAACCTATCCTCCATAGGAGGTGAAAAATATCTCATTTTAAATTTCTATTTCTTTGATTGTGTGATTGAACATTTTCCTGTATTTTTTTTTTTTACTTCCCTGCTTGTCTTTTAAAACACTTAAAATTTTTTTGCATATTTAAGTTATGTGACTAAGTTTTTAAAAATAAAAAAAAGAGTACATAGAATATATTCTTTAAAGTAAAAAAGGAAAATTGTTATTTTATAAATAAAATACTTTAATGTAGAAAAGTTAAGGCTCAAAAGACTCCCCTCCCATAGATATCCTGAGTATGCTGGGTTGTCTTCCAGTCCTTTTGCTATGTGTTTATAACTTATATACCTAATTATAGCCTTTGAAATGAAAAAAAAAAACAACTTTTTTTTTACATCAATGAAACAATCCTGTATTTTTTTCTGCAGGTTTTTTTTGTTTTTGTTTTTTAGCAGTATACCTGTGAGATCTCTTCATGTCAGTACACTTTTTTTTTTAAAAGCAGAAAAACAAGACTTTTGATTTTTATTATTAAAAAAAAATCTTTTAAAAAATTTAACGTTCTCGGGAGTGGATGTGGCATAAACCACTGAGTGCCTGCTTCCCACATGGGAAGTCCTGGGTTCGATCCCCGGTGCCTCATAAAAAACCAAAAAACCACAAACAAACAATAAGCAAACAAACGAAAAGGCCAACTCAGGGGAGCTGATGTGGCTGTGATTGAGTGTTGGCTTCCCACATAGGCAGTCTCAGGGCTCAATTCCTGTCCCTGGTAACCAAAAAAAAATTAGCTTTCTGACTTTGTGCTTGGGCTCTCAACAATTTCACAATGATACCACATATCTCTGCTGGTGGGCTTTTTTTTTTTTTTTTTTTTTAAGATAACTTCATAAGAACTTTAGGTCTCACAGCACAAATCCCTCTGTCAGCCTGGGCACAGGCCACACCACATGTAGATTTTGGTTCTTTCCAAACCTTCTTGGTATAAAGGTAAACAATTCTATTATCAGGGGTCTGGGAAACCTAGTTTTCATAAGTCAAATGCTGGACCATTTTGAATGCATCTAGGCAACATCCTCAGAAAAGAGTAAACACTTTTTGATAGCCTGTATTCGTTTAAACTACTGTAAATTATTTAATTGTTCCTTTATGGATGGGCATTTAAGTTGTCCTTGGATTTTTGCATTTACCAACAATGCTATAAAGTTCCTTGCCTTTTTGGCATATATTCTACTTCCAGAGTAGATACCTAGAATGTAGAATTTTTCATTAAAAGCTATACATGTTTTGGTAGGTACTGTCAAGTTGACCTTCAGATAGATTGTGTTCCACTCCATATTCCCACCAATTGGTTATGAAAGTACTTATAACCTTACATACTTGACAACACTTGATATTATTAATCCTGTACATTTTTGCCAAAATGATGGACAAAAAAAAATCATGTTCTTTTAATTTGCATTTTCCAGGTTACTTGTGAGTTTGGGTACTTTTCTATTTCTTTATTAGTTGTTTCTCCTACATTGCTTGTTCTATTTGCTTATTTTTTGTTTGTTTGTTTTTTAAGATTTATTTACTTATTTGTTTCTCCCCCCTCCCTCCATTGTCTGCTTTCTGTGTCCATTAGCTGTGTGTTCTTCTGTGTCTGCTTGTATTCTTATTAGGTGGTTCTGGGAACCGATCCTGGGACCTTCCAGAGTGGGAGAAAGGTGATCGTTCTCTTGCTCTTTAATCCATCTGGAATTTATTTTTGTGTGTTTGTGAGGTGTTCCTTTTCTCCGATAATATACAACCCTATTTTGTTGAATATCCTATCCTTTCCACACTGATGTGAAGTCTTTTCCTCTTTATGCTATATAAATTTGCATATATCCTTGAGTTGTTAAATGAAAACCAAAGATTGTATTGCACTCTTGCAAAATATATTTTTGTCAGTTTAATGTGACCTGTGTGTAGGTTTGTTTTTTTCCTAAGACATCAAAGGTATGTTTCTAATATAAAGCAGACAGTTAAGTTGATGAGTTATTTGTAATTCTTGGAAGAAAAAAAATTTTCTTTTGAGAAGAAATTTTGGAAAAAACATCTTTTAGATAATGTGGTTATATATGTGTCTTTGTCTCACGAAAAGGGCTGAGCACTTTTTTCTGTGTGAAGTGCAGGTCCATTTCCTTTAATGGTACATCCTGTCCTGGCTGTTGACCCCAGTCAGAGCTTAGAGTACCAAAAGAAAATAAGTACCTGATTCTCTTTTTACCATTTGTTCAATCTTTATCTTTATTTGTGGTAATTGAAGATCAGAAGGTTGTTTGTAAACAGCTGAGAATTTCATCATGTGTTCTTTCAGTATTGGGGAACCCCAGGGAGTGACAATATGTTTTAGTCTTGGAGTCTCACCCTTTAAAGTCCACCAGGTCTAAGGAAACATCTAGCTTATTTCACAGACTTGAATTAAGAAACTTTGTACTTACAAAGTTAAGTTTTAGACAACCAGTGTTTTAGTGTATTTATTAATATCAAGAATACGTTTATGTTATTATGTTATATCAGTCAAGGCCAGTGTTTACACCAGAAATTGCTGCATAGCAAGTTATTTTGAGAAAAATCTGCATTAGCCAAATGCATATTTTAATTGACCAAAGAATAGAGGTCTGATTTAGAGTTGTCTCTTCCTATGCCTCCTCATGAAAACGATCCATTAAAAGGAGTAATAAATGTAGACCCCTAACTCACACTATATACAAAAATTAACTCAAAGTGGCTCAAAGATCTAAATATAAGAACAAAATTTATAAAACTCCTAGAAGACATAGGGAAGTATCTCAATATCTTGTGTAAGGCAGTGATTTCTCAGACTTTACACACAAAAGCACAAGAAAAAAATAGATGAGGTATTATCAAAATTAAAAAAATTTTGTGCATCAAAGGACTTTGAGAAAGTAAAAAGACAACCAACAGGGAAAGCGGCTCCTTACGGGGCACACTCCTTGCGCGTGGGGCTCCAGTATGCGGGGGACACCCCTGCGTGGCACAGCACTCTTTGCATGTGCGTGCATCAGTATGATGCATGGGCCAGCTCCACATTGGGTCAAGGAGGCCTCGGGGTTTGAACCGCGGACCTCCCATGTGGTAGGCAGACGCCCTATCCATTGGGCCAAGTCCGCTTCCCATTCCTTTTTATTACTGAATAATATCCTAGTATATGGATTGTCCACATTTTATTTATCCATTTATCAGTTGATAGACATTTGGATTGTTTCTTCTTCTTGATTACTATAGTTAAGGCCACTGAGGTGCCTAGGCACAAAATATAAGGAAATACTAAGTATTATGAAAGTGCAAAATTTAAGGAGGCACTCCCTCTCATGGTTGTGTAAGTGCAGGGTTGGCCAGCACTTGATCAACTCTGAGAGTGAGTGCCTCCTTAAATTTTGTTCCCTGGGAGCCTCCCTTGCCCCACCAAGTCCTGGTTGTGGTCTGGTCTGATGATACTCCTTGAGCTTCTTTCAGTCAATACCAGGGACTTTTGAAAACAGGGAAAAAGTTCACTTTGCTTTTTGTTACTTAATTCTTCAACGACTTTCAGTGGTTTTTAGTGCCAATCAAAGAAAGACAATACTGTAATACTAGCTTTAATTCTAGATAGACCCCCAATATCTTATACTTAAGCCAATTTAAACTACTTTTCTATTACCTTCCTTTAACCATGGCATTTTTCATTGGGGATTGATCTGTAAACTATCTTCTATACCCCTCCATTCCCCCGCCTTTATGTAGTTATTGTCAGAAGTTACATGCTTGTACATTATGAGTCCCAAACCACTGATTTCTCATCACATTTTATGCATTGAGAATTTCTTGTATGTGACATGCTGCTTCTCTGTTGTGGCTTTCCGAATTCTCTTTATGGTTTGCATTTGACAGTTTCATTATAATAAGCTATGGTGTGGGATTATTTGGGTTTATCCTGGTTTTGAGTTCATTGAGCATCTTGGATGTGTATATTCATGTCTTTTGTTAAAGTCGGAAAGTTTTCATCCATTTTTTTTCTTTATTTACTTTTATTTTTTTATTTTAGTAACTTTATTTCAAATTCAAAAAAATAAAATAATAGGAAAAGGCAGCTCAAAAAGTTATAGAAGCATTACTCTTAAAAGTTCTGTCGACGGAGGAGGTTGATATTATGGGTGGAGGGGGATGGGGGGATGGGGTGGTATATGGGGACCTCATATTTTTGGAATGTAGCATTAAATGAAAATAAAGACAAATAAAAAAATAAAATAAAATCGCATTTCCAAAAAAAAAAAAGTTCTATCCAGGTGCTTTTATCATATCTAATTCCAATTACTAACTCAATTGTTACTCTACTGTTCAGAAAGATACACAGATGACCAGAGATTAGTTAAATGACATAGTAAAGGTCTTGAGTAAGAAATTGAAATGAAAAAAATGAAGAAGTGCTTAATCATTTTCATATCTCACAAAACCAAACCCCATATTCTTTTTTTGACCTTTAGCATTTAGTACCAACTTTGCTTTTGCTATAGAAACCATTACAATATTAAATATAATCTATAAATTACATTAGTTATATCTTTCCATGTGTCACTGCATTCTTAACACTTTGTAGTAGAAGAACTTTCCTATATGTATATTAACTATGATGTATTAGTTATTTCTTTAAATATTCTCCCTGCCTCTTTTTCTCTTTCTTCTTTTTCTGGGATTCTCACAATGTGTACACTTGATGGTGTTCCATAGGTTCCTCACTATCTATATACTTTTCTTCATTCTTTCATCAGACTGGATGATTTCAATGAATGGTCTTGTCTTTATGTTCACTGATTCTTTTCATTATTTTTTCAGGAGGAACCGGGAATTGAACCTGGGACCTTGAACATGGGAAGCAGGCAGTCAACCACTTGAGTTATACCTGCTTCCCTTATTGAGTCTTTCTTCTGCCAGCTCCTATCTGCATTTCCTTTTTTTTTTTCCTTCTTTTTTTGAGGTACCAGGGTTGGGATTGAACCCAGGACCTTGTATGTAGGAAGCCAGCACTCAACCACTGAGCCACATTGGCTTCCCTCTTATCTGCATTTGAACCCCTCTAGGGAGTTTTAAAAAATATCTGTTATGTGGTCTACAGCTTTGTTTGGTTCCTTTTCATAATTTCCATCTCTCTATGGATAGTCTCTTTGTGTGATCTATCATTTTCCTTATTTCCTTTTCCATGTTTTCTTTTAGCTCTTAAAACATATTTAGGACCATTTTTGAAAAGTCTTAGTTTTCTTTGTCCCTGGTCTCGTCCACCTCATTGGTGGTTTCTAATGCTTTAATCTTCTTCTATGCCTAAGCTATCATTTTTTGTTTCTTTGTATGTTTTGTAATCTTTTATTGAAACCTAGATTTTTTTTTTTAGGTACTGGGGGCCTGGGATTGAACATAGGACCTTGTATGTGGGAAGCTGGTGCTCAACCGCCAAGCCACATTGAATTCCCTGATTTGCTTTTCTCGTTTGTTTTGCATGTTGTTGTTTATTTTGTTTGTTTGCTTGTTTCTTTTTTCAGGAGGCACAGGGATCCAAACCTGGGACCTCCCATGTGGGAGGTGGGCACTCAACTCCTCGAGCCACATCTGCTCCCAAAACTTAGAATTTTGATATTTTAACGTATCACTGGAACTTAGTTTCTGAGGCATCTGTTCTTTAAGTTTGTATCCAGCAGGTGTTAGGACAGAGCTTTCCCTGAATACCAGGAGTTAACAAGAAAAAAAAAAAAAAGAAAGAAATAAGGAAAAAAATAAAATACCTTTCCTATCCTTTGCAGATTGACTTGTGTGAATGCTCTCCTTCAGAGTTTATCCATAGTGAGTTTAGAGAATAGCTCCAGGCCAAAGTGTGGGGCCTTCTTGATCCATTCTGCCTATGTATCTTTGCATGTTGCCTTGGGAATTCTCCCATTTACACAGATAAAAATATCCCTTCTTCCCTAGGAAACAGCTTCCTCAAGGTCCTGGGTACTATGCTATATGTCTTTTAAAAGAAGATTTAATTTACTTGTTTTTCTTCATGCCCTTATTCTTTTTCACTTGCTGTGTCTGTTTGTCTTTCTTGTTTCTTTAGGAGGCATGGATAGTTGAACCTAGACCTCTGATGTGGGAGGGAGGTGCCTAATCACTTGAGTCAACTCTGCTCCCTGCCTTGCTGTCTCTCATTATGCTGCTGGTTTTTCTAAAGATTTATTTATTTATTCCCCCTACCCCACCCCCAGTTCGCTGTGCATGTTTGTGTTCTCTTTAGATGGCACTGGGAACTGATCTTGGGACCTTTGGAATGGGAGAGAGGTGCTCAATCTCTTGTGCCACCCTGGTCTGCTGCATGTCTTGTTATCTCTCTCTGTGTCTTTGTTTGTTGTGTCATCTTGCTCCATCAACTCTCTACTCAGGCCAGCTTGCCACCCGGGTCAGTACTCCTTCGTGGGCCAGCTCTCCTGTGCGGCCAGCATTCCTGCATGGGCCAGTACTCCTGTGCAGGCCCATTTGTTGTGCGGGCCAGCTTGCCATGCAGGCTAGCACTCTGCTTGGGACAGCATTCCACTTGGGCCAGCTCGCCATGTGAGCCAGCTTGCCTTCCCCAGGAGGCCCCAGGAATTGAACCCTGGACCTCCCATGTGGTCGATGGGAGACCAATCACTTGAGCCACATCTGCTTCCCTGTTCTTCTTCCTGTGTCTCTTCTTGTGCCAGCTTGCTGCATCTGCTTGTCATGCCAGCTTGCTGTCTTCAGCCCAGTCACCTGAGCCACATCTCCTTCCCTGTACTGTATGTCTTGCAGCAAGTAATCCCTGCCCCCAGGCAGCCACTTGATTGCTGTCTCTTAATGTTCTGTGGGAGATCTTGATGAGCTGAGCTGCCTTCTATATGTAAGGCAAGTTTTGGGATGGCAAGTCCCACAGGTCACCACCAGACAGATTGGGCCAGATATTCACGTATGTGTATGAGGGTTACTCTGCCTCTTCCAAACTGGGACCAGGGACCCACACTGGGCATGTGGACTGCCTGCTAGCTGAGCTGGTAAGAGGATGGGGAAGGGGCCAGCTAGATGCTAAATGACCCTACTGTTTTTTTTGTTTTTTTGTTTGTTTTTAATCCTCTCCCCTCCTTGTGGCTTTTTGCGTGCTGTATGCTCTCTGTGTCCATTTGCTGCGTTCTCTTCTGTGTTTTTGCTTGTCTCCCTTTTTTTTTTTTTGCGTTACCTTGCTGAGTCGGCTTTCCATGGTGCTTGCAGGCTGGCCGGCGCTCCATGGCACTTGTGGGCCGGGCGGCTCTCCGTAGTGTGTGGGTGAGTCTGCCTTCGCAAGGAGGCCCTGGGACGTGAATCTAGGGCCTCCCATATCATAGACGGGAGCCCAACTCATTGAGTCACAGCCACTTCCTGATCCTACTGTTTTTTTTTTTGAAGATTTATTATTTATTTATTTATTTCTCTCCCCTTCCCTGCCCCTCCCCCAGTTGTTGCTCTCTGTGTCCATTTGCTGTGTGTTCTTCTGTGTCCACTTGTATACTTGTCAGCGGCACCCGGAATCTGTGTCTCGTTTTGTTGGGTCATCTTGCTGCGTTAGCTCTCCATTCCAGGACAGCTGCACTCTTTTTGCGTTGGGCAGCTCTCCTTATGGTGCGCACTCCTTGCACATGAGGCTCACCTACGTGGGGGATACCCCTGCATGGCACGGCACTCCTTGCACATGTCAGCACTGTGTGTGGGCCAGCTCACCACATGGGTCAGGAGGCTCTGGGTTTGAACACTGGACCTCCCATGTGGTTGGCGGACACCCTATCTCTTGGGCCAAATCGTTCCCCCTACTGTTTTTAGTAGCCTTTTTCTTGATTTAGTGCCTGCCCTTTTACTGCAGTTTTTTAACTGTTTTCTGGGGTGTCGAGAAAGATGTTTCTGCCAGTTCTTTTTGGTTTTTCAAAGCTTCTCTGTGGTGTATGGGGATAGAACTCTGAAGTCTGAAGTGCCTCACTCCTCCATCTTGATCAGGGAGGAACTCTGTGGATCTGTTTTGGGGTTTATTGATGCACATATCTGTCCCTCTTCTAAGATTATGTTGTCTTTGTTTTTTAAAAAAAGATTTATTTATCCTCTCCCCCCCCCCCCATTGTCTGGTCTCTCTGTCCATTCACTGGGTTTTCTTCTGTGTCTGCTTGTATTCTCATTAGGCAGCTCTGGAAACTGATTCTGGGACCTTCTGGAGAGAGGCGATCATTCTCTTGCGCCACCTCAGCTCTCTGTTCTGCTATGTCTCTTATTGTCTCTCCTCTGTGTCTCTTTTTGTTGTGTCATCTTGCTGAGCCAGCTCACTGCGTTGGCCGGCACTCCTGTGTGGGGCGGCACTCCTACACAGGGTAGCACTCCTGCGTGGGGTTGCACTCCTGCACGGGGTGGCACTCCCATGTGGGTTGGCACTCCACATGGGCAAGCTTGCTGCATGTGCCGACTTGCCTTCACCAGGAGGTCCTGCGCATTGAACCCTGGACCTCTTATATGGTAGATGGGAGCCCAACTGCTTGAGCCATATCCATTTCCCCCAAATTGTCTTTAGTATTATAGCTATATAGTAAACATTAATATTGGGTAGACTAATTCCTCTTTTTTAAAAAAGATTTATTTTTATTTATTTCTCTCCCCTTCTCCCCTGTTGTCTTCTCTGTGTCCATTTGCTGTGTATCCTTCTGGCTCTACTTGCATTGTCAGGTGTCACTGGGAAACTGCATCTCTTTTTTGTTGCATCATCTTGCTGCATGAGCTCTCTGTGCGTGTGACACTACTCCTGGGTGGGCTGCTCTTTTTTTGCATGGGGCAGCTCTCCTTGTGGGGCGCATTGCTTGCTCATGGGGCATCCCTATGTGGGGACACCCCTGCATGGCACAGCACTCCTTGTGCGCAGCAGCACTGTGCATGGGCCAGCTCACCACACAGGTCAGGAGGTCCTGGGGATCGAATCCTGGACCCTCCATATGGTAGGCGGATGCTCTATCAGTTGGGCCACATCAGCTTCCCTCCTCCCATTTTATTCTTTATTGTTTTAGTTATTCTAGAGTCTTTTCCTTTCCATACAAATTTTACAATATGCTTGTTTATGGATACAAAAAATGCTGGAATTTGATAGGAATTTCATTAAACCTATAATCAATTTGAGGAGAACTGACATCATTATATAATGTTGTCTTTCAATCCATGAAGATGGTATGTCTTCCCATTTTATTTAGGTCCTCTTTGTTTTCTTGCATGAGTATTTTATGAACAGGTCCTATACATTTCTTAAATTTAAATTTCAGTTTCTGCATATTCATTATTAGTTTATAGAAATATGGTTGACTTTTATGTGTTGATCTGGTAGCTTGACCTTGTTGCTATTCTAGAAGTGTTTTTGTAGATTTTTTGGATTTCTATGTAGACAATCATGTCATTTGCAAATAAGATAGTTTTATTTCTTCCTTTCTAATCTGTCTGCCTGTTTTTTTTTTTTCTTTTTTCTTTTGGCTCTGAAGAATTCATTGGAAGTTCATTGTACAGGGTAGAACTTATCAAATGGCCAAATTCATTTTAGGAAAAGTGTGCGGGGAACCAGCCCTCTACTGGGGACACCCAAATAAATGTCAGGCTGTATAATTTTTCTCTGATGTCTTGGGTTTTTCCAGGGCAACACCTAATTGTCTGGTTGGAAGGTGGAAGACTTGTGCTTGGTCATTCCCCATCCTCTGCCACCTATAGTCTCAGAGTTAGTAACTCCTCCTGATCAGTTTCACAAGTGTGGTCCACAGCTAAAGAATAAATGCCTGCATGTTAGAATGGGTGATATGCCTTTTAATTTCTCTTTCTTGCCTTATTACAGTCTGGAACTTTAAACACTATAATGAGAATGGTGAGACTGGCCATCCTCGCCTTGTTGCCAGTCTTGAGGGGAAAGCATTCAGTATTTTACCATTAAGTGTGATGTTAGCTGTAGATTTTTTGTACATGTTCTTTACCAAGTTGTACTCAGATATTATTTTTATTTTTAAATTCAGCTGAAATAGCATTTCTTCTGCAATGCTTTTCCAGATTCCCCCATGCAGAGTTATATACCCTCTAGAAGAGTAATGGATGTTTCATTAATATCACTTGCTTGGTGCCATTAAATTGTTTGATTTAATGAAGGAGTGAAAAAATGAACAAGAGAATGAGGACTCTCTCAGTTTTAACGTAGTTTTAATGACAAGAGTATGGGCTTTGGAGCCAGATGGAATTAAAATCTCAGACCCGGGGAATTGGACTTGGCTCAGTGGTTAGGGCGTCTGTCTACCACATGGGAGGTCCACGATTCAAACCCCGGGCCTCCGTAACCCGTGTGGAGCTGGCCCATGCGCACTGCTAATGTGTGCAAGGAGTGCCCTGCCACGCAGGGGTGTCCCCTGCATAGGGGAGCCCCACGCGCAAGTAGTGCACCCCGGAAGGAGAGCCACCCAGAGTAAAAGAAAGTGCAGCCTGCCCAAGAATGGTGCCATGCAAACGGAGAGGTGACACAACAAGATGACACAACAAAAAGAAATACAGATTCCCAGGCCGCTGATAACAACAGATGTGGACAAAGAGGAACACACAGCAAATAGAACAGACAACTGGGGTGGGGGGTGCAGGGAAGAGAAATAAATAAATCTTAAAAAAAAAACCTCAGACCCTCCATTTAATATTACTCTGAGAAGTTGGACAAATTACTAAATATTTCTGAACCTTAGTTCCTTTATCTGTGAAAACAGGATAATAATAACCTACCTCAACAAAAAAAATTTTTTTCAGAGAAAGCTTTAAAATTTCATTGAGAGAATTTCACAAGTTGAACTTCCAATATAGCAATGGCATGCATGGTGTTAGCTTGTCTTCTTTTTAACTTACAGCCTCCTATCACCTGCTTCTGGAATTTTAGTAGCCTCTAGATTAGATGGAGTCTTCCCCTTCACATCAGGACCATCTCCATGCTCACCTCCAGTCTTTTCCAGACCTATTTCCTGGCCATCAGCTTCTGGTTCAGGTTCTTCAACTGCAGGAACATCCTCATATTCTCCTTCTTGTCCAGGTTCAACATCCTGACTTTCAGTTGGTGGTTCTTCCTGTTGAGGTTATTCATCACAAGGCTGCTGGGCAACCACAGATTCAGCCGGATCAGAAGACTCCTGACCATCTCTTCCTCTGGATCTTTTTTATTTTTTTATTTTTTATTTTTATTTTTATTTTTTTAATTATCTTTTTAAAAAGATACATGGATTACACAAAATATTACATTAAAAATATAAGAGGTTCCATATACCCCACTCCCTACACCCCCCACTCCTTCCACATCATCAACTTCATTCATTAGTGTGGTACATTAATTTCATTTGATGAGTACATTTTAGATAATTTCTACACAGTATGGATTATAGTTTATGTTGTAGTTTATACTCTCTCCCAGTCCATTTAGTGGGTTATGGCAGGATATATAGTGTCCTGCCTCTGTCCCTGCAATACCATTGAGGACAATTCCAAGTCTCAAAAATGTCCCAATATCACACCTCTTTGTCCCTCTCCCTGCCTTCAGCAACTCCCACAGCTACTGTCTCTATATCAATGATATAATTTCTTCCATTGCTAGCATCACAATATTTCTATAGTAGAATACCAGTTAGTCCACTCTAATCCATATTTTATTCTTCCATCCTGAAGACCCTGGGATGGCGATGTTCACTCCACCTTTAAATTGAGAGGGGGCTTAGATCCCACATGGCTGATAGATGGAATTCTGCTTGCAGCTGTAGACTCTCGGTTCCCTGGTGTGGTGGTTGACTATCCTCACTTCCCTATCTTCCTCTGGATCTTGATCTTTCTCGTCCACTCATATTTCATGCCTGAACACAGCCTCTCTGAGGTTGACTTAACTGGCTAATCCCCCCACCTGAGCAAATTTTTTTTTTTTTAAATATTTATTTATTATTATTATTTTTTAATTACATTAAAATACCTGAGCAAATTGAGTGAGGTAATTGATGTCAATCTTTAGCATAGTAGCCATCCTTAGTAGGCACTGAAAATTTAGTTTTCTCTTTTCCTTTAGTTTTTAAAAAAAATTTTTTATTGAAGTATATCATTCATACATGAACACACATAAACAGTAAGTGTAGAGTAAAGATTGCGAGCTTACAAAATAAACATACATAATATTACAGAAGTCTCATACATCACCCCCCCACCAACTCTTTGCATTGGTGTGAAACATTTGTTACAAACTATGCAACAGCATCATCAAAATATTTCTACCAGCTATAGTCCTTACCTTACATTTGGTGTATTTTCCCCCCAACCCATACTATTTTTTTAAAATATATTTTTGTTACAGATGTTGTGAACTTGCAAAACATTCACACAGATGTGTAGATTTCCCATACAACTCCACACCGTGGTGGAACATTTGTTGCAGATTACGAGACAATATCATCAGACTATTACCACCAATCATGGTCCATAGCATATATTTGGCACACTTTTTCCATACTCCTCCATTTTCAACACAGTACAGCTTGGCATTGATGCA
This sequence comes from Dasypus novemcinctus, assembly GCF_030445035.2. Classification (NCBI taxonomy): domain Eukaryota; kingdom Metazoa; phylum Chordata; class Mammalia; order Cingulata; family Dasypodidae; genus Dasypus; species Dasypus novemcinctus. Next base: position 82,770,458 of record NC_080678.1, on the reverse strand, counting down.
AGAATATTATAGTATTGCTGTTAACCACAGTCTGTAGGTCACACCAATTGTAGTTTTCCCACATTTCTCCATGTTTCCATCACCCTGCATAGTGATGTACGTCTGCTCTAGCTCACAGAAGGACTCTCTTGCATTTGTACCCTAAACCACAATTCTCAACCACCTCTGGGTTCACTGTGTTATTCAGTCCCTAGATTATTCTTTAACTTTCTTTCTGTTCACATTTACTTCCCCAGACTATCTTTTTCAATCACAATCCCATTTATAAACCAACTCTTTTCCTTTAGTTTTAAGTAGTAAAAGAGATAATTATTGTAAAAATACTTTGTAAACTAATAAAATTATTTCAAATATTGTTCATGTTTGTCCCAAAAACAGCAAACCACTTTTGATTATGTTTGTTAGGGAAAAAAATAGGGAGATGAGAAAAAGGAGAAAGTTTGTATAACTTTGTGGAACAATACCATGTGCCAGATACTGTGGTCAACACTTTACATGTGTTACCCCATTGAATCCTTCTAACAATTCAATAAAGCATTCTTCTTGTGAAGGATTATGTCTTAGTTTTTAAGTTATGTTTTTCTTTTCACCACCCATTCTGAATAAACTGTAGGAGTGGGACTAATACAGTTTAAAGTAGACTTTATACCTGGTATATAATATGATAAGTAGTTCTTATTTTTATGCTACCCATCTTAGTATTTTGGGACTGTGTATTTTAGCCCAAGTCATCTTTTTTTCCCCACCAGCAAACCCTACTGATAATATTTACTTTGTACTTCTCTAGGAGTACATTAGCTGCCCTAATTATATTCTTCAGTTGCATGCAACTAATCAGGTAAGAGTAATGAATTTGTCTGATATCTATGGCATATCAGTTTTCTTCAACACATATCACCAATAAAGCTTGAATTGATTTTTGTAAGAGAAGAAAAGCAGCAAACTGTGTGACTATGGCTTTAGTATTTCTCACTCAACAACTTATATCGATCAGGCTAAGACCAATTTTTGTTCTGTTTTTGGTTTTTAGATCTTATTATGTATTATTTAAGGCACCCAAGGATAATAAATCATTAAATATCCTTTTATCCACCATCCAGCAAATTAAAGATTTCTAAATCAGTTGAAGACCCTGGGTTTCCCCTTCTTGATTGCAAATCCTTCCCCACCCCTCAGAAGTAACATTAATGAATTTGGTTTTTCTCTGGCTTATACACTTCAGTCATCCTGTTAGTGTATTGGAATCTCATCATGGCAGAAGTAAAAATACTGCAGAGTTCCTATGAAAAGTTAAGATAGAAATAGCTCTTTGTTACATTTTCTTTTTGGTTCATAGCCTAGTACAGTTCAGCGTGCTGTCAGAGATACTTGTATATAATAGGTACCAGAAGTATTTGTTGAAAGACTATTAGGTACTCATATGGTTCTGGTGCTTCTGGTTGAAGATCTATAGTACAAATATATCATTTAAAAAAAAAAAGATGTATTTATTTCTCTCCCCTTTCCTCTCCCCCCGCCCTGGTTGTCTGTTCTCTGTGTCTATTTGCTGTGTGTTCTTTTGTCCGCTTCTGTTGTTGTCAGCGGCACTGGGAATCTGTATTTCTTTTTGTTGTGTCATCTTGTTGTGTCAGCTCTCCATGTTTGCGGCGCCATTCCTGGGCAGGCTGCCCTGTCTTTCGTGCTGGGCGGCTCTCCTTCCAGGGCGCATTCCTTGCGCGTGGGGCTCCCCCACGCGGGGACACCCCTGCGTGGCAGGGCACTCCATGCGTGCATCAGCACTGTGCATGGGCCAGCTGCATAAGGGTCAAGGAGGCTCCGGGTTTGAACTGTGGACCTCCCATGTGGTAGATGGATGCCCTAATCACTGGGCCAAGTCTGCTTCCCTATTATATCATTTTGAAGTGAAATGAAGTGTACATGTCTTTTGGGTTAGGATTATTGTATGCTTTATCAATAAGTAGACACCTGTGGAAGACTAAATATTTTTTTAGAGATATTAAAACTCCAGGGCAAACTTGAGTTTGGAAAATTTAGCTCTAACTGCATATAGTATATTTTGCTGCCTTGGTTAATTGAGATTTGTAGATAGGGGAAACAGAATAAGAAAGATGTGGAAGCATTACATTCCTGGTTCAGAAAAATGAGTTGTAAATTCTGAAACAAGGGGTGATTCCGGAAGAGTCTGATTCCAGGTAAGGAGCTGTTGAAATGAATAGTACAATATTTACAAGGTAGAGGTGAAGGATCTGACCTCCATTATAGCTGAAAATGAAATCTTTCTCTCAGCAAAGATATAATAGCAGTAGCAGCAGCAGGAGCCGCTCTGCCATCACTGCCGCCTGAGCCTGAGTTCGGTGGCTGCGTGAAGTGGCGTGGCAGGAAATGATTCCGCGGCATTAAGGCGCATATAAGGAAGAACTCATTCAGCTCTGGTCAAGTGGTTGCACAGGTGTGGGTGTCGCTTTAAACGTTCAAAGACTGGCTTACTGGAGGGGGAGGAGCAACTTCCTGAGGATCAGGTGCGTGTCTGAAGGGATGAGCTCATCCTTCTATCAGACCTGCCCTAAATGCTGAGTGAATGTTTTCCTCATTGCAAGTTCTGCAGCTGGGAGAACCAGGAAATGGTTGAAGCTTCAGGCACTTTGTAAGTATCAAAAAATTTAAAAAATTGCTGCAAATATTCTAAAATATGTAGCTGTGAATATCAGCTTGAAAGTCTACACACAATCTTTCTCTAAGTTGAGGCTTACAGTAAAGTGTATGGTGGGTTGATGAAAGTCTGCCTTTATAACTTTGGTGGTTCTAGCATTATTCTGGTGAGTCTTGTGGAGGTGACTCTTTGTAACTTACTAAATTTGTTTTCTGAGCTGTTGATTAATTTCAGTGCTTTGGAAAAAAGAATCCTGGTGGCTCCTTTTTATTTTCAAGATCTTCATGGCTTTTTTTGTAGCTTTGGTCGATGGGACTATCCTACTTTTGAAGTCCATGTGTTCGTTTCCAGAACTCCTAAGCATGATCATATTTTGTTTTGTTTTAATTTGCTTAAACTTAACTGTTCACTTTAAGTAAGATTCTTAAAAAAGGAAATTGGTTGGAAAAGAAATATTAATTATTTACTTTAAAAATTAACCTTTTTATTTTGGGATAACTATAGAGTAACGTGGAATTCTAAGAAATAATATATAGAAACCTGGTGTACCCTTTACACAGTTTCCCTCAATGGTAGCATCTTGCAGAACTGTAGTGTGCAGTATTACCGTCAAAATATTGACATTGAGGCAGTCAAGATACTGAACATCCTTCACCACCAGGATCCTTCAAGTCCATACCCACTTCCCTCCTACCCCCAACCCCTCCTTAACTCCTGGCAACCACTAAATGAAAGATCAGTTTTTAGTAGAGAAATTTTATGTGGAATCTTGAATAGTTTTGTATTGAGAGATCTGTATAATAAAAGCCCTAGGCTGCAGTAGGAAATTTTGATATATTGTAGCTCTTTGACTTTGGGCAAATAATTTAAATTTCTCTGGTTTAGTTTCTTCATCTATAAAATGGAATAGTGGTATATTAATATCTTTCTAACCTATTTTATAGATAGAGAAATTTTAAAGTTTCTTTGAAAAATAAGGAAGCACATTATTAGCAGAAAGGAAAGTAGTTTTCAAACTAGAAAGTATATTATAGCAAATCGTAAAGTGGAAACTGTAGCCCAGGATGGGTAAGAGTGAACATTTTAAAGTGAATTCAAGTCTTCAGATTCAATGCCCCGAATTTGAAAAAGAAGAAAATAAAATATTTCGAAATGACAGGCCTATAAAATTAATGTTAAATCCTGGGAAAATTCAGTTATGAATGATCCAACATTTGATATGGAAAATAAATGTAAGAGAGCTATTATAGGTTGATTTATCATAAATTCTCTTAATATTTTTGGATTCTATTACTTCATTTCTATTTTGGATTAAGAAGCTGGTTGATCAGGGGATTGTTATAGATGTTGTGAGTCATAATCCCATCAGTTTCCCTGTCTTTCATGATATATTTGTGTCTGATAGATAGTAAACTATGGTTTGGTTGGTTAAGTGAATGTGTATAGCATTTAATAACACAACCATTCAGTGTCTTGATTTCACTGGGGATGAAAGTCCTGGTGGATTATTTTTGGATTTTGGGTAGAGTAAAAATAAAAAATCTTATCTTGTTAATCAGGTATGTAAATATTGTAAAGCTGTAGGGATAGTTAATATGACATGATTAATAAAGCTTTGAAAATTATTTACATTGGATGACATTAAATTATATTTGGGTGTTAAATTATATTATATTAATTTTAATTAAATTATAAATGGATGAGTTTCAAATTGTTAGTAATTGACTAGTCTGTTAGTAATTGATGAAGGAAAAATGTATAGATAAACAAGTGTGCTTGTGCATAAGAATTTCCTTTAGAGGATCCAGATTAAGCAGTTAGGGGGAGAACTATGGATTTGCCCTTTTAGTTATCGAAAAATCATTGTTGTTTTTATTTTATATTTCTTATTATATAGTTATGCTTATTAATATAGTTCTTATTTTAAAAATTAATGCAACTCTTTTATTCTAATAAAATATTTTCAAGGTAGAATACTAGAAAATACAAATAAGGAAAAATATTAAATACCCTCTAATCCTTCCATGTGAAAACAATTATATTAACACCATAGTATATAATTTCTCTGACTTTTTAATTTATGTGTGTGGTAGCTTTACTTTGTTTTTCATTTTGTTTCATTTTATAAAAATAAAATAACTTGAAAATACTGTATTATAACCCACCGTTTCACCTAACACCCTAATCATTCATTCACTCAACAAATATTTATGGAGTACCCACTATGTGTGAAGTACTCACTGCCAAGAACTGGGGAGACAGTGGAAAGAAGATAGACAAATTTCCTGTCTTAGGAAACTTATATTGTAGTGAAGAAGATGAAATAAGTAATGTCTTGTGATAAATACAGTGAAGGAAAATAAAGCAGGCTAAGGAGATATACAGGGAGGCAGGTAGTAGTTTTATTTTTTCACTTTAAATCTTATTTATTTATCCCTACCTCCTCATTGTTTGCATTTGCTGTGTCTGCTTGTTGTTTGCTGGTCTTCTTTTTAGGAGGCACTGGGAACTGAACCTGGGACCTCTGATGTGGGAGGAAGATGCCTAATTGCTTGAGCCACATCTACTTCCCGGTAATAATTTTAGAGGAAATGTTCAGGGAAGTCTCTTCAAGGAGAGTGATGTTTGAGCAGAGAGCAGAATGAAGTAAGATTAAGAAGTTAAAAAAAAAAAAAAAAGCTGGGAAGCAGCTGTGGCTCAGTCATTTGGGCTCCTGTCTACCCTGGGTTTGCATCCAGAGGCCTCCTTTGAAGGCAGGCTTGCCCGCACGCTGTGGAGAGCTGCCTGACCCACAGGCACTGCAGGCACCACAGAGTGCTGTCCGACCTGCAGGCGCTGCAAAGAGCCGACTCAGCAAGGTGACACAACAAAAAAGGGAGACAAGCAAAAAAAAACACAGAAGAGCACACAGCGAGTGGACACAGAGAGCAGACAGCAAGCAAGCTGCAAGCGGGGAGGGGAAATTAAAAAAAAATGCTATGCAAAGAGCTGGGGAATAAGCATTCATTGGAGAGGGAGTAGTTAGTGAAAAAGCCTTGAGCTGGAAACTGGCTTGGCATCTTTGGAAAACAGAAGAAAAATCGATAGGCGATGTTTTTAGTTTGCTGAATGCCACCAATGTAATATACTAGAAATGGGTTGGATTTTACAGTGGGAATCTATTAGGTTCAAAGCTTACAGTTCTGAGACTGTGAAAATGTCCAAACCAGGACATCATCAGAGATGCTGTCTCACTGAAGGTTGACTGCTGGCAATTGTGGACTCATGCCACATAGCAAGGCACAATGGTGGCTCTGCCTTCTCCAGGATTCCTTTTTTCCCAAGTTCAGCTGTGGATGATCAGGCACAAGGCAGAGTCTGCACCTCTCTCCCTCTCTTCCAAGCCTCATTGCTTCAGCTTTGGGCTGCTCTGTTTGTGACTTTTTTTTCTCTTCCGAGTTCATCAATATTAGAGGCTTCTCTCTGTCACTGCAGCTTTTTTCTGGTGTGCCTCTGCATGTTTTTCCTGTTTATAAAGAACTCCACTAAAAGGATTACGACCCACACTGGGTCATACCCTACTGAAGTAATCTAATTAAAAGGAAAACCCTTTAACTGAATCTAATCAAAAGATCCCATCTACTCACACAGAAATGGATTAACTCTAAGGACATGATCTTCTGGGGTCCACCCAGCTTCAGATTGTCACAGGCAGTAAAGGTGAAATTGTTGAAATAGGCAGGAGTCAGATTATGAGGGATTTAAGATTTTTGGCGGCGAAATTGGCCCAGTGGTTAGGGCGTCTGTCTACCACATCGGAGGTCTGCTGTTCAAACCCTGGGCCTCCTTGATCCGTGTGGAGCTGGCCCATGTGCAGTGCTGATGCGTGCAAGGAGTGCTGTGCCACTCGGGTGTCCCCACGTAGGGGAACCCCACGCGCAAGGAGTGTGCCCTCTAAGGAGAGCCGCCAGCGTGAAAGAAAGCGCAGCCTACCCAGGAATGGCGCCGCACACATGGAGGGTTGACTCAGCAAGATGATACAGCAAAAAGAAACACAGATTCCTGTGCTACTGACGACGACAGAAGCGGACAAAGAAGATGCAGCGGATAGACACAGAGAACAGACAGCCGGGCTGGGGGGGAAGGGGAGAGAAAGAAATAAAAAAAGAAATCTTTAAAAAAAAAGGATTAAGAATTTTAGATTTTATTAGGAGTGTAATGGGAAGACACTGAAGGGTTTTAAGGGAGTAATGACATGATTTGATGTATACTTTCATTTATTTATTTATTTTTTAAAGATTTATTTCTCTGCCTCCCGCCCCGTCCCCCATTGTCTGCTCTCTTGTGTTCGCTTGCATTCTTGGTGGTGTTGGGAATCTGTGTCTCTTTTTGTTGCATCATCTTGCTGCGTCAGCTCTCCATGTGTGCCGCGCCACTCCTGGGTGGGTTACACTTTATTCGTGCAGGGCAACTCTCCTTGCGGGGTACATTCCTTGCGCGTGGGGTTCCCCTTCATGGGGGATACGCCTGCATGGCATGGCACTCCTTGTGTAGGGCAGCACTACATGTGGGCCGGCTCACCACATGGGCCAGGAGACCCAGGGTTTGAACCCTGGACCTCCTATATGGTAGGTGGGTGCTCTATCAGTTGTGCCATATCCGTATATTTTTAAAGGATTATTTCGATTGCTGTGTGGAGAGTAATTGTAATTGAAGCAAGCAAATAGGCTACTGAATTATTCTAGGCAATAGATGTAGGTGACTTAGACTAGAGTGGTAGCAGTAGAGGTGGTGAGAGGGGATATGTTTTGAAGGTAGGACTAATAATAAGGTTTGCTGATGGTTTGTTGAGGTGTTAGAGAATGAAAGGAGCCAAGTGTGACTCCAATTTTGACCTGAAGAACTAAGTGAATGGTAGTAGCATTTACTAAGATTGAAAAGAGTTTGGAGGAGCCAGTCGGGGTATGCGTGTTGAGAATGAAGATTTCTCTTTTGGGCCTATTAGGTTTGAGATACTTGTTAGCTAAGTGTAAATGTTGAATAGGGGGAAGCGGATTTGGCTCAACTGATGGAGCGTCCGCCTACCACGTGGAAGGTCCAGCATTCAAACCTGGGGCCTCCTGACCCGTGTGGTGAGCCTGGCCCACACGCAGTGCTGATGCCCACAAAGAGTGCCGTGCCACGCAGGGGTGTCCCCTGCATAGGGGAGCCCCAGCGCAAAGGAGTGCGACCCGTAAGGAGAGTCGCCCCATGTGAAAAAATTGCAGCCTGCCCAGGAGTGGCACTGCCAACACGGAGAGCTGACACAGCAAGATGATGCATCAAAAAGAGACACAGATTCCTGGTGCTGCTGACAAGAACGCAAGCGGACACAGAAGAACACACAGTGAGTGGACAGAGAGAGCAGACAATGGGGTGGGGAGAAGGGAAGAGAAATAAATAAAAAATAAATCTAAAAAAAAAAATGTTGAGTGGGAAGTTGAATATACAATTCTGGACCCTCGGGGTAGAAGTTGGCTGGAGATATATCTCCATGTGAATAAATATTCTTTTTGAACATGATTTTTTCATGGTTGAATCATGTTCCATTGTATGGATATGCCATACTTTGTAATGAATAAACTTGAATATTCTTATTTTTAAACTAATTTCTCCGGAGTTTTAAAACCCTATTACGATATTATATTACTTCCTCTGGGAAGGCTTTTATACACTCTCCAAGGTGTTTTGTTCATATCTGTGTTGTAGTTTTTCTTTCTTCTTCATTAGAGGGTGAACACTTTGAAAGTCTCATGATTTTAATCATCTTCGTATGTCTAATATTAGCACTATGCCTAAGATATAGTAGATACTCAGGGAATGTTTCATGAATTTAAATCTTTAAAATATCAGTCATGAGTAGATGGGAAATCTAGAGAATTCTCTTAGAGTTGTTTTAAGATCAAATAGAATCAACAGTCTCATTTCATTCTTTTTTGTTCCACTTATTCTCGTTTGCTCTACTTATAAATATGTTTTATACTTTTATGTGGATATCCAGATTTGCAAAACAAAGAAATAGTAGATTTTGCTCTCTAAATTAATTTATTGATGTTCTTTTTTTTTCTTATCTCCCCTCTTCCCCCTTGCTCTCTGTCTCCATTTGCTGTCAATTGTATTCTCATTAGGCGGCTCCGGGAACCCATCCTGGAACCTTCTGGAGTGGGAGAGAAGTGATCATTCTCTTGCTCCACCTCAACTCCCTAGTTCACAACGTCTCATATTGTCTTTTCACTGTGTCTCTTTTTTGTTGCTCCATCTTGTGTCGGCTTTCCGTGTGGGCAGCACCACTCCTGGGTGGGCTGCACTCCTGCACGGGGCTGCACTCCTTGCACAGGGGGCACTCCTTGTGCGGGGGACACCCCTTGCGTGGGGGACACTCCTTGAGCAGGGGATGCCCCTATGCGGGGCAACGCTCCTTTTGGCTATCGAACCCTGGACCTCCCATATGGTAGGAGGAAGCTCTATCATTTGAGCCACATCCACTTCCCTATTGAGGTTATTTTAAGAAAGAAACTTGGGGAGTGTATGTAGCTCAGTGGTTGCGTTCCAGTTTCCCATGTACGAGGTCCTAGGTTCAATCCCTGGTACCTCTTAAAAAACAAAAGACAAACAAACAAACGTTTTCTGCTGCATTTAAGCTATACCAAAATTTTTCTTACACAGGGTTTGTAGGGTTTACATTATCATGCAACTCACGTGAGCAATATCATGCTTAACCTCTCTGAACCTCAGAGGATCTTTTTAGTTCCTTCTGATTCTAAGGGTGAGTAAGTTCTGATGGCCTTCTGGTTGTCCCATCTGTGAGTACTTAATATAAATAATAATTTTCTCTATATCATTCTTTTTGTGATTTGATTTATAAAAGAATATTCTGAATGTCTCTATCATGAGCTGGGCTAGTTCCTATGAAAGAGTATTTCACTTGCATATGTCCTTTTTAAAGTATTGTGCTACTGATTTTTATTAGGCTCCTATTTTTAATAAGCTTTATTAATTTAAAAAAGTTAATTTTTAAAAATATCAGCTTTAGATTTACAGAAAAATTGAGCAGATAATACAGATTTTTTCCATATACTCCCTTATCCAGTTTCCTCTACCTTGTGTTAGTATGGTACATTTGTTGCAATTAATGAGTCAATGTTGATACATTATTATTAATTAAAATTCATGGTTTATTCAGATTTCCTTAGTTTTTACCTAATGTTTTTTTTTTTCCTGTTTCAGGATTCCATCCAGGATACCACATTGCATTTACTTGTCATGTCTTCTTAGGCTTCTCTTGACTGTGGCAGTTTCTCAGAATTTCCTTGTTTTGCATGACCTTGACAGTTTTGAGGAATACAGGTCAAGTGTTTTGCAGGATCCTTCTCTACTAGAATTTGTCTGATGGTTTTCTTATGATTAGACTGAGGTTATGAGTTTTGGGGAGGAAGATCACAGAGAGTGCCATTCTTCTTACATCAAGGATACATGTTATCAGTGTGATTTTCACTGTTGATTTTTTTTTTTTTTTTTAAGATTTACTTTATTTATTTCTCTCGCCTTCCCCGCCATTGTCTGCTCTCTGTGTCCATTCACCGTGTGTTCTTCTGCATCTGCTTGTATTATCAGGTGGCACTGGGAAACTGCATCTTTTTCATTGTGTCATCTTGCCACGTCAGCTCTCTGTGTGTGTGGCACCACTCCTAGGTGCGCTCCTTTCACATAGGGCGGCTCTCCTTGTGGGCGCACTCCTTGTGTGTGGGACTCCCCTATGCAGGGGCGCCCCTGCATGGCACGGCACTCTTTGTGTGTGTCAGCACTGCGCATGGGCCAGCTTACCACATGGGTCAGGAGGCCTTGGGTATAGAACCCTGGACCCTCCATATGGTAGGCAGTTGTTCTGTCAGTTGAGCCATGTCTGCTTCCCTATCACTGTTGATTTTGACCTTGATTATATGGCTGAGGAAGTAGTTGTTAGGTTTCTTTAACTTTACTCTTTTTTTCCCCTCTTTCCATAAGGTACTGTTTGGAAAGAAGTCATGGTGGGCAGCCCACATTTAAGGAGTGGGCATTTATTTGGAATTCTTCTGAAAGGGAGATTTTTCTCTTCTTCCACATTTGTTTATTCAGTATGGGCTCAGATTTTTTTAATACTTTGGGTTATAATCCAATACTACTACAATTTTACTTATTTTTTGGTTTGTTTGTTTTTGAGGTACTGGGGCCAGGAATTGAACCCCAGTCCTTGTATGTGGGAAGCTAGTGCTCAACCACTGAGCCACTCAGCTCCCCTACTACTATATTTATCACTCAAAATTCTCCAGCTTTGGCCACTGGGTGCTCTTTCAGTTGGCTCCTGTCCCCTGTTTGACATACCTATAACAGTGTAGTTACCCTTCTTCTAGCACTTTCTTACTTTCTGGCACTATAAGATGCTTCAGGCTCCTTTTGTATATTTCCTGTCCCAGGTCTAGAATCAGCTATTTCTCCAAGGAGCCCTGGTGAATAGTATTAGAAACTAAGATTGATGCACTACATCTTCTTGTTGCTACTGATTACTCTCAGCTGACAGAGCAAAGGAATAAACACGTGTTTACTAACTTGTTTGTATATATATCTGTAAATTTTATTTCTGTATTGATCTTCTGTAACTTTATTAAGTTAAACATGAGTTCATACTGATATCTCTAACTCTAAACCATAGCCACAGTTCTAATACTAGTCTTTTCCCCTTGCTAACCTGTAATCTCCTCTTCTAACAGTAAGAAACCTCCTGCCATCTGCCATCCACAATTATTTAATTGTTCAATTCCAGTATGAGTGTAAACTGATTTCAGAATTGTTAATCATTGCATTTGTGGAAAACAACTTTATTAGCTAGGGTACAGTGCTAGTGTACATTTTCTTTTGTCTTCAGTCTTAAAAACTCCATCTCCAAAGTTTCTTAGGTCAGTACTTACACCCTTCCTGATATTTTGTCATATATTTGTATCTTTTTATCTTTTTTTTAATGGAAAATTTAAAACATAACCCAAAGTAAGGAAAAGTGTATAATGAGCCCACATTTACCTATCACTAGCTTAATCATTTATCAAATTCATGGTCAGTCTTGTTTCATCTATACTCCCACCTATTCCTTTCACCCAATTTCTGACTATTTTGAAATAAATCTCTCACGTCATATTATTTCATTTTTAAATATTCCAGAATGAGATTTATCATAATTTAATCAATCCGATATTGATGAATATTTAGGTTGCTTCTGGTTTTTCTCTATTACAATGTAGCTGTAAATATCTTTGCACATTTATCTCTACAAATTTGTGTAAAGTTTTCCATAGGGTACGTTTCCAGAAGTTGAAATGTTGAAACAAAGGGTAAAATTGAGAAATACTGCCAAATTATATTCCTATCAAGAGTGAATGAGAATTTCCCATTCTCCATACCCTCACTTATACTGTTTTTTTCCAACTTCTAAATACTTGGCAATGAGAAAGATGAAAAGTGGTATTCAGTTTTTCTTTGCATTTCTTTAATTAGGAATGAGATATATGACATTGTTTGTATCTCATTGGTCATCTGTTTTTTTTCTTTCTATGAACTATTTAATTTTTTTGCTTGTTTATGAAAAGAAAAAACGAAAGAACTTGGTACAAAGGGCTAATTTTCTATCTTAAACCTTTAATACTGTGCTATCATGTCTCCATTTCCCCTGTTCATATCACCAACTCAGGTGTGGTACTTAATCTTTTTAATTGAGATAAATGCCTGCCCAGTTTTTCCCTTTCCTGCCTCTTCCCGCCCCAGAGGTTCATTAGCTCTTGGGTTTATGTCTACCCTGGGTACAGTCAGATTGTTTATCAAACAGATGCTTTGAGGTCTGCTTCTAAGTGAGTACTCTAGGGAAATATGCCCCAAAAGCTACAGGAATAATTTAGACAGTCTTGTGGGGGAGTGTTTGTAATTGATGCTTGAGGGTGTGCCCAGCAAGCGTGCCTCGTTCATCTGTCTTTCCACCCAAATACAAGATATATTCTCCAACTTTTGTTGCTGTTCCATTTTAATGGCATTTTCAGCATTATTTTTGTGTGTATGGATTTTCTCTCTACACTTACCATGGACAGTAGTTATTGGTGTTGGTTTCTTGCAGAAATCTATGGGGAATTGCACTCGGTCCCGATTTAAATGACTATGCCAGATGAGTAAAAATGCACTGAGAGCATGACTTTCCTTTCTTAGGTTTTCTTTAAAAACAGCTATTCAAAATTTCATACACACGGAATTTATTTGCCAAGCATTTGAAGTCATCCAGTTTTATCATGTGGCAGCTGCTGTTGTTTCTGGGGGATCTAATGTAAACCACAGACACGAAACAAAAGATGTCCTTATTTTGTTAAAAGGGCAACTTTTTTTTTAAAAGCTTTATTGAGATATAATTCACATACCATGCAATTTACCCATTTAAAGTGTACAATTCTGTGGTTTTTAGTTTATTCAGAGACTTGCACAACTATTACGATGATCAATTTAAGAACATTTTTATTACCCCAAAAAGGAACCCTGTGTCTATTAGCAGTCACACTCCAGTTCCTCCATGCCTCTTCCCAGCCCTAGGCAATCCCTAATCTACTTTCTGTCTCAGATTTGCCTATTCTAGATATTTCATCTAAATGGAATCATGCACAGGGGGTGATCTTTTCACTTAGCATCATGTTTCTAAGGTTGATCCACATTGTAACATTTTTCAGTACTTTGTTTCTTTTTTTATGGCTAAAAAATTTTCATTGTATGGTCAAACCACAACTTATTTTATCAGTTAATGGATATTTGGGTTATTTATGTCTTTTGGCTGTTATCAATAATGCTACTATGAACATTCATGTACATGTTTTGTGCTTTCATTTAACCTAGGAGTAGAATTGTTGTGTCATTTGGTAACTCTATGTTTATAATCTTTTGAGAAACTGCTAGACTTTCCAAAGTGCCTGCACCATTTTACATTCCTACTTGTGGTGTATGAGGGTTCCAGTTTCTCCGAATCTTTGCCAATACTTGATATTAAATGTGTTTTTTGATTATAGTCAACCTAGTGGGTATGAAGTGGTATCTCATTGCAGTTTAAAAAATGTATTTATTTATTTATTTCTGCCCCCCCCACCCCGGTTTTCTGTTCTCTGTGTCTATTTGCTGTGTCGTCTTTGTCCGCTTCTGTTGTCAGCGGCACGGGAATCTGTCTTTCTTTTTGTTGCATCATCTTGCTGCGTCAGCTCTCTGTGTGTGTGGTGCCATTCCTGGGCAGGCTGCACTTTGTTTCGCGCTGGGCGGCTCTCCTTACGGGGTGCACTCCTTGTGTGTGGGGTTCCCCTATGCGGGGGTACCCCTGCGTGGCAGGCACTCCTTGCGTGCATCAGCACTGCACATGGGCCAGCTCCACATGGGTCAAGGAGGCCCAGGGCCTGAACCGCGGACCTTGCATGTGGTAGACAGACGCCCTAACCACTGGGCCAAGTCTGCCGCCTCTCATTGCAGTTTTGGTTTGCTTTTCTCTCTGATAGTTAATGATGTTGAGTATCTTTTTTTTTTTTTTTTTCCCTTTAGGAGGCAGCGGGAACTGAACCCTGGACCTCCTATGTGGGAAGCTGGCACTCAACTGCTTGAGCCACATCCATTCCCCGAGTATCTTTTTTGAAAATTTAATTAACTCCTGTTATTTTTATTTGCTAATAAGCTTTATTTTATTTTATTTTAAAAAAAATTTATTTCTTTTTTTATATTTTATTTATTTTATTTACTTCATTTTATCCTCCTCCCCCCATGATTCTCTCATCTGTCTGCTCATTGTTTGCTCACCTTCTCCAGGAGGCACTGGAAACTGAACCTGGGACCTCCTACATGGGAGGTGAGTGCCCAATGGCCTGAGACACATCCACCTCCCACAGACTGCGGCATCTGCTGGTTTGTGGCATCTGCTCATTTAGGCATCCGCTCGTTGTGACAGGTTGTGGTGTCTAACTCATTGCAGTGGATGCAGGTGTCTAGTTTGTTGCAGCAGGTGTGTGGTCTAGCTTGTTGTGGTGGGGTGCAGCATCTAGCTTGTTGCCATGGGTGCAGGTGTCTGCTCATCTTCTTTAGGAGGCACCAGGACCTTCCATGTGGTAGGTGGGCACCCAACTGATTGATCCACAGCTGCTTCCCTAGACTTTATTTATTTTTTTTAAATATTTATTTTATTTATTTATTTCTGTCCCCTCTGCCCTCATTGTTTGCACTTACTGTCAGCTCTCTGTCTTCTTTTTAGGAGATATTGGGAACCGAACTCGGGACCTCTCATGTAGGAGGGAGGCATCCGATCACTTGAGCCACCTCCATTTTCTGCTTGTTGTGTCTCGCATTGTGTTTTCTTGCTGTGTCTCTTCATTGCATCATTTAGCTACGTTATCTTGTTGTGTCATCTTGTTGTGTCTCCATGCCAACTGGTCGCTTCAGCTCACTGTCTGGCTGTCTTACTCATCTTCTTTAGGAGGCACTGGGAACTGAACCTGGCACCTCCCATGTGGTAGGCGGGTGCCCAGCTGCTTGAGCCACATCTGCTTCTCCCTAGGCTTTATTTTTTGAAACAGTTTTATATTTATAGAAAAACGGAGCAGGTAGTACAGAGAATTCCATCCCCCCTGAGTTCCCCCTATTATTAACATTGTACATTAATATGATATGTCTGTTGCAATTAAGGAAACAATATTGATCCATTAGTATGAACTAAAGTCCATAATTTACTCAGACTTCCTTAGTTTTTACCTAATGTTCTTTTCTGTTCTAGGATCTCATCTAAGATACCACATTACGTTTACTTGTCATATCTCCTTATGCTTCTCTGGATGTAACACTTTCTCAGGATTTCCTTATTAATTTTTTATTAAAAATTTTTTTTTATTGTCTTGTTTTTTTTTAAAGATAAATAGATCACACAAAATGTTATGTTAAAAAACATAAGAGGTTCCCATATACCCCACTCAGACCCCACCCTGCTCCTCCCACGTCAACATCCCCTTTCATCAGCAAGGCATATTCATTGCATTTGGTGAAAGGATTTCCTTATTTTTGATGACCGTAACAGGTTTGGGGAGTACTGGGTCAAGTATTTTGTATGATATCCCTCCATTGGAATTTGTTGGATATTTTTCCCACGATTACACTGGGCATATGGGTTTTTGGGAAGAAGGCCACAGAGGTAAAGTGCCATTTTCATCACATCCTATCAAGGATATATGCTGTCAACATGATATGATCATAGATGTTGACTTTGATCATATGTCTAAATGGTTGTATTTCCATAATGTATTCCTGAGGATCTTTTCATGTGCTTATTGGCATTTGTGTACATTTTTGGGAAGAAATGTCTATTCTGACCCTTTGCCCGTTTTTAATTGAATTAATTGTCTTTTTATTATTGAACTATGAGTTCTTTATATACAATTAGGTACAAGTCCCTTCTCAGATACATAATTTGCAAATATTTTCTCCCATTCTGTACGTTGCCTTTTCACTTTCTTGATGGTGTCCATTGAGGCATAAAGTTTTAATTTCGATGAAGTCAGTTTATTTTCTCTTTTGCTGCTTATATCATATCCGAGAAGGCTTTTCCTAACCCAAAGTCATGCCTATAAATTTACTCCTATATTTTCTTCTAAAAGTTTTATAGTTTTAATTCTTATACTTAGGATGTTTAGTTAATTTTTGTGTATGGTGTAAGTAAAGATCCACCTTCATTTTTTTGAATATGGGTATCTTGTTGTCCCAGCACCATTTGCTGAAAAAATTATTCTTTCCCCATTGAATTGTCTTGGCACAACTGTGTGGTTTTTTTTTTTTAAAGGTTTATTTTATTGCCTCCCACCCCCTCATTGTTTGCACTTGCTCTGTCTGTTTGTCTTCTTTGTTTCTTTAGGAGGCACTGGAAACCAAACCTGGAACCTCTGATGTGGGAGACAGGCGCCTAATCACTTCAGCCGCCTCTGTTCCCTGCTTTGTTATGTCTCTCATTGTGTTTTTTTTCTTCTTTTGTCTCTTGATGCGTTATCTTGTTGTGCCAGCTTGCCGTCCCTGCCCATTGTGCCAGCTTGCTGTCCTGCTCATCCTCTTTATGAGACATCGGGAACTTCTGCTCCCTGCTTTGTTGCGTGTCTCATTACGTTTTACTTCTTCTGTCTCTTGTTGCATTATCTTGTGTCAGCTTGCTGCACCTGCCTGTTGCTGTCAGCTTGCTGTTTTCTTGAGGAGGCACTGGGAACTGAATCACGGACCTCCCATGTGGTAGGTGGGAGCTCAGTCACTTGATCCACATCTGCTTTTCATAACTGTGTGATTCTTAAGCTTCTTTGGGACGTGGGGAAAATATAGTATATGCATCTTAATGCAATATTAGTAACTCTATCCAAATTGGGTTCATGTTTGCTGAAGTGTTGTAGAAATCTTAAAGGCTTGCACTAAAGTTAGAGTAGACCAAAAGTGATTCAAGAAACAATATAGAATTGGTTTAGTTATTTTAAGGAGGGAGTGTTTGCCTTTGGATTCTTCTAATTAAAAAAAATTTTTTTAGGCAGTATCGGGGATTGAACGAAGCAGGTGCTCAACCACTGAGCTACACCTGCTCCCTAGAATCTTCTAATTTAACACACACTAATTTTCTGGTGACAAAGGGAGGTATTAACAGAACTAGGAGCGAATAGGTTTTTACTTTGCTCCTTATTTTAATGGGGACCATCCTGGACTTTTGACACTGTCATCATTTGTTCCTACTCCTCTTATATCATAGAAGAATCTAGAAGAAAGAGCTCTTGAAGTGAATGTAAGGTATAAGGGTTTGAAGAATTTAGCATAAGAATTACAAAGGTAAGAACAGAAAATAGATCAGGTGAAAAATGAGAAAGATATAGGATTAGGAGCAAGGAATAGTCTGAAAAAATTGGAGGGAAAGGGGAGGGGATGTGTTTAAGCAGTTGAGTGCCTGCTTCCCACATTGATCCTGGGTTAGGTCCCCAGTACCTCCTAAAAACAAACAAGAAGCAAACAAATGAAAAAAACACCTCAGGGGAACTAATGTGGCTCAGTGGTTGAGTGCCAGCTTCTTGCATACGAGGTCCCGCGTTCAATCCCTGGCCCCAGGACCTCCCCCCCCCATAAAAAAAATTGGAGGGAGTGTCAGATGTAGAAGCAGCATAACTGGGCTTCAATGGCTTCTTCTACATGTTGGAAGTAGCATGTTCAAACTCTGTGCAGTTTGATGAAATAAGCTGGACTGGAGTCTTTAGAGCAGGAATAGGCTACCAGAGTAAGTTTTAGTGGCGCTCTAATACATGACTAGCTTCCAGGCCCCATCTTCATTTTCTTCTTAGCTTAGGGATGTCTTTCTTCCTTGATTATGCTTTATTTTATTTATTTTTTTAAAGATTTATTTATTTATTTCTCTCTCCTTCCCCGCCCCCTGCAGTTGTTTGTTCTCTGTGTCCATTTGCTATGTGTTCTTCTGTGTCCGCTTGTTTTCTTGTCAGTGACACTGGGAATCTTTCTCTTTTTGTTGCCTCATCTTGCTGTGTCAGCTCTCTGTTGTGTGTGGCGCCACTCCTGGGCAGGCTTCACCTTTTTTGTGTGGGGCGGCTTTCCTTCGGGGCACACTCCGTGTGCGTGGGGCTCCCCTATGAGGGGGACACTCCTGCATGGCATGGCACTCCTTGCGTGTATCAGTGTTGCACATGGGCCAGCTCACTACATGGGTCAGAAGGTCCTGGATTTGAACCCTGGACCTCCCATGTGGTAGGCAGATGCTCTATCTGTTGAACCAAATCCACTTCCCCCTTGATTATGCTTTAAAGTTGCAGGCTTAAGCTATAATAGAGACTAAAGATTCATATTTTTGACCACATTCTGTGAAACCAGCATTTAGGTGATCCTGCAGTACACTGTAGAGATATTTCACACTTTTTTTTTTTTTTAAGATTTATTTAATTTATTTATTTCTCCTCACCCCCTCCTTGTATTTCATATTCTTCATGCTCTTCTGGACCTTTCCGGAGTTGAAGAGATTTTTCTTTCTTTTCCTTTTTTTTTGTTGAAGAGATTTTTAATCCCTCATTCTAGAGATATTTTGGCTAATGTTCATAATGACATAATACTATTTCACATCATTTTTAGAATGATGCAAAATATAATTAAATGAATTCAGTAATAATAATATTGTACAGTAGAAGCTCAAATAAATGGTCCCTGGCTGCCTTTCTTCTTTTTTAAGAGTCTGTTTGTATATAAAATATATAGAAAGTTTCTGGAATGGTTTTGCTGCTTAGGTCTGTGGTTAACAGCCAAAGTTTCTCCTGATTGTGTCTTTAGAATCACAGTTTTTGGGTTTTTTTCCCCTTCTCTCTTCCTGTTCTGCAGTGTACTTCTTCTCAGTTATGTGTATTTCAGTGAAACAGCTAGCTATTTAAAGTATACAAACTATTTGCCAGCACCAGGAAGAAATCTAAGAATAAAAACTACAAACAAATTAGCTATATAGTCTTTGCTATTTTCCATTGATTTTCCAGTATAGTCTTCTTTTCAACCTAGAGTCAAAGGTTAGAATTTTTTCCTCTGGGTTATTTTGTAACTGAGATCAACTCCATCTCTTAGCTGCATTTTCCAAAACTCCTGTTTAACAGCTCTGAATTAAGCCTCTCCACCCCTCCCTCCCCTGAGCATATAGCCCAGGGATTAGATGCTGCTGTTCTAAAGTCCTCTAAAGGCTTCCACTTGCTGTTAGGCAACCTCTTCCCAGCTCCTCTCCATTGTAATTCTCTCTGGTCTATTTAAAAGTCCCTAAAATTCTCACTACTTCCTAGGATGCTAGAATCAAGGAGGCATGCCTCTCCTCCCGCAGTTTGGCTTATACTGTGGAGCCACTCAACTCCTACCTTTACTGCCAATGTCAGCATTATCATTAGCCTCTCAAAAGTTAATAAAACCAAACAAAAGTGGTTTGGTTTTGCTTTAGGGTTACTCCAGAGGGAGGCATCTTAGTTTTTTTTTTTTTAAGGGAAATCTGTTACTCTTTTAATGCTTTTAAGAGACGCAAAATGTTCTTCCATTAAGTTGAACAATCTGCTGTTCCCTATTCTGTTTGCTAGTGGAGATCTGTAATAAATGGTTGTACAGTCTGACCAAGTATGACTTTTCAGCCTGTCTTCTTCTTTTAACCCATCCCTTCCCCCCAAGGATTTCTCTAGCTTTATTCAAGTTTGGAGGTAATATCTCCCTGCTAATAATATTTATGGTTTTTTCATAGGCTTTTGTCTATTATGGTCAAAGGTGGGCATGTTATAGCATAATGTATTCCCTGCAAAGTACTTGGAAAATATGGCTTGCTAAGTTCTATTGAAGCACAGTTTTACAAATTACTGTTCTAAGCAGGCACCCAACTTTAATATCCCTGGATACATAAACATGACATCTAAACCATATCACTCTCCCGCTTGATTTAGCAACCTTGCCTACAAAATCTCTTTTACAGGCAATTTGGTATTCACCCAGCAAAAACCTATATTTATCCAATTTATTTTGGGTGAAGAGGCCCAGTGGGTGATAAAGGGTTCTTGTATGAGACAGAATCTCTTTTAGGAAGACTTTGTGCAGTTTTATTCATTTATTTATTTATTTCCCCTTCCTTCCCCACCCCAGTTGTCTGCTCTCTGTTTCTATTTGCTGCGTCTTCTTTGTCTGCTTCTGTTGTTGTGAGTGGCACAGGAATCTGTGTTTCTTTTTGTTGTGTCATCTTGTTGTGCCAGCTCTCCGTGTGTGCGGCACCATTCCTGGGCAGGCTGCACTTTCTTTTGCGCTGGGTGGCTCTTCCCTATGGGGTGCACTCCTTGCGCGTGGGGCTCCCCTATGCGGGGGACACTCCTGTGTGGCACAGCACGGCACTCTTTGCGCACATCAGCACTGCGCATGGGCCATCTGCACATGGGTCAAGGAGACCCGGGGTTTGAACCGTGGATCTTCCATGTGGTAGACGGATGCCCTAACCACTGGGCCAAGTCCGCCGCCAACTTTGTGCAGTTTTGAAGAAGGAATAAGAAATGTCCAAAAATAGCATATACAAGGTGGAATGTGAGTACTAATAAGAGAATTTTGTGTGTTTTGTTTTCTGCGGGACTTCAGAAAAGATTACAATCTATTATATTAGCAAGAAATTTCTCTTGGATCTCCTCAGTTACCTGGCTCAGATATGAAAAGTTGTGTTGCCTAGTGGTCCCTGTTCTCACTGGGCCTAGGAGACTGGAGTTAGGATGCTAATTGGTTAGCAAGAAAAAAAAGTATCTTTAAAATAAAAAAAAAAATGTCAGCACCTCCCTTGTTGCCAAAGGGCAACTTTAGTATATTGCTTTTTTTTGTTTTTTTTTTAATTTATTTTTTCTTTATTTTTACCCCGTTCCCCCTGTTGTCTGTTCTTCGTGTCCATTTGCCATGTGTTCTTCTGTGTCTGCTTGTATTCTCATGAGGTGGCTCCAGGAACCGATCCTGGGACCCTCTGGAGTGGGAGAGAGGCAATTACTCTCTTGTGCCACCTCAGCTCCCCTGTTCTGCTACACCTTCTTATTTTTTCTCCTCTTTGTCTCTTGTTGCATCATCTTGCTGCGCCAGGTCTCCACGTCAGCAGCACTCCAGCATGGTGTGGCATTTCTGAGTGGGCTGGCACTCCACGTGGGCCAGCTTGCCCTCACCAGGAGGTCCTGGGGATCAAACCCTGGACCTCTTATATTGTAGACAGGAGCCCAGTTGGTTGAGCCACATCCCCGTTTCCCTAGTATATTGTTAAAATGTAAGAGCTTAATTAGTTTTGGGAGTACCTGTGATCATTTGATTTTACTAATAAATCTTAATTAAACCTTTTTTTTTTCAGTCAGCTTATATTTTAACTCAACCTCTAGAGGTACAACAGATCTTCATATTTGGCAAGGATTCTGCTGATACATTTTTTCATCCATATGCTTATAAAGCAACTCCTTTCAATAAAGCTGTTTTATCTGGGAGTAATACATAGAAGGGTATGTGTTGGTCCTCTGGGCCTTTGTGCCCTGCCTGTAAATATAAGTTCTGTGCCCACTGATCACATGCTTAGAGGGGAGACCTTGCCTGCCGTTTGTTCTTGGTGATATAACTTGGCGTCTTCCTCAGCAAGGGGTAGAGATTCCCTCTCAGGCCTTTGGGATTGGGGAATTTTGAGATCCCAAGCATTCTTAGGTTAATAAATGTCTTATTCCAACAGTTGAGTTTACATACTCATTTTCTTTTAATAGGGCAGTTGAAGGAGTTTTGCCTATTAAAATGATTAGATATAATTTAAGTCCAAACAGCCTTGGAATTCTGAATTAGGGGTTCACATAATGAAATTGTTTTGGTTATTTTCTAAAGCACTACAAAAGTGTCTTCTAGCACTCCTTTTGACTGTGGTACAAAGATTTGTTTCTTAGGGCTGGTCCTTTTGGAAACAGCTGTCACTGTGCAAACCTTATTGTTACACAGATGACCTTTGTGATCTGGAATGCCCCTGGAGGAAACAGCCTCATAATTGTTTTTCCTTAAACCTCTAGTAAAGTTTGTCATGAGTTCTTTGAAGTTACTTTTGGTTAGTTTTAAGTTTACTTTGTTTGCAATTAATTGGAGCCTCCATCTTTTTAGCTTTATCATGAATTGTCAGTGTAGAGAGTTCCTGGCTGGTGGTGAAAAGATTGCCCTGCTCCTTGTTATGCTGTTCTGCGGGAAGCCTTTGTGGTTTAGATCCACAGTTTCCCATTGTTGTTAGCTACAGTTGTCTCCTCCCTCTGTGCCCTCCCCTCCCCACAACTCTAGCTGTTCCCTTGTCCCTCATAATTTCTGTACCATTTGCCCCACAAATGTTCTTGTGATTGCTTGAGGTCTTTTGCTGGAGGTTGAATGTGCTGTCCTGTAAGTATTGTATCTGTGGTAAAACTATGCATGGAAGGATGTAGGGAATGGGTTAATCTTTGTGAAGTGTTTTTATAACAGCATGTTTGAACTTTGAAACTGAGGTTTTAAGGATCTCTTAGCTTTCATGAGGCATCATGCTGACTGCCTGTTGTTTCTGCTCTTCTTTCCTCTGGTTTATAATAAGATTTATAAATTTTGTTATTATTGATTTCAAAAACTGTTCTCAGATTTTCTTGAGGTTGTAAGAATTAAAGGTAAGGTTTGTGGGTTTGGTATTTTAAATTTCCTTCAAACAGAAGGTTATTTGTGATTTCTTTCATACTTATTTTCTATATTAACGTATTGGTGAAAATAATAACAAAGAAAAGAGCCTATTTTGTGGCTAAACTGGAAAGTAGCATTTACTTTTATAATCAGAGTGATTATTTTTTCCTATCAGTAGATTATTGGCAAAATTTATAAAGATTTTGGCAATATGTTGTCAATTCTGGGAAATGGTTTCCTGAGTACTTCAGGATAACAGATGCTTTTGGGAATTATTTTTGGGAAGTTAGATAGACTTGTTCATAAACACCTGCTCACTTAAGGTGTGAGATCTATAATCCTTTTGAAAGTAAAATATTTAATTTTTGGTATTCAATTGAGTAAAAAATATCACTTTCATAATGGGCTTTCTGTTTACTGGGCTTGCATGTTTTTTATTTTTATTTTTTTGTTAATTTGGGCTTGCATGTTTTGATCCTTAACTAAGAAACAGTATTTGGGGTGTGTGTGTGTGTTTGACACTGGATGGATGGCAAACAATTAAAGTGATGATCCTTGGTTTCTTCTAATGCTAATTAAAAGTCATTTTTATGTTTGACATTGTGAGGGAAAACTTGTTCGCTGGATTTTTAAATTTTATTTTATTAAAGTTAATAGATCATGAAGAATGCTACATTAAAAAACATGAGTCATCATATAACCTACTCCCAACCCTCCACTCCCATCATTTTTGTAAATTGTATGTTTTTGAAGATATATACATCTCAAAAAATGTTACATTAAAAAACATAAGAGATTCCTGTATACCCCCCACCTCCCTACCCCACTCTTCCCACACTAACCTCCCCCATCATTGTGGCACACTCATCGCACTTGGTGAACACATTTTGGAGCACTGCTGCACCACTTGGATAATAGTTTACCCTGTAGCTCACACTCTCCCCCAGGACATTCAGTGAGTTATGGCCGGATATATAAAGTCCAGCATCTGACCCTGCAATATCATTTAGGACAACCCCAAGTCCCAAAAATGCTTCCACATCACATCTCTTCTTCACTCTCCCTTCCCTCAGCAACTACTATGGCCACTTTCTCCACCTCAGTGCTACAATTTCTTCTATTCCTAGTCATAGTAGTTTTATAGTAAAATATCAGCTTAAGTCCACCCTAATCCATATTTTATTCCTCCATTCTGTGAACCTGGGATGGTGATGTTCACTCGACCTCTATATCAAGAGGAGGCTTAGATTCCACATGGACGAGGGATGCAATTCTTCTGCTTGCAGTTGTAGGCACTCTTGATTTCCTGGTGTGGTGGCTGACCACCTCCCCGTTAGCTGACCTGAGTAAGTTCAATGAACCAGAGAGTAGAGATTGCAACTCTGCTGAGGCTCAGGGCCCAGCTGGCACATGGGCAGTCCAGAGATTCAAGTCCCCTGAGTATACACCTAGTGCCAACCACAGTTTCAGTAAAAGTGACAGAAGAGGCATGTGTGAAAAGGTCACATCTGAGTCCAGCTCCATCACACTCAGGAGAACAAATTCCAAAGTAAGGCCCTCTGACATGGCACAGAACTCCAAATCCATTTGCCATGACCATCGAACCTGTGGGTCTCTGTAGCCATCAGGAGAACCAGTACCTAGGATTGTATCTACTTTGGCTTTTTCTGGGGTCCTGCTGAGGAATGCATAAGCATGACCCCTTTGATGACCTCCCGACTCGTTTTTGAAAACTTTTAGCCATATAAACTCATTTGTCTTTGCCATTTCCCCCTTTTATTCAAGGCCAAAAAGCAGTTTTTAATACATGACCCTACATGTAGGCTGAGATATTCTGCTGGTCTGTGTTGACCCTTTTATTCAAGTTCTCTTTCTAGTTGCATTCCCAGCTAGTGATTGATAGTAATCCCTTGGTGCCAGGGAGGCTCATCCCTGGGAGTCATGTCCCATGCTGGAGAGTAGGTAATGCATTTACATGCTGAATTTGGCTTACAGAGTGGCCTGTTTGTGGGATTTTAATGCTGTTCACTTGAGTCACTTACTCAAATGATAGTTGTACTCATACACTAATAATTTCCTGAGCACCTACTATGGGGCAGGTGCAGGGTGTTGGTCTAAGTGCTTTGCTTTTACTGACTCCCATTACAACCCTGCCAGGTATGTAGTAGTATCCCTTGGGAAGCTTTAATGCCTAGTCGAGAATAACATTCACTTTTCTGTAAAACAGAAGTTTTTACCCTTTTTTGTTCTATGGACCCCCTTGCCAGTGAGGTGAAAACCACAGACCCCTTACTAAGTCCACACTATACTGTATATTTAATAAATATATCACATATCAAATATATATTAAATATATATTTATATTTAATATATCTATCACACCTGCATCAATACATCCCCACAAGAATAGTGTTCCTTTGAAAATTTTTTTTTGTGTGTAAGGTACCAGGACCTTGTATGTGGGCAGCCAGTGCTCAATCACTGAGGCACATCGGCTTCCCTGAATTGGTTTTTTGTTTGTTTTGCTTGTTGTTGTTTTTTTTGACAGGAGGCACTGGAACTGAACCCAGGACCTCCCACATGGAAGCAGGTGGTTAGCTGCTTGCCAAAAGGCATGGTTTTTTTTTTTTTTTTTTTGATGCATTGGAGATTGAACCCAGGACCTTATGTATGGGAAGCAGGCAATCAACGAACTGAGCTACACCCACTCTCAGAATTGCAATTCTAGCTCGCAGACCCCTTGTTAAGGACCTCTGCTTCCATTTGCTGTGTGTGGTTCTTTGTCCAAAAAAAAAACCTCTGCTGTAAAATGAAGCAAATGCCTACTTGGAGGGCTAATTGTGAGAATGAAAGGATGTAACACGTCTGGTGCCTTGCACAGTGACTAACACATAGTCGGTGTTCACTAAGTGGCATTTACTATTATTATAGTTTTTTGGGTGAAAAGCCAGAGAGGCCAAGGAAATTGCTGAAGGTTAAGTGATAGAGCTAGGATTTGAATATGCTCAAGGCCTGGGTTCTTAGCATGTTTTGAGTCTTGTCAAGGCTTCTAGAGCAGATGTCAGTGAATCTCTGCCTATCCCTCCACATTCCACCCCCGACCCCTGCCGCCTCTGCAAAAAAGTTCTTCTTTATAGAAGCCCTTCTTTCCTTGATATCCTCTGTCACCTTCCCAGTCATGTGTTTGCTCTCATGCTGGAGTTGCTTGTGCCATTCAGTACCAGTGTTCTAGCAGAAATGAGTCAAGCCTGTGCTGTCAGTAGCTTCCCCTCCTATTTTCCTCTTGTTGATAGTGCCATCATGCTTTTATTATTGTTTGTATTGAGTACTGGTGTGTTTATAATGATTATACTGTATAGATGCAATCAAGCACTTAAATTTAAAAAATACCCTTCCAGATTTAAAAATGTAGGAAGAAGCAATCTCTGGCTCCAAGTTATTGTGTGGGTTATAGGATAACTGTGTGGACTTCATAGTGCTATCTATGGGCCTAGTTACTATTAGTGACAATTATCAGTTACTGTTGATTTTCTTTTCTTTAATCACCAGCTACTACCAGTTTGCTGATATTGGCAGTGTGATTGAGAAAAGAAGTCATGTTTGTCCATAAACGAGCGTACGTCCATAGCCATCTCTTAGAAACACAAGGTATTAGAATTAAAATGATTTAGACAGGAAATTCAGGAAAGAGAGAGAGAGAGAGCAAGAGCTGACTGGTAGTGCTTAAAACTGAGTTATCTCAAAACTGAAAATTTCAAGTTTGATTTGATTCACAAAACAGTTTTTTATTTAACAAGTATTGAGCAACTATTGAAGTAAGAAGATGTAACTTTCTATATTGTATTATAATAAAGAAAGTACTGATGTATTGATTAAGTACTGATTAGTGAGGTTCCTGGGAAGGAGAGAATAGTCCTAATATGGTGGTGGCAGGGAAGTGTTAATTTTAAAAGAACATTGCTTGGGAAATGAATTTATGTAAATGACTACTCCTTCCTTATAGGGTATGATTGTTACTAGTCTTTATTATTATAAGTTGCCAGGGGAAATGGCTTCTTCAGACAGTTTTGCTGAGTGAAAAGGAGTTCTAGTTTTAGGCAGAAATGGGAAAGATAGAGGTGGAGAAGGGGAGAGCATTCCTTATTAAGCAGAATGCTGGGCAAGTATATAGAACGCATCTTTTTTGGTGTGTTGTAAGGGGAGTAGTGGTAGATAAGGTTGGAAATGTGCATGGGATAAGATCGTGGCAGGTTTCATTCAAGGCTCAGATGTTTTGACTGTATTAAGTGGGGAGACACTGAAGTTTTTGAGCTGGGTAAGGATTGGTCAGAGTATACTTTTGGCAATGTTGTATAAACAGGATTATGGGGAAAGAATTGTTAGGAAGTTACTGCAATGATTTAGGCGAATTGTATTGACAATCATTATTTTTAGAATATATTTTCCCATTTTGATATGGCTTTAATTTTGTGCTAACTATAGTTTAATCGTATGGAATTGAAAAAATTTTTATTGGGGTAACATATATGCAACACAAGAAATTTCCCATTTTAACTGCTATCATATGTACAATTCAGTGATATTCATTACATTTACAATATTGTGCTGCCATCACCCCCATCTATTACCAAAAACTTTCATCATCCCAAATAGAAACTCTGTACCCATTACACAAATAACTCCCCATCTGCCCTACCCCTTCAGCCTCTGATAACCTGTAATCTTTCTATTTCTATGTCTTTGCTTATTATAGGTATTTCATATAAGTGAAATCATACAATATTTTTCCTTTTGTGTGTTATTTCACTTAGCATAAAGTTTTCAAGGTTCATCCAGGTTGTAGTATGTATCAGAACTGCATTCCTTTTTATGGCTGAATAATATTTCACTGTTAATCTCATGGAATTTTTAAAGTAAGTATATCCATGACTCTTCTGTCACTTTTACTGAACTTTTGGTTGGTGCTAGTGTTAGTGTATACACAGGAGACTTGAATCTCTGGACTGCCCATGTGCCGGTTGGGTCCTGAGCCTCAGCAGAGTTGCAACTCCTACTCTCTGGTTCGTTGGACTTACCCAGGTCAGCTAACAGGGAGGTGAAGATGGTCAACTACCACACCAGGGAATCAAGAGTGCCTACAACTGCAAGCAGAAGAATTGCATCCCTCATCCATGTGGAATCTAAGCCCCCTCTTGATATAGAGATGGAGTGGACATCACCATCCCAGGGTCCACAGAATGGAGGAATAAAATATGTATTAGAGTGGACTTACCGATATTCTACTATAAAACTTTTGTGACTACTAATAGAAGAAATTGTATCATTGATGGGGACAAAGTGGCCACAGTAGTTGCTGAGGGCAGGGAATGGGGAGAAGAGATGTGATGAGGGGGCATTTTGGGACTTGGAGTTGTCCTAAATATTGCAGGGTCAGATGCTGGACATTATATATCCTCCATAGCCCACTGAATATACTGGGGGAGAGTGTGAACTACAGAGTAAACTATTATCCACGTGGTGCAGCAGTTCTCCAAAATGTGTTCACTGAGTGCAATGAGTGTGCCACAATGATGGGGGAGGTTGTTAGTGTTGGAGGAGTGGGGTGGGGGGGTGGGGTTATACGGGAAGCTCTTATGTTTTTTATAAAGTGACCTGTTTTGTGGTGTATGTATCTTCAAAAAATTACAATTTTCAAGAATGATGGGGGTGTGGAGTGGGGTGTGCTTTACATGGGAACCTCATGCTTTTTTTAATGAAACAATCTATATGATCTATTAACTTTAATAAAAATTAAATAAATACAAGAAAGGGAAAAAAATTAAGTATGTGTGTCAATATGTGTGTAAGAGGGAAAGGGAGGGGGAGAGAGAGGGTGGGTATGGGAGATGATCAATCATCATAATCATATCTATTATTTGTAGAGCTCCTATTTGGTATCTGGTACTAAGTATTTTATTTATATTATTTTTGTTGAGTTCTCTCAACAAATCACATTTACTCCAGCTAGTAAATGTTTTACTTGAATTTTTTATTTTTTTTTATGATTTATTTCTCTTTCCACTTGTTGTTTGCATTTTGCTGTGTTTGTTTGTTGTGTGCTGGTCTTCTTTTTCAGAGGCACCGGGAACTGAATCCAGGACTTCCCATGTGGGAGGGGGGCACCTAATCACTTTAGCCACCTATGCTCCCTATTTTGTTGTATCTTACTATGTTTTCCTCCTTGTGTCTCTTTTTGCGTCATCTTGTTGTGTTAGCACTCTGCACCTGCCTGTTGCTTTAGCTCGCTGTCCTGCCTGTCTTCTTTAGGAGCCACTGGGAACCAAACCTGAGACCTCCCATGTGATAGGCAGGAGTTCAATTGCTTGAGCCACATCTGCTTCCTGGTATAACTGAAATTTGAATCCAGATCTCTTTACTGAAAGCCCATATTTGTCAGTTAGTCTTCCCTGCCCCCACATCCCTAGTTTTAGTAAGGAGAATTTTTAAGTATGGCAGGTGAGGTTCCAATTATGTAATGTATATGTATATAATTTCACTTAATCCTCATAAAAATTCTACGAGGTAGGTGTTATTATTCCCATTTTACTGATGAGGTACCTGAGACTTAGAAAGATTCAATAGTTTTCCCAAGATGACATAGTTGTTAGTGTAGAACTCTGGGTTCCCAAGTTCTTTAACTCACATTTTATACATTGTATTCTCTGGGAATGACATCCCTTGGATCTCCACTATAAGCATGATGCCTCCTGAGGTTATGCAATGTGGCTAGCCCTACAGAGGCTGCACTTTTAACTACTATGTTCTTTAAAGTACCACCTTGTCTTCCTTACACAGCAGTAAATTATCTATACAACTCTAGATCTTCGATCTTCATAATGAGGACTAAGTAGCCTGCAGCTGTCATTTCTTGTTTTTTGCGTTTTCAGTTATGACAAAGTGAAATGTGTCTTCCTTGCCATTTTATTTTCTTTCCAACTAGTTTCTGACAGTTTTGCTGTAAATGATAGTTTTCTCAGTTTTTATAGTAAGAAAAATAAGACTTTCCGTCCTTTATCAACATACAGTTCTTCCTTGTGCATGATGTAATAATACTTTGAAGCTCCAAAGTCCGACCCTTAGGAAATTGTTTGTGTTGATTAACTGGGGAGTTTGACATAACCAGCTCATAAATCAACAAATAGGTTGACCTTTTTAATCATCATAGATTCTTATCACTATATTCAAGCTTAAATCAGAAGCAAATATTGATTCTATTGGTATAGTCTCCATCAGGAAAAGTTGTCAGCAGTATCTTGAACTAGATACGGACATTTGGTGAACTCTTTTATGAATATTTTAGAAAAGTCAGAATTATCAGGAGGTTGAACTTGGTTGTTTTAGGTACTTATCCCTTCAAACAAAAAGCTTCTCTTTCAATTAAACTCTCAGTAATTCATTACTGCTTCTCTCTGCCTGGCGGATGCCTGCACTCATACCTTGGGTATGTACTGTCTCCTTTCTCTTGTTTTCAATAAACTCTTTACTCGCTTGCTGAAAAAAAAAATTCAACCTCTGTGGAATAAAAAGATGCCCTTAAGGAACGTTAAATTCTTTGTCCCTATTTTCCTTTGGCTCTTTGAGCATCTTAGGACCAAGACTTTGCTATACCAGAAGTCTGGTCTTAACTCAGTGATGATTTAATGCTTTAATATTCTTCTTTGGCTGTGCCATCGCTTTGTTTCTTTGTACATTTTGTAATCGTTTGTTGAAACCTGGGCATTTTGATATTTTAATTTGTTATCACTGAACTTAGACTGTGAGGCTTCTGTTCCTTAAGCTGCTCTTCAGATAGTGTTAACAGAGCTTTCCTTGAATGCCAGGAGCTAACAAAGAAAAAATAATGATAGGAGAAAAAGGAGAAATAATGAAGGAGAAAAAGAAAACACTTTGTAGATTGACCTGTGCTGGTACTTTCCTTCAGGGTTTATCTATACAATGAGTTTAGAGAATAATTCCAGGTGAAAGCATAGGGGCCTCCCTGCTACTTTCTATACATATTTCTTGTCTTGGGCATATGAGTGTGGCTCTAGGGATTCCCCGCTTACATGGATTCCAATGTCCTCTCTTCCCTAGCAAATGGTTTCCTTGCGATCCCATGTACTGTACTGTATGTCCTACATTCAGCAGTCCCTTGCTTCAGGCATCCACAACTTTGCTGCTCTCCCTTGGTATTTGTAGGAGAGCTTTGTGAATTGTGTTCTACACACAGGGTAAGTCCTGGGATGGCGAGCCTCTAACAAGTGTCTTATTCAGTCCCTTAGGCCACCAACAGAGAGACTGTGCCAGACATACGTGCTACCAGTATGTGCATGAGGGTTGCTTTGCTTCCTCCAGAATCAGAACTACATCTGCAGTGGGAGTGTGGGCTATCTCTGCTGATGGAAAGGGAGAGGGACCAACCAGGGTATCAGGAGATCTCACTACTATTAAGTAGCCCTTTTCTTGATTTGGTGTTCACCCTGTTTCTTCAATCCTTTTAACTGTTTTCTGGACCTTTGAGAAAGATGTTTCTGTCAGTTCTTGCTGGTTGTTCAAAGCTTCTGTGAGTAGATGGAGGCTTGAAGCTTATTCTGCAATCTTGATCAGGGCAGGGCCTCAATTATTTTGTCAGATGTCCCTCAGTTTGAATTTGTCTCATGATTGGACTGAGATTTTATATTTTAGGCAAGAATACCACAGAAATGTCACGTCTTTCTCAGTGTATCATGATGTAAATATGTATTATTATTAGTGATGTTGACCTTTGTGGCAGTTTGAGGTTATTTATGAACCAAAAAAAAGATAAGGATTATGTTTGTAAACTGGTCTGTTGCTCTGGGTGTGATATCCTTTGATTGTATTAGATTCTGCTGAGATGTCTTTGATTAAATTATCTTAAGATTAGGGCTTTGATTCATCTTAGGGCTTTGATTCAACCACATCAGTAGGACGTAAAGGCCCCTTCTCCTTGGTGGGCAAATATAAATGGGCCCTCACTCAAGAAGACCTAGAAGAAGATGACACAGGAAGATAGAGCACATTCTGTAGGCACAGCAGAGGAGAGAACTTTGATCCTGCAGCTGGGGAAGAGAGATGAGCCATTTGCCTGAGAGTTTGCATCTGAGCCCAGAAAGAAGCCTTATGTCAGCCCGTAGATGAGAGAGAGGAAGGCTGGACCCTTGCAGAGATTGGCAACCATCTTTGTTGAGAAAGCAACCTTGAGTTGAACTCTTTAGGGCCCCTTATAACTGTAAACTTTCGCTGTAAATAAATATGCTTTATATAAGCCAACAGATTTCTGGTATTTACATCAGCCCCCCTTTGGCTGACTAATACAACTTTGATCACTTGGTTAAAGTGGTATCTATCAGCTGCTCTACTGTTTATTGTATTTCCCTCTGTAGTTAGTAAATATCTTGGTGCAGATACTTGATGAGAGTATCATTGCATAAGTACCATGGAGTTCTCTACATGTGGAATTAGTAGTGTCAACTTAGAGACCTCACTGAACTTTATTAAGTTATTAAGAAATGAATAGCCCCTTCATGTGCCTTACAATTGGTTTCATCAGATAGCTTCAAAGCTCTGCAGGAATGAATGCAGTCTTGTCTTCATTGGCCTCCGTCCTATCCTTTCCCATCCATAAGTCTCCCAGTCTAATAATCTGTAGACCTCTGTACCTTACTACCCTTCTGTCTCTTAGGGGACCATACTCCTCCTGGCTCAGTGTCCTTTTAGGCCTCATTTCCCTTTGTGCACAGGCCAGTTTCATTTCAACAACCATTTGAATGAGTACTTTGGGCTGTTTCAGAAACAGAGAAGCTGACTTTGCTGTTGAGGAATACAGTGGGGCATAATGAGGGTGATTGCAACTGTCACCTGGTTTATTACTTTAGCCTGAGAAAAATGACAGCACATTATGTTGTAAGAAGTATACTCATTGTAAAGGAATCATTCTCTGTATATCATTAATACAGATGCTCTTTTTGTTTTTTTTTCCTTAAATATTTATTTATTTCTCTCCACTCCTTTTACTTGCTGTGTCTATTTGTCTTCCTTGTCTCTTTAGGAGGCACCAGGAACAGAACCCTAGACCTCTGATGTAGAAGGGAGGCACCTAATTGCCTGAATCACCTCTGCTCCCTGCTTCATTGTCTCTTATTATATTTTTCTTCTTTTGTCTCTTATTGCGTCATCTTGTTACATCAGCTTGCCATGCCTGCCCATTGCACCAGCTCTCTGTCTTCTTTAGGAGGCACTGGGAACCAAAACTGAGACCTCCCATGTGGTAGGTGGGAGAGCCCCAATCGCTTGGGCCACATCCGCTTCCCTAGATGCTCTTTTGATTAATAAAATGCAAATTTATTAGTATTACTGAATTCAATGTAGTTTTTAAATTATTTTCTCAACGTATTATAAAAGCCCAGTTTCTGTGATATGGGCAGAGGCAGATTCATATTCTATGTTGCCTGAAGCTTATACACTTCAGGGGGCCCTTTTTAAGAAAATATTTTTAAGAAAAACAATTAGATATTGGGCCTTGGAGGCCTGTGCAAGAGAGGGGTCCTGAAGCTTAAGATTTATTAGTTTTTTGGTAAATCTACCTCTGGATGTGTGGTCTGCAAAAATGTTGTGACCCAGCATTCTCCATTTTCTCACACATGTAAGGTTCTTACCCACCCCACAGAAGGCTAGTGTTTTCAGATTGAGAACAATGTGGGACATATAACTTAGTCATCCTCTGCATAAGGAAATAGATCATAGGATAACATGCTACCTTTCCAACTTTGGCTACTGGCTTTCTATAAGTTTGCCTTATTTTAAGGACAATATAGTAAAGTAAGCTATTTTGACCTAGTAAGTCCCAAGAACTAGGCTATAATGATGACTAAATACAAGAATTTATGAGTAAACTTATTTGGGACTCCTCAGAGTATATTCAACAATAGTAAAATACATGTCTATATTTTTCTAGAGTTGAGAGCAACACATTAATAAAATTCTGATAAGATCTTTCTCCTTTCCACCTATGACTGATTATTCCATAGGTTTAGGTTTGGCCAGGAACTGTTAAGTAATGGGTAAAGGTGATGATACATTTTCTGCACAGAGTTTGGAAAGAAGCAGTAAATTACTCCAGCTGCCATGTAGCCTGCTGCCTATGGTTTGTTGTAGTGGCAAAATCAATCCGTTAGAAGTACTAGGTAATAGTCTGTGGAGCAGGGTTAATTTAAATTAGGATAAATTTGCATATACCACTTAGTTGGTGATTCTTAATCATCTAATTGACTGGTACAAAAGCTTAACGAGATTCTGTACTGAAAACTCTATGTGGACAACTTCTATAGAACAGAATGCCTCTGAACAAATTTTGCATGCTTACCTTTTTCTTTATTCTTTTATTTTTCAAAAGATTTATTTATTTATTTCTCTCTCCTTTCCCCTCCCCGCCTGCCCGCCCCAGTTGTCTGTTCTCTGTGTCTATTTGCTGTGTGTTCTTCTTTGTCTGCTTCTGTTGTTGTCAGCGGCATGGGAATCTGTTTCTTTTTGTTGTGTCATCTTGTTGTGTCAGCTCTCAATGTGTGCGGCGCCATTCCTGGGCAGGCTGAACTTCCTTTCGCGCTGGGCGGCTCTCCTTACGGGGTGCACGCCTTGCGTGTGGGGCTCCTGTACGCGGGGGACACCCTAGCGTGGCATGGCACTTCTTGCGCACATCAGCACTGCCTGTGGGCCAGCTCCACATGGGTCAAGGAGTCCTGGGGTTTGAACCGCGGATCTCCCATGTGGTAGATGGATGCCCTAACCACTGGGCCAAGTCCGCTTCCCACCTTTTTCCTTTTTAATATCTAAAGGTATGACTCTTGGATGCAGTTTTGTTTTTTTTTTGGCCTGTACTATTATTTATTTATTAATTTTTAAAAACAAATCTATTTTATTATTTTTATTTTCATTTCAAGAGCAGTTTATTATCAAGGTTTACCAACAGAAAGAAATGCTTTCCTTGAAAAAAAAAGTGCCCTGAACAACTCACACCTTTTGCTTAAAACACATCTTCCAAAATTTTAACTATAACACCTGTATTCTTTTTTTTTAAAAAAGATTTATTTATTTATTTCTCTCCCCTCCCCCCACCCCAGTTGTCTGTTCTCTGTGTCTATTTGCTGCGTCTTCTTCTTTGTCCACTTCTGTTGTCAGCGGCACGGGAACCTGTGTTTCTTTTTGTTGCGTCATCTTGTTGTGTCAGCTCTCTGTGTGGGCTGCGCCATTCTTAGGCAGGCTGCGCTTTCTTTCGCACTGGGCGGCTCTCCTTATGGGACACACTCCTTGGGCGTGGGGCTCTCCTACACAAGGGACACCCCTGCGTAGCATGGCACTCCTTGTGCGCATCAGCACTGCATATGGGCCAGTTCCACAAGGGTCAAGGAGGCCCGGGGTTTGAACCGTGGACCTCCCATGTGGTAGACGGATGCCCTAACCACTGGGCCAAGTCCGCTTCCCCACCTGTATTCTTAATTGTTCAAATTGTTCAAACTTATCTTTGGTATTTTGAAATAACTTTAAAACACGCAGAGCAGGGGTTCTTAACCTTTTTTTGTTCCATGAACCATTTTGCCAGTCAGGTAAAAACCATGGATCCTTTTACTAAGTCCACACTATACTGTATTATTTAATAAATATATCACACCCACACCAACGCATCCCCATGGGAATTTGCTGCTTATGGATGGATCACATGCCAGCAGGATGCCCCAAAGGCCAAGGCCCCTGGTGAGTGCACACCTCACACAGCTGCATCCGTGGTAGAAATGGGTGGAAGCTGCCAGGCAGGGTCTCCCAGTGGCAGCCTGTTGGGCCACTGGGCATGGGATGCAGCTGCCTTTTTGCAAACTTATTGTCCCTTTGGAGCCAAGATGGGGGCTCCCCAAATACCTCTGTTCCCTTCGCTGTACTTCTGTCACTTTTAGCAGCATCCTTGGACGCCAAACCACCTAACATTTTCTAATCAACAAGAGCACATGCTCCTGGGCATTGCCAGTTCAAACCTACGACCCCACCTGACTAGTGTAAGGTTTGCTAGTGGAGCACAGGATTGCGACTCTATGGGCCAACATTCTACATAGGATTATCTTCTAAACCTTCACGTTCTTTCCCATCAGAAGACACTTCTGCTTCTCAGAGCCAAGCAGCCTAAGTCTTCAGGGTGGACAGTGCTTGATGGTCAGCAGGGCTCAGAGCCCTTCCCAGTGGCGATCCCATCTGCGGACAGAACAGCACTCCTGCAGGGACAGCCCGCCACAGCACCTTCTGCTGATGAGGGCTGGAGCTGAAAGGAGCTTGGAGGATATCCCAGCAGACACTTCTGGAATCCAAAGACAAGACCTGCAACCATACTGATGTCCACACAGGCCTTAGGAACCTCAAGTGCAGAATATGGCAGATAGAAAAGCGCAGTGCCCTTCCCTGGGATCGGTATGCTGTGCCCACAGAGCTGGCCAGCTGCCTGCTCAGCCAATGACCCTGGCCCCCACTCCTGTGTCCACTCACCAAGGACTCTTTCAAGCACCACCCCTGCCAGATTCTTGCTGAGTGCTGATTGCAAACTTGAAGTTGTCAAACATCCAGCTGGCCTCCAGCTCCTCGGAAAGGGTCCCACAGACACCACGGGGCCTGAGGCAGGCTTCATTCATCATACGTGTTTGCACACCTAGCATGTGTCATCATCACCACCCTAGAGGATGAGGTGAAGGCAGATGCTAGAAAGGTGGGACATGCTCATGTCACAGAACCCAGCAGCACTGGTCACCGTCAGCCCAGGTTGAGGTGTCCCCCATATGGTGCTGCCTCAGGACGGGCAGCAATAACACTGCTCCCCTCCGACTGCAGCAGGCAGCTGGGGTCACTCCTCAAACTTACAGAAAGCCAATTTTGACTTTTCAGGACAACCTAAGTTCATAACCATGTTCTTCAGATCTCCATCCCAAACGTAATTCCATTTAAAAAAATTAAGGCACCATTAAAAAATTAAGGTCACATCAGAGGTACTTTTGGAGCTTACACTCCCAGTTCCTGCCTCTGGCCTGACCCAGCCAGCAGCAGCTTCCGAAGTTCTAAAGGACACAGCACTGGTGAGAACAGGTCAACAGGTGATGACAAACCTCTGGGTTAGGGTCAAGGTGACTGCACTCATCCAGGCCTGCCAACTGCAGGGTAAAAGCTGCAGTGAAGACTGAGTGGCCCGGACTCCTTGTGGGCCAATCTCCAAGGAGAAAAAGGGAGCAGGGGTGGCTGCTGCTGTCCTGGGCGCTGGCCCCTGCCCTCAGGGAAGAGCCTGGTACCCCCAGATGATAGGCCACACAGCTATACAGCTTAAAAGCTGTGAATGCCAGTCCTAAAAGCTGATAAAATGATCTAAACTTCTTAAGCTTTCTCTGCAGTATTGTCTTCCCAGCTCCTGGAGGAAATGCAGTCCGACTGTCTGTCTGCATCCACCCACCCATCCCAGGGCCGCCGAGGTTCTAGAGGCCCACTTGCAGGGGCCCCTGCCAAACTCAGATCCGTGAGCTACACAAGTGCATCCTTTGGACAGTTCTGGGGCCTGACCCAGCAGGCCAGGAACCAGTGAAGTACGCCTGTGCCTCCTGACTTTCTGGGCCTTTGTGCTGGTCCGGTGTGAAGGCACCCATGCCTGGCCCATCTGGCTGGGAAAGTACTGTGCTGCACCCACGGCCTGGAGGAAGGAGTAGGCTCTAGTCTGAGAGTCCCACAAGCACTGCCCTGGGTGCCCATCAAGGTTCCTGACCCCGCAAGTCTCCCCAGACTGTCTTTTCCGTCTTGGTAAGGCATAGCTTCCTGCTGTGAAGGGTTTGCTCTGGAGCAGGTAGGGACCACTGTCCACCTCATGGCCCCCAAGGGGCTGGGGCAGGGCTGGGCCTCTGCAGCTGCCAGTATTCTGGGGGTTCACAATCCAGGAGCACTCAGAGTAGATGGTGCCTCTTCCTCTCCACCACCCATGACACAACTGGGACATGACAGCTATAGCTGCAATGCCTGTAGGGGCAGGAAATCTATTTTATTGATATATATTAATAAAGCATACAATCCATCCAAAGTGTATAATCAGTAGTATTTGGCATTATTACATAATTGTGCATTAATCATTTTAATCATTATTAAAGCATTTTCATTATTTCACTAATAATAAACTGACAAATTCATCACCTTTCCATCTTTTTATGCCTTCCCTGCTGTACATAGTTGCTATTTCTGGCTATTCTTGCTTATTTATTTATTTAGCGGTTTTATTGAGATATATTCACATACTATACAAAGTGTACAATCAGTGGCTTTTTAAAAAAAAAAAAAAGATTTATTTCTGTCCCCTCCATTGTCTGCTCTCTGTGTCCGTTTGCTGTGTGTTTTTCTGTGTCTGCTTGTATTCTCATCAGGCGGCACTAGGGATCTGTGTCTCTCTTTGTTGTGTCATCTTGCTGCGTCAGCTCTCCGTGTGTGACACCACTCCTGGGTGGGCTGCGATTTTGCACAGGATGGCTCTCCTTGCGCAGGGGCCACTCCTAATGTGGGGGGCACCCTTACGTGGGGGCTGGCACTCCTTGGGTGCCGCAGCACTGTGCGTGGCCCAGCCCACCACACGAGCCCGGAGGCCCTGGGGATAGAACCCTTGGACCTCCTATATGGTAGGCAGATGCTCTTGTCTGTTGAGCCACATCTGCTTCCCTCATTGGCTTTTAGTATAATCACAATATTGTGCATTCATCACCACACAAAAAAAGTTTAAAACAATTTCATTACTCTAAAAAGAAAAGCTCCACACCCCCTAGCAGTCACCTATCAATCTCTCTATCCTTCCCCAGCCCTATATAACCACTAATCTAATTTCATCTTTATAAATTGATTTATATTTACAATGGTTTAAATGGAATCATTCAATACATAGTACTTTGTGTCTGGTTTTCTTTCACCTAATTTTTTTTTTGTGTCTGATATTAACATCTTGTAACAGTAACATACATATGTTCAGTTTCAAAGAAAAACAGCCATATATGCAATATTACCCATACTCATATTTCACATGAGGTTTTACTGTGCTATACATTTCCATGTTACAGTTTTTTAGCTTTCCTTTTAGTAATTTACATGACCTTATACTCTCTTAAATGCATTTATATAGTATGCCTTCACTAGGATCTCAGCCCAAAGTTGTGTGATATCCCTTAAGGGTTTATACTGACAGTGAGGAAAGCCTTAAAGTTTTAATTCCTTTATAAGATGAAGGAATTTTATGGGATGTTTACAAATATATATATTTAGAATCACAACTTATAATTAGAAAAATGGGTTACGTGGCAAATAAAAGAAATTATAGTAAAATCCTGTGATCATATGTCCCTCAATAATAGGAATTGGATTATTACTCTGTTAGCTTCTGACCTCTATCCATTCTCCTTTCTAAAATGAGACAGGATAAAACCCCTTATACCCTGAGGGTGGAGGAAAGGGCAGGCCCCTGGAAATGTTGGTTTTTTAGAAACATTAACTTTCCTTAAAATTATAGAAAATTTGTATAGGAGTTATTGTAGGGAAATAGTATATAAATATAAAAGGTAAATTAAGGTCAAATGGTAGTATCAAGAATCTGACTAAGTAGTTTGGACATTATTTTGCATGAGAGACCTGGGGAAAGTTTTTGGCTTTTTTTAATTAAATTTTTTTTTTTAAAAGATTTATTATTTATTTATTTAATTCCCCTCCCCCCCGGTTGTCTGTTTTCTGTGTCTTTTTGCTGCGTCTTGTTTCTTTGTCCGCTTCTGTCGTGGTCAGCGGCACGGGAAGTGTGTGCGGCGCCATTCCTGGGCAGGCTGCACTTTCTCTCGCGCTGGGCGGCTCTCCTTTAGAGGTGCACTCCTTGCGCGTGGGGCTCCCCTACGCGGGGGACACCCCTGCGTGGCAGGGCACTCTTTGCGCGCATCAGCACTGCGCATGGCCAGCTCCACACGGATCAAGGAGGCCCGGGGTTTGAACCGCGGACCTCCCATGTGGTAGACGGACGCCCTAACCACTGGGCCAAAGTCCGTTTCCCTTAATTAAATTTTTTAAAACACTTTAGAATATACCTTTTTAAACAATTTAAAAAATCTTTTGTAATTTATGTAAAGCAAAATTTTCTTTTTTGGTGTAGAGATCTAAGTTTTGCCAAATGTGTAGAAGTCATGCAACTACCATTACAATCTAGATAAAGAAGAGTTCCATTACTCTCATGTTGCTCTTTTGTAATCAATCCCTACCCTCTCCCTCAACTCCTGGTTACCACTGATCTATTTTCTGTTACTATGATTTTGACTTTCCATAATGTCATATAAGTGAAATCATACATTATATAGCCTTTTGAGTCACGTTTCTTTCATTTTGCATAAGACATTTGAGATTCATCCATGTGACTGTGTATATCAGTATTCTTCCTTTCTGTTGTTAGGTCATAGTCCATTGGATGGATGTACCACAGTTTATCTTTTATCTGTTCACCAGCTTAACATTTGGGTTGTTACTACTTAGTGATTACCAATAAGGCCACTATAATCATTAGCGTATAGGTTTTGTGTGAACATAGGTTTTTATTTAATTTTCACTACCTAGGGATAGGATTGCTGGGTCATATGGTAAAAGCATATTTAACTTTATAAGAAACTTTATAAGAAACCGCCAAACTGTCAATTTCACCCCACCCCGCCATGGCTCTCTTGTCTTTTGCTCTTTGATTTTGCTTGTTGTCTGCTCATTACTTTTCAAAAATTTTTAAATTTTTTATCCTTGTCTGCTGTTTTTTCTTTAAAGAGGCACTGGGAACTGAACCCGGGACCTCTCATGTGGGAGGCAGGCACTCCACTGCTTGAGCCATATCCGCTCAAAAACTGTCAATTTTTTTTTAATCCCCCCCTTGTGGGTTTTTGTGTGCTGCCTGCTCTCTGTGTCCATTCACTGTGCATTCTTCTGTCTGTGTTTATTTATTTTATTTCCCCTTGCCCCTTGCGGCTTGCTTGCTATCTGCTCTCTGTGTCCATTTGCTGTGTGCTCTTCTGTGTTTTTGCTTATCTGCCTTTTTTGTTGTGTCACTTTGCTGAGTCGGCTCTCCGCAGCGTCTGTGAGCTGGGCAGCTCTCTACAGTGTGCGGGCGAGCCTGCCTTCACAAGGAGGCCCTGGGATGCGAACCCAGGGCCTCCCATATGGTAGACGGGAGCCCAATCGATTGAGCCACAGCCGCTTCCCAAAAACTGTCAATTTTTATTTCTATTAGCAATTTAGAAGAACTCCTAATACTCTGATTCTTCTTCATCTACTTTTTTTTTTAAAGATTTGTTTTTTATTTCTCTCCCCTTCTCCCCCCAACCCACGCCCGTTGTCTGCTCTCTGTGTCTATTTGCTGTGTGTTCTTCATTGTCCGCTTCTGTTGTCAGTGGCACGGGAATCTGTGTTTCTTTTTGTTGTGTCATCTTGTGTGTCAGCTCTCCTTGCGTGCGGTGCCATTCTTGGGCAGGCTGCACTTTCTTTCATGCTGGGTGGCTCTCATTACGGGGGCGCACTCCTTACGTGCATCAGCACTGCACATGGGCGAGCTCACACAGGTCAAGGAGGCCTGGAGTGTGAACCGTGGACCTCTCATGTGGTAGACGGATGCCCTATCCATTGGGCCAAGTCCGCTTCCCTCATCACTTTTTATTGTCAGGTTATTTATGTTACTTTATTTACTTATTTAGCCATCCTGAAAGGTGTATAGTATTTCATTGTGGGTTTTTTAAAAAAATACTAGTTTATTCAAAACAGGTTTTTCATTCTACACAACAAAGTTCAAATACAACATTATTGAAAATGCTACGAAGTTAGAAAATTCAGAACAGAAATTTTATGGTAATGACTATGATAAAAGCCTCCAAACCAATTACACTTTGCAGAGTTAACCTGTAAGACCACCAGGACTGATGGCTCTGGTGGTTGGCTCTGTGGTGACCTTGCAGAGCTGGCTCTCAAGTTGTTCACCAGTTTCAGAGAGAGGGAGGTATGAGGTGTGTGTGTTCATGAGCAATATAAAGAAAGAACCATTCACTTCAACGAATGCAGTATTAGAAAGGCCCTTATTGGTGTGTTTTAATCCTAGAGGGGCTCTTCTTGGGGTGTTCAGACCTTAAGGGTCAGGAGAGGACTTGAAGCAGATGGACTCTGGATGAGGCCAATAGGAAAGGCATCTGGAAAAATGCTCACCTGTGTTCTTGAAAGGCCCACAAGCACAAGGGGGACAGCTGGGTAACCAGACTTATCTCAAGTCATTTATCGAAAGAAAAAATATGCTCAAGGCAGGGATAGCACTACCACCCTACAGATTCGCTTGTTGTTCCTGCTGGCTTTGCCTCTGAGCTAACTCTTTCTGAATTTGGGAACTGGTGAGCTTTCTAGCCAGTATTACTGGAGGGCATCTTTTTAGGGACAGTCCCAAACCAACAACAATGCAGCCCAAGCAGCCTTCAGAGGAAATGTCTTGATTTCTGTCTTAGAAGCTTGCCCCTAGTTAGGAATTTCCTTTCCTATCTACCCTTTTCTGTGAAAAAAGTAACAAAATTTATTTGGATGGGATGCAAGTTACAAGGGCGCGAGGAGCTGCTGGGCCCTTTATTGCGAGGAGTTGGAGCTGGAATGGCTTTTGTAGCAGAAGCAACCAGGCGACTGGATTGCCAGCACACAGGAGCCCTTTGCCTTGTCTCAAGTGACTGGGGGGTGGGGTGCACAAGTCCAAATTCTGTAGGGCAGGCTGCAAGCCAGGAACTCCAATGAAAGTTTTCTATGAATTCTTCAGGAGAAACTGACTGGCTAAAATAGAGATGAAAATTTTCTCTTCTGACTACTGAAATCTTCACTTCTCCTTTTAAGATCTTCAACTGAATTGGATGAGATTTCTCTCATTGCTAAAGGTGATCTCCTCAGTTGATTGTAGATGTAATCAGCTGTAGATGCAATCAACTTACTGATGATTTAAGTCCACAGAATGTCCTCACAGTGACATTTAGGCCAGTGCTTGCTTGACCAAATATTGGGCACCATTTCCTGGCTAAGTTGACACATGTGCCTAACCATTATAGGGGTTAACCCCAGTTCTGCCCA
This sequence comes from Dasypus novemcinctus, assembly GCF_030445035.2. Taxonomy (NCBI): domain Eukaryota; kingdom Metazoa; phylum Chordata; class Mammalia; order Cingulata; family Dasypodidae; genus Dasypus; species Dasypus novemcinctus. Next base: position 82,727,377 of record NC_080678.1, on the reverse strand, counting down.
TCCCCTTCTTGTGCTCCTCATTGTGGATTTAATATACATTTCCATAAAGACTATTGGTATTGAATATCTTTTCCTGTGCATATTTGCCTTCTGTGTATCTTTGGTGAAGTATCTGTTCAAATATTTTGCCCATTTAAAAAAATTGGGTTGTCTTATTAAATTTTGACAATTTTATATAAATTTAGGATACAAGTCCTTTACCCATTATGTGATTTGCAAATACTTTCTTCCAGTCTGTGACTTGTTTTTCAGTTCTCTTAAGTGTCTTTCAAAGAGCAGAAGTTCTTACTTTTGATGAAATCCAGTCTTATTAAATTTTTTTTCTTCTGTGAATCATGTTTTGACATGATTTCAAATGTGAATCAGCTAGGCAAGGGGCTGTGGCTCAGTCAGCTGGGCTCCTGTCTAACATATGGGAGGTCCTGGGTTCACATCCAGGGGCTTCCTTGCAAAGGCAGCCTTGCCCACATGCCGCTGAGTGCCGCTGGCCCGCAAGCACCATGAAAAGCTGACTCAGCAAGGTGACGCAACAAAAAAGAGACAAGTAAAAAAAACGACAACAACAACAACAGAAGAGCATGCAACGAATGGACACAGAGAGCAAACAACAAGCAAGCCGCAAGGCGGGAAGGAATACAAAAAAATCAATTGACTATTTTACCACAATAAAATTTAAAAAGAAAAAGAAAAAAATGACTGACCATGTATGTGGAGGTCTTTTTCTGGGCTTTGTATTCTGTTCCATTGATCTATGTGTCTTTCCTTTTACCAGTTTCACACTGTGTTATATACTCCAGCTTTGTTTTTCTTTTTCAAAATTGTTTTGGCTATTCCAATTCCTTTGCTTTTCCATATAACTTTTAGATTCAGTGAATTGATTTCTACCAAAAAAGGTCTTGCTGAGATTTTGTTTGGGATTTTATTGAATCTATAAATCAGTTTGGGTAGAATTGACACCTTAACAGTATTGAGACTTCTAATTCATGGGCATGGCATTTCATGACCCATTTATTTAGGTCATCTTTGATTTCTCTCACCAGAGTTTTGTGCTTTTCAATAATCAGGTCCTATGCATATTTTGTGAGATTTAAATACCTAGCTGTTTATTATTTGTGGTATTATTGTAAAGGATACTTTAGAAAATTTGATTCCTAGTTGTTCATTGCTAATATATAGAAAGCATGATTAACTTTTTTTTTTTAAGATTTATTTTATTTATTTCTCTCCCCTTCCTCCCATTGTCTGCTTTCTGTTTCCGTTTGCTGTGTGGTCTTCTGTGTCTGCTTGCATTCTTGTTAGGTGGCACTGGGAATCTGTGTCTCTTTTTGTTGCGTCATCTTGCTGTGTCAGCTCTCTGTGTGTACGGTGCCACTCCTGGGTGGGCTGCACTTTTTTTGTGTGTGTGGGGCAGCTCTTTCTTGTGGGGGGCACTCCTTGTGCGTGGGGCACCCCTACGCATGGGACACCCTTGCTTGGCACGGCACTTCTTGTGCGCGGCAGCACTGCACGTGGGCTAGCTCACCACACGGGCCAGGGGGCCCTGGGTATTGTACCCTGGACCTTCCACATGGTAGACAGATGCTCTATCAGTTGAGCCACATCCACTTCCCAACTTTTTTATGTTGACTTTGTATACAGTGAACTTACTGAACTCATTTATGAGTTCTCAGCTTTCTTTTTGTAGATTCCTTGTATTTTTTTTTTTTTTTTTAGGTACCAGGTCTGGGGATTGAACCTGGAACCTGTTATGTAGAAAGCCGGCCCTCAACACTGAGCTTCATAGCTTTTCCAGAGTTGGCTTCTTCATCTGTTTGCTTGTTGTTTTGTTTTCTGGAAGCACCGGGGACCAAACCCGGTACCTCCCATGTGGAAAGCAGGTGCTTATCTGCTTGAGCCACGTTTACCTCCTGGATTTTTAAAATAGAATATCATGTAGTCTAGGGATAAAGATGGTTTTATTTCTTCCTTTCCAATCTATATGTTGTTATTTTTTTTTAAAACTTGCCTTGTTGCACAGGCTGGGACCTCAGTATAATGTTGTATAGAAGTGATGAGAGTGAATATTTTTAACTAGCTTGGGACCTAGAAACGGTGGGAATGATCCTATTTTAAAAATCTATTTTGGTTAGCAACTGACATTGCTCTACTGTTAAAAAACAAGTCAAAGCTTCTGCCTTTTTGTATAAAATACATACAAGTAAGTGATGAGAAATAGCAATTAAAAGTCTTTAATGATAAAATATGAATTGGAATGGCAGGAGACAGGAAGCAGTAGTCTGGATGGGAGGTAATTGAGCCTTAAGCAGGGATGATAATAGTGGAAGTGAAAAGAAAGGGTCATTATAAATAAGAGAAATGAAGGGAGAATTTACAAGCCTTTGTGAGTCAGATGGGAAAGAGAGGAGGGGGAGAATATAAGAAGGAATAAAAGATTACTAAGGTTTTGAACCTGGGGTATTTTGGAGATACCTTTAACAAAAAAACATGGGAATCAGAAGAGAAACTGGTTTTTGGAGGAAGAAGCTGACTTCAGATTTGGACATGTTGAACTTGTTATGAAAGTGGGACAGGGAAACGGACTTTGGCCCAGTGGTTAGGGCGTCCGTCTACCACATGGGAGGTCCGCGGTTCAAGCCCCGGGCCTCCTTGACCCGTGTGGAGCTGGCCCATGCGCAGTGCTGATGCGCGCAAGGAGTGCCGTGCCACACACGGGTGTCCCCCTCATAGGGGAGCCCCACGCGCAAGGAGTGCACCCATAAGGAGAGCTGCCCAGCGCGAAGGAGGGAGCAGCCTGCCGAGGAATGGCGCTGCCCACACTTCCCGTGCCGCTGACGACAACAGAAGCGGACAAAGAAACAAGACACAGCAAAAAGACACAGAAAACAGACAACCAAGGGAGGGGAGGGGAATTAAATAAATAAATAAATAAAAAAAAGAAAGTGGGACAATGAACCATTAGTAGGTAATTTGGCTTTAGAGGTCTTGAGATTTGTGATGTGTCAGGTCAGAAGTGGTGTTTGAAGTTGTCAAGGAGAAGGACCTGTGATGCTTAGGCTAATGTGTCAACTTGGCCAGGTAATGGTGCCCAGTTTTTGGTCAAGAAAACACTGGGATAATTGTAATACAAGGGCATTTCATGGACTTTAATCATCAGTGAGTTGATTGCAAAGATGGCTGGTTATATCTACAATCAACTAAGGAGATTGCGCCAGCAATGATTCACATCTCATCCAATTAGTTGAAGGCCTTAAAAGGGAAGTGATTTCAGCATTCAGAGTAGAGAATTCCTATCCCTACTTTAGACAGCATCGTCTCTGGGAAACTCATTAAGGACCTTCATTGGAGCCCTTGGTTTGCAGCCTGCCCCGTAGAATTTGGACTTGTGTATCCTCACAGTTCCATGAGACAATTTTATAAAATGTCATACTCTTTACAGATTTCTCTGTTCGTATCTTTCTCTAGAGAACCCTGGCTAATACAGGGGTTGAGAACACAAGCGGAAGGGCTGTTGAGAAGTGAGCAAGAAGATCTGATTTGAATTTTAGGGAATGCAAAGAAAGCAGCAAAAGAGAGAGAAAATGAACTGTTGGAGCAGTAGTAGAACCAGTATTCATTTGTTAGTTTTTTGTTTTATTCATTCTTCCATTCTCTTAGTAATTCACTCAACAAATCCAGTATTGTGTAGCATGAAAGCAACCTAGAAAAGTGGGGTGGCCAGCACTGTTACATGTGCAGGAAAGTTAAGAATGAAGCTTATGGAAAAAGCCACTAGGATTTGAAATTAGGTTTCTTTAGAAAGTGAATATTCTATGAGTAAAATTCTGGTGGTGGGGTGAGGGAGGGGTACCTGTTCTGAAGGGATTGATGCTAAGTAAGGGGATATAGCAGTGGTAAATTATTAATTATAGAACATTTAGTAGTGAGTGTTTGAAGGAATTAAGGACAGTAGTCATAGAAGTCAATAAATTAAAAATGGATTTTGTTGCTGTTTTTAAGAATATAGGACATGTTTGTATTGTATGGTTATCTTTACAAGAAACAGAGCTAGTGAAGAAGAAATGTTTGAAAGGTAATAACAATAGCAAATATTTATATAGTAATTACCATATGCCAGTCATTGATATTAGCACTTTATGTGTATTAACTAATTTTAATCCTCATGTAACCCACAGGGTACTATAGATATGGCTTGGAATTACTGACAGAGTATACCAAGGAATTGAGGTAATTTGGTTGTGATTTACCAATGCAAATGTAGTTTCTTAAGTAAATTATAATTAAAATGTTATACAGAATAACAGAAACCAGAAATATGAGCATCTTTTTCTGATTAAACTGTTTGGATATCTCTGTGTGGTACAGTTTGACTTCCCAGCATTTGGGTTACTTTGGCTTTAATCACTAGTAATGGGACTACTGCCCCTTCCTTAGAAATTGAGCTACCATCCATGGTTTTTCCATTTGAATCATTGATCGGGTGAACATGGTCATTCTTTGTAGATCTTCTAAAATGTTACCCTAGTTCTTGTAATAGTCTTGGCTTTTTGCCTTTGTTAGTCAAACTTTGTACTTTAAAAGTAATTGTAAGATTCAAATATTTTTTCTAGATCTTAGCTAAAAAAGCACTTATCCTATATGAGGCCTATCTTTTTATGCGGTTAGAAGACTTATTCTTGGGGGTTTACAACTTTTTAGTATACTGAGGTTCTCAAAACAAAATTTACCTTTCTACTTAACATTTCACTCTATTCACTGACAGAACTCATTATTTGTTCTTTATTTTGAAAATTTGCTAGTACTTTTGTGTTATCACCCTAAATCTTGACCACTGTGCAGAATAGCTTTGTGTCATCATTTAATTAGACCAGAACCAGAAAACAAGTTTACAACAGCTAGGTAGTTTGGAAATATAGAAAGAAATTGAACCCATGTCTTCTTACACCATGTCCAGCATTAATCCTCTTTGCATTATATCACAATTGCTCTATATCACTTGCTCTTTGCAACAGCTTGACACAAAACATTTAATTAGCATTTTGTATGTTTTTTGGCCCATTATACTATATTTTGAGCTCTTCTTTTCATATAAATAGTATTTAATTTTATTGCATTTTATTTAGTCCTCTCATCTTTTCGTTTTTGTCTTCTTTTTTAGTTTGTGATTGGCAGTATCATCTGGCATGGTATTAGCTACTAGTTTAATGACTTTAGTAACAATTCTGAGTTGAGTTACTAATACTGCATATAGTGCAAGGTAAATTTTAAATAATTTTAAACTTTTTTTTGCAGATACTATGTTCTTTGGTGCTGGATCTACACCTTATGTGTGATATTTTTGATTTGTTATCATTATTTCTCTGTACTATTTGTTACTGCCTCTCTTACTTTGTTCTTTTTGGCTCTCACATCTAGTTTCTGACACACCTAGAGTAAGTCTGAGAGCTTATTACCTTATCCTACATAATGATGCCATTTAGAACTTGAGAATCTTTTTTCTGCTACTGCTTTTTTTCTCTTTGCTCCTATACTCAAGAGTGTGTGTCATAGGGCAGGCTGAGTTTCAGTAATCTCCTAATGTGGATACTGGAAACCCTACCTGCCTGCCAAGTCCTTTTGGCTGTGAGCAAAGTGGAGCCTTGGTACTTGTCATTCCTTTGCAGCAGTTGAGCTGAAGGAATGCTGCATGGCTTGTTGGAAATTGCTTAGTGGACTCACATGGGGTGTGTATGAGGGTGTGTGTAGAGGAATGATGGTCTCATAGTCTGTGTGGGAAATCTGGGTTCTTTCCTAGTGCCATGTTAATCATCAGGCAGTATTGAGTGCCTCTTTAATGACTACCACTGTGATAGGCAATTTTGGAGTAGTGCAATATAATACATAACTAAGACACACTGTAATAGTCAAACAATTCTCTTTCTCCCACTTACCAGATTTGAATTGGACAAATCAACATCTTTAAGGCTCACTTTACTTGTCTATAAAATAAGGTTATAATGCCTATCTTTATAGAGTTATTATGAAGATTAAATAATGTAAGTATAGTGCTTAGCACGTACCTGACATTAGTTATTATTCATTTATATAGTCATATTTGGCATATATGACTGATACCATATAAAACAAATAGAGAATAATAAAAACAGAATAATATGACAGTATGGTATATTATCAAATACTTTGTGATGTGCAGATTATAAATATTCTGGGAATTTAGAATAGGGAATGAACAGTCTTGTGCAACCATTTAATATTTATGTGCCTCAATTTTTCCACTGGACATACTGGGGATAATGCTAGGCTATCTCCCAGAGAATAATCAAGATATTGTAGCATTATAATTATTTTAGGTGGTGGATATGATGGAAAGAAGGAAGGGAGAAGCTTGGGGAACTGTTAGAAGCCAAACACTTTTATTTTTAATTTTTTCCCTTATGTGGACTTCATAGGAAAACTTAAAGCTGGAGATTAGTAGCATTTCCTTCCAGGCAAGGTGCTTGCTTTGGTATTACTCCCTGTTGCATCACTGGCATATTAATTAGTTGAAAACTAAAGCTGGTCAGTGGATGGCCTTTTACTCTGAGCCCCTTGGATATAACCAGAGGATTAAGTAATTTGTAACCCAAATAATCTCTCTGATTCTCTAGCAAAAATCAAACACAAATAACAGGGCAGGAAATATTTAGTTCTTTTCAACTGTATGTTAAGGACATGTGGTTTACTCACCATACATTTTTCTTTGGGAGGGGCATCTTCACTCATAACAAACTCCAGACTGATAACTTGGCCCTCCTACCTTTAAACAGGCTTTCATAACTACACACATGTAAAACACCCTTAAAAAATTCTTTTCTCACAAAATCCAAAGGAAACTGTTTCAGTTTGGTGTGTACTTACGTGGCAATATTTTTTGTTAGCCTGAATCTGGAAAGTTTGTATTGCTCATACTTTTTGAAATTTTCCTCCTTGGTGTGTTTTTCTTTCTTACTGTTGTTAAAGTTTCGTTTTGCTCTCTTTCTTCTTCTTCCTTTTTTTGGCATTGTTTACCAAGGTTTCAAGTTTATAGTGAGAGGTGAGGCAAAGTTGATCTTGGCGGAACAGCACAAAGCCAATAGAGTCATTAAGTGACGCAACCTTTTGATTTTTTTTCTTTCTTTCTTTCTTTCTTTTTTTTCTTTTTCTGTCTGTTAAAGCTCTCTGGTACAGGTGGCTCTTCCAGTCACAGAAGCAAAGCAGAGAAGAGACTTTCTAAAAATCTGGATGGGATGATAGAAGACGTTTTGGGTATGTTAAAAAGCAGCAGCAACAACATCAACAAAAACTCCATATAATTCAAAGAAGCTTCTTAGTCTCGTGGAATCTTGTCAGTTGCTCAGAAACTGAGTTACACTTTTTACTTCAGAGGATGATGGGACAAAGTAATAGAGGCCGAGGAGGCTTATGTTGGAGTCCTGCTTATCTGTCTGCCCCTCCTTCTAGCTGGGAAAATTTTCAGTCCACAAGAAGCATTATAAACAAGCCTAAAGAATAAATCTTACCTTGGTCCTGGATGCTGTTGGAGTTGAGGATTATAGCCACTTTACCAGGATTTTATAGAAGTAGTTCAAGAAAAATAGAAGGAAGCAATATTTAAGGATTTCTCTGTTTGCATTAATCTTGTGCCATATCACATTTTGGACATTGTTTGGAGCAAGTGGAGGATGACTCTGTCATCTGGATCTGAGAGGATACCTCAGTCTCTTGAGCTGTATATATGATGTCTGGAAGGTTGTAAACTCAGTCTTTCAGTATAAGTTCACTAAATTCTGGATTCTATTTCTATTGAAGACTTAAGCAGAAAGAAACTCCCTGCCTAAAAGATACAAATCCTTCTCTATGTTTTCAGGCTAAATGTGAACAATAATGTCTTGGAAGAGAAATTATTTTTCAGGAGGCTGCGGTAGTGTCCAAGGGATGTTTGCACCCCGAAGCTCAACCTCCATAGCTCCCAGCAAAGGTCTCAGCAATGAGCCAGGACAAAATAGCTGCTTCCTCAATAGTGCCCTCCAGGTAAGGATAATTTATTTATTTTTGATGAACTTTGATTTTTAGTTGCCGATGCTGTATTTCTGATAACTCTTTTAAATATAATAATTGACAGTCTCTCAGGTCAGCAGCCTGAGATAATTTTTTTAGTTTATCTGTGTGATCTTAGGCAAGTCACTTTATTTCTCTGAATCTCAATTACCTCTTTTGTAATAAAGTAGTTAATAGTAATAATAGAAAAAAAATAATAAATATAACTATTATTTACCTGCTTAAAGGGAGAAACCTGGACTAAGTAGGTGACCTTTCTACCAGTTTATCAATGGTTTTCCTGAACAGTCTCTACTGCTTCCTCATTTTCCTTTTGAGACTAGGTTGTCTTATCATACTCATTGCTTTTGTCTAGTGTAAAAAGCAAAATTCTTTCCACAAGTCAAAGATTTTCAGGTGTGTTATTCTTGTCTCGTAATATTCAGGCTCTTAGTATGTACACTGAATGTAGTCCAACTTTTGACTGTCTATTTCTTCATCTCTTCCCTCTGAGTTCTTCTGTATTGGCTTGTGATTAGAGTCTGGTCAGATATGTCTGAACCGAGCTAGTGGAAAATAAATTCCCATGAGGTGATTTTCTACTCCAGGTTTTCCCTGTTGGTATTCCTTGTCACCTCAGTAGTCTCAGAATCCCAAACCTTCCCCTCTGTCTACTTTGCCTAGTCAGACCCACAGAGTGTTAGGTTTATCCCCTTTGGCCTAGCCTTCAAGCAATTGTTTTTGTCTTTTCTGCTTTTCACAGTAAAAGTAAATGAAGTTTGTCACCCAACAGAATAATTACATTTGTGTAAGATAATTACCTTTACTCTTTAGATGGAATGAAAAAATAGGATGCTATGAAAGAAAAAAATAAAAGATGGTATGTTTGGTATAAGTAGCACTGGACTGGGGAATTAGGAGACTTGGGATTCTAGTTTTAGTCTTTGGGATTCTAGTTTTAGTCTATCTGTACACTAGCCTTGTGAGGTTGTACAGGTAATAGTGTCTCAGTTTCTTCATTCATAATATAACAGTCTTGTCAAGCTAATTTATATAGCAAAGATATCATATTCTCTATTTTTAAGTTTTTACTTAAAAACATTTAAAAAAAATCCTAGACTGTCAAGCCTGTAGAAGGAGTTTAAGAACTTTCCCTAATTGCTACTGCAGATTTCTTACAGTTGGGCATTGGTTAGGTTTTACCTAAATGTTGCATATTAGATTTTTGAGTGACTTTGAATATATTAATAATACTTTTTGTAATTTAGAAGCAGGCAAAATAGAATATTGGTATAGATGTCTATGTTTACTGCCTTCTTGGCCATAGTCTTGTTATTGTAATTCTATTTCTTTTTATATCTCCTACCTATATTGTCAATTGAATACAATAATATTTATAACTTTCTCCTCTAAATTCTACTGCCATATGCAACACATACTACATATACATTTCTATATCTACACTTAAAAGTTGAGGCATTGATGGTTTGGAGTGCCTATTTTAAATAATTATGTTAAGTTGAAAATAATTATTTCTATGATTTAATGTTCTAATTTTTAATATGAAAGCTGAGTTTGCCACAGATTTGTTAAACCCTTATACATTTGTTATAAAAAGGTGTTATTTACTTGGGAATGTAGCATGTTTCAAAGAAATTTCAGAATATATGCCTTGAAACATATAAGTAAGAAGAAGCCCCAGAGGTGTGCTGTGACCTGGGGCTTTAGAGGCCTTTTCATATATTATGCTATTAAGTGTTTTTTTCAGCCAGGGGAGCTTCCTAAAGCATTGTGCTATATATTAAGACATTATTTTATTTAGATTTCCTTAGTTTTGCCTAATGTCCTTTTCTGTTCCAAGATCCCATCTGGGACATTACATCATATTCACTTGTCATGCCACCTTAGGCTCCTCTAGGCTGTGAAAGTTTCTCAGGATTTCCTTGTTTTTAATGATTTTGACAGTTCTGGGGAGTACTGTATCAAGTTGTTTTATGATACCCCTTAAGTGGAATTTGATATCATAAGTTGCAAATTTTGGAGGAAGATCACAGAAGTGAAGTGCAATTCTCATCATTTCATATCAAGGATACATACTATTCACATGATTTACCATTGTTGATAGCACTATTATTTTTTATCTTCTTACCTTAAGGAGGTAACAACTCTCTCAGGTCCAAAAATTTGAAAACTCTAGCAAAGACAAAATTCCATGCTACCATTCACACTTTAAACATAAGTTTTAAAATATTCTTGCTTTTCTTAGAAGGGACATCAAAATACATCCTTCTTCTGCAGTTCTTAATCCACAGATTTCTTCTTCAGGATCATATTTCGTGTATGCCATACCATATTTTCTCTATATGACCTTTACTTCATGATCAAATGAATGTCTTTCCTAGCACATGGCCATTAATTTATCCCTCTCATTAAATACCTCACTTTTTTTTACATTTTTAAAAATTACTAGAATGAGCTTTTCTCTTGGGAATAAAGATATCTTCTATAATCATTACCTATATTTGGTTGAATTCTTTAATTTAAAATTAAATGATGGCTCTTTATAGAATAATGAAGTATTTCCCCTTTTCACCAGGTTTTGTGGCACTTGGACATCTTCCGACGTAGCTTTAGGCAACTCACAACTCACAAGTGCATGGGGGAGTCCTGTATCTTTTGTGCTCTCAAGGTAAGTACTTCAGATTTGACCTCATTACCATTAGGTTGACAAATGATCAATATTGAGGTGGTTCAGTTAATCTGGGAGATGCTAAAGAATTTGTTATTGAATCATCTGTCTCTCGTTTAGTACAAAAGTTGGATATGATTAGTTTTGCTTGCTTCAAAAGAGTTACTACTTGGTTTTGGTAGTCTGTTTTTCTGAACATTTTTTTTTGCCCGTTCAACTCTATTTAATATGATAGGATAGTATTCAAATGTGCTTCTATTTCGTGTGTTTATCTGACAAGCTAATTCTAAATTTTCATTTTGAAATATTAAACAACTAAGTATTTTTAATGGAATTAACTATTGTTTTTTAGAGCTAAGTTTAGCAACAACCTCTTCCTATTGAGAAATGTCAGTATCACATATTTCCCATTTTCCCATTCTCATAAGGCTTTCCACTACCACACTTAATAAATTCTTTGTGTAAGTTCTTTACCCTGTGCATCATCTAGCTCCATGTTTTTGATTTCTAAAAGAAGTAAAAACTGGGGATTCATTTAGAGTCAAAGAGAATGATGTAAAATGAGAGATTTATTACTCAGAGATTTTAGATGTGCTGCTAAAGAGGAAGAACTAGGATATGTAGAGGGTCAATTCTCCATTACTTTTATCTGCTTTTCCAACGTGGTAGCTTTCCTCTGTTCTCTTGGTCCAGATATACAATGGGTCATTTGTGGCTGTTTGAGTTCCTGAGTTCTAAGTGAGCTTCCAGAGTCATTTTTCAGTCTCATGAAATCTGAATTCTTGGTTTGTCACAGAAATGCTTGCACGTGATCAGTAGATGTTTCATTAGGTTAATTGTATGTCTTAGAGAAGGAATTTTGACCAGAAAATCTAGGAGTATTTCCCAGTTATATTGGTTACTTATATCAACTGACTGAAAAAATTTTTTCTTTTTTTGACCAGCATCACTTTGGATCTAGCATCACTTTTGTGTGTGTGTGTGAATTATGTGATTTATAATTCCTGTTTTATGATGTCTTATAGTAAGTGTGAGGAATAAAGACAGGGATAGGGTAAGGGTGAGGAAGAAGATAAAAATATCTTAAGTTTTTTGAGCTTTTGAGAAATGTGCTAGAATACACCTACAGTAAAAGCAAATTGTTCTTATTAGTTCAGAACTCTCAGTGGAGATGTGTAAGAGAAACAAGAAAACCTTTTTAACTCTGGTGAAAGTGACTGCTGAAAATATATCCTGCATCAGACTTGGCACACATGGAGGACTGGGCAATGCATATGTTACACAGTTGGGCAGATGAAAAGTTGACTCTCCAGAGTCTACTTGCTAGTAAGTGAGTAGGGACATGAGCACCTTTCTCTGGTGTGCATCTGTCTTCCTCTCTAGAAGGAAAGGGAGACCATGCCAATTGTGCAGCAAAGTGGAAACTGTTGGAGAAGATTCTTTTAGAAAAGAGAAAGATTTGTGTTTTTTTTTAGGTGGTACCAAGGATTGAACCCAGGATCTCATATATGGGAAGCAAATACTCAATCGCTGAGCTACATCAGCTCCCCAATGAGAGTTGGTTTTTCTGTTTGTATGTTAGTTTGTTTTTAGGAGGAACAGGGGATTGAACCTGGGACCTCATACATGGGAAGCAGGCATTCAACCATGTGAACTACATCTACTCTCCACGATTTCTTTTTATTTTTATTTCTTCCTACCTCCTCATTGTTTGCACTTGCTGTGTTTATTCATTGTCTGCTTGTCTTCCTTTTAGGAGGCAGTGGGAATGGAACCCGGGACCTCCCATGTGGGAGGGAGGCACCTAATCACTTGAGCTGCTTCTCCCTGCTTTGTTGTGTCTCTCATTGTGTTTTCTTCCTTGTGTCTCTTGTTGCATCATCCTGTTGTATCAGCTGACTGTGCCAGCCCATTGCATTAGCTCCCAGTCTTGCTCGTCTTCTTTAGGAGGCACCAGGAACCGAACCTCGGACTTCCTTGTGGTAGTTAAGAGCTCAATCACTTGAGCCACATCTGCTCCCCAAGATTCTTTTTCATATTCGCTGGGGGTATTGATTGACTAGATGTTGTTTCTTTTACTTTTGGGTAATAGCATTGTGTCCTGGTGATAAAATTTCCTATACTTCGCCTTCTTAGAAGGAATAGGAGAGTGGAAAACAAGGCCTCTTTAGGACCTAGACTAGTGGGAAGAGGAAAATGTAGGTTCTGTCTAAGGGTGAGGACTTGAAAAACTAATTCTATATCATCACAGATGAACTAACACAGATAAATGAGACCTTGGATTTTTACATTCCTAGAACCATTCACCTCTTCTAGCTTATACTACTAAAGGTAAGGTCAGCATCTAACTTCATTTTTTTTTCTCTTTTGTCATATGTACATTCAGAATTTTTATTTCAAAACGAAGAACCACAATAATATTAGTAATAAAAAATCCATTTGGAAATATTCACAACCTGGTCACTAGAAATGGAAAAATTTCCACACTGAATTACTGCCACCCCACTGTTGTTGAGGGGCCAGAGGTAGATGTGCAATTAGAGAGAAGGCACCTCTTCCAACAAAGCCCTACTCCATAGATATATGGGTTTTATCCAAGACTCAATGACTAGAGGGAATGGTGAGAACTGAAAAGTAAAATATTGTCATTGGCAGGAGTTTGACTAAATTAGAGTCTGAAATAGTTAAGCACCAAGGAGGGAAAGGGAGATCAAGCAACATATGAAAAAAGGGAAGAAGAGGTGTCATCAGGGTGCTATCTCCATTTATAGAAACAAAACAAAACTGAGACACTAGATGCTTGTGGTGGCATCAATAACCTATTGCAAGAACAAACCCTCCATCTCATCTAACCCTCTGACACTCCCCAGGGCTAGATGTGAGTCTTTAGTTTGTTTCCTATCCCCATAAAAGAATGCCTCCCTCTCCTCACACTGCCCTTCAGGGGCCCCAGGAGGGTCAAGGCCCTGATATCACACTTTCTTTTTTACTCCCATTGTATGAGCCCAAAGTGGAGCTGATCCCTCAATCTCAGATTTAGGAAGTCTCTTCAACTCTCCAACAAGGAAAGGTGGTCAGATGAGACTAAATTCTAAAGTATAGGGAAGCGGACTTGGCCCAATGGATAGGGTGTCCGCCTACCACATGGGTGGTCCGCATTCAAACCCTGGGCCTCCTTGACCCACGTGGAGCTGGCCCATGCTCAGTGCTGATGTGTGCAAGGAGTGCCCTGCCATGCAGGGGTGTCCCCTGCATAGGGGAGCTCCACACGCAAGGAGTGCACCCCGTAAGGAGAGCCGCCCAGTGCGAAAGAAAGTGCAGTCTGCCCAAGAATGGCGCTGCACACACGGAGAAGCTGACACAAGATGATGCAACAAAAAGAAACACAGATTCCCAGTGCTGCTGATAAGGATAGATGTGGTCACAGAAGAACACACAGCGAATGGACACAGAAATCAGACAACTGGGGGATGGGGGAAGGGGAGATAAATAAATAAATAAATCTTAAAAAAAAAGAAAAAAAAAGTATAGGAGTAAACCTAAGATGCAAGTTCCACCCAGCAGAGGCAGTTATTTATATAAGCAAGGATGAGATTTAAATTCATTCTATCAAAGGGGTGTAGAGGGTAGAAGGAACATAGAAGAAAAAATTACCAATAAACTATTTCTACCCAGAGAAAAGTGACGGTGCACATACATTCCTACTCTTTCAAGTGTGGGCTTATTGCACGTATACTATTTCAAATGTGGTCTATCAGAAAGATTCAAATCCGTTAAGGATGATAAAACAGACATAAAACAAGCATGCCATGATCCTAAAACAACAAACTTAAACTCGATGATAATTGTTCAAGAAACAATTATCCCTCTCCCAGAGCTGAGGTTACAGATTCTAAGTTAGCTATGAATATTCTCCTCTGAATTCCTTCATAAAAGGCTATAAGTTAAAACAAAACAAAAATCAGCACCTAAAATTTCCTGAAGCACAAAATGTAGAAATACTGACCTCTACCAAGAACCACTACTTTAAGTTTCTCACTTGGAGGGCTTGCCCACCAGATGAGTGGTGGAAGTGTTTAAAAAACATGAGTCTATAAAATCACTTTTAAGTCACTCTTTATAAAGAGTATAGCAGTTTGATATTATTGATGAATTCCAAAAGGAAATATTGGATGTTTGTAAACTGATCCTTTCCTCTGGGCATATTAGATTATATTGGATTCAGAGGTTTACTTGATTAAATAATCAGGTAAACCTCTTGTGCCAGTATGGCGTTCATTCCCCACCCCTTGGTGGGTGGGACTCACAGATAAAAGACATGGCAAAGGAAAGAGTTGGAGGGTTTTTGATGTTGGAGTTTGATGCTGAAGCCTTAAGCTGGAGCCCTGAGAAGTAAGCTCACAGAGGAGGCAGAAGCAAGCCCCAGGAAGAGAGAAACCCTGAGCCCGGGAAAAAGAATCCTGAGGAAGGGAGAAACCCAGGAAGCCTGAACCCTTGCAGACACAGCAGTCATCTTGCTCCAACACATGGTAAAGGAAGTAACTTATGCTTTATGGCCTGGTATTCGTAAGCTCCTACCCCAGATAAATACCCTTGATAAAAACCAACTGATTTCTGGTATTTTGCATCAGCACCCCTTTGGCTGACTAATATAAAGAGATACCTAAATCTTCTGAATTTCTTGCCACTTGGGACACAAACATCTTATTCCTTCACCCTTTGTTTGGAAGCATTATTAACTTTTAGTAAAGCATAGTGTTACTGGATTTTATTTAGGTTCTTGGCTATGCTGCAGAAATGAATTTCAAGAGCATGCTGGTGAGCTTGGCCAGTAATTTATTTAGGCAGGGAGGGACGAGAAATGGTAGAAAGTAACAGATCAGGGGTCCCAGGTAGAGAGGATGGGGGTGAAAAGTGATAAGGAGGGCCAATTTACAAGTTGCAATTCCTCATTATAGATTATAAATGCTCAGGTTTACTTGCATGGCCATGTGGCAGAGGAAAAATGGCAAGAGCAGTGTGCAGAGGGCAGAAATGGGTCCAGAGGCAAGGGAGCAGAAGAGGAGAGCACTCATTCAGGCCCTCCTGCAGCTTTTTGAACTGTTAATTATTCTACCACTTTGCTAATGGCAAGGGAGGAGTTCCAGCTGTTTTTTGGTTTGATTGATTACCCCACCCATCAATCCCTTATGAGGACCCAATTATAAAGTCCTTAAGGACTAACCCGGGCTTCTCCTGGCTTGCAGAAGAAGTCTTTGTTCTGGATGGCAGGATCTTGGGGGGTGGGGGTCTTCCAGCAGCCATCTTGGGGGTTACTGATGTTCACGTGGACTCTCTGCCAGGTTCCAGATCCATCTATTGATTCCCTATCTTATAGTCTGCTTCAATAGGATATAAATTATTGGTTAATTAGAAAGTTCAAATATGAAATTTTAGTAAAACCAAATCGTTTACAAGTTGACTGTAACATTTTTTACTATGGTCATTCAGACAGAAGTCCATCTAAGGAAACATTTGGCCTGAATTCCTGAAAGGTACATTGACATTAGATATCTAATTTATGATAAACAAGAAATACAATGACCCCTGGTCAGCAAGCTCAAGGGAAATCTGGTTCTTGGCATTAAAACAAACAAACAAAAAACTAGGTATAAAAACGAAAATGTGAATCCTGGAGAAATCCCTGGTAGAGGAATCTCCTGAAACTGGAAACTGTTATCTGTAGCATGAAGGGATGTTGGAATATATATGCCATTGATGAGTTAGGAGTGTGCTGTTCTTCATTGATCCAGGTGGACTCTGGAGAACTGGCTGCCACCTCTTAGGTTTCATTTTCCAGAAGGACAAATTGTTACTTTAATGTAAATCAATATCATCATATAAGCTGGAGAGATGGAGAAAGCCAACTACAAGACTTTATGGGACACCCTCGGAGACACCCAAATACAAAACGGTACTTGGAGTGGAAAAAATATCTTGGGACCTATTTAAAGAAGCAATTGAGGGAAGCAGACTTGGCCCAATGGATACGGCGCCTGCCTACCACATGAGAGGTCCGTGGTTCAAACTCTGAACCTCCTTGACCTGTGTGGAGCTGACCTATGCACAGTGCTGATGTGCACAAGGAGTCCCCTGCCACGCAGGGGTGTCCCCCGTGTAGGGGAGCCCCACACGGAAGGAGTGTGCCCCGTAAGGAGAGCCTCCCAACGTGAAAGAAAATGCAGCCTGCCCAGGAATGGCGCTGCACACACGGAGAGCTGGCACAACAAGATGATGCAACAAAAAGAAACAGATTCCCAGTGCTGCTGATAAGGATAGAAGCGGTCACAGAAGAACACATAGTAAATGGACGCAGAGAGCAGACAACTGTGGAGGGGAGGGGAAAGGGGAGAGAAATAAAAAAAAAAAAGAAGCAATTAATTGTGATGGATAGATAAATTTAGGGGATCAGAGGCTTTATTTTGGGTTTTCATAACTCTGGGAATGTGTTAGAAAATTTTGGTGCTCTCCTTACCACATCACTGTCTGATCTACCCCTTAGATTCATTTTCCTTCACTGCTTTTTTTTGCTATGTTGGGACTGTATTAAAGATTTTATTTTATTTTCTAAAGTGTTTTTCAGACCCTCAGTGCTCTATAAATGTTAAATAATTAGGCTGTAGATTATATGTACTTCAGATTTTAGGTGGCATTTTTTGCATTCTTTCAGTTTTAGTATACTTCAGTTTGAAAATTATAGATTTGTAATGCAGATGGATTAATTTGAAAACATGGATGTGCTGAACATTATTCTAGTAGCTGAGAAATTTAAATTGTTAGAATAATCATAGTTTTTAAGATGTATTCCTCATCCAGGCTAGAGGAATCCATTTTCTGAGAGCAGGGTAGGGATGATGAGTAAAGGGAGAAATAGTAAGCCTCAATGGACAGTCAACACAGAGGTTCTCCTATGGGATGTCTCTTTTTGTCCCTTTCTTAAAATATGTTTTATAGAATATGGGAATAATTCAATTCAGTATAGAACTGGAACTAGGTTCTAGTCAGCATAATAAGATGAGAGAATGGTATAAAAAACAAAATAAGAAAAAGTTTTCATTGTTTGCAGATGTTGTGATTAACTATTTAAAAAAAAACAAAGAATTTACAGATAAACTACTAGATCAGTAAGAGAGCTTTAGCAGGTTGTTGCATGTAAGATCAATGTATAACACCGATCCCATTTCTATACACTAGCAGCAATTAGAAAATGCAACCTAGAGAGATGGTTTTTATAATAGCAACAAAATCTATAAGATAGATATAAATAAATTTAACAAAAAAGATGCAGGGCATTTATGCAAGTCCCCCCAGAGACCCTGTATATAATGAGTAGTCATAAAGCGAACACCTTGTGACAGCCATTCAGCTCAAAATAGAATATTGCCAGCACCAAAGGCCTTCTCCCTCCTAGCTTTCTCAGTCACACCCTTCTCTCTCCCCAGGGGTAACCACTATCCTCATTTTTTGTGATAATCACATTCTTATTTTATTTGGTAGTTTGGCTACCAATCTCTCTGTTCTTAAACAATATGATTAAAAATTGATGTTTTTTTTCAATTTATTGTAAGTGGAATCATTCTGTGAAAAATTTTTTGTCTTTAGCTCAGCAATATATGTATAAGATTTATCCATATTGTGTACAGGTCCAGTTTATTCATTTTCATTGCTATATGATTCATTGTATAAATAATGAATGTTTATGGATTCTACGGTCAGTAGTCATTTGAGTTGTTTCTAGTTTTTTATTTTGCTAAGAACATTCTTGTGTATGTCTCTTGTTTATGTGTATATATACATTTCTCTTGTTTGTATGTTCAGGAGTAGAACATAAGAATATTTTCAACTTTATTAGGTAATGCCGACTGTTTTCCTGTGTGGTGGTACTAATTTATTCTCTGACCAGCACATTTTTCCTGGAACATGCGAAATGTAGTTAGATTCTGAAATTTACATGACAGAGCATGATGAATAGATAAGACAATCCTAAAGAAGAACTCCGAAAGAGCAACTTGCTCTATGTATTAGGATAGGCTAGGTTATGCTACGGTAACAGACAAATCCTAAAATCTCACTGGTAAACTTATCAAAGATTTATTTCTTATTTATATTACTTGTCCACTGCACATTACTTGTCCACTGCACTACTGATTATAGTCAATTAGAAACTCTGGTACCAACGGTGCAACCATGTTGCAAATTTCTACTTGCTAAAGCAGAGGGAAAAAGAGCTCCTAAGGGTGTTGTATAGGCAATTAAATGCTCAACTAAGAGTACCACAGGTTGGTCCTGCTTATAATTCACTGACCAGGAATAATCATATGGTCCCACTGAGCCATAAGGGGCCCAGAAGTGTGATCCTCTAATCTCCTTGAAAGGGTGAAGAATTAGAAATATTTGGCCAACAGTACAAGTGACTGTCATAATTTATCAGGTATTGTATTAGTCAGCCAAAAGGGGTGCAGGTGCAAAGTACCAAAACTCTGTTGACTTTTATAAAGGGTATTTATTTGGGGTGAAGCTTACAGTCAGAAGCCCATAAAGAGTCCAACTCAAGGTAACGAAGAAGTACTTTCTCTTACCCAAAGTCATTTGCCACATGTTGAAAGAAGGTGGCAGGTGATGTCTGTGAGGGTTAGCTGTCCTTCCTCTTAAAGCTCTGTGGTCCTAGCTTCTTCTGATCTCAGCTGTAGATTGGTGTAGGCTGTCTCTCTCCCCGGGGCTTGTTTGTTTCTAGGCTCAGCTGCCCTGTTTTCTTCACAAGGTCAGCTGTAGACTGTCAGGCTCATCTGTCTTTACGGGAACTCTGCTGTGTCTAACTGAGCCATCTCTCTTCCTTTGTGTTCTTCTCTGTGTGTGTACTTCTGTTTTGCTTGTTTGTTTGAAGATTTATTTTATTTATTTATTTCTCCCCCTGTCTCGTTTTTTGCTCTGTGTTTGAAACTGAACCCAAGACCTCCCATGTGGGAGGGAGGTGCCCAACTGCTTGAGCCACCTCCGCTCCCTGCTTGTTGTGTGTCCTTGTTATGCCATCTTGTTGCACCATCTCGCCATCTTTTTTTTTTTATACAACTTTTTTTTTTTTAAGATTTATTTATTTATTTATTTATTTAATTCCCCTTCCCTCCCCCGGGAGTCTGTTTTCTGTGTCTTTTTGCTGCGTCTTGTTTCTTTGTCCGCTTCTGTTGTCGTCAGCGGCACAGTAAGTGTGGGCGGTGCCATTCCTCGGCAGGCTGCTCCCTCCTTCGTGCTGGGCGGCTCTCCTTATGGGTGCACTCCTTGCACGTGGGGCTCCCCTACGCGGGGGACACCCCTGTGTAGCACAGCACTCCTTGCGCACATCAGCACTGCGCTTGGGCCAGCTCCACACGGGTCAAGGAGGCCCGGGGCTTGAACCGCAGACCTCCCATATGGTAGACGGACGCCCTAACCACTGGGCCAAAGTCCGTTTCCCCCATCTCGCCATCTTGCACGTCTTTAGGAGGCCCCGGGAACCAAACCTGGGACCTCCATGTGGTAGGCAGGTACTCAACTACTTGAGCCACATCCTCTTCCCTGTGTTTTCTTGATTGAGTATCCATTATATAGTCTACCAAGGGATGCAAGGACTTAACCCTATATGCCCTAATGATGTGGTTGAATCAAAGCCCTAATTTTTTTAGAAAACAAATCAATTTTATTAATGCATATTAATAAAGCATTCAGTTCATCCAAAGTATACAGGTATTTGTTATAATCACATAGTTTTGTGTTCATCTCTTCAGTCATTATTAGAGCATTTCATTATTTCGATAATAATAATAAAAAAACAGACAAACAAGAAAATTTCTCACCTCTCAATCTCTGTATGCTTCCCTCACTGTACATAGCTGGTGATTCTGGCTATTCAACCCAAAGTGTATAATCAGTAAAAGCCCTAATCTTAACATAATTTAATCAAAGGCATCTCAGCTGAATCTAATACAATCAAAGGGCATGATGCCCAGAGGAACAGACCAGTTTACAAGCATAACCTCCCTTTTTGGAATTCTTAAAGACTTATTATAAAATACACTAAGACAATGATGTTACAAACACAGCATGACAGACCAATGGAACAAAATCTAGAGTCCAGAAACAGACATAAGGAAACTTGCTTTTTAGGATAAGGCCATATGAATCAAAAGGGAAAGAGTAGGTTTTTCAATAAACCCAGCAATTGGTTATCCATATAGAAAAAAGAAATTAGGTCTCTACCTTATACCAAAACTAAATTGTAGATGAATTAAAAGGTAAAATGTGAAAGATAAAATTTTAAAAGTTTTAGAGGAAAATGTGAGAGAATATCATGACTTCAGGGATAGGAAAAGTTTTATTAAATAAGACACGGAAGTGCAAAACAAAGGTAAAATTTGATACATTTTACTCCAAAAAATTCAAGAATGTATGTTTATCAAAAAACTCTATAAGGAGAGTAAAGAGACAAGGCTACAAAGGAGGAGAAAATATTTGCAACATACATAACCAATAAAGGATAAATATCCAGAACTCCTGAAGTTCAAGATAAATGAGTCAATAGAAAAATGAGCAAAGGACACAAATGGGTATTTCTCAGAAGGACGTTTGCCCTCATTAGTAATCTGAAAAATGTAAGCCACATACCTTTCTACCAGGTTGGTAGAAATTTAAAAGTCTGATAAAATTAAATATTATTAAAAAGGTGGAATAATGGGAACTTATATACATTGCTGGTTGAAATATAAATTGATACCATTACTTAAGAAAACAGTTTGCCATTATCTAGAAAAATTGAACATGCAAATACCATGCAAGAAGCAATTCCACTCCTAAATATACATTGTAGAAAACCTTTTGTACCAGGAGTGATATTTCAGAATGTTCAAAATAGTAATGTTTATGATTATAGAAAAATGGAAATAAGCCATATTTCCAAGTACAGTAGACTGGACTTAAAAGTTTTGATTTATTCCCATGGTGAAATACTATGTAGCAGCAAAAATGAATGACCTACAGTTAACATATATCAACTTATATCAAAACATAACATTGAATATAAAATGAAGTCACAGAAGACTGCATAAACTGCATCTATTTATATATAAAACAGAAGCAAACAAAGCTAAGCAATTACTACCTGACACCCTCTAAAATGTCTGTTATTTTAAAAATGGAAAATAACAAGTGCTGGTGAAGATTCGGAGAAGTAGAAACCCCTAGTACAGTGTTGGCGGGATTGTGAAATGATACAGCAACAGTGCAAAGATAAACGTATGTAACCAATGTTACCATATGACCCAGCAATTCCACTTCCAGGTATATACCCAAAAGAATTGAAAACAGGGACATGATCAGATGTTTGTAAACCAATGTTCATAGCAGTGTTATTCACAATAGCCAAAAGGCGACCATCAACAGATGAATAGATAAACAAAATGTCATAAATCCATTCAATGGAATATTATTCATGGCACAACATAGATGAACTTGAAGACATCATGTTGGGTGAAATAAGTCAAACAAAAGGACTGATAGTGAATGCTTCCCCTTAGACAAATAGCCAGAATATGCAAATTCATAAAGACAAAATTGATGAGAGCAGGGGTTCTTAATCTTTTTTGTTCCAAAGACCCTTTGGCCATCAGGTAAAAACCATGGACCCCTTACTAAGCCCACTCTATACTGTGTATTTTTTAATAAATATATTACACCTGCACCAACATGTCCCCGCAAGAACTTTTTTTAAAATTTCAATTCAAGGTCATGTACCCCTTGTTAAGAATCCCTGGATTAGAGGTTAACAGGGGCCAGGGGGAAGGAAATGGGGAGTTAGTGCATAAGTTTTCTGTTTGGGGTCATGGAAAAATTCTGGTAATAGATGGTGGTGAAAGTAGCACAATAATTGTAATCCCACTGAATTGTATGCTTGAGATGGGAAAAGCTTATGTTGTATATATGTTTCCATAATTTAAAAAAGAAAGAATAAAGAGGCAATGGCAATTAAATGTAGTACATGATCCTGGGACTGGATGTAATAATGGAGGAGAAAATGCCCAAAGACATTATTGGGGCTTATGGAAAAAACTGGAATATAGACTTGTCAAATTTCACTGTTAAGTTTTTTGAACTTGATAACTGCCCTTAAAATGGATATAGAAGTTGAATATCATTGTTCTTAGGAAATGCACATGGAAATATTAAGTGTTCAAGGAATAGGTTGTACACAACCTGTTTTTAAAATAGACGGATGGATGGATGGATAGATAGGTAGAATGACATGGCAAATGTGGCAAAATGTCAAGAATTGGTGGATCTGGGTATCTGGGTGGGAGTATTTTGGAATTGCCTATGGTTTTTGTATTATTTTTGCAACTAAGTTTGAAATTATTTCAAAATAAATAGTTTAAAAAACTTAAAAAAGTGATATTGCCTAGTATACATGCATGTAATAAAACTGTAGAGAAAAGAAAGGGAATGCTTTTCACAAAATTCAGGAGAGTGGTTACCACTGGAAGGTGAAGGAAGAGACTGTAATCAGGTGGGGAGGCTCAAACTCATTAATTTTTCCATTTCTTAAATTGGATAGAGGACACATGGACCTTTGTTTATTATTCAGCTGTACATATGCATTAGGTTTGTTCTTTATAGGTCTGATGTTTTTATTATAAAATATAGAATAGTACTGCAATCATACTAGAAAGTATAAACACTGGAGTATAAAGACGAAAACAAAAAATTGCTGGAATTCCACAAGAGAGACGATCATTTCTCTTTATGCCTCCTCTGTAGTCTGATATTTCTGTTAGTGAGTCTTTTGGCTCACTGTTTTCACAAAAAGAGTGTTTTGTTTTTTTTCCCAAACCCCTAAATTGCCACGCAATCTAGCATCTCCCTACTTTATTTGTTCTATTCTAAGAATATTCTGGAGTGCTATTTTGAAGTTAATACTTTCTTATAACCTTAAAGTGGCTCCCAATTGTCTCTTAAATCACTTAAAAATGCATGATTGTAGACATTTTAAAAACTATTTTCACACTTTCTTTTACCTCTTTTCCCTCCCCAGGTACTCTTCTTTTCAGCTATGATAGCAGATGGTGCACTTGCTAAGCTTACTTGTTAGACATTTCAGACACCATTTCCTTTGCCTGGAGTGTTCTCTTTCCTTTCTACCAAACCACATCCAATTTTGCTTCAGTATTTACCTCCTTCATGAAGTTTTTAAAAAAATTTTTATGGTACTGTCTCTAGATCCTTAATTGTGCATTTAACGATGTATAGCATGGCTGAATGAGTTTTGGGGAAGGTGGCTCAGCTTTTCTCCCCTCTTAGTGTTCCTCACAGAGTCTACAATAGTGCCTGAATCATAATAAACACTCTGGTTTTCTGGGTTGATATGCTCTTTTAGTAGTTCTTGGATTTTAGTTATAGAATTTTTTGGTACTTGCCTTCTTTTCCCTCTTTTTCTGTTTGTCTTTTATGCACTCTCTCACTATTACTTGTTTAACTAAAAAGAAATTTTCTTATTGTGGCTTTTGGTCTCGTACTTTTTAGTTGGGCTGCTAATCTTTCATGCTTCTTTTGTTAAGGGAAGGGTGAGATGGGTATGTGTGTTGGGGAACTGGTTGGTGAGAAGATCTGCTGAATGGAAGAGTGAAGGCCAGCAGAAGAGTTACCTGGGTATCCTGTGGCTAAGTTATATGTTACTTTGTCATGTTTCAGTGTGGGTGAAATTCTATATATTTAGGTCTCATTTTTCCACCTTTTCCCCATTTAAAAATGAGAGGACTGTTTAGTATGGCTAGTAAAAATTACTCTTTGCTGATTCTTTATAACCTGTTTGCATTCTTTAATGCTAAGTTTGATATGTAAAATTCTTATTTTGTAAATTTCTTTTCAAAACAGGAAACTCAAAAGTCCCTTAATTTGAAGTAGTATGTATAGAATTTGCCAATTCTGTAAATTAGAATTCTTTGTGTTGAACACAATTATCCAATTGTTCAGCTCTAAAACCCACTATTAAGGACAAAAAGAAACACAAACATGTTCCTAGATTAATCAGAGGATAGCCAACTCTCCCTTAACCTGATGTTTAGATGAGGGGTTTATCCTTTTAAGTCTCATTCTCTCCAGCTATATTCCTGTTCTCTGTCCAGTTTATGCTTTCCCTTGCCTCAACCCCTAAAATACACTTAGGTGAACACCTTTGGGTCTTGTCTTTGGTTATTTTTTTCTTCTTCTTCTATGAATATCTGTCAATATTCCTTTGCCTTGTGATCTTCACCAGTACTTATCATTGCTTTTTGGTGACTTATTTATAATATTTATGATACTCTATTTCTTTTGATCCTATAAACATTTATTTTTTTTCCTATGTAGCTTTTTCTTAATTACCTAAAGTAATTTCAACCTCAACATTTTGCATGTGCATTATTTATGATGGCTTTCTTTAAAAGGAGTTTGTGCCAATGTGTCTTTATGTTTGCTTGGACCCACAATGCCTGTCAGCTCTGTCTCAGCAAATAGAAAAGATTTATGTGCTAATTAATTTTCCTGTCTCCTCTAAAACTCCAGCTTTATTCCCATTTAGTGTTACTAAAAGATTTTTCCTGACCTAAATAGTTTCATGCTTATAACCCAGAGCTCTTATTATTTTTCATATTGAATGTGCTTTTACACACCCCCAACCCCCAGGGTATGACTTTACTTTGGTGTTGGCTTATTTATTTATCTGTTTTCAGGGGAGGAAATCCGCCCTCTGTACTTAGTATGCCACAAAGATTTTGTTCTCCTTCCAGGGATTGTACTAGAGGCTTTGCAGTGCCAGGATGTAGGACAGAGTGTTTTTTGTTATAGGCAAAGAAGAATGCTGCATTGATTGATTAAATTTAACAGATCTTCTCAATTAGTGAATTTTCTTTTAAGAGTGATAGTATAAGGCATAAAAAGCAGAGAATTGTTAGGGAGGTGGAGGGAAAACAGAGTTATATATGCATCTTAGAATATAAGTCTGTGTCTGGAGAGCAGTTAATTAGACTGCTTGTTAGTTCTAATAGGGCAGGAAGGTTTATATTTGTTAATTGGGGAGAAATTTGAGAGTTCAGGGAACAAATCCCTCAATATTTTTTTGACTGTAGACCATTTGCTACTTGTCTTTTGGGTAATGAAGTATTGGCACAGGTAGTAAAGTGGTATAAGAAATTATTCATCATTCTTTATTAATTTAGTCCTTTCTTTTGTATATTGTAAGAATGGAAGATTCTTCATTTTTCTTTAGTTATGGCTAGTATCAGAGAGGAGAAAATCCATTATCTTGCACTGACTGTTTAAACCAGGAAATTAGATTTCTAGTATGTTCCCTAGAAATTTTAGCTAGTAAGAAATAACCTTCACTTTAGGAAGTATGTCATTATGTCTAATCCAAAAATCATCTACTTGAGTTGAACTTCCCTGTTTTGATCACTTATGGATATAAGCATATTTATTTGGCCTTTTGATTATCCTTTATTAGTCTTAAAGACCCATTATGATGTATCTAGTTTAAATATTATTAAGTAATTTAATCACTGACATAATCCCCTGCCCCCAAACATTTAGTACTTTTAGTGGATCTCCTTGGATAGTATAAAATCCTTCTTCCTTTTTAAAATTTGGAATTCAGAATTGTATGTGGTATTCAATAGAGGATATTACTGGAAGGAAAAATATGGATCATCATGATTCCTTCCCAGAGTTTATGGTTGATCCTGAATCTTATGCAATCTCAAAATCTGTGTGCATATTCAGAAGGTCCCCTGTAAGTAGGTGCAAATAAAGCCCTAAACTTATGGGGGAGATAGGGTATTGATAACCAGATTTAATTTAAAGATACTGACAAAGACTTTCTAATCAGGATGTCCAGAATATAGCTGATTTTAGACGTTAGGTTAGAGAATCCCAAGGACAAAACTGACTGGCTATTTGATGCTACTAAAGAATTATTATTGATTTTATTTTAGTGTGATAATGATATGGGTATGGTTTCGCAAAAAGAGTCCTTATTATTTAGAGTTACATCCTGAAATAGTTACAGATGAGTAATGTCTAGTATTTGCTTCAGAATGATTTGGGAGGGGAGTAAGTTGGCCACAGGTTGATAATTGTGAAAGCTGGATGAGGGGAGCAGATGTGGCTTGAGGGGAGCAGATGTGGCTCAAGCGGTTGAGCACCTGCTTCACACATGGGAGGTCCTGGGTTTGGCCCCAGTGCCTTCTAAAAACAAAAACAACAAGCAAACAAGCAGAAAAACCAACTCGGGGGAGCAGATATAGTTGAGTGCCAGCTTCCCACATACAAGGTCTGGGGTTCAATCTCTGACCCCTGTACCTTAAAAAAATAAAATAAATAAAAAAGCTGCATGATGGGTCCATGGGAGTTTTTTGTGTGTGTGGTTTTTTAAAAAAGATTTATTTATTTATTTAATCCCCCCCCCCCCCCCCCCCCCGTTTTCTGTTGTCTGTGTCTATTTGCTGCGTGTTATTTTTTTGTCTGCTTCTGTTGTTGTCAGCGGCATAGGAAGTGTGGGTGGCGCCATTCCTGGGCAGGCTGCACTTTCTTTCATGCTGGGCGGCTCTCCTTACGGGGCGTTCTCCGTGCCGTGGGGCTCCCCTACGCAGGGGACACCCCAGCGTGGCAGGGCACTCCTTGCGCGCATCAGCACTGCGCATGGGCCAGCTCCACATGGGTCAAGGAGGCCCGGGGTTTGAACCGTGGACCTCCTATGTGGTAGACGGACACCCTAACCACTGGGCCAAGTCCGTTTCCCTGGGAGCTTTATTATTACTGTTCTTTACGCTTTAGTTATGTTCATGATTTTCTGTAATAAAATGTTAAGAACCCTGTGATTTTGGGTGCTAAAAGGGTAACTTTGAAAACGCTTTCCTTTGTTAAGAAGAGAGAACTTTCTGGGAAACGGACTTTGGCCCAGTGGTTAGGGCGTCCGTCTACCATATGGGAGGTCCACGGTTCAAACCCCGGACCTCCTTGACCCGTGTGGAGCTGGCCATGCGCAGCGCTGATGCACGCAAGGAGTGCCGTGCCACGCAAGGGTGTCCCCCGCGTGGGGCTCCCCCACGCGCAAGGAGTGCGCCCGTGAGGAAAAGCCGCCCAGCGTGAAATGAAAGAGCAGCCTGCCGAGGAATGGCGCCGCCCACACTTCCCGTGCCGCTGACGACAACAGAAGCGGACAAAGAAACAAGACGCAGCAAATAGACACCAAGAACAGACAACCAGGGGAGGGGGGGAAATTAAATAAATAAATAAATCTTAAAAAAAAAAAAAAAAAAAAAAAAAAAAGAAGAGAGAACTTTCAACATTCCTTTGACCACACAAAACATGCAAGTTCTCTTTTCCAGTAGTCAATGGCCCTCAAGGACTAGATCCTTCATCATTTTTCCAGACGGTTGTAACTATAAACAGGCCAGATTGGCTACATTTAGGTTCTATGATTTCTACAAGGTACAAAGAAAAGAAGTGATTATAGAGTCAAAATGATGAGAGAGTTGGGAAGCCCAGATCAAGAAGGGAAACCATAAGAGTTGAGTTAGTGCCGCCGTGTAATGTATGTCATGCCTTTGCAGAAGGTATTGCTGTTTACCCTCTCAGGGATGAGTTGAACTGCTGACCAGGGCACTTTCCAAAGACCCTCACCCCTATAGAGCATCAAAATTAGTGACGTTCCTTCTCCTTGACTGCCCCGCCTCCTTCTTATGACTTTTAGAAGTAAGGTGAGGAAATCCTGAGAGAGAAATAAACAACTGTTCCTTCCTAAAGACAAGAGTCTGTTTTGGGCAGGGGGAAACCCTTAAGCAAGAGCTGCATTTGTAGATGCCAAAGCACAAAGATTTTCTGTTTTTGTGGCACTTCTATCTTATTTACATGGTTTTTACTAATCCAAATAATTATATGCTCATGTGGGTACAATTTTTGTGGCTTTATCCAAGAGAGAAGGGTGGGTGAAACACCTGCTTTTAGTCATTAAGTTTTTGTTACTTTTGTAATATATCCAGGAAAATAGTTAACAGACAAAAAGTGATTCGCACTGAATTTGCCTTTTCCTGAGAAGGAAAAGTAAAGACCTCTCGTTGCACCTTGTGAAGAAGAGCAGAAATAAATTTCAAAGGTGGGATTTCTCTGTTTCTTAAAATAGAACCATCAGGGATCCCATGGGGGAAAATGATTCCTAGGTTTGGGTTCTTGCTGCCATAGAACTCAGCAACTGGAAGAATACCAGGTTTTGTTCCTTATTGGTGCTGCCACCTGTTCTTACTGCTGAACGAAATGTTCTTGGCTTTCTTTGGTGTGAACAGGATCTCCCTCTGGGAAAGGTGGGAGGAGGGTGAAAAAAGGGAACAGGAGGAGGCCCGTTCCAGCCCCTGTGCTCATGTGAGAAGAACACACAGGAGTTAGTGTGCTGCCCTAACAGAGGGGCTTTGTGCTACAGCTTCTTTCTGAGCTGCGGCTTCACAGATTGCATGCTGGGTAGGCTCAGGCTGCTTCATGCCTAATACATTTGCTTCTTCCTAACAATAGGAGAGCAAGACAGATAACAATAATTAAAAATAGAAAAGATGCAGACAGAGGCTATTCAGAAAGCATTGAGATTCTTAGTGTGTATGGAGAAAGCTGCCTGTAATTTAAGAAGTAAGAAAAGAATATAGCATGGAGACATTGATGCCAACGAATTCAAGAACCTGATCTGTTGTTGGAGACCCACCATGGGTGCAGGCAGAGCTCTGACCTCAGGTCTTTTCTTTTCTGTGCTGAATTAATCCCAAACCCTTGTTATCTAGGTCATGGTAATCTACCTCTCTTGACCTCTCTTAGGAGCAATAGAATAGAGAAGAATTTGGTCCTTCCTACCAGATCTCAGAGACTGGGGAAATAGCTCATGGTAGAAGCATCTCTGACTCATGGTCCTTCTTCAGCATAGACAGAAGCAGCTAGGCTACTTAGTAACCTAAAATGACTTCCAGATGGATTAATAATGGTAGCACTTAGCCATATTACTACCAGGCATTAGTCTAAGTTATATGTATATAATTTAATCCTCAAATAATCCTTGTAAGTAAATACTGTTATTAACCCTCATTTAAAAGAGGAAACTGGGGTCAAGGGAAGTTAACTTGCCCAAGGTCACATAGCTGGTAAGTGTCAGGGCTGGGAAATTTTAAATTTTTTTATTGTAACATGTACAATACCAAATTTCCTATTTTAACTATTTTAATTGTACAGTTCAATGATATTAATTGCTTCTATAGTATTGTGCTACCATCAACTTCCGTTACTAAAACTTTATCACCCCAAAACAGAAACTCTTTACCCATTAAGCAATAACTCCCATTCCTTATCCCCTCAGCCCCTGGTAACCTCTAATCTAATTCTGTTTCTATGGATTTGCTTATTCTAGCTATTTCATGTAAGTGGGATCATACAATATTTGTCCTTTATGAGTTCACTGATAGATACTTTAATGAATTATGGAAGGCCCTGCTCTGCCTTTCACTGACCTTATAATTGACTTGTGAATAGATTCCTAGGTTGATCCAAAGTAATTTAGAATAATTAAAATAGATTCCTCCCATCTCCTAGTTTATTAAATAATACTAGATATACGTTGTTGGCACTGCCTCCTCCACATCATATGGAATTGTTTGTATGGAAATAATAGCAGTTTACATAGCAATTTGCTCTTGTGCTGCTGCAGGGATAGATATTCATTGTGTGGAGGGGAGAGGATGCCAGTGAGAAGCAGAATGGGGGAAACAATTCTTGAAATGAGATTTGCTAACTTCCTTAAGAAATTTTTTCAATTTTTCTAGATGATTCTTTATCTGTTAAAAAAATCAAACGAGAGAGGACTTTATAAGATCTCTCCTTAAGAAGTTCTACCACTATCACATGATTTATTCATTTATTTGAAAGTATTTATGTTGTACTCTATATGCCAGTAGTGTTCTAGGTGCTGGAAATATAGCAGTGAATAAGAGGACAAAAATGCCTGTCTTCACACTTGTATTCTAGAGAGTAGAGTCAGATAATAAATAAAACACATGGTATGACAGATGATAATAAGTGCTATGAAAAAAAGAAAAGGATCAGGGATTTGGGGGAGGGAGCTTGTAATTTTAAATATGGTGATCTGGGAATATTATCTTGAAAAGGTAATATTTGATTAAGAACCTGAAGGAAGTGAGTGATGGAGCTTCACATATCTGGAGGAAGAGCAGTCCAGGCAGAGAGAACTACAAGTACAAGGGCCCAAGGTCAGAACATTCAAAGGCACAGCAGGGGGCCAATGTGGCTAGTTTGGGTGAGCCAGAGGTGGAATAGTAGACCTGATTGTGCAGAGTCTTCACTTTGGCTTTTACTCTGTATGAAATGGGATGCTTTTAAAGAGTTTTGAAGGAAGCAGATGTGGCTCAAGCTACTGGGCTTCTGCCTACCACATGGGAGGTCCTGGTTTTGGTTCCTGGTGCCTCCTGGAGAAGGCAAGCTGGCGGCAGGTGCAGCAAGCTCATGCAACAAAAGAGGCACAGAAGAAAGGCTATGAGAAATACAATAAACAAAGGCAGTGAGCTGAGGTGGCTCAGGTGATTGAGTGCTTCTCTTCTACATGGGAAGTCCCAGGTTTGGTTCCTGGTACCTCCTAAGGAGAAGATGAGCAGACACAGAGAACACACAGCAAATGGACACAGAAAGGAGACAGCAACTGCAAACAACAAGGGGGGGAGTGGTGGATAAATAAATAAATAAAAAAGAAAAGAGTTCTGAGCAGAGGAATGACATAGTCTAACTTAAAAAAATCTGACTGCTGTGTTGCTCTTTCTGTGTATTTCCTTTAGGAAACAGGGAGACCAGTCAAGAAACTGAGTCATCCAGTGAAGAGATCATAAGGTTTGGCCTAGGGTAATAACAGATGAGGTGATGAGAAGTGTAGGGTCTAGTTATATTTTGAGGGTGAAAATAACAGGACTTGCCAGTCAATTGGATGTGAGTTGTGAGAATAAGAAAATAGTTGAAGATTTCAAGGATTTTGGCCTAAACCAACTGCAAGGATGGTATTGCCTTGTACTGGGATAGGGAAGAATGGGTGGAACAGATTTTGGGCAGAGAAATTCTGTTTTGGACATGTTAAATTTGAGATGCCTATTATATTCAAATGGAGATGTCTAGTATATTTGGTTGGATATACAAATCTGGAATTCAGGAGGGAGATTTGGGCTGTTGATATAAATTGGGAGTTGTCAATGTATGCATGGTATCTAAACCATGAAACTAGAAGAGACTGCTAAGCCAGTAAATATAAAGAAATAAAGAGGTTTAGGAATGAGCCTTGGGGGAACTGAAAAGGAATCAGCAGAGGAGTTGATAAGGAGTGTTCAACAAAGTAGGAAGAGCCCTGGAAGCTAAGGGATGAAAGTATTTTAAAGATCAACTGGGTTAAATGCTGAAGGTAAAGTAGAATGAGGAACAAGAATTGACTTTTTTTTTTTAAGATTTATTTTATTTATTTCTCTCCCCTTCCCCCGCCCTCCCCCAGTTGTCTGTTCTCTGTGTCCATTTGCTGCGTGTTCTTATTTGTCCGCTTCTGTTGTTGTCAGTGGCACGGGAATCTGTGTTTCTTTTTGTTGCGTCATCTTGTTGTGTCAGCTCTCCATGTGTGCGGCACCATTCCTGGGCAGGCTGAACTTTCCTTCGTGCTGGGTGGCTCTCCTTATGGGGCGCACTCCTTGCGTGTGGGGCTTCCCTGTGTGGGAGACACCCCTGCATGGCACGGAACTCTTTGCACGCATCAGCACTGCGCGTGGGCCACCTCCATATGGGTCAAGGAGGCCTGGGGTTTGAACTGCGGACTTCCCATGTGGTAGACGGACACCCTAACCACTGGGCCAAGTCCGCTTCCCAAGAATTGACTGTTATTAAAAGCTGGTGGGGGGAAGCAGACATGGCTCAACTGATAGAGCATCCACCTATCATATGGAGGGTCCAGGGTTCGATATCCAGGGCCTCCTAAACCGTGTGGTAAGCTGGCCCACATGCAGTGCTGCCATGTGCAAGGAGTGCCATGCCATGCAGGGGTGCCCCCTGTGTAGGGGTGCCCCACACGCAAGGAGTGCGCCCCACAAGGAGAGCTGCCCAGTGCGAATGAAGCGCAGCCTGCCTAGGAGTGGCCCCGCACACATGAAGAGCTGATAGAGCAAGATGACACAACAAAAAAGAGATGCAGGTTCCCGGTGCCTCCTGACAATGCAAGCAAACGCAGAAGAACACACAGTGAATGGGCAGAGAGAGCCGAAAATGGGGGGAAGGGGAGAGAAATACATAAAATAAATCTTAAAAAAAAAAAAAAAGGCTGGGGGCCTCCCATTCTTTGATGAACAGCAGGCCAGAAGAATGTCCCTCAGTAAAAATTCTTACCAATTTCTTCGCATAAGAAAAATTCCCAGTTTTATTTTTCAGGCTTATTAATGAGACCAGAAATGAGACACTCTAAACCTAAGCCTGTTGTTGGTATATAACACATTGCTGAGTGAGTTGTTTATATGGGTGGTTTAGTGAGCATCTGGACTATGTGATATCAAGGAGCACATTCTGCTCTCTGTGGGGAGGGTCTAGTACCATTTGAGAAGGACTTACAAAGCCAGGTGCCACTTGTTACCACTCTGTGTTTCCATTCTCTGAACATTGTATTTATCAGGGTTTCATATATAGGTGAAGATGTAAAAGATAGATACACTTAATTAGAAATTGCTTTACATCAAAATACACCAGAACCAAGTTTAGTAGACTGGGAGAAGATATTTATTAAAAATAATATTTACAGAAAGACTAAATATAGTGAGAGAGACTAAAATTAACCAGTCTGATTGTGTTAATTGCTGACAAGGATATGGGGAATTTTGTTGTCATGCACTGGTGGAAATTTAAGTTGGATTTAGTCTCTTTATAGCAGCAAAAAATTGGTAACTGCTTAGTTGTCTATCAGTAAACAATGGCTAATGCTATGCAGGCAATGCTATACAGCAGCGAAAAGGAACAAACTTGGTCTCTATATATCATTATGCATAGATATGAAAAATAATGACAAATTGGGGAGAAAAGGTAAGATTCCGTGTGATACTTTTTATAAAAACAAAGCTACACATAGGTAACACAAAAATCGGTATTAAAAATGGAAATTGTGCAGAGTGGATGTAGCTCAGTGGTTGAGTGCCTGCTTCCCATGTATGAGGTCCCAGGTTCAATCCCTGGTACCTCCTAAAAAGAAAAAACTAAAATGAAGGGGAGCAAGTGTCATAGGATGAGCATCCAAGGAATAATTTCCAATCCATTTACATTTAACTTTCTCCTATTTGTCTATATTGTGTCTGCATCAGAGGAAATGAGGTGAGTGCATTACATTAACTAATGACAGTGGTCTCTTGTAATGTGTCCTTGACAGCATCTCAGCTAGAGAAGTGACGATCCTTTTTAGCACAGATCATGTCCTACATTTTAACTCTTTATTTTTAAAAATTAATAACTGCAAGCATATAAACCCATGGGAAATATATTTGGTTCCATAGCTCTCAGCATGGAGATTCTATCATGACAGAGAGGGATGTGTAGAAGCTTAATAACAATATAATGCTTTTTCTGTTCTCTAACCTCTTCTCTGTAGGGAATCTTTAACCAGTTTCAGTGTAGTAGTGAAAAAGTGCTTCCATCTGACACTCTCCGCAGTGCTTTGGCCAAGACTTTCCAAGATGAACAGCGTTTCCAACTGGGAATTATGGATGATGCTGCAGAATGCTTTGTAAGTGCC
Organism: Dasypus novemcinctus; assembly: GCF_030445035.2. Taxonomy (NCBI): domain Eukaryota; kingdom Metazoa; phylum Chordata; class Mammalia; order Cingulata; family Dasypodidae; genus Dasypus; species Dasypus novemcinctus. Next base: position 82,692,761 of record NC_080678.1, on the reverse strand, counting down.
TGGCCTCTGCCCCTCTTTGATATGTGGTGGGGCAGTTGATGGTCTCTATCAGAGACTAGCTCCTTTACTGTGGAATTTACCATGCCTTGATTTCTACAGTTAGAACAAGGAATGTCTCTAGTGTCTCAGTGTTCTAGAGTGTTCTCTGCTGTTGCACTGTGACTTGCCTAGTTGGCTTATTCTTTTTTCTTCAGGCTGAGGATAGTTTTGTGCTTGTCATAGCATAAAACAGTAGCTCTTATCTCCACAGGAGCCAGGGCTTGTTAAAATACTAATTGCTGGGCCCCATCCTTTGAGTTTCTGATTCAGGGGGTCTGGGTTAGGGTCCAAGAACACCCATCTCAAGTTCCCAGGTGATACTGATATGCTGCTGGTCTGGGGACTACACTTTGAGAATTCCTGCATTACTAAATAGGGAACAACTGGGTTCCTAGCACAAGTACAATGTGCTATTTCACCTCGGTGACTTTTAGAAGAACACGACTCTTCTGAACTATGGGACCTATACAACAACCTTTTTTATTTTAAAAGATTTATTTTTATTTATTTCACTCCCCTCTCCCCCTCCCATTGTTTTCTCTGTGTCCATCTGCTGCATACTCTTCTGTGTCGGCCTGCACTCTTGTCAGGCGGCACCAGGAATCTGTGTCTCTTTTTGTTGCTTCATCTTGCTGTGTTAGCTCTCTCTGTGTTGCAGGGCCACTCCTGGGCAGGCTGTGCTTTTTTTGCACGGGGTGGCTCTCCTTGCGGGGTGCATTCCTTGTGTGCGGCAGCACTGCGCGTGGGTCAGCTCACCGTCTGGGTCAGGAGACCCTGGGTACTGAGTCCCGGACCTCCCACATATTAGGCAGATGCTCTGTCAGTTGAGCCACGTCCGCTTCCCCTACACATCAACTTTTAAAAGAGCTTCTCTGTGTACCCCTCTGAGTGACATATGTCCCATCGCAGGGCAAAATGGCCAAAATCAGAGGTACTGCTGAGAAACTGCATCACAGATACAGTGCTGATAGGAATATAAAATGGTATAGCTACTCTGGAAAACTGTTTGGCAATTTTTTATGAAGCTAAACATGTACTTAACATACCACCCATCAATTGCACTTATGGGCATTTATCCCAGAGAAATGAAAATGTATGTTCACATAAAACCTGTACATGAATGTTTAAAGCAGCTTTGTTCATAATAGCCCCAAACTGGAAATAACCCAAAAGTCCTTCAGTGGGTGAATGGTTAAACAAACTAGTATTTCCATACCATGGAATACTATTTAGCAATAAAAAGGAATGAAGTATTGATAGACAAAACAGCTTGGATAGTTTCAAGGGAATTATCCCGAGTGAGAAAGTCAATATCAAAAAGTTATGCTGGGGATTGTAATATAGCTCAGTGGTTGAGTGCCTGCTGCCCATGTACAAGGTCCTGGGTTCAATCCCCGATACCTCCTAAAAAATAAAATTGTGTACTATATGGTTACATTTATGTAACATTTTTGAAATAACAAAATTACAGAGATGGAGGACAGATTAGAGGTTGTCAGGATTTAGGGAAACAGGGTAGGTATGGCTATAAAAAAGAAGCACAGGAGATCTTTGCAGCGGCAGAAGAGTTCTATATTGATTGTGGTGGTTGCATGAATCTACATGTGATGAAATTGCATAGCACTGCATACACATACACAAATGAGTGTATATAAATGGTGAGCTCTGAATAAATTTTGGATTGTATTAATGTCTGTTCTGATTTTAATATTGTACTATAGTTCTATAAGATGTTACCATTGTGGGACGCCTATGTGGCTCAAGTGATTGGGCTTCTGCCTACCACATGGGAGGTCCCAGGTTTGGTTCCGGGTGCCTCCTGGAGAAGGCGAGGTAGCTCGGTGGGCAGGCACAGTAAGCTGACACAACAAGATGATGCAACAAAAGAGACACAAAGAGGAAAGACTGAGAGACACAACAAACCAGGGAACTGAGGTAGCTCAGGTGATTGAGCACCTCTCATCCACATGGGAGGTCCTGGGTTTGGTCCCTGGTACCTCGTAAAGAGAAGGTGAGCAGACACAGGGAGCACACAGCAAATGAACACTGAGAGCAGACATTGATCTGAAACAATGGGTGATAAATAAATAAATAAATCTTTAGGAAAAAAAGGTGTTGCCATTGGAAGAAACTGGGTGAAGCATACTTGGGACTTCCCTGTACTTTTTTCCTACCTTCCTGTGAATTTATAATTATTTCAAAATAAAAGTTTTGAAAAATCAGAGGTATTCCTATGCTCCACAAAGGTTACTGTTTCTGAGGGTGAACAGCTTATCAATATGTACAATTGTGTTTTGAATGATGTTTTTATACTGGTTTTGTTCTTTTCCTGTCAGGAAAACCTCCTAATGAGAATTCACTTCCACATTGCTGATGAAACCAAAGAGGATATATGTACTGCTCAACACTGCATATCCCACCAGAAATTTGCAATGACGTTGTTTGAGCAGGTGAAAACCTATCTCTATCTCCATCTTACACTTTTTCTTCAAGAACACTTTATCCTGGGAGATGGGATCTCTAATGAATGCCAAAACAGTTAATGACTGTGGCTTCTTGGTTTTGCTTTTTTCTCCCTGGGCTCAGTGTGTATGTACTAGCTGTGGTGCCACTTCTGACCCGCTACCTTTCATCCAGATGGTGCATTACATCTCTACCACTTCCCTTTGGTGAGTTTTACATGGTGCTTTGTTTGTACTCTGACATTCGTCCCGTTGATTGGGTTTTAACTGAAGGCATCCAGATAACTTATATCCTTACTGCTGAGTCTATGCTATGTTGTAAGAACTAAGAACAATAATTTAAAATAACTTTTTGTCCTCCTTGTTTCTACTTCCATCCCTTCCTTTTCTTAGATTCAGTTCTGGCCAGCAAAGTGGTGGGAGGAAGGGGGCTTCTATGAGCTTTGGATCTTGGGACAGGCAGAGGCACTCGCTTTATTTTTGGGACATTGAGTCTGGTTAGGACAAGGGACTTTGGTATTGTGGGCACACATAAAGTAAAATGTGAGTTAGGAGTTTGCATGAATGATTAATTTGAATTAGTTATAACTGTACAACTCCCACCTTCATTCCTGTTCTGTTCTCCATCTTGAAGCAATCAGGCTATTTGTATGTTGGAAAGACGAGAAAAACCTTCACCAAGCATGTTTGGTGAGTTGCTGCAGAATGCCAGCACCATGGGGGATCTGCGGAACTGTCCGGTGAGTTAGGTCAGAAGTGGGGTTTGATGTGGGAAGGGGAAACCTGGAGTGAGTGACATAGAGCCAGAACCAATGGGTACATGTACAACCAGCATTCTCTATGTATTTCAGAGCAACTGTGGAGAGAAGATCCGGATTCGTCGTGTGTTGATGAATGCTCCACAAATTATCACTATTGGGCTGGTATGGGACTCAGACCACTCAGACTTGGCAGAAGATGTCATCCACAGCTTGGGTACCTGCCTTAAGCTGGGTGATGTGAGTGTTGGTTCCCTTCATCACTGACTTAGAGTTCTTGTGTCTTAGCATTGGTCAAGGGCATTGAGCAGTGATCAAAAAGGTATGTCCTAGATGATGAATATTACAGAGTTTTGGACATATTTACATGTGTATTTGTACATTTACAAGTGCATTTATGTACATGTACAGACTCACATGTCATTTTTGGGTAGGTGGCAAAGGCTTTTTAGGAAAAACGGGATAACCATGGCCTTGAAGGATAGGATGGGCAGAGCTTAGGTACTGATAAAAAGCAATCATTTAATAGGGTTATTGTTTGTTCTGCTTATTGTTAGTTTACTCTAGTATAGGGAGATGTATTCAACCATGGGAGATTGTGAGGTCAAAGGAGTAAGCAGTCCTGACTAGAGCTGCTGTGGGAGATGAAGGAGGTAAAAAGTTGGTGACCTGCATTCAAGAATGTGAAATTCACAGTGAGGAACCATTATATGTTAAGAAGGTAATGAAGCAACTTAGAAGAACTTAGTGATGTAGTGGTTTTCGTTGAGTCTATTCAGGGAAATCGGGAAAAAGTCTTCAGGCCTGGGGTCTCTACCTTATTAGTGCCATGCCTTAGTGTAGGTACTGCTGAATTTTCCTTCAGATCAAAATAAGATTCAGAAACTCTGTGGTTTCCTTTCTACTGGTTTCTTTCTGGGATACTATCTTGACTAAGGAAATCCAATCCAGTTTTGTCATTAAGCGACAACTGAGAATAAATGAACTATCTGCAATCCTATTTTAAGTTTCTTTCCCAAGTAATCTCTGACTTGAGAAAGCGATTCACAATAAAATCTCCTTTTTCTAAATACCTATAGACTACATATTCTCTACTGTTTCATTTTGCTTTATTTTCATAATTCTTTTTCTTTTTTTAAAAAATTTATTCTGGGAAACGGACTTGGCCCAGTGTTTAGGGTGTCCATCTACCACATGGGAGGTCCGCGGTTCAAACCCCGGGCCTCCCTGACCCGTGTGGAGCTGGCCCATGCGCAGTGCTGATGAGCGCAAGGAGTGCTGCGCCACGCAGGGGTGTCCCCCGCGTAGGGAGCCCCACGCGCAAGGAGTACACCCCGTAAGGAGAGCCGCCCAGTGCGAAAGAAAGTGCCGCATGCCCAGGAATGGCGCCGCCCACACTTCCCGTGCCGCTGCTGACAACAGAAGCAGACGAAGAAACAAGACGCAGCAAATAGACACAGAGAACAGACAACCGGGGGAGGGGGGAATTAAATAAATAAATAAATCTTTAAAAAAAAATTTATTCCTTCCCCCCCAGTTGTCTGCTCTCTGTGTCCATTCATTGTGTTCTTCTGTGACCGCTTCTATCCTTAGCAGCAGCACCAGGAATCTCTGTTTCTTTTTGTTGCATCATCTTGTTGTGTCAGCTCTCCTTGTGTGCGGCGCCATTCCTGGGCAGGCTGCACTTTCTTTCGTGCTGGGCGGCTCTCGGGGTGCACTCCTTGAGCGTGGGGCTCCCCTACGCGGGGGACACCCCTGCGTGGCAGGGCACTCCTTGCGTGCATTAGCACTGTGCATGGGCCAGCTCCACCCAGGTCAGGGAGGCCCGGGGTTTGAACCCCAGACCTCCCATGTGGTAGGCAGGCGCCCTATCCATTCGGCCAAGTCTGCTTCCCAATAATTATTTTTCAATTGAAAAAGTTCCTCCAGGCCAGGAACCTTTTGTTCAGTTTTTTTTTTTTTTTTTTTTTTTACATATCTCTAAGCACTTTGGACAGTGCTGGGCACCTAGAAATTGAAATGCTGAGGTAACCAGCATGATGGTATTGCTCCTCCTAAGGGTTTTCTTCACCCTCCTTAAGGCCTTAGCAGGAAATTTCTATTTATGGGACCAGGTGATAGGTAAATAATCTTTGAAACCTGAGTTTGTTTGTTTGTTTTTTTTAACTTGCCTGGCTCCTCTTACAAATGATAGACTCCGGGGTGGGGGTGGGGGGAATATATATATATATGAGCAAAGCCAGTTTACTGGCTACTACCTGCCTTGCTTTCCTTTACTTTGCTTTTCTAGGTTCTTTCTGATGATTCATCTGGACTAGCAAAAAATCTTAGACTGGGAGGATAAAGCAGTCAGTATATTCATTAAGAAATGTTGATGGGGAACAGATGTAGCTCAAGTGGTTGCGTACCTGCTTACCATATATGAGGTTCTGGATTCGATCCTAAAACAAAACAAAAAAAACATAAAAACAAACTCTCATTGAGGAGTGGATGTAGCTGAGTGGTTGAATACCTGCTTCCCATGATCCTGGGTTCAATCCCAAGTAGGAATATACCTCCTAAAAAGAATAAAAAAAAAAAAAAAAAAAATATTGGCCTGAGTTTGCTGAGAGATGATATGGGAGGGTTGAGTATGTGACTGTTCTTTCCTTTCTCTTCTTTCCCCATAGCTGTTTTTCAGAGTGACAGATGATCGGGCCAAGCAGTCTGAACTGTACTTAGTAGGAATGATCTGTTACTATGGCAAACATTATTCTACATTCTTTTTCCAAACAAAGATCCGCAAATGGATGTATTTTGATGATGCTCATGTCAAGGAGGTAGGAATGTTCAAGCACATCTTAAGTGTTTGGTGACTGCCAGGAAAAATAAAAAAAGCAAGGATAATCATTTTTCTTCAGGCTTTTATTTTCATAATTTTGAATGATGCCCCCATGACCTCTGTAAGATATACTTTATATTTTATCTATCTATTGAACTTATCAGGGTATCAGTTTTATCTTCCCAAATACATGGTAAATTTCTCAAGGATAAGATCAATATATCCACTTTTATTTTCTCTGAATCCCCTCATCAGACATTCAGCGTAATTCTGAATTTATAGTAAAGTATATGTGTATACTACATATATATGTGTGTGTGTGTGTATAAATATATGTATATAATTCAACGTGTTGGTTGATTTGAATGGAAACTGATGCCTTATAGGAGATTGTAAAGTTAGCACAAAATTCAGAATCCCAAGCCTTGAAATTATCAGTGAGTAATACCTTTTTGTTTCATGGTTGCTATGCATTTTCCTCTAATTCTTATTTTTTTAAAGTGCCCTCTCACAAATGAATGTGCTTTGGGGGAGGTAAGGGATAGTTATAATGGAATTTAAAGAAGAAAACTTATATTGTCTAAACCACAAAGTCTATCTATGACTGAAGTGGTTTGGGTGATCTGCATGAGTTAGGAAGCCCCTTGTGATAAGGTTAGCAGCTGGAGGGGCTGCTGCTAATAATCTATACCACTCCATGGACTTTGAGCAGTACCTTCCACAAATAGTAAAGTCCGGATTCCCTTCTTACTCTTTTGTTGTTGTAATCTTTGTTAACTTATTTAATTCCTTGAGCTTTAGGTTTTTATTTGAAAAATAATACCTGCCTTATAAGGGATTAAATAAGATTTGTATTTGAAAAGCATATAAATGTGTTTTAGTTAAAATAATGGTAACTCAGTTATAAATTTTTTGGGCATCTATTATGAGCAGACTCTTATGACAGTGTTAACTCCAAGAGCATACCATCTAAGAATGACTAGTTTGAGCTTAAGATAGAGTACCTTTGGAGATTTTATTGGATTGTTGTTTTCTTGGCTATTGTGTCACTCTTTTACCCTGTGGTAGCAGAGCTAACTTCACACACAGTTAAGGCAGAGAGGTTCAGCTATCTATTCTAAGCAGTTTGACATTTTATGTTCTGCCATGTGTGAGCTTTGAAACTGGATGTCATTTACTCACTTAGTCTCTGAGAGAGTTTCTGTCCTTAGTGTCAAAAAAGTGATTCTTAATGTTTAGGAGAAAATTATAGAAATGCAGATTTCAAGTGAGAGCTTCATTTAATTTGATACCTATGAAAATTGGTAATCAAGGCAGCTGAAGTCCCTTTACATGGCATTTTCACCTTTGAGAACTTTTATTCCTATTTTACAACTGAATTGATGTTTCACAGAAATAAAAGTAATTTCCTTTAGCCTTTTCTGTTATAGGATTTTACTGCTTTCTAAAAGGGTTTTTTTTTTTTTTTAAAAGATTTATTTATTTATTTAATTCCCCCCCCTCCCCTGGTTGTCTGTTCTTGGTGTCTATTTGCTGCGTCTTGTTTCTTTGTCCGCTTCTGATGTCGTCAGCGGCACGGGAAGTGTGGGCGGCGCCATTCCTGGGCAGGCTGCTCCCTGTTTTCACGCTGGGCGGCTCTCCTCACGGGCGCACTCCTTGCGCGTGGGTCTCCCCCACGTGGGGGACACCCTTGCGTGGCAAGGCACTCCTTGCGCGCATCAGCACTGCACGTGGGCCAGCTCCACACGGGTCAAGGAGGCCCGGGGTTTGAACCGCGGACCTCCCATATGGTAGACGGACGCCCTAACCACTGGGCCAAAGTCCGTTTCCCTCTAAAAGGGTTTAACAAAAAATTTACTCTTTACATCTAAGATCTCTTTTGTTGTCTCTTTACCCAATTTGTGTCTTTTCATCTCTTTGATTTTCTTTAAAAAAACAGAATGGAAGATATGCTTTGAATTGTGGATATGAAGTATAATTGTCATGTTCTTCTTGTTGTTTCTGGAGCAGATTGGACCCAGATGGAAGGATGTGGTGACCAAATGCATCAAGGGGCATTACCAGCCTTTGCTACTGCTTTATGCAGACCCCCAAGGCACCCCAGTGTCCACCCAGGACCTGCCTTCCCAATTTGAGTTCCAGTCATACAGCAGGATGTGCTATGATAGTGAAGATTCAGGTAATCAGCCTAGCTCTTTACACCCACTGCCCAACCCCAACACACACGTATGATCACTGGATGATTGGGTCTCATACTTAGTTATGAACTGAGCACATAACTGAGCTCAGAGAAAGAGGATCGATTGGAGATAAGAAAGAAGCACCAATTCTTGCTGAAGCCTAGGTTGTGCCAGGCTCTGTTTCCTTCAGCCTTCAAGCCCATGTTGCTTAAATTACTTGGCTTCACCTAAAAAGTGAGAAGGAAATTACATTGATTTAGATTCACATATTAGATTTGTGAGGGACACCTCAGTATTTAGCCTTATAATATTGGTAGAGATGACTAATTATTGTAGCAGTTTAACGTGACTTATGTGAGTTAAGACCAAGAAAAATGATCTGAGCTACTACAAAGCTAGTCATTTTGTTTAGGATGAGAGATTTTGTTTTAAAATTCCAAGGACGGCAGTGATAGTCCTCAGCTTATGAATGAATTGTTCATTTCTAGGTCAATTGTTTGGAACTTGAATCATCTTTTCCTGTAGAAACAATTTTTTAGCTTGATGACTAAGGTCCCAGGCTAACCCACAGAAGCTCATAATGTATTTGAAATATAATTCTAACAGTTTTGGTTTTGATTTATATATATATATATATAAAAAGAAGTGTTCTTTCTTTCTCCTCTTCTAGATCTAGGACTGGCCCTGTGTATAATTTTGAATGAGGAGACACTTTTCTTTGAAAATTTTCTCTTTCCCTTTTATACCTCCCTTCGCCTCCTGTTGATGCTCTTCCCACTAGTGTGTTCTGCCCAGACTTGCCCTGCTCCTTCGCCTTTCAGTCACATGCCCACTTCCCCTGTTGTGTTCATCTCAGTTAGGTGTCCGGAAGAAAGCAGTCTGACTAAATCAATTCACACTGAAATATAAAATCATGGCCCTGCAATTTCTTAGGGATGTTAAAAAATTCTTTAAATGCAAATACATTTTTTTTTTCAAGGTACTGGTATGGGGGGTTGAATCTGGGACCTCAGCTCAACCACTAAGCCACATTGCCTCCCCTGAGTTGTTTTTTTCATTTGTTGCTTGTTGTTTTATTTTGTTTTGTTTTTAGGAGGCACTGGGAACCGAACCCGGGACCTTCCCATGTGGGAAGCAGGTGCTCAACTGCTTGAGCCACATCTGTTCCCCAGCAAATACATTTTTTTAAAAAAGCATATTGTTGGTTTTTTGGGGAAAGATTTATTATTTATTTATTTATTTCCCCTCTTGCAGCTTTTTTTTTTTTTTTTTTGCTGTCTGTGTCAATTCACTGTGTGTTCTTCTGTGTCTGCTTGTCTCCCTTTGTTGCATATCTTGCTGCGCCAGCTGTCTGTGTGGCTCGGGGCGTCAGCTCTCCGTGCAGGCGTGGGCCAGTTTGCCTTCACAAGGAGGCCCTGGGACATGAACCCACATCCTCCCATATGGTAGACGGGAGCCCAATCGATTGAGCCACAGCCACTTCCCACCAAATACATTTTTTAAAGTGACATTTTTAGTGGTATAGGAGAGAGATTATGGGATAGAGAACAACTGTGGTTCTGGCTATGTATGCCAGATCAGCCTGGGACTCTCTGTCTGAATTGTTCTTAATTTTCATTGCTTTTTCCTTTCTTCTACTCCTCTCCATCCTGCCCCCACAGCTTTCTAAAAGCCCCACAGTTTTTCACAGTGGCAGGCAAAATTAGGGCTTCAGCAAGGTAGGAGCAGGTATGGGAAGGATTGTTGGTGTGTCTGGGTTACCTATAAGTGTAAAATGACCAGTGTATATACTTTCTCACCCTTCTATCTAGGAAGTTTTTGCCTTATGAACCTTTGTTACTTTCCAGCTCTTTGCCTTCTCTTTATCATTGTCCTCTCTTTCCTCACTTTTGCATATATGTCTCCTCCTTCTCTCAGGGAGGGAGCCTTCTATCTCAAGTGATACTCGAACAGATTCCTCAACGGAGAGCTATCCCTACAAACACTCCCACCATGAGTCTGTGGTCAGTCACTTCTCTTCTGATTCTCAAGGGACAGTCATCTATAATGTGGAGAATGATTCCATGTCACAGAGCAGTCGGGACACAGGTAGGGACTTACACAGAGGACCCCACTTGCCTGATTCAGTTACTGCATAGAGGTCTCCCAAGAAAAAAGAAATTGGGGCAAGTCAGAAATGTTTGACATTCAAAGGAGAAAAGGCACAGAACTTGGGTAATTGAGTAGGATGCGAAACAATAATTTTGAGTGAATGATGATAGTCCATTGTATAGATTAATGTCCACAGCAGCATATCAGTAAGGACCATTGTCATGTGCTTATTGATGTGATTGTTTATTCTGAAGTCTGCTTTTTTCCTGCTATTCTCTTGATCCCTGTCCTTCCCATAGAGCCCCACAAAACTCTTGTGACTTTATGCTTTATTATGTTCTCATGCCAGGATTTGTCCTGAGTGAAGGGCTTTGAGAAAGGGTATTTTTGGGCAGGGGACATCTGCTGATCAGCTTGCTAGACTTCCTGAAGGACAGAGAAACAAAAGAATGTCAGCTTGTTCATTTGTAAGTTCCATACAGACAACATTTGGAATTGTTTTGTTAATCTGTAGGAAAGCATGCCTGTGTCAGTGAAAGACATCAATACAGGACATAAACAGAACGGTAAGGTGACTGCTGAGATGCAAAGGTCATTCTGGGATATAAAACACTTAAGGCATAGACCAGTGACTATACCCTTAGGGATTTGGGAATTTGTGTACTCCTGGTTTCAGATTGGTGTGTGCCCCCGCGCCCCCCCCTCCCCTTTTAATAAGGAATTTCAAACATATTTAAAGGTATGCAGAATAATAATGCCCCCCTGTCCTAATCACCTAATCTCAACAGTTATAACTCTTGACTGATATAGTTTCATTTGTACCTCTACTCACTTTCCCCACTACTAGGTTATTTTGAAGCACATCCCAGGCACCATATCATTTCTCCCATAAGTGTTTGGTATGTATCTTTAAAACCTAAGAAGTCATTTTTTAAACATACCATTATCATGCTTAAAAATATCAACAATTCCTTAAAACCTTAAACCCAATGAGTGGTCAGTTATCCATATTCACTTATAATTGTAGTAATTTTTTCAATGGCTCGTGTGTTTGATTCAGAATCCAGATGAGGTCTATACACTGCAATGAGTTGAGTCTTTTGTGTTTCTTTTGATCTATAGATTTCCCCTCTTTTTTCCCTTGCAATTTATTGTGGAAGAAATCCAGATTGTTCATACTGTAGATTTCCCACAGTCTGAATTTTGCTGATTATATCTCCATGGTGTAGTTTAACATGTTTTTCTGTCCTCTGTATTTCTTGTAAATTAGTAATTGGATCTAGGAGTTTGGCGAGATTTGTGTTGGATTTCTTTTAATGACTACCATATAGATTGTGTTGGGTGTGACTTTTTGACCATATTTCTGCAATTGTGAACCAAGTAGAAGCCAAGCCATAGGATAAGCAAGGTATATTTTCCAGGAGAGTCAGTTTCATGTTAAGATTTTTTTTTTTGGGGGGGGGGGGTAGGGGACAGCATGCCCCAGTGGTTTAATATTTGTAATATTTAATTGTTCCAAATGACTTACTCTTTTCTTGAACCTTGCTTGTGGGCCCAGAGGTATAGTAAAAGAGATCACATAAAAAGAACAAATATTGCATTGGAGAGTTGTTTAAAAATATGTATCCATATTGCTTATATTGCTGATACCTGAATGTGTGCAAGGATCTTCATATACTAATATTCAAAAAAACATTTCTCTTAGCCCGCAGGGCATTTGAGAACCTAGGAGTTTTTTCTAAGCTTATTTTGCAGCTTAATACAGCTGCTTATTTTACCTCTGGCTTCCAGCAGTTTAGATGATTATATTCTTTAGAATCTCCTTCCCTACTGGGAAACACTGACCTTTGTTGTTATCAAATCATCCTCATATATTCATGTACTGTGGTCATGAAGCAGGCAAGTTACATAAAATAGCCTGGATTTTCCAAGGATTGGTATTGAGAAACTATGAGGTATAATTTCTGGATGGAGCCAAATTTAATGCAGCATGGGTTGGGAATGGGGAATTACCCAAAGTTGAAGTGTCACCTTAAATGATCCACATTTAATGACAGTTTAGGATTGGGTCCTTTTTTTTTTTTTAGGAGGTACTGGGGATTGAACCCAGGTTTTCATACATGGGAAGCAGGTGCTCAACCACTGAGCTACATCTGCTCCCAATGAGAGCTGGTTTTTTTGTTTGTTTTGTTTTTAGGAGGTACCAGGGATTGAACCTGAGACCCCATACATGGGAAACAGGCGCTCAACCACTTGAAATACATTTGCTCCCCTAGGACAGGGTCTTAAAGCCATAGCCAGTCAGACCTCTTGTGGACAAAAGCTGGAGCACTTGGGGTAATACCATATGTACTGAAAATCAGGCTTTACTTGGTATGTGTTGCTAAAGTAATTAATTTTAAAAATGCTGTCTTCAATTTATGAGAGTGAAAATATTTGGATAGGTGGTATTTTTATTTTATTTTTTTTTATTTTATTTTATTTTTTTTTAAAGATTTATTTTTATTTATTTAATTCCCCTCCCCTCCCCCGGTTGTCTGTTTTCTGTGTCTTTTTGCTGCGTCTTGTTTCTTGTTTCTTTGTCCGCTTCTGTTGTCGTCAGCGGCACGGGAAGTGTGGGCGGCGCCATTCCTGGGCAGGCTGCTCCCTCCTTCGCGCTGGGCGGCTCTCCTTATGGGTGCACTCCTTGCGCGTGGGGCTCCCCTACGCGGGGGACACCCTGCGTGGCGCGGCACTCCTTGCGCGCATCAGCACTGCGCATGGGCCAGCTCCACACGGGTCAAGGAGGCCGGGGGCTTGAACCGCGGGCCTCCCATGTGGTAGACGGACGCCCTAACCACTGGGCCAAAGTCCGTTTCCCGATAGGTGGTATTTTTATATAATCTTTTTATACAATCTTAAAACGGTCACATTTTAAAAATGACCAAGTAATGTGGGCTTAGTTCTTCTGGGTCACTGGGAAGGACTAGGAGATGACTTATTGCTCAGGAGGAATTGTAAAATTGGAAGCTCCCATCAAACACTTGAATTTCTCTGCATTTATCTACTGAGAGATTCCTGCTATACTTAAATCAGATAACCTTGGCTCCTACAGCTTCTGATCTATGAGTATACTAAATTTTTGGCACTGCCAAAGTTCTCAAGGCGACAGAGGTCAATCTCAGATACCAGCTCACCCCTATTTTCTTATTCTTTCAGGACACCTGACTGATAGTGAATGTAATCAGAAGCACACATCCAAGAAAGGGTCACTGATAGAGCGCAAGAGAAGCTCTGGCCGGGTTAGGAGGAAAGGTGATGAGCCACAGGCCTCAGGGTACCACAGTGAAGGCAAGCCACTCTGCATTGCTCCTCTTTCTTCAGTCATTATATCAGATTTTTGTCACACTCCCAGACTAAGTCTTCTCCTTTCTGCTCGAAAGAGCTTAGCTTTACTTACTTTCTAGACTTTGGGGTCTAGATATCCATGATCACTTTAAATATCTGTATTTATCTTATTCTTTGTGTTTTTAGGAGAAACACTGAAAGAGAAGCAGGCGCCTAGGAGTGCCTCCAAACCATCCGGCAGCACCAACAGGCTGAGAGATTTTAAAGAGACTGTCAGCAATATGATCCATAACAGGCCATCCCTATCTTCTCAGACCAATGTAGGATCTCCCTGTGCAGGGAAGAGAGAAGACCAATCTAACAAAAAACTTCCCCGCAATCTGCCCTTGCAGACCCAAGACTGGGAAGTAGAAAGTACCAGCAGTGAATCAAAATCCAGTTCTTCCAGCAAGTATCGTCCAACGTGGAGACCCAAACGGGAGTCTCTGAATATTGACAGTATCTTTAGTAAGGACAAAAGGAAGCACTGTGGCTATACTCAGCTTAGCCCTTTTGCTGAGGATTCAGGTGAGGAGATAATTAGGGAAGAAAAGGGCTTTTGAATAAAGACAATTTATGTCTTCTAAAAAACCAGGTTTTTAGTAGAATTGTCAGAGTACATTTTTACCCTAATGTTGGGCATTTGGAGAATGACTTAAATGAATGAGTAGCTGGTGGGGGGCGGATTAGTTATAATTTGATTTTAGGCAGAAGCTAAATTTACCTCATTTTCTATATTTGCCTTTGATTGAGATAGCTAAAGAATTTACACCGGATGAACTAAACAAGCCACCTGCTTACCACGTCAAAGCTGGTGGGCCGGGACCCCAACACAAGCCCTGGGGCCCAGCACGGTCCAGCTCTCACCTTTTAGAACAGCACCCTCGCCTAATCCAGCGAATGGAATCTGGCTATGAGAGCAGTGAGAGGAACAGCAGCAGCCCTGTCAGTCTGGATGCAACCCTGCCTGAGAGCTCGAATGTCAGCAGGTATAGTTCTTTGGTCTTAGAATAGGGGCATTGTTCCTTGCAGCATTCTGAACCACCTTCTTGGGGCTCTTCAGTGATGGCTCTGAAGGTGGAAGAGATGGACTTTTGTTACCATCTTGTGGATAAGGAAAGTACTGTGCTTTATCGACTTCCTATAGCAATAGCACCCTCTTCTGGGAAGTAGAGCAAAGGCATTTGAGAACAGAGAGCAAGAACTTAAAATTTAAAGTGTTAAATAAAAAGTAATTGTTTAGTAGATAGCCTTTAATGAAAGAATGAGTTAATGAATCAAAACATATAATCCTGGCATCAGAAAGGAAAATCCAATAGTTATTTATTCATGTTTTCCATTTGGGAAAGGTTTTGTTTTGGTAAAGGCCATCCTGTGTTTTGAGAAGCCAATCACATTCATTGTCTTCTAAGATAATAGTGATACTCAGCAGTGCTCATCGCACACTGCTTATAGGGCTCAGGTTGCTCTATAACTCTCACATCTCCATACATTTTTATTGATTTGTCTAAAAGAAAAGTGTCCTCATAATTTCCTACTTTAAGAGGAGTGATTATCTTTCCTACAAGGGCAATAACCACATCCTCATACTCTCCTATTGCTCTTCCCCGGGTGCAGGACTCTGTTCAATTTTACTTATGAGAAGGTGCCACAAAGGTGTAACAAAGCGGAAGGCAATCCATATGAGAGCATATTTCATTAATTTACTTATTCAGTCAGTAATTTGTGAATGCCTACTGTGTGCTAGCACTGTGCTAGTTATACAAGGTATGAATTAGGTGAGATAAGGCAAGGGAAATGAGTGGATATTTCAGTTTTTCTGTATTAGTTTAGCAGAAACTTTCATTAGTTTGGTGTTTTGTTAATTTTGTTGAGGGAATTTAGTTCTAGGAATGTTGCTACTTAGCATTCTTCTGATGCTATCACTAGACTCTTGGTTCTCTTTTTTTGGTCAATTGTAATGTTTTTTAAAATTTAATTAAAAATTTTTTTTAATTAGAGAAGTTGTGAGCTTACAAAACAAGCATGCATAATGTGCAGAATTTTCATATATCACTCCTCCACCAACATCTTACATTTTTGTGGAACATTTGTTACAGATTATGAAAGAACATGATCAGACTATTATTACTGCTATCATCCATAATGTACATTGGTATATTTTTCCATACCCTCCTATTATTAACTCTGTACATTAGTATTGTACATTTGTTTTAGTTCATGAGAGAACACTCTCATATTTGCACTGTTAACCACAGTCCGTCTTCCACCACATGGTTCTGTATGTTACACAGTCCCATGCCTTGTACCTTCTATCTGAAGTATACACTCAGTGGCTCTCACTTCACAGAGTTGTGCAGTCATCACCCCAGTAAACCTTTGAACATTTTCTTTATTCCAAAAGGAAAAATCCCATCCCCCCCATTATTGACCCTTAGTGTTGATTTAGTACTTTCTTTGACATTGGTGTAAGAATATCACAATATTGCTGTTAACTGGAGTCCATTAATTGTACTTTTCCCATGCATCACTGTATTTTTACCACCTTGTATTAGGGATGTACATTTGTTCTAGTTCATAGAAGAATATTCTTGTATTTGTATTATTAACCACAATCCTCATCCACCTCTGGGTTCTCTATGTTTATTCTGTAGTTTTTTTTCAGTTGGCAATTACATCACTAGACTACCCCTTTCAACCACAATTCCATTTATAAACCAGCCTCTTGGTTCTCTTTTGAAGGGATCCAAGTGCTAAGAGATCAGCTGGGTTGGTCCCTGCCTGGCGTCACATCCCCAAATCTCACAGCAGTAGCATCCTGGAGGTAGACTCCACAGCATCCGTAAGTGGCTGGACAAAGAGCCATCCCCTCTCAGGTAAGCAGAAAGACACTGAATTTGTAAGACTGGATTGGCTACCAATCATATTTGATAAACAGCCTCACTTGAGCACGTTTGAAATTAGAGGACAGTAGCAGTTTGAGTATTCTGTCAGAATGTATATGTGGAAGATTTGAGCTCTGTCCCATCTTTGGATTTATTTATTTTTAATTCTCCATCCTGACTTACCTGAATATTTATTGTCATCTTGGAGAAAGCCCTTGTGGGAACAAGAAGAGAGAAATATGGTGGACAGTGTCAGTAGCAGCTCCATTCCTCAGACGGTTACCTACCTCCTAGGGTCTTCTTTGGTATAGGGGCAGCCTCTTGATTTAGTTCTATGACGTGAGATATCAAGGGAGGAAGGGCATGTAGGCTGTGAGAATTGTGAGAACTGAGAAATAAGCAAGTCAAACTCACCCCTACCTTTGCCTTTGTATCTTGTCTGGTATCTCTGGTTTTGTATTATTTTCCCCTCATATTCCATCCTTCTCAAAATAAGCTCTCAAAGAATGATTTGATCTCTTCACACTAAATGTAAGGGACTGAAAACAGTTTAAAGTATGATTTCTCCCAGATAAATTGGCATTTTAACAAGTCAAATCCTGAAACTAAAGTATGGTGGAACTTCAGGTATGAGATAATCAGTGGTGGAGATTTGAGGTGGCCATAGTGTATATTGCATTTAAGAAGAGGCCCAGTCCTAATGATTCAAAATAAATCTTTGACTTATTCAGAGCTGAAAATTGAGGTAATAACTAGGCAATCTCCCCAACGCGGGGTTTCTCTTTGTGAGATGCCTGAAGGAAGGTGATGTCTGTCTAATATGGTTTAATCTGCTGAGGTGTCCTGGGAAGCTACTTGAAGATGAGGAGGCAGGCCTTTGTTATATTTAAGAAACTGGGCTCATCCACAAATGCCTTGAGACAGTTACAAGTATTTCCATTTTATGGTAAACCAATGCAAATACAGTATGCAAAAACAGATTCTGATATAATGTCGAAAATGTGTGGTACATTAGCTAACAAAGAAAAGAAAAAGCCAAAACTGGAACAGACTGCAACAACTGCAGACAAAAAGCCTAGTCTGGGAACACCAAATTCAGCTAATATGTAAGGAAAATCAACACCAAATCCTCAGGTTTCTGATTACCCTCCAAACTATACTTTATTCCTTAAAAATTTACCAGAAGAAACTAATGAGATGATGTCATTCATGCTCTTTAATCAGTACCCTTGTTTCAAGGAAGTCTACTTGGTACTTGGAAGACATGACATTGCTTTTGTTGAATTTGAAAATGATGGGCAAGCTAGAGCTGCCAGGGATGCTTTACAAGGATTTAAGATCACACTATCCTATGCTATGAAGATCACCTATACCAAGAAATAACATTTGAGACAGTCTTTTTTAAAAGACTTGGTGTTATTTATAAGTATTTGTTTTGATAACATTTGGCCAGGCCATTTTTAATAGCTGGGGACAGGGGCATAGTGAAAGAGTTTTTGTGAAGGACGTAAAAAATTATCCAGTCTTTTTTTAGCCATAGTGAACTGTAAAATACAAAACCCTTAATTTTGTACAATAAATTTTTATTTATATTTAAAAAAATTTTTTTGAAAGTAAAACAGGCTTGTAACAAGTCCAACAATTCAGTAACTTCCCTTTTGTTTCCTCAAACTGAAGTAAGTGATGTTAACGTTACGGTACATACCTTTCTATATCTTTTTCTCTGCTTATTTATGTACATATATGTGGGTCACCACCATTTTACAAATGTTACAAAAGTAAATACAAACTCCATACACAGAACTCTAACATAGCCCCCCCCCGATACCCAGATCTACCAATTTTAACATATTTTGCCACATTTGCTATATCATTCTGTCTATCTATCATCTATTTTCTGAATAAGTGAGTGTAGGTTGTATACATCATGCTCCTTCAACACTTAATACTGCTCATGTACATTTCCTAAAACAAGGATATCTACTTATGTAACCACCTTGTAGAAACTTAACACTGATATAAAGCTTACATTCTATATTCCAAATTTTTCACATGTCCCAATAATGTCCTTTTGAGCCTCTTCACTTCCCTTGTTAGATCTTATCCAGGAACATATATTGCATTTAATTGTAATTGTCTATTTAGTTGCTCTTTTTTAAAAAAATTGAGGCAACATATACACCATAAACTTTCCTGTCACGACTACTCCCAAATATGCCATTCAGTGGGATTATCTTATTCATAATACTGTGGTATCCTCACCATCTTCCATTACTAAAAGTTTCTCAACTTCCCAAAGAGAAACCCTATAAATATTGTGTGTTAACTCCCCATTCCATCTGGGACCGAAAACCTGTACTCTAATCTCTGTGTCTACGGGCTTGTATATTCTCCGATATTTTCTGTGTAGTTACCATGGGGCTTAAATTTAACAGCCTAATTCTTTAAAATTCTCATTCATTTGATACCAATTTAACTTCAGTCATGTACACAAACCTTTATGTATACAAAAACCTCTATGTAGTTCTTGTCATAAATTATATGCTTGTACATCATGAATCCAAAACTGATTTCTCATTACATTTTATGCATTTGTCTTTTAGAGTCTATAAGAAGTAAAAAGTAGAGTTCCAAACCAAAGATACAATAGTACTGGCGTTTATAATTACCCATGTCGTTACCCTTACTGGAGATCTTTATGTCTTCACTGTGGCTTTGATCTGTTTTCTATTGTCCTTTTCTTTCAACCTATGGAACTCTAATTAGCATCTTTTATAAAGGCAGTCTAGTGGTGATAAACTCCCTCAACTTTTGTTTATCTGGCAATGTCTTAATCTCTTTATTTATTAATTGATTAATTGAAAAACAGTTTTTCTGGATATAGAATTCTTGATTGGCAATATTTTATTTTCAGCACTTGCAATATTTCATCCCACTGCCTCCTTGCCACCATGGTTCCTGATAAAAATCAGTATTTAATCTTATTGTGGCTACTTGCTTCTATCTTGTTCTTTTTAGAATTCTCTCTTTATCTTTGGCACTTGACAGCTTGATTGTAACATGGCACAGTGTGGGTCTATTTCTATTTGGGTCTAACCTGTTTGGGGTTCGTTAAGCATCTTGGATATGTATATACATATCTTTTGCTAAATTTGGGAACTTTTCTGCCATTATTTCTTTGAATATTCTTTCTGCCCCCTTTCTCTCTTTTCTTTTCCTTCTGGGACTCCCATAATGAATATATTGGTGTGCTTGATGGTATCCCATAGGTTCCTTAGGCTCAGTTCACTTTTCTTCATTCTTTCCTTTTTCTAGTCCACAGACTGGATGATTTCAGTTGTGTCATCTTCAAGGTCAGGAATTCTTTCTACTGCCAGCTCCTATCTATTGTTGAATCCCTCTAGGGAAGTTTTAATTTCTGTTGCTATGGTTTTCAGTTCTGTTTGATTCTTTTTATAATTTCCATCTCTATTAATATTCTCTTTGTTTATAGTTTTCCTGATTGCCTTTTGTTCTTTTTTTGGGGGGGCGGCAGTTAGGTACTGGGGCAGGGGATAGAACCCAGGACCTTGTATGTGGGAAGCTGGAGCTCAACCACTAAGTTATACCAGCTCCTTCTTTTTGTTCTTTGTCCATGTTTTCCTTGAGCTCTTTGAGCATACTTGAGATCATTTTATTTATTTATTTACTTACTTACTTATTGCCCTCCCCCCGCCCCCGCTACTTGCTTGCTATCTGTTCTCTGTCCATTCGCTGCACGTTCTTCTGTATCTGCTTGTCTCCCTTTGTTGCATTGTCTTGCTGTGCCAGCTCTCTGCAGGCGCGGGCTGTTAGCTCTCCATGGGCGTGGGCTGTTAGCT
The DNA here is from genome assembly GCF_030445035.2 of Dasypus novemcinctus. NCBI lineage: Eukaryota > Metazoa > Chordata > Mammalia > Cingulata > Dasypodidae > Dasypus > Dasypus novemcinctus. Next base: position 82,672,299 of record NC_080678.1, on the reverse strand, counting down.
CTCCGCTGGTGTGGGCCATCAGCTCTCCACAGGCGCAGGCCAGCTTGCCTTCACAAGGAGGTCCTGGGACATGAATCCAGGGCCTCCCATATGGTAGACGGGAGCCCAGTCGATGGAGCCACAGCTGCTTCCCCAGGACCATTTTTTTAAAAAGTTGTTGTCCATTATGTCCCAGTTTTGGTCTTCCTCATGGATGGTTTCTAATGTTTTAATCTTTTTCTTTACCTGGGGCTTTGCTTCCTATTTCTTTGTGTGTTTTGTACTCTGTTGAAACCTGGACATTTTAATATTTCAAAATATAGGACCTCCCTGATCCTTTCTGCAGACATGCATGTGTGGTCCTAGGAATTTCTCCCATTTACATGGACACAGACGTCCCCTCTTCCCTAGGAAACGGTTTTCCTCACAGGCCTGGGCAGGGCACTGTATGTCTTATAGCCAGCAATCCCCTTTCCCAGGCAGCCAGACTTGACTGTTCTCCCACAGCATTTCTGTTGAAGAGCTCTGTGAGCTATCTGCTATATGCAGGGCAAGTTCTGGGATGGTAAGCCTGTGGCAAGTGTCTTGCTTCAGTTCCTCAGGCTACCACCAGTTAGATTGTGCCAGGCACACATGCTCCTGATATGTTCCCATGTGTTACTCTGCTTCTCTGGATCCAGGATTAAGGACCCACCTTGGGATCACCATTCGGCTTTGCACCAAGCTAGTGAGGGGTTGGGGGAGGGGCAGCCAGGTGCCAGGAGATCCTGTTGCTTTTAGGAAGACTTTTTCTTGATTCAGCACTTGCCCTGTTTCTACCATTCTTTGACTGTTTTCTGCAGCTTTGAGAAAATTGTTTCTGCCTGTTCTTGCTGGTTGTTCAAAGTTACTGTAGGAAGTCAGAGTCCTGAAGCTTCTTACTCTGCTGTCTCAATCGAGGCTACTACCATTTTTTTTTTTTTTAATAATCAAATCATACTATTTATGTTACTCTGTCTCTTGAGTTTTCACATACTATATCATGGACATTCTTCTAGATTTATTTAGATCTTTTAAATTGAAGTTTTAACTACTATGGATATTTTATTAGCTCGTTATTAAAGAGATGGTGAAAATTAAGTTGCACATTAAGATGACTTGCTTGAAGCTCCCCAGTGAGTCAGTGATAGCTCTCTAAAGGTTAAGAGCATATATAATGAATTTACCTTTCTTGATTTTTCTTCAGCTCTGCATATAACATCTATGTTACCTTGGACAAATTATTTATCTTCTTTGAGACTCAGTTCCCTTATCCCTAATAATAGTGTCTTCCTCATATGTTGTGAGAATTAAGTGAAATAATATGTGTAAAAGTGCTTAAAATTATGCCTGACAGTAAGTACTCAAGAGTTGTTAGTTGTCATGTTGTTATTGTTACAAAACACTCAATAGATATTTTTAAAATTATTATCATTATAGTTCACTGCCCAGGTCCCACTCTGAATCTCTTCTGGAAAGTACTATGAAAATATTAGTTCTAAGTTGAACCTGAGATTTCCAAAGGAAAAGCTACTAGTGGCCATAAATTCAACAGGTGCTTAGTCCTAGTTATGGAAACATGGCAACTTATCATCTCTCTTGCTTGTATCCCAGGTGGGGAGAAATCTTCCAAAAGTGAACTGGATGAATTACAGGAAGAGGTGGCCAGAAGGGCCAAGGAACAGGAACTTCGAAGGAAACAGGAGAAGGAATTAGAGGCAGCTAAAGGCTTTAATCCTCATCCCAGCCGCTTCATGGACTTAGATGAACTGCAGAACCAGGGTAATTGTTGTAAGTGTTAGATTGTGGGTGATGGGGACAGAGAGGAAGGAAAAAATGATCCAAGCTTATAAATTCCCTGTCTTCTCTTTAGCAAACTTAATATTTTATCTTAATTCAGTTATTACTGTGAGAGTTAAAGTAGGAAGTGACAAACATATTTGATTGGTGATAGGCACTGATTTTGGGGACTGCTATTAAAAGCCTATAGATTAGAGACAGAATATATTTTTTAATGAAAAATATTTTAATAAAAAATATTTAATGAAAAATAAAATAAAATAGAAATTGTAAATAAAGATGAGTCACGATTCAGAAATAGTGGAAAGAGGCAGGGAACCAAAATCTGCTTGCTGGCAGAAACATCCCTTTGAGATTTCCCACCTACAACATTAGGGAAGTGGCTTAGCAAAACAGGAGCAGAGAACAGAGCCTGACTGCCTTTAATCTTGTGATGATTCATCTTTCAGTATCTTAAAACTTGCATGGGCTCTACTTAAGCTTGCCTTCAACTGCACTGTTAATCACTTTGTTCCTGGAATTTCTTTAGGATGTCTTATAATGCCAGAAGAAATTAGCCTTCAAAATAAGGGTTCAACAAAGTTAGGGTATCTACCTTAAATAGGCCCTGAAACCTGTGTCTTGTCATCTGACTCTTTTGCCTTCCCCTCCTTGCCCCCTGTCATTTGGGTAGTACATTAAAATTGGGGGGTAATCCCACTGTCTAGATTTCATTGCCAATCTCCATATACTTTAGTTTACCATCTCCTGGAAGAGCAAGCAATGGATTGCTAAGATTTTGGAGGATTAAAATTAAAATCTAGTACAGTGATTGATCCACTGTAGTTTTTGCCTAGTTCTCTGTAAAGTAGAGAACTGTCCTTCCTTTCCTTTTCCTTTCCCTTTTCCTTTTCCCTTTCCTTTTCCTTTCCCTTCCCCTTCCCTTCTCCTTCTCCTTTCCTTCCCCTTCCCCTTCCTCTTTGCTTTTTCTAGCCACCCTACCTCTGACTATAAAGGTTCCCTGGGGGTTGGGGCAGCCACATTGCTGAAGGTGAGGTGGAACCTGAATGCCCAGTTCTTCAGAATCAGCCTGCTCCTTCTGCTGTCTTCCCATTGCTGTCCAAAGGCCATGGTGAATTAGGGAGTGAATATTAGGAGTATGAAAGAACCTTTCTTAGCATTTTCAGCTTGAGGTAAGTGGATGATAGGGAAATTATAGGAGAAATGACTCAGACATTTTGACTATCTTTTTTCTATGACTTCACAAAAACATGCTGTCAGTCCCAGTTGCAGGTAAAGTTATGTTCCAGATTGCTACCAATTTTTGATTTTAAGTGAGTCAAGGCCAAGAGGGGTACATAAATTTGAGGTTTCTTTTTACAAAAGTTGCCTTTTCAGGTACATTCTAGCCTTTTTAAATCTGGGATTATATTGGACTCTTCTGCACTTCCTTTGGTACACTTTCAAATGGAGGGAATAGAATATCCCATGTTTGGTGTAAGAAAAGCTTTTGGGGGCAGATTGGTGAGCAAAGGCATAATAAAAGTCCATTCGTAGTGCCAATGAAAGGTACACATGCATATACACCAATAGCAGGGCAGTTCAACTACCCTGGTAGATAGACTGAGGTTAGGAACCATAGACCACCTGTGCCTAAGAGGTATACTGATTTCCCAGTTCAAGGTGTGCAGAGAGGACTGTGGATTGACATAGGAAAGAAGTAGTCTGGATAACTTTCCACAGAGTAATAAAACCAGCTTTACCTTAACACTTTAGTGGAGGTATGTCTTGGGAATTCTGACACAGGTTGGCAAGATATAGCTTACTCTAAATGTGGAAGAGCAATTGAGTTCCAGGCATAAGAATCCTCCCTTCTGCTATAGAAAATACTTTGTTCTTTCCTTGAGGGACTACCTGAGAGGTCTTAGAGTTGTAATATGTGGTGAGCAATGACATGTCTCTCTTTCATGGTCTTGGGAAGGTCTGGGTTAAGGGCAAAAATGGATCACCTGCTGATTTCGGAGAATTCTTAATAGCAATGGACAGCTGGAATAAGGGTAGATCAAAGGATCAGCAGCAAGGATCTGTGCAGAGTAAAGGGAAGCAACTGTACTTAGGAGAAGTTGGAAAGAACTCTAATGAAAATGAAAAGTGCTGGCCCTTTCAGGGAGGAGTGACGACTTTGAGAGGTCCCTGCAGCAGGCAGATTCAGTATTTGAAGAGTCGCTGCATCTGGAACAGAAGGGAGACTGTGCTGCAGCTTTGGCTCTCTGTAACGAAGCTATGTGTAAGTAATTCTAACCGCTATGGCTATGGCACTTTTGACTAACTTCCCAACAGGTGTTACCAATGTCGTCACTCAGATGGGATAAAAACATCTTTTATGTCTTCTCACTCTCGTCCTCCCAAACTGAGGCACTTTTGCTCTCCTGCCTGCCAGATTTCCAATGTGCCAGGGGCTGTCACTGAGGCCTGTGGGTATTTACTGGAATAACTTAAGCCAAAGTGCACATATGACTTCTCCAGTCATGTCTACACTCTGTCCCTACATAAAGTTAGAGTTCAACTGTGCTGTTTCTGTAGTTACTGACTAGTGAGGTGGAGTTTATAGAGTTAAAAAAAAAACCCTGAAAAAATTAGCTGTGACTTTCCACTGCAACATTTAATTCTCCTTTATCTTTCTCTCCTGTCTTCTTAGTACACAATATCACCAGGCTACATATATCAAAGGACTAAGGCTTAGAATTGGTATCTGATTCCTAAATGCATCCTACAAGAAGCTGTGTCCTATAAAGACAGATGTAGGTCTGGATCTTATTACTGCTGTTGGCCATTGGGAAGGGGTGGTTGGGAGCACACCATGAAGACCAGAGTTAGACAGGTCAGTTGCAAAGGACGAGAGTGGTAACCTCTAAGATGGAAACACCAGTTTATTTTCTTGATTTGTTTTGTTTTGTTTCTTTTTAATTTGAATTAACCTGTGTGGTCTCCATGGTTTCCATGAAGGTTCCATATAGCCAGAGCCAGCTCTGTGCCCTGGACAGCATATGCATGATCCATGCCTTTCATTCCTGCTGCATATTTTGAGTTTTACTGCATATCTTTGCTCATTTTTGTTCAATTTTATTCTTTTTATTTTTGTTTGTGTTTTGTGTTCTGTTTCTGCTATATTTTCTTTTGCATTTTAGCTAAACTAAGACTTGCCCTGCATGGTGCCAGCTGTAGCACGCATAGCAGAGCCCTAGTCGATAAGAAGTTGCAAATCAGTATTCGAAAAGCACGGAGCCTGCAGGAGCGCATGCAGCAGCAGCAATCATCACAACAGCCGTCGCAGCCCTCAGCCTGCCTCCCATCACAGGGGGGGGCCCTCCCTGGGGGGGTCCTCCCTCAGCCAACAAGGTAGTACCCGGGAACCACTTCAGTTTATGGATGCCAGGGGAGGAAGTGACCATGGGTGCTCCATAGTGGGAGCTTTCATTGTCTTGATTACTGCAGGGGAGAGAGATGAATTCTCTGAAAAGATTTCCTTCTCTCAGGTCAGACATATAGTAAAAAGCTCATCCTTTCCTTTCAGATAGATGCAAAAATATAGCATAACCAATAGGCCACTTGTTCAAATTTCCTCCGGTAAGTTCATCCCTGGACTTGTGAGCTAACATAAATTATACGTATTATGTTCTTAGATATGGCGCTGTCTGAGCTACATTTCATGTTGAGGTAGCAACCTGCTTTATTTTGAGATTTCAATATTCCCTATCTCTCATGGAGGCAGAGAAAACAGTATTTTCTTTGTTTTGATTGAACCATAGAAAAGAGAAACAAAAATTCCCTTTGTTTTGCATCCTTGTAGTCAGGACTAGGAAAACAATGCCATTACTATATTTCTCCCATATCAGCCCTTGAATATAATAGATGTACTTAAGTAAAAATTAATTTTGGCTGTCAATAAACCTGAGTAAATGTAAATATAACAGAGGCAGTTAACACTTTTCAGATATTTGCCTAGGCCCAGGAATTAAACTAAGCACTTTATGTGTTTTATTTTATTTAAACCTTACAGTGACCTAGCACATTACCCAGCTAGTAAGTAGAAGAAGCATGGAATTCAAATCCAGGTCTGTTTGACTCCAAAGTCCATGTCCTTAACCATTAGGTATTATTACCTTTTATGATTTAATTTCCTATTTGAACATCTTAATTCTTTGTAATGTTGTAAGGGTGAGTGGGTAACTACACTCAGGAGAGTTTGTAGTATTTTATCATTCAAATTTTATGCTCATTGCAAAGAGCATCCTTTGTCTTTTCTCTTATTGTACACTATACTATTTGAATGCTGATCAGGGAAATCTAATTAGAGTCTTGTTTCAAATATAAGCAATGTAGGTAGCTAAACTCTTTCCAGAAAACTTCTTACACAATTTGATGTATGTGAGTGATTGAGATTTTATTTTAGTTCTTGTAACACTGAATTTTTAGCTCAGAAATACAAAATAGTTATTGAAAAAACCAAATGCAGTTAATTCCAATTCTCAATCTCAAGGCAATCATGGTGCATTATTTTGAATAATACAACCAAGTCTACATTATGAAAACACACTTGAAATGGTTGATTTACACAAGCCCAAATCGCCCTATAGCTGTACATGTGGTATCTTGGTTCCTTTGGTTGTGCTGCCTCTTAGGACCCCAGACAGGATTGCCTTCCCTATATAGCATCCTGGATTTTTGCTGTTTGGTGTGAATGATTTCCAGGCTTTGCTTACCTTTCATGTCATTTGCATGTGGACTAGGAATTTTTTTTTAGAATGTGATTGTAATGGGACTTCAGGTAGTGAGGACTATTGACAAGTGCTCCACCTAACATTACCATGTACAACTTTGGTCAGGGCATATAATAAAGAGAGGATTAATCTTGTCTGTGACCTAGGTGTGAGCTGATCATAAGTCTTCTCTTTTGTGAACCTCTGAACTATTGATTCTACTTCTGCATGTCTTTCCATTTGTTTTCACCATTTCCTATGTGGATAGCTAGAAATGGGAATGGGAGGGACAGTACTTTTTCTAAGTGTTTTTTTTTGTCAATCAAAGCAGCTCATGACTGGCTCTCTCCATTTGTTTCAGTGAACAGCCTATCCCGCTCCAAGTATTGTTGAGCCAGGAGGTGCAACTGGAACCCTGCAGAGATATAGAGTTTGGGGCCAGTTCTTTCTTCCACTCACCTGCTTCCTGCCATGAGTCACATTCATCGCCATTCCCAGAATCACCTGCCCCATCTGTCCCACAGCACAGCTCCCCAAATAGATCTGCCTTGAACCTTCTGACTTCTGTTGAGGTGGGCAGCATTGATCCCTCTGCATTTCACAGGCAGTGCTTTCCTAAAACACCTAAAAGGACTGAGAAGAATTCTCATCATGGTTGGGAGCCATTGGACATACCAGAGGGTAAGCTGCAAGGCTACAGGGGTGATAGCAGCAGCTGCAGTAGGGTCTTTCCACAAGAAGGAAAAGGCATTGCTCAAGAACAACTGTTCCAAGAAAAGCGGGATCCTGCTGACCCATCCTTGGAACTGCCTAGGTCACACTCAGCTGGAATAGCCACCTCCGAGAGAGGAGATTCACATAGCCCAAGCTATACTCCTTCAGCTCAGCACAGCCTTTCCTTATGCAGGGCCTGCCATCCCATAATGCCTGCTGCTTCCTCATCTGTGCTTCACTCTCCTGATCCTGTGCAGAAAACTAACCAATGCCTCCAAGCCAAAAGCCTCAAAACGTCCTTAACTTCAAAAGTGGATGGAAGCAGCGAGGAGTCTTATACGCCAGAGTTTCCCAGCACAAAGGGGCTTGTCCGCTCTCTGGCAGAGCAATTCCAGAGGATGCAAGGTGCCTCTACAAGGGATGGTACAGATTCCCAGGATAGAAGTTTGACATTTAGTCTAAGGAAGAACTCCTCCCCTTCTGACTCCAAGACTCCTTTCCCACAGGGTCAAGGGAAAGGTCACTTCCCTTGGGAAGAACAGCAACCATCTCCGGATGGTAGGAATAAACTGCCATCCTGGGAAGAGCCTGCTGGCCATCATCTTCTTGGTATTAACTCTGTGTTCCCTAATGGTGAAAATTCTAGGGGAGCACAGTCCAGGTTGACTGAATTAAGTACTTACCAAGGGAAACCATCCCAAGTGAAAGATGCTATGCCTCAGAAACTAGGCAGCAGCTTTGACTTGGGGACTTCCTTGCCCTTGGATTCCTGGGTGAATGTCACAAGGCTCTATGATTCTCAGCTTAAACATGGAGTTCCTGGGCCAGGAGTGAAGTCCTCTGCCCATGATTTCCATACCTGTGTAGCCTATCCTGAAAGAAACCACATCCTTTTACATCCACATTGGAACCAAGACACAGAGCAGGAGACCTCAGAATTGGAATCTCTCTACCAGGCCAGTCTCCAGGCTTCCCAAGTTGGCTGTTCTACATGGAGACAGCAGGATGTGCCCTGGCACCCACTTAGCCAAACAGGTAAGAATGCAACCAGGGAAGGAGGGCATTCGGCAGGAGGAGGGGTGCATATAAAAACTGAAAGCAAGAGGATAAGAGCAGAAGGGGAGTGGTGTGTATCTAAATAGTAGCCCTAGCTCAGTAGGAGGTAGTAGAACTTCTAACTTTGCTCAAAAAGCCTTCAGGACAAGGGCTACACATTTTTGTGTCTAGAGTGGAGGAATGAGAAAAGAATTGTCACTGTCAGTCCAGTTCTTTCCTAAAGAAAGAGACCACTGAGTGTTTGCCCCTGGCTCCTCCTATATGCAGTGCTAAGGAATGATTCAGAGGTCTTTGGGTGGTGGGTAGCTGAAGGGAGGGAAAGATCCTTCTATGGTTTGGGAGCTGAACTAAACCCAAGATCCAGTTTCCAGGTCCAACTAGCAGTGAGGATACTCACATTGAGACATGTCTGTAGTGTGGCATTTCCAGATCATACTCAACCAGCACTATCAAGACCTTCCCTGATCCCTTCAGGAACTGCCAGGTTTCGTGTTCTCAGACTTTTGAAGGTGGTATGCTTGCAGGTTAGCTGTTCATTGACTCTCCCACAGATTATACTGTGTGAAGAATGAAGATTATACTGCAAATGCATATCACAGATTTATTTCTGGAAATTAAAGACATGAAAAATGTTTATAACTTAGATTGATACACTTTAGAACTCAAAGCCTGAACCATTGCCCTGGCTCCAACATTAATTCTTAGTATAAATTTGGACAAGTCACTCAATATCACAGGGCAGAGTTCTTATAAAATGAGAGAGTTGGTTCGATGACTTTTTTTTTAAGGTACCTCCCAATGATAAGCATGATTCTATGAAATTGAACCCAGAGAACTTTATCTTCACCTCGGATGTAGCAGTTTCCGTAACGGTGCAGGTTCCCTACATGATGCCAACCTGTGTTTAATCATGGCCAAACAAGTGTTTATTAAGTATCTGCTGTGTTCCTAGGATACCAAATAAATATGACTTGATATTAAGACATGTTCTTTATGATCTGCATCTTAGAATTCTCATCCAGAGAGATTGTAGACTTTGCGATAACATTTACTAAGTGCTCCTTTAAGATTATCTAAAGGATGAGGAAAGGCAAATTGACCTCAGTGAGCTTCCAAATATAAGGAAAGAGAAAACACAAATATCAAGTGTTTTAATAACAATAATAAATACATACAAAATAATAGAAAATAATACATGAACTAACTAGCTGAATGTTACATGTGTCCCTTCCCACCCCAAAAAACTGTTCAAAAACAAATGAAAAATCCCCTTATATTACCAAAAAATAGCAACAATTTTCATTGTAGATTGTTTGGAAAATAAGTAAAATAAAGGAACAAAGTAAAAATCATTGCTAATTCCACTCAACATTTTAATGCATTTAATTGTTTTTTTAAATGCATGGATACTATTTTGATTTGTTTTTACAAAAAGCATGACCATTAAAATATATGTATACAGATTAGTTTCATGGTATTCTTTTTATTTATTTATTTATTTAATCTATCTATCTATTTATTTATTTATTTTTATTCCCCCGCCCCACTCTCCCCCAGTTGTCTGTTCTCTGTGTCTATTTGCTGCATGTTCTTCTTTGTCCACTTCTGTTGTTGTCAGTGGCATGGGAATCTGTGTTTCTTTTTCATGCGTCATCTTGTTGTGTCAGCTCTCCATGTTTGCGGCGCCATTCCTGGGCAGGCTAAACTTTCTTTTGCGCTGGGCGGCTCTCCTCACGGGGCGCACTCCTTGCACGTGGGCTCCCCTACGTGGGGACACCCCTGCGTGGCTTGGCACTCCTTGCGCACATCAGCACTGCGTGTGGGCCTGCTCCACATGGGTCAAGGAGGCCTGGGGTTTGAACCGTGGACCTCCCATGTGGTAGACGGACGCCCTGACCACTGGGCCAAGTCCGTGTCCCTCATGGTATTCTTTTTATATATATACCTATATACTTAAAAAAATTTTTTAATGATACTTAGATTACGTAAATGTTACATAAATAATATAGGGGATTCCCATATGCCCCACTCCCTATCTTTCCCACATTTTCCCATATTAACAACATCCTTCATTAGAAAAATATGGAAACCTTCATGAATTTGTGTGTCATCTTTGCATAGGGGCTGTGCTAATCTTCTCTGTATTATTCCAGTTTTAGTATATGTGCTGCCAACGCAAGCATTTTCATGGTATTCTTACTTTATATCCATGAGCATTTTTCCTTTGAAAATGCTACTTTTAACTATTATAATATTCTGCTTATGAGAGTACTGTAATTTATTCAACCATTGTTCTATTGTTGAATATTTAGGTTGCTTCTCATTTTTTTTGATTGTATAGCTTTGTGATGAATATCTTTATTTAAGTTTGCTTATATTTCTGATAAACTCCTTAGAATGAATTTTTAGAAGGTCAATAAACAGTTGGTTATAAGCTTTAAAAAAAAATCTCGATACATATTGCAAATTAATCTCCAGGAAAATTTATTTATTCTTCTGAAAACGGTATGAAAGTGTATGTAGCTACTCACCATTAATTTTTTACTTAAGAGTGAATAAAAATAATTTTAAAATTCTATTAGTGAATCAGTTTGTATCAGAGCTAAACCTGTATATTACAAAAGAATTATTCAGAATTGCAAAATTGTTATCAAACCAAACTAGTCATTGTTTTGACTTGAGCCCTTGGTTTAAAATGAGTCCCTCCTTCTCAAAATAAAAACAACAACAACAACAAAAAAAACAGTCCTTAGGAACCGACATGACAGAATAAAAAAGTGATCAGGTAGAATTAACCAGGAAGTAGATGATGAAGGAAAATGCTAATTAGGATCAATATTTGGAATAATATGAATTTTAGGGTTGCTTTTTATCTTATTTTAAAGCATTTATTGGGCACCAAATTATGTGTTTTTTTAAAAAAATGAGCTTTATTAATATATAATTTATATATAATGGAATTTACCTATTTAAGGTGTTTTATTCATTGGTTTTTAGTATGTTTGCAAAGTAGTCCATCTGTCACCACAGTCAGTTTTAAAACGTTTTCATGGGAAGCAGACTTGGCCCAATGGATAGGGCGTCCGCCTACCACAGGGGAGGTCCGTGGTTCAAACCCCGGACCTCCTTGACCCGTGTGGAGCTGGCCCACGTGCAGTGCTGATGCACTCAAGGAGTGCCATGCCTCACAGGGGTGTCCCCCACATAGGGGAGCCCCACAAGCAAGGAGTACGCCCTGTAAGGAGAGCCGCCCAGCGTGAAAGAAAGTGCAGCCTGCCCAGGAATGGCGCCACACACATGGAGAGCTGACACAACAAGATGACGCAACAAAAAGAAACACAGATTGCCAGTGCCGCTGATAAGGATAGAAGCAGTCACAGAAGAACACACAGCGAGTGGACACAGAGAGGTGGGGGTGGGGGGAGGAGAGAAATAAAAATAAATCTTAAAAAAAAAAAAAGTTTTTATCACCCCCAAAAGGAACACTGTACCAATAGCATTCATTCTCCATTCCCCCCGTCTCTACTGCCACCTCCCCTCCTCCAAGCTTCAAGCAACCTCTAATATATTATCTGCCTATAGATTTGCCTCTTTTAGACATTTCATGTAAATGGAGTCATACAATATGTGGTCATTTGTGACTAGATTATTTGTGACATGATTGTAGTTCCTAAAGAGTTATATAAGCACTGCCCTTGACCTATATTTTAAATTTCATTGTACTTTGAAGTTGAGAAGATAACATCTTAAAAATGAAAAACAGCTTTTTATCATGGAAAATTTCAAACATATTCACAGTAAAGGGTAAAAAGTAAATGGTCAGTATCATCACCTTATCACCAACTTCTGTAGTGATTATTATCAACATATGGCCAATTTTTATTAGCTATACCCACCTCCTCCCTAGTAGATTATTTTAAACCAAATCCCAGACATTTTATCATTTCATCTATAAATAGTTTGGTGAACACATCTCTAAGAAATAAGGATTTTTTTTAAAGCAAATCTATAATAATATTATACCTAAAAATTAATAATTTCTTGATATAACACAGTAAATAGCCAGTATTCAAATATTCTCAATTGTCCATAAATATCTTTTCACAGCTTGTTTCAAATCAGGATCCAAACAAGGGCCACACATTACTTTTTTTTTGATGTACTGGGGACCTCATATGTGGGAAGCCGGTACTGAACTACTGAGCCACATCAGCTTCTCTACACACATATCTCAAGTCTTTTTTTAGCCTGTAAGATTTCCCTCTCTTTTTTTCTCCTTGACATATTTTTTCTTGCAGAAATTTGGTCATTTGTCTTAGAGTGTTTTGCATATTCTAGATTTTGCTGATTATATTCCAGGAAATTTAAAAATTATTATTGTTAAAAACAAATGAATATGTTCTTGTACTTAAGGGCTAGAAGCTTGATTAAAATCAGGTTCAATTTTTTTAATAGGACTCTTTCGTAGGTAGTACAGTGTACTTCTTATATCAAGAAGCATATAATGTCAGTCTTTTTTTTTCTTTATTTTTTAAAGATTGATCAGTGAATAGACACCATCTTTTTTTTAAAAAGATTTATTTATTTATTTATTTCTCTCCCTTTACCTCCCCCCCACCCCAATTGTCTGTTCTCTGTGTCCATTTGCTGCATCTTCTTTGTCCGCTTCTGTTGTTGTCAGTGGCACGGGAATCTGTGTTTCTTTTTGTTGCGTCATCTTGTTGTGTCAGCTCTCTGTGTGTGCGGTGCCATTCCTGGGCAGGCTGGACTTTCTTTGGTGCTGGGCGGCTCTCCTTACGGGGCGCACTCCTTGCACATGGGGCTCCCCTATGTGGGGACACCCCTCCATAGCAGGGCACTCCTTGAGCGCATCAGCAACTGCACATGGGCCAGCTGCACACGGTTCAAGGAGGTCCGGGGTTTGAACCGCGGACCTCCCATGTGGTAGGCGGACGCCCTAACCACTGGGCCAAGTCTGCCACCAATAGACACCATCTTAACCTTCTGTTGAATCCAGAAATCCTCTCAAAAGCATCCCTGACAGTCACTCTACCTCTGCCTAAATTCTTTTGAAGGAATCAGAGTTACTCCTTCCTGGAGGACAAAGGCTGACTCCTTTTCTAGAAATTATACTTGGTTTGATTAAAGGAATAACAAATTCCAATCATTACAGTTTGACTTCTTAAACCTGGCTGCCCTTTGTAGTCACCTGAGGAGTGGCTTTTTAAAAAACATATATACATATAAATACTTTTTAGAAACGGGATCATAGCATACATGTTGATTTTTTACACAAACTATTTCCCCAACTACCTCTCTTCCCTTCACATTAGGCCCTACCTCCCTGGGTAAGTGGAATTAATAATCTAGTATGCATCCTATTGTTTTCTATTCCTATAATTCCGTGTAACCAACATACATGTGCATATATAAATAGACAATGTTTTTTGTTTGGGGATCATCTTTTTCCTTTTAACTTTAAATACTTCATGAAACTCTCCCTGAGTTTAATGCTCCCTTTAACTTAACTCTCCCTTTAATTTAATGCCTTTTTTCTTTAAAGATTTATTATTTATTTTTCCCTACCCCCTTGTTGTTTGCATTTTTTGTGTCTGTTTCTTGTGTGTTGGTCTTCTTCTTAGGGGGCACTAGGAACTGAACCCAGAACCTCTGATATAGGAGGGAGGCACCTAATCGCCTGAGCCATCTCCGCTCCCTACTTTGTTGTGTCTCTCATTTCTTTTTCCTCATGTCTCTTGTTGTGTCAGCTTGCTGTGCCTGCCTGTCATGTCAGCTAGCTGTCTTGCTCGTGTTGCTTAGGAGACCCCGAGAATCAAACCCAGGATTCCCATGTAGTAGGTGGGAGCTCAATTGCTTGAACCACATTTGCTTCCCCATTCATTTTTTTTAGTGCCTGGACAATATTTGATATTGAGCCTACCATTATGTATTTAGCCATTCTGCTATAGATGGACATTAATTTATTTCTATTGGCCTCTACAAATAATACCACAATAAATATCCTTATAGATATGATGCTATGAATTTGATATTTTTGCTTCTGTGTGAAAGATTCCCAGGAGTAGAATTGTGGGGTAAGAGGTAAATATATTTTTGATTTTATAGCAGATTACTAGGTGACTTTTTTTTTTTTTTAATTAGGAGGTACCAGATATTGAACCCAGGATCTTGTACATGGGAAACAGGCACTCTCTTGTAATCTACATCTGCTGCCCAGTGAGAGTTGGTTTTTTCATTTGTTTTTTGTTTTTAGGAAGTATTGGGGAATGAACCCGGGACTTCATACATGGGAAGCAGGCACTCAACCACTTAAGCTACATCCACTCCCTTCCAGGTTGCTTTTTAGAAAGACTATTACATTGCATATTTTCTCCAGCAATGTTTGAGAATACTCTTTTCCACATTTTTGGTCAGCCTTTCAAAAATAAAAATTTCCAGGCATCAAACACAAAGACTCTGATTCAGTAGGTCTGTGGTAAGGTCCAGAAAGTTGTATTTTTTATCTAAAGTGGTATTGGAATCACTGTATTTAAGCATCAGAAAATATTAAAAATAACTGACCTAATTTAGTATTACAATATCATATTTAAAATGTGTGTTGTATAAGAATTAAAATATCAAAATCAAGACATGAATTGGCCGTGTTCATGTCTGTCAAATGTAGGTCAAGGGCATGTGCATTTTCAGAATGGAAGACTTAATTAGTTGGATTGGGGCAAGCCCCAGGAGAATCACATATCCAGTTTGGAATAGCTATTCTCTGAACAATCTAGCAAGATTATGAGGAGAGAGAAGCATTTGGTGTTTTTTTAGAATTTAAGTGATTGAGAGAGACTAATTGGGAAAACAGAAGAACTTTACACATGCTGCATAGCCTCTGTTCTTAGCAGTAGGAGGTCAGTAGGTGAGGTGGTAAATGTACTGTGCTGAAAATCAAGAAACTTGAAATTTTTTTTTTTTTAATTAGAGAAATTGTGGATTTACAGAAAAATCATGCATAAAATGCAGCATTCTCATGAGTTGTACAGCCAGGCTCAGGTTTTATTAATAATTTGCATTAGTGTGGAACATTTGTTACAACTGATGGAAGCACATTTTAATAATTGTACTATTAATTATAGCCCATGATTTACCTCAGGGAAGAGACTTGAAGTTATTTTTTTAAGTCTTGACAGTATTGTTTTCTAGTTTCATTGTGGAAATGGCATGTATTTTGTTAAAGTTGTTCCTAAGCTTGTGAATTTTAGTGCTATTTTATTAGGGAAGTTGTGAGCTAACAAAATGATCATGCATAACATGCTTAATTCCCATACATTACTCTTCTACCAACACCTTACGTTGTTGTAGAACATGTTACAGATTATGAAAGAATGTCTTCAAAATCTTACTGCTAACTGTGGTCCGTGGTTTAATTTTGGTGCATTTTTACCCTATACCCCCTTTTTTTTTTTTTTTAAGATTTAACTACCCCCCCATCCCCCGCCCTCCTTGTCTGCTTTCCATGTCCATTCGCTATGCATTCTTCTGTGTCTGCTTGTCTTCTCTGTAAGCGACACTGGGAACCCATCCTGGGACCTTCTGGAGTGGGAGATAGGTGCTCAGTCTTTTGTGCCACCTCAGCTCCCTGGTCTGCGGTGTCTCTTATTGTCGCTCCTCTGTGTCTCTTTTTGTTGCATCATCTTGATGTAATAGCTCTCTGCTTGGGCCAGCTTGCCGCCTGGGCAACACTCCACGTCTTCACCCCCTATTATTAACACACTGTATTAGTATTGTACATTTGTTATAGTTCATGAGAGAATGCTTTTATGAATGCACTGTTAACCAGTCCATGATCTACCACATGGTTCACTGTGTTACATATAGTTCCATGCCTTGTACAATCCATCCAAAGTGTACACTCACTGGCTCTCAGGTTCAGCACAGAGTTGTGCAGTCATTGCCTCAGTAAATTTTTTATCGTTTTCCTTAGTCCAATAGAAAAAAAAATCCCATATCCCCTCCATTATTGACCCTTAGCATTGATATAGTACCTTCTTTGCCATTGATGCAAGACTATTACAATAATTCTAGGTAAGCTATTTACTACCTGTCAGACCCTAGAACTCATTTCTTTGTTATGTAAAGTAGGACATAACACTAGACTGGAGATAATAATTTCCTTTGTTACCATAGACCTTTTTTTTTTTTTTTAAGATTTATTGTTTATTTCTTTCTCTCCCCGTCCTCCCTTTGTCTGTTCTCTGTGTCCATTCACTGTGTGTGCTTCTGTGTCCGCTTGCACCCTCGGTGGCACCAGGAAACTGTGTCTATTTTTTTTGTTGCGTCATCTTGCTGCATTAGCTATCTGTGTGTGCAGCCCCACTCCTGGATGGGCTGTGCTCTTTTTTTTTGCATGGGGCAGCTCTCCTTTTAGGGCACACTCCTTGTGCATGGAATACCCCCACACGGGGACACCCATGCGTCATACAGCATTTCTTGCATGCGGCAGCTCTGTGTGTGGGCCAGCTCACCACACAGGTCAGGAGGCCCTGGATCTCGAACCCTGGACCCTCCCATATGATAGGCAGTTGTGTCTATCAGTTGAGCCACGTCCGCTTCCCACCACAGACCTTCTATAGAATCACTATGTCAGATAATTTCATCTCTCTATATATAGTAAGTTGTGGGCCCAAGTCTTTGACAGAATCTGACTTTGTTTACAAAAATGAAATTAAATGAGACAAGATGGAGACATTCATCTGCCCACAAATCCTCTTCTCTACAAGGTTCTTCAAGGGCTATGATCTGAGAACTTTGTGGCCTAAAGGAAACTATCCATATTTTGAAAGTCTTTTCTGTTTTCACATTCTAGGAGCACATCCTCCATTGGACCCAAGGATGTCTGTCTGTTATTTAAGGAAAGAAGAACTCATGAGTTTGTACTGCCAGGCTCAGAACTTAGGCCCCAGGGAGAGAGCTTCAACTTGTATTTGTGTTTTCCTTCTCAGGCTCTGCAGATGGCATGGCGAGGAGGTTGCACTCAGCCCCTGGCCTTGGTCTCTCAAAGACCCCAACAGCAGAAATGGAGTACAGTATCTGTGAAGCCAGCACAGTGCCTGCTTCTCAGGTAGCAGCCTCAGGTGCTAAGGTGCTGGGCACAGGGTGGTGTGTTGGGAAGGAAGTTTGGGGTGATGAGTGATAGTGTTGGGAGTAAGGCAGAGGTAATGTGGGCCTGGTAGAAGAGAACAAGGTCTATGACTGGGCTTCTTTTGAGTGAGAGGAGGTTGCCTCATGGCTACTATCTTTTAACCACATCTAATTCACTGAAACATCCACTGTTCTTTCCTCTATCCCTGGGTGCAGGGTCTGTGGGAAAACCACAGGTCTGGTGTTAGGTGTCTGCCTGTGTGTGTTTGTGTTTGAAGCTGCATCTTGCTGAGGCCCCAGAAGGGAGTGTGGGAAGGATGAACAGTATGGTGCAGAGAACTTTCGCTGCATCTCATGCAGTCTCAGTGGCATAGTTGTCTCAGAGAGGGAGGAGGCTCTGGTCTCTTTCCACAGTTTTGTAAGTAGAATCAAGGCCCATCTATTCAGAATACCCCCCTTCCCTTGCTAGGTAAAAATACAGTGCAAATGAGGGAGCAGGGAGAAACTGAGGGCTGTAATTTGGGGGCAAAGCCATGTGTACTTAGCAAATATGAGGACACGTAGTTATTACTTTTTTGGCACACATTCAGTTGGAGCTCAGAGGAACATCCCTTTCTGGTAGGAGTTCTAGAAGGGTATGTTACAGGGTTTCCCAGGGTAAGAAGAATAAGAATCACAGGATCTTGGAGAGGAGAGGAGAGGAGAGGAAAAGCAAAGCCTGCTGATTGGGTCAGAACCTATTACATTAATCAAAGGAAGAAGAGAAGAATGGACTGGAGTACTGTTTTGCCTTTTCCTCCCCACCCCAACACATGATTGTGTGGGTTCCAGTTGCTTCCAAGCTAAAGTGAAGCATTTGCATTAGCAAGGAAAGGAAAATGATTTTAAATCCTTCTCCTTAAGGCTTTTCACATGATACTAATGCAAGAATCTGTAGGTGGAACGGGCAGGAAAATATAAGCCAGCAGAGATTAAAAACCCAGCTACTGACAGTGTCTGTCAGTTGGTTGGGTTTAGAGGGAGTTGTGACTTTTGAGAATTTCATACATTTGCCAATGGCAGGTTTGTTTTCATTACAATAGAGGTCAGTATGTAAGCTCCATTGCATTGATGCTTACCCACCAAGTCAGTTCAATAAAAATGTAAAAACTGATTGTAAATACATGGCACAAAAATAGAAAGGTACAAAAGAATATACAGCAAAAATTAAGTATCTGTCCAACCAGTTCTTCAGATACAGTTTTCTCTCCTAACAGGCACTAATTTTTCCCAATTGTTCATGATTTTCTAATCACACTCTGAACAATGCCATTCTTTTTTGGAAAAGGTAGTCTCTGCAGCATTTA
Source organism: Dasypus novemcinctus (assembly GCF_030445035.2). Classification (NCBI taxonomy): domain Eukaryota; kingdom Metazoa; phylum Chordata; class Mammalia; order Cingulata; family Dasypodidae; genus Dasypus; species Dasypus novemcinctus. Next base: position 82,653,500 of record NC_080678.1, on the reverse strand, counting down.
TACTCATATTCTTTCAATGCATTTAATGACAAATTGGTATTTTTCAAAGATGTGACTTTCGCCTGACATCTGTATCATTCATTTATTCATTGATTCATTCTTTCAAACAAATCCTTATTGAGCATTTGTTCTAGGTACTGTGCCAGGTGCTGGGGATACTATGGTGAGTGATATAGTCCCTGCTCTCATGCAGTGTACAGCCTACTGGGGGAGACAGACAAATAAACTAGCAATTTTGATATAATGTGATAAGGATTTAATGCTAGGAGAGTATAATAGAAGGGACATCTCAACCAGGATTGTGTGTGTGTGTGTGTCAGGAAAGCTTCCTAGAGGAAGCAAAAAGAAGTTAGGTTAAGAGACTCAGAAGCAAGCATTAACTGAATTAAAAGCAGCATACTTGGTATGGCAGGATTATAGTCTGGTGAGGGGAGATGATGGAGAGTGTTAAGAAGTGAGACTAGAAAGAATATAAACAAAGGTTAGATCATGGACCATGGGGAGTCCTGTAAGTCACAGTAAGGAATTTGGGAGGACAGAGAGAAGTGGACATATTGGAGATCCAATTAAGCGGTAAAAAATCAGTGGGACTTGGTGACTACCTTCTCGGATATGGGGGTGATGGGAAGAATCCAGAATGATACCCAAGTTTTATGGGTTAATGATGATATACTTAATTGAAATAGGGAGTACAGGAGCAGGAATATATTTGAGGGAAGAGATGAATTCAATTTTACACATATTAAGGTTGAGGGGAAAGAGGCGGTAGGCCTTTAGGTTTGAGACAGGAGCTGGAAATTGAGATTTTGGAATCATAGACATTGAAAAGCAGAGAAGAATAGAGCAAAAAGAGGAGAGATGCTAGGACATGTCCCTGAAGAGTATCAGATTTATGGTGATGGTTCTTCTGAATAACCTAAAAGAGATTGAGAAGAAGATGCCAGAGAGATAGAAGGGATACCAACGGAAGAGTTTCAAGAAGAAACAAGTATTTAGCTATCATTGGCTACCAAGAGGCCATGGCATGGGGAGGCATGGGGGGAGGGTGCAATTAGCCCCTGGTCTTGGTCTCTCAAAGACCCCAAGAGCAGCAACGGAATACGGTATTTGTGAAGCTGGCACAGTGCCTGCTTCTCAGGTAGCAGCTAAGGTGCTAGGTATACAGCTTGGTCCTTAGGCTGTATGCTTAATGCCTTCTGTGTGCCAAACTGTGGTACTTGCATTGACCACACAGTGATGAAACAATGCAAATTTTGACATTCAATAGCTTATAATTTAGTAAAGGAAAAAAGATATTCTGGCATAAAGATATACTTAATAGATTACATATTAAGTGCCTGTAATGTTCCTGGTGCTATTTTAGGTACTGGAGATACTGGAATAAATAAGAAATGTGTTCTACTAGGGAGAAATACCATAGACATGTAAATAAATGCTATAATTCCAGACAATGGTAAGTGTGGTGAAGAAAAATAAGGCAAGAGTGGATAAGGAGTAAAGAGGTAATGGTGGGTATCCTCAGGGCTATATTTTAGATAGGGTGGTATCCCAAGGAAGTAACATTTGATCAGAGACCTTAGTGATGTGAAGGTGTGAGTTATGGGAAAAGCATTCCAGGTCATGGGAACAGCATTCTAGGTATTGGAAACAGTAAGTGTAAAGGCTCTGAGGTGGGAATGAACTTCGTGTGTTTGAGGAACATTAAGGAGATTAGAGCCAAGGGTAAAAGGCATAGGAACAGTAAGAAATAAAGTGAGAAAGTTAAGCAGGGTCAGATCACATAGGCTCTTGCATATCACGGTAAGGAGACAGTGGAATGGAAATAGGATGGTGATTGGAGGCTATAGCACTGGTCCAGGTGAATTTAAATACAAAGTCCATAGGTAGAAATGACAGTAACTTACCAAAGACAATTAATGGAATTGTGAATGGAGAGTGGGATCAGGGCAATGGCAGTGTTGGAGTCTGGGTGACATAGGAAAATGTGGTACCAGGAAAAGGAGTTTGAAAGGATATTGGTTTGTTTTCACCATGTTGGTGTTTCAGATGTTAAAGGAGAGATTACTGGGAAGTTACCATTAAAGTGAGTAGCTGAGTAGCTAATACAGCAGGGCCTAAGCATCAGTGAATACAAACTTGAAAAGAGGAGGCTTTGGAATGTAGCAGTGAAAATTGGGAGATGGAGTAGAGTACTTGGTTCTGCATTTAAATATATGTAATTCCCAATACTTATAGGGAGCATAGAATTCTCTTTCTCAATCTCTCAGGCTTCCTGAATTTTAACTCTATTTTTAAAAATTCTGTTTATCTCAATCTCACTAATTTTACTTTTAGCATTAGGGAATTTGCTAAAGATCTGGGTGGTAGGTTGGGGAAGGTTAAGGGCTATGAAGAAGATTGGTTAAGGAAAGAGGATCTCAAGTTTGGAGTCTCCACAAGGCAATCAGAATGTTTCCTAGAAGGGCTAACAGAAAGAGTGACTGAGTAAATTGGAATATTTGTGATTGCTCCCTCCATCACCCTCTGCTTGCCTCACCTTGTTTACCCAGCTACATCCTGCTGTGTGTTAATCCTCATCTCTGTGTTTTTTTTGTCTTGTCTCATTATAAGGAGTCATCCAACGTGAGGAAAGAGCCTTTGGAAACCGGGCACCGTTGTTCCAGCTCCTCTTCCCTCCCTGTCATCCATGACCCTCCTGTGTTTCTCCCTGGTCCCCAAATCTACCCTCCCCAACCACAGTTCCTGTCCCCAGATGTCCTGATGCCCAGCATGGCAGGGGAGCCCCATAGACCCCCAGGTAACTCCTCCCAAATCTAATATTATGTACCAGAAAGTGGTACCATTCCAGGGTCCCCTAAGAATAAAATCAAATGGGGGAGAGGGGGTCCCAAAGTGGGATGGTTTAGGAAATGAATTACTCCTTTAAGTACCAATCTAGATGAATTGCTATTGAATCATTTCTTGGTGACTTCTTGGTGACACAGTTCTTAGAGCAAGGGTCTAGATCAGCTCCCCACTAGAATCTGACAAACCTGTGAGAATGAACTGCTTCAGTCATGATAAGATAAGCTAAGAAGAGTTAATACGAAGAATTAATACCCAGTTTTTAGGATCCTCCCCAAAACAGAAAGCATTATCTACATTAGTTAGTTTTGTTGTCTTTTATCCTGAGTCTCAGCTGAGGGGTGGTTTTGGAGGATAAGGAGTGAATGGGAGTCTTGGAAAGACCTTGTACATGGAGTTGCCATGCCATGTGTCCAGACCCATCTAATCCTGGGGCAGGTGGATAGCATTGTTCAGGCTTTTTTTGATAAGCCATAGCAAAATGCTCTCTTTTTCTTCCTCGTGTCCTAAATCTAGAGCTTAAGGCCCTGGTTCTTGACGGAGGGAGGTGGGGTGATACTGGTATCTGGTGGGTAGAAACTAGAGATGCTGCTAAACATCCTACAGTGTACAGGACAGCCCTTCCTCCAACAAAGAATTATAAGTCCAAAATATCAATAGTGCTGAGGTTGAGAAACCTTGGCTTAAGGCTATAAATGTCTGGGTGTGTATGTGTGTGGGGGTGTTCAGAATATAGAGTAGTATTGTTGATGGTTGTGTCCAGATTTCTGAGAGTTTTGGATAAGCAGGCTTTCTGGATAATCGGACTCCCTGTTAATCAATGGAGCAAAGAAGCAGCCAGCCTCCTTTGACAGTCGTTAGGGGTATCTCTGATTAGTCAGGCAGCATTGATTATAACCTGTTTTGCACTGAATGCTACAGTGACTGTAGGAAAGAAAGGAGGCAGCTCTCTGGTCTCAAAGAGCTCAGGGTTTAATCAGAATATATATATGTACAAATAAAAGTACAGTGCAGCTATTGATTGATGGGTTATAAAATAAAGAATGGAAAGTATTTTTTATAAGTGAGTTTAAAGAAATATTTTGTATTTAGGAAAGGTGAATAAATGCATAGAATGGCATTCCACATTATGTCTACGGAAGGAATGGTGTGAACAAAATTAGATATCTAAGAGAATAAGCAAAAATGTCAGTGAAGGTAGCTTAATTGGAGTGAAGTTACTATGTTAAGAAAAGCTGAGTGATATTTTGGAGAGTTAGCTCTAGGAACAGAGTTGTCAGAATGGGGAACCATTCTAGTGTGTGTGAGTATGAGAGAGAGAGGCAGAGAGACAGAGAGAGAGTATATGTGTGTGTGTGTATAGTACGATTATAGTGGAATGATTTTAATGGTAAGGCAACCATCCAGGAGACTGTTTAACTTGCCCAGGTTGGAAGTAAGAGTTGTGATTTTGATATACATTAAGAATTTTTACAAAAATGAAATAAAAACAAAGCTAGGTTGCTCTTGGAGGGATGGGGAATTGGGAGGAACAACCAGGAATGGCTGTTCTGGAAAAAAGAATTGTTTTCTGAAGATGCTCAATCTTTGGATTTCTTTTCTTTCCCCAGGAACTTCGAGGAGTGTCCAGCAGTTTCTGGCTCTGTGTGACGGGGGTGAAACTTCCCAAGGGACCAAATACACAGGAAGGACTTTGAACTACCGGAGTCTACCCCATTGTTCCAGAGCAGATACCTCCTGGGGACTCTGTTCAGAGGCTGACCAGCATATTGGGGCCAGATTGTTGACCACTGCAGGGTATAAGCCTCAGCCAACCCATACTGCCACACTACCAGAAAGACACCGGGGATTTCAGGTTCCTCATGCTCAGTCCTGGGGGGACCTCTCTTACTCCCCCTCTCATCCTCCCATTGTCCACTATGTGTCTCCGCCATCCAGCACTCTTCATGTACCTCTAAGGCCAGCTTTGAATTTGGGTCCTGTTCCAGGGACCCGATCCCCTGGTCCCCGAAGAGTAGATATGCCCCCAGATGATGACTGGAGGCAAAGCAGTTATGCCATCCAACATGGGCTCAGGAGGGCAGGGAGAGAAGGGTTTCTGTTTGTTCTAGCAGATGTCCCTGGTCCAGAGCAGATGAGGGCCAGAGCCCTGCAGCACAGATGGTAAGGGTCACCCTTTCCTTTCTTGGAGCCACACATTTCTCTCTAAAACTGTACTGTGGGCAGAGTTGGTACCCTGCATCCTTGCCATGGTTGTGCCAGTCTCATCTCTGCACAGAGCTGGCAGTTTCCCCTAAGGATGCCAGGATCCTGTAAAGAGACCTGGTTCTTTGGAAGGGAATGTTTTAAATTCCAACTTCCATTCACTTAGCAAACAGCAACTGCTGTTTAGGGCTTTATTTGAGCCACTTTAAAGATGAATCCCTGATATTACTCTGGACACTAGCCATTCCTTAGGATGTTAAGGTGATCAATTTATTACTGGATATTCTATGCCCCCACCTGTACCCAAGCCCTCATTCTCTGTTCCTTTTTATAGTCCCAACTTTTTATCCTTTTTATAGTCCCAACAACTTATCCACCTCTGCCTGCTAACCGATACTCCATTTTCCCCATTTCCCATTCTTGGAGTGACCTGTAGCCATGTGGTTATCACCCTCACCACATTATTCAGGGCAGCTCACCTGCCCAGGTATTATGGTTTGTCAGCCTTTCCTGTAACTCCCAAACCTTAGGCCTAGAATGTGGAGCTGCCAAGCTAATATTCACCCTTCTGAACAGATGGAGTCAGGAACACTAACACACCCCTCTGTCTTCAGCAACAGAGCCATTACTGCCACTTGCTTAGTCGCCGTTGTAAACCCTCAGAATCAGCTGAACTATTTTAGGGCCAAACATACTGTTTTTGTAAAGTATTTTTCATTAATAAATCTATAAGATAGTTCTATTTAATCCTTTGTCATTCTTCCCTTTTATGTCTTCTTGGTCTTTTGTGTTGGGGTGGGGATGCCTAAGCAAGCAAGAAATACGAATTCCAGTGGCCTGGGGCTCCCAGAAAGAAAGCCTTAACTCAAGTAAGAGAAGAAACACACAAACATATATATATGAATGAAATGGCTTTTGACTGACCGAATGAAGGTGAGGTGCAAAGGAGGAGTTGAGGTATATACAGTCAAGGTAGGAGTTAATGGTCCCTAAAATGGAGTGACTTCTTGTTATAGCTGCCAGCATGTTTCCTATCCCTTTTTTGCCAGAGACCCTCCATAAATTACTTCCCCTGTCCCCTGCTTAGTGAGGTTTTCTGGAGATTTGATCTCCTCTGACAAACTCACCTTCAGTCTGTGATTCTTGGTGCCCACTTTTCAGGTGTGTTATATGCCTCCTATTTATTCCTTGCCCTTCCTTGCTCTCTTCTCATGGGTGCCCCTGCTTACTCCTTCTCTTGTGGACTTATGGCACTTTCGTGTCAGAAAGATCCCTTTCAACCCTGCCTCACTCCCAGAGTCCCTTCCCTCTAAAAGATATTTTGTGCACTCCCATTGCAAAGATATTTCCTTCTTTTGCCTCCAAGTCTCAGAATCATTGAAATTGACACACACAAAAAAAGAGACAGAAAGGTGCTTTTTGAGACCTTTGGATTACTGCTTACCTATTATAATGATCAAGAACAGATTTTGAGCAAATGTATTACTGAGCAGGAGGATGGCTGGGAATTTCTTGCGCCATCAAGATACATAGATCTTGGTGGATATGCTGGACTCTGTCCATGATCCAACCCATTTCTTGGGGGCATACACATGCTCTTGTAATAAGTATTGACTAAATCATCACCTGATCATGTCCTTTTACTCCTTTCTCTATCAGTTAACCATGGTATCCTTATAAAGATTCTGTAAGTCATCAACTGATTCTGTACATGCACAGAAATACTTAGGAACTAATTTCCAATTTAACCCTCTGTCTTCCAAATCCCTATTTTCTGAATGAATCAAAAGGGAGACTGTGTCCTTTTCCGGTGACTTCTGCAGACTCTGAGCATCTCGATGTCATACCTTCTTTTCCCTTTACCTGTTTTTTTTTTTTTTTTTTTAAACTCTTGGAGCTATAGATGGCTCCAGCTGAATTCTTACTCTATGCCTTCTGACTCTCACTCTAAACACTAGGACCAGAATCTTCTATCTCCATTTTGATTGGTCACGTCCTTGCTCTAAAACCTACAATGCCTCATCTATTCTCCTGTTCCCTGCCAACACTTTAGTACCACGATCTGGTAGTTGCATTGCTATGCTATATATTTGTTTCTCTATTCAGAGGAGACGCTGAGGTTTAATCACTTCTCTCCATCTTACTAGGAGTTCCTTGAGAGCCGGCGTTGTGTTTTCTTTCACCGCAGCGACTAGCTATAGACTCCCAGCTCTCCCCACCCTTTTGTAACTGCAGACATAGAATTTTAACCTGATCCCTCGGTCTCGTCCTGTTTCTCTCCTGTCCTCCGTAATTTTGCCCAAGTCCCTAGAGCCTGCTCCGCCCCCGCCCCCGCACGCGCAGTGCATGCCGGTCTCAGCCCCTCTGTAAGGAGAGAGGGTCCGCCATGTTCCCCGGCGGCGCCGCCGCTTGGCTCTGGTAGCCGCCGCCCCCGCCCCCAACCCCGCCCGGCCCAGCGCCCTGCGGAGCCCCGGGCCCAGCATGGCCGCCCCGGAGCCGGCCCGGGCTGCACCACCCCCGCCCCCGCCGCCTCCTCCCGGGGCTGACCGCGTCGTCAAAGGTGAGAGGTGGACGTAGCCCTGGGGGCCTGGCCTGGGGAGCTGTGTGACGGCGGGCGCGGGAGACTGTCCCCTCAGGAGCGGCCTGGAGGGCGGGCGAGTGACTGGCTGCCTCCCTTGGGGAGTGGCCCCTGGGCGGGCCCCTGCTGGACTGGGTTGGGTCGGTGGCGGTGTCTCCGCTGTCTCCTGCTTGTCTTCGGGCCGGTGCGGGGGTTTCGCTCTTGGGGTCTTTTTTTGCCGAAGGGTTGAAGCTGCTTGCCGCAGTTAGCCCATTTCCTTTCCCTCTCGGCCTGTCAAAGCTGCCCGGGAGTCGAGTCGCGATTAGCTTCCTGCTCCGCGACAGCTGCATGCCTGACTTGCCCGGGCGGACCGAGGGCCTCGGAGACCTTCACCACGCGGGGCCGGGCAGTGAGCAGTCAGAAATCACCTCGGCTTTGGCCCACGCCTGCTTCCCAGTGACAACCGTTCGTCCTATCCGCGCCTGTTAGCCCCAGCCGCAGGGGTTCGCGCTTGGCCCTCTGGTTCCTCCCGGAGCGGAAACTGGGGGAGCAGAGGGGATGGGACAAGGGTGAAGGGTGGAGGCAGGGTTTGGAAGACCAGCATTTAAGTGCAGAATAGAAGGAGAAAAGGCAGCGGGAAAGGAAGGAAAAGGAGAAAAGCCTCGTGGGTAGAACTATTTACTTAGAAAACCGTTAACACTGGTCAAAAGCCAAAAGGGGCTACCCTTTCCCCTCCCCACACACTCTCAAACAGGACTTCACTCCCTAGAAGAAAAAGTTAAATGTTACCTTTGTTTGTCTGCTAAGGAAGAATTCATGAATGTTTACCGACAACACGTTCTGCAGCTTAATTTAAAACAGACATTGAGGGCTAATTGAGAGTTGCTTAAGATTTCTAGGCTCTCTGGGAGAGTGCATCAACCTCAGAATTGCTATGGAGGTGAAAAACAGATTTTTGATATGATTTTTCTTTACCGCTATAACTTGGTCAATGAATTGAAATCATTTTAGAATAACATTTCTTTTATTACATTTATTTTTAAAAGATAGATACTTCTTTTGAGGTTTTTTCATTCTGTTTTTCAAATATAATAGCACAGTGTTTAAGCATTTAGCCTAGCATTTGAAATCTGACCAGATATGTTTACATTAAAATATTTAGAAACAAGAAAACTTTTTCCTTTGTGTCTTTTAATTTTCATTTTCCAATTTGAGCCTCCTGTGAGTTTTAGAATAATACTAACTAGTACCCAGGCTTGTGTGGATTCATTTTAAAGTTAGTAGTGTATCTATTTGGGTCAGGCATTGGAATGAGCTGAGTAAAGAGTTTATGGATTCCTAGTCCTAAGAAATCTTTTTAAAAAGAGAAAAAAAATTTTTTTTGACAGTTTAGGTATTCATTCTATCATGAAATCCTAGAGCTTTTTGGAGAGCGGAAGCAGGGGACATGGGCTGCTGCTTCATTTTCTGACTTTATTTCTCTATTGTATGTTCATTTCCCTGGCCACACTTCTTTTTGTCCCTTGTCATATATATAGTAATGTTTTCCCTCTACTGCCTTAATGCAGTAAAAATAAGATTCCAGTCCCAAGGTGGATTCCTTAAGGATGAATTCTGAACCCAAGACACAGTCATATTTGCAGTGGATTGGGAAGGAATAAAAGCCATTTGATTTAGATAAGTAGAAAAGGAGCTTATTGGTATAAAAATATAGTTAAATAGAACTTATGGATATCATATCTCTTGCCCCTAGTTGTAGCTTTTTCATAAAGACAACTTCTGTTTCTGTATGGAATTTGTTAGCCAATTGGAATGCCCAACTTGTATCACATGTTTAGCGTGACTAGTATACAATGCTCATGAAGTTTCATTTCTGGCTTCCTCAGCAGTCACTGGGAAATCCATTTTCATATAGGTCCAGAAATCTAGTTTTAGTTTCTTCAAGTTTCTTTCTTGCTTTCCACGTTCAGTAATTGTATCAAAATGTTAACATTTGATGACAGAGAACACTGATGACAGAAGATAAACCAGTATGGTGCTGGGGCAAATTTTCAATCTAAGGTTAACTTGTTAAAATCCAGATTCCTTTTAAGTTCAGGATGTTTTTTGCATCTGTACCATTTCATATTAGTAATGTTATAGAAACCATGATTGGCATTGAATATAATTAGTATTTGGTACCCTAGAATTTTCCTTGTTTTCTAAATTTTGTGCTCTTAAACTTCTAGTCAAGAGGCCTCTATTTATGGTCATGAAACAGGTATAGATTTTTCTGTGTTTAATATCAGATGTCTGAAATTCACTTCATGTAGAAAGGTTTAGAAACTTGGAATGTAAGAGGAATCACTTGTAAAACTGACAGTTGTTATGAAATTACTAGTGGTGATTAGGTTTGCTGGTTAATTAAAGGAGATTTAGTTCTGAGCCTATTCCAGTTGCTGGCTCAGGTCAGATTCTTTCTCTGAAAGTTAATGTAGCTCAAATGATTTAGGTGAGATCGCATGACCTCTTAACTCTTTTCTGTTAAGCATTTTTTTATTCTTTAACTTAGATAAGAAATTGTAAGTGAGAAGATAGAAACAAACCAAGAAAAACAGCTGAGTCTATATACATGTGTACCTTACTGCCATGTGCAAAATTGATGCGGGTAATTAAGAAAATCCTCAATTTATGTATATTGCTCTCTCTTCCCAAAAATCTACTTGACCTGAATTGTCCAGATATGTCCTTTGAACACAATAATCAGATTCTCTTTAAATATACTTTTTGCTGTATTGACTAGGTTCCAGATTTGTAAAGCTGGATTTTCTTCTCTCTGAGATTTTCAGTTTATTAGTCTTAATAAAAAATTTCACCTTTATCACCTAGAAGACATTATCTGTGTATGTGTCCATCTTAGTGTCTATAATGTGACTCATTTTCTTTTGCATGCAACCTTTTTTCTTTATTTCCTAGCTTAGTTGTTTTTACCTTGCATCTTAAATTATCAGAATTTCAGAATGGACTAAAATGATGAAGTGTGTATGTGTTTTACTTTTTTTAAGCCGATGTATCTCTGATGGGCAGCCTTATAATTCATTTAGGTTCTGTTGCCAGCTGCCTTGCTTATAAATCTGAGGTCATTTGGCCAAAGTGGTGTTTTCTAGTACCTTTTTTCAAATACTATTATCATTTTTTATTCTCTTTCATCATTCACATTTGTCCAGAACCTTACAACAGGTATGAAGGGAAAAATAGTTTTATTTTTGAAACTCATGCTATGGAAACATGGTAATCATGAAGGAAAAAACAATTGCATTTTTAGAAAATTTGCTCTGTCCAGGGTAGAATTTATATTATATGAAACCATGCCATTATCATTACCTCTTAGAGGAAAAAGAAGGTGTTCAAATTTTTGCTATTAAGGTTAACGATGAAGACCAGTCTCCATGTAAGCAATTTGCTAGGTTTAAGTCTTGGAGTGTTTTTTATTCCCAATATTTTACAGAAATGCTGGCGTGATGGGTAAAATGTGAAACATTCAGATTCTTTAAGGCGTTCTCCATTAGAATTTAAATAAAAACTAAACTGTTGCGTAGTTTCATTGGCTTTCAGTTTCTTGTCTGATCTCAGAAACATTGGGATGGTCTTTGCTGTGAGCTACTTCCATGGTTGCAGTGGCCTTCTTCAGGGCTCTGTCTCCTGCAGCTTTGCTTTCTAGGCCCATGTACAACCTTCCTTGCTTCAACCACATGGAGACCACGTTGAGGGAGTACAAAGGGTAGTGGTTATTGTAGCGCTTAATGATTTTCTGTCTGTATCTTGGGGCTCCTTCCCAGCCCTGCATATACAAACAAATGCTTATGGCCTGGTATATCATCTGAAATATGTACATTTTACTGTCCTCAATCATGGAGCTCATCTTCTGGCTGAGCTTGCATATCTCCAGTAGCTCCCTAGGGGATTTGTAGTGCTTGGCCCTCCGGACTCCTCAATAACATTGCATCCATAGCTGACATGTCACTGATGGCTTCTGCCTTTGGGGGATTGTTGAGCTTCTGGATTTCTACCTTGGCTTTATCCTAGTCTTTGGTGGTATACTCCTGGCACTCACAGGTGAAGAAATAAGAATCTCTTAGTCGGTCATTCCTGTCTTTTGGATACAGAAGGTCAACATAGCTGGTAAAAACTTTCCTGTACTGCTCTTAATTCTGCCAGGGTCCCCTTATAGGTCACATTACATTGGGGCAATAGCTGTGATTAATCTACGCAACTTTTGGAGGTATCACTGATCTCAAATGAGAACGTTTTTCATCTTCAGCCGTGACGCCATTAAAGTTAACCTATGCAAAAAAGTACTATCAAGCCATCATTGTCAGGGAATTCTAGGTGCTTGGATGGAGAAAAGCGATGGAGAGCAGCAGTATCACTCTGGATCAAATCCTTCTCACTGTCTAACTTATCCAGATGTGACTCAGACTCCTTTACAGCTAAGTGTCTCTGAAGGTGTTCTCTCTGGGTGAAGTTTCTGTTTGGCCAGAATCCTTGCTGTTAGCCTTTCAGTCTCAGAGGGATTCTAGTTTTCCCCAAAAACAACCATGGAAGAACACTCCAACTTGTGCATGGGCCAGTCTTTCCGACACTCCACATTGCAGTAAAATGCCTGCTTGCATCTTCCCTGTTTGGACAATCTTTCATTCCAGGTGAAGCAGTACTTGCAGTGGTTTGCCGCTCCTTGAATGTGAGCACATAGGTGTAGGCTGGGCAGAAGAAGAGCAAGTCCCCGACCTGAAAGGCTTGCAGCCCCTGGCCCATGCCCTATTTGCAGAACCTCTCTAGGCTGACATTGCCTACTCCCCCCATGGTGGCAGCGAGGCAGGCCTGCGAGCACAGGTTGCGGGGCTGGGCCAGCGCAGAGGGGCACCTGGATCCAGCTGTGCCAGGAGCTGCGACTCCCCGCGTGCTGTTATTGGAGAAGCATCACCCTGAGCTGCAGGAGGGTGGTGTGGGAAGCCATTGGGCAGATGTGGCAGCTCTCCTCCAGTACCTTTATCTTTATTAGGATTGCTTGTTTTCTTTTTTTTTAAAATTTAATTAAAATTTTTAATTATCTTTTTTTAAAGTTAATAGATCACACAAAACATTACATTAAAAAACATAAGTGAGGGAGTTGAGGTGACGCAAAAGAGTAATAGCCTCTCTCCCACTCCGAAAGGTCCCAGGATCAGTTCCCGGAGCTGCCTAATGAGAATACAAGCAGGCACAGAAGAACACACACCAAACGGACACAGAGAGCAGACAATGGGGGAAACGGGTGGGAGAAAGAAATAAAATAAGTCTTAAAAAAAATATATATAAGCAGTTCCCATATACCTTACTACCCACCCACCCCCACCTCTGGATTGCTTATTTTCATTACAGATTTTCAGATGGCCCACATATGTCTTGGGGTTACATGGCTACTTCAGAGTTTCTTGCTAATTCTGTTTAATTATATTTTAAAGCAGCTTGAATTTAATTTTTGGTTACAAAGTCTGTTTTGTGGACTTACCTATCTAAAAAGATAACTGTTGAAAATGATTTTTCTTTCCATCCCCATTAAAATGTTAACCATACTAAAATAAATCTTCAGTACCATGTGTCCTAGAGAAAGTGATGGAACAGAGAATATAATGTGTGTGAGTGTGAGTGTGAGAGAGAACACTGTGGTAACAAGTCATCTTAGAAGGAAAATGCCGAGGAAGAAATACAGCTGCTCAGTAGTGAGGCAAAATCTTCAGGTTCCAGAACTGTTGAATGAATTGGCAAGAGTTGTAAGGAAAAGTTTGATGAAAAGAGCCTTGATTTATTAAATGAGGTGTGTTTAGTACCAATCATATGACTTCATTTCACCATAAAAATGTTTATACACAGAGATGAGATGAACCAAAGCTAATTGGGTATCCTTATTTGGTGTGTAGAGTTTATTTTGGAACATGAAAGTAATCAGCAAATATTTATTAAACGCCTTTGAGTGCTAAAAACTGTAGGGAGACAAAAATATAAAAGATAAGATACAGTCTTGGTTCTTGGGGAAATAAGTACTCATGAAAAATTAATAATATGTGTCATAAGTACAGGCATGGTTAATAATTGCCAGATAAGTGGCAGAGCCCTGAGTTGTCTGAGTTCAAAGGAGATAGTAATGATTCTGGGCTGAAATGGTCTAGGAAGGATTTGTACAGTGGGAAAGAGGCCTTGAGGGGTGGGTAAGATTGAAATAGGCAGGGGGTTGGGGTCATTTATTTGTGCAGCATTAATTGAGTACCTGCTCTTTACCAAGCATTGTGTTAAGCATTAGGGATACAGAATTGAATAAGTTATATTCTCTTGGAATGCTGACATCTATTGGGGGAGACATACATTAAAGAAAATAATATAATGAGTTAGGTACAAAGTGCTTTTGAAGCTATAAAGAAGAAATTGACTGTCTTACTTGGAGAGAAAGTATATCGGGGGGGATAATGTTTTGAGGTGGATTTTGAAGGGTAAGTAGAATTTCTCTAGAGAGAACATAAAGCTGGGGTAGAGAAAACATTTTCTAATAGAACACAGTAGCACAAAGGCAGAGTGAAAAAAGCATGGATTTATGGAGGTAGTGTGTAAAGTGGTTGGCAAGGAATGGCAGAAGATGAAGTTGGAAAGGGTTTTTGTGTGCCAAGTTGAGGACCTGGAACTTAATTACAAGCGGTATAGCCTTTCAGTGATTAAGAACATGGGCTCTGGAGTCAGAATGCCTGGGTTTGAATCCTAGCTTGACCACTTATTATCTGTCTCACCTTGAGCAAGATACATAACATTCCCAACCTTAGTTTTCTCTTATGTAAAATGGAGTTTACAAGGTATTATACTCATGGAAATTTTGTGAAGATTAGTGGAGATAGTGCATGTAAAGTATAAACCACAGTGTCTGCCTGTGATAAATACTAAGCTAACCATAGCCATCAACATTATTATTATTATTGAAGGTTTTAAAGTAGTAGTGTGACCCAACATCTTGGTTTTTTTTAAAACTAACTCTGGTGTTACTGTGTGGATTTATTTATTAGAGGGGGGAGGCATGAAGCAGTGTTTCTACTCAGAAAATTAATGGAGTAGTCCAAGTGAGAGATGACAAAGACAAAAAGAAGGGAAGGAGAGAAACCAGATAAAACAGAGATTCCAAATATCATTAGAAGAAAGTAGATTCTGCTCGATTAGTGATTGGATGTGGGGATAAAACATGGTTGAACAAAACTTTTTAAAGAAACAATCAGACTAATTTTGCTCTTGGGATTAATTGAATTGGGCGATTGGTGTAGGAGGCAACGATTGGAATGTTACTTAAAAGACTGGGAAGATTCAAATTGAGAATGGCCTTGAAAATAACATTCAAGGTTTTCTTTTTCTTTATTCTTTAGGCATTAAGACACTACCCCAGATTTTTGAGTAGGTTAATATAGCTGTGCATTGTACAATCAAGGGGGAAGAAGAGTAAAAATTTAGTTTTTCCTAGTAAACAAGGTGGTAAGTATTTGGAACTAGCATTGCAAAAGAAAATGAGGCGAATTTGAAGATTTAGTAGGACTTGGTGTCCAAAAAAGAGAATGGTGATATCTTAACAAAAATAAGCCAGGAAGGAACCACTTTTATTCAAAGAACCACTACAAGTTAAGGAATTCAAGGGATACCTTGAAATTTTAGAGGCAATTCTGTTAGATCCGGGGTTCTTATCAAGGGTTCCATGAGCTTGAGTTGAAATTAAAAAAAAAAAAAAATTATTCTTATGGGGACATGTTGGTGCAGGTGTGATATTTTTATTAAATAATACACAGTATAGTGTGGACTTAGTTAAGGGGTCCATGGTTTTCACCTGACTGGCAAAGGGGTCTGTGGAACAAACAAAGATTAAGGACTCCTGTGTTAGATAAATCTTTCCTTAAAACATGTGGCCATCCCATGCAAATGATTGGCTATACTATTTTTCATGATGTGGAGGCTTTTTGTAACCCTTCTAGTCAGAGAATTGTCATTGTGCTGGTATAAGGCAGACAGTACTGGAGACCTCAGTTTCAACCCAGGCTTTACCTATTATTAGTTCAAACTCCTTGGGCAAAGCACTTAACTTTCCTGAACCTGTTATCACATTTGTGAAACGGAGACAAAATCTACCTTACCAAACTCACATGAGGGGTGTCTCTGATAATCACATAGGGTTATGTATGTGAAAGTACTTTGTAAACTATAAATAGAGCACTATATATTGTCATTTTCATAAATTAGCATCCAGATATACAAGTATTTTAGAGACTATAACTAATATATCACCAGTCCAGTAAATATTTATTACAATCTATGTTCTAACCAACAGGTGTGTAAAGATGAAAGACATAGCCCTCTCGCTTCAAGGAGTTCGTAAACTGGTAGGGGAGACAGATATTTTGTACAGTTGATAAGTGCTGTTATGTAAGTGTACATTATATGCCATGTTCTGGACCACAGAGGAGGGGACAACCATTAATCTAGGCTGGGAAGATCAGGAAAAGTTTTCAAGAAGAGGAACCTGAAATGAGGTTTGTAATTAGTCAGCCAAAAGGGGTGCTGATGTAAAGTACAAGAAATCTGTTGACTTTTGTAAAGGATATTTATTTGGGGTAAAAGCTTACAGTTTCAAAGAGTCCAATTCATGGTACCATAAGAGGTATTTTCTCACCAAAGTCTGTTGCCATGTGTTAAAGCATGATAATTGCTGATTTCTGCAAGGGTTCAGCCTTCCTCTTCCACTTCAGGCTCCATGGGCCCAGCTTCTTCTCATCTCAGCTGGAGGACTTGTTTCTTTCTAGGTCTTCTCAGCTGCTCAGGGCTCTGGACTTTTCAGCTGCATACTATCAGGTGAATGACTCAGCTCTCCCCAGGGCGTTAGCTGTTTGAGCCTTCTCCTTTCTGTCACATGGCAGGACTGAAATGAACAAGTTCTCTCCTCTTCCATATCTTCTGTGTCTTCTTGAATGAGTGTCCATTTATATAGCCCACAAGGAGGGGTGGAATCAACCCTGAGTTACACCCTGCTGACATGGTCAAATCAAAGCCCTAATTGTAACATTATTTAATCAAAGACATCTCAGCTGAATATAATACAATCAAAAGGTATCACACCCAGTGGGACAGACCAGTTTACAAACATAATCTCTCCTTTTAGAATTCATAAATAATATCAAACTGCTACAAGGTTTAAAAACAAGAAGTTAGGCAAAGAATGGTGAGGATAGCATATCCCCTAAAAACAAGTAAGGCATGAAAGTATAGAGATAAAAAGATTGATGTAGTTTAAGAAATGGAAATAAAATACTAAAGAATTAAAGTGCCCCTGGAACATTTTGTAGCAAAAAATGTTTGTAAGGTTTGTATTATGAGGGCTCTCAAATGCCATGCTAAAGTAAAGAATTAGAATATATATATTTTTAATTTTAAAAATTTATTTCTCTCCCCTTCCCCCCCTGTTGTCTGCTCTCTGTGTGTTCTTCTGTGTCTGCTTGCATTCTTGTCAGTGGCACCGGGAATCTGTCTCTTTTTGTTGCGTCATCTTGCTGTGTCATCTCTCCATGTTTGTGGTGCCACTCCTGAGCAAGCTGTGCTTTTTTTGTTCAGGGCAGGTCTCCTTGTGGGGCGCACTCCTTGTGTGTGGGGCATCTCTATGTGGGGGACACCCTTGCATGACACTGCACTCCTTGTGCACATCAGCACTGAGCGTGGGCCAGCTCACCACATGGGTCTGAACCCTAGGCCTCTTATATGGTAGGCGGACACTCTATCAGTTGAGCCAAATCTGCTTCCCAAGAAGTAGAATCTTATATATTAAAGACAGTCATGAAGTAGGAGAATGTTGAGATTTGTATATTAAAAAGAATACTCTGTATCGTGGAGCATGGACAAAATTGAAAAGAAAATAATGCTAGAAAAAAATAGAGAGTCCTAATTCAGTAACTGGATGAAAGGGACAGAACAGATCAGAGAGTTATTTAGGACCTATTGACTATGTAGGGTGAAGAAAAGGGAGATGTGTAGGATTGTGGTTTAAGGGAAAGACCATGCATTTGATTTTGGACATACTAAGTTTGAGATCTCTTGGAATATCCAAGTGGAGATACTTGATTGTTGAATATGGATCTGGTGTTTAGGAGCAAAATCTGGACTGAAGTGATCTGTCTGGGAATCCTTAAAATATAGATGCTAGTTGAAGCTGTGGGTATGAATGAAATAACTAATTCAGGATAGTGTGAGAGAAGAGGGCCAAGGACAGAACTCTAGGCCATACTGACATTTGAGGACCAGGAAAGGAATAGAAGTCCATGAAATAGACCAGTTTGTTACAACTAAAAGGAAAACCAAGAATCCAAGAAAGGAGAGAATTACAAGAATTATAAGGAGTCAGGTTAATGTGAATTGAGGAGAAAGGATAATGAGTAGAAAAAATAAGCTATCCATTGTAGATTATTCTTTCAAGAAGTGTAGTTATCAAAATAAGGGCTGTTTATGGCAGAAACCACACAGATAGGTAAGGGAGAGTTACTTGTTTTGGTGTTTTGTTCCCTCCACCCCCCACAAGGCTCCCTTGTTTGTATGCTTTTTTTGCTCATTGTCTGCTTGTTTTTTTTTTTTTAAAGATTTATTTATTTCTCTCCCCTTTCCCCCATTGTCTGCTCTCTCTATCCATTCACTGTGTGTTCTTCTGTGGCCGCTTGCATTCTTGTCATGCAGCACCGGGAAACCATGTTGCCTTTTTTTTGTTGCGTCATCTTGCTGAGTCAGCTCTCTGTGTGTGCGATGCCAGTCCTGGGCAGGCTGTACTTTTTTTGCACAGGGCGGCACTCCTTGCGGGGGCACACTCCTTGCACGTGGGACACCCCTATGCAGGGGACACCCCTGTGTGGCACGGCACTCTTTGTGCACAGCAGCATTGCGCATCGGCCAGCTCACCACATGGGTCAGGAGGCCCTGGGTACCGAATCCTGGATCTCCTATATGGTAGATGGATGCTCTGTCAGTTGAGCCACAACTGCTTCCCTTTTTTTTTTTGTTTAGGAAGCACTGGGAACCGAACCCAGGACCTCCCATGAGGGGAGCGGGTTCTCAACTACTATATCCGCTGCCTGTGTTTGTTTTTTTTTTTTAATAGGAGGTACTGGGAATTGAAGCCAGGACCTCATACATGGGAAGCAGGTGTTCAACCACTTGAGCACAATCTGCTTCCTGGTTGGTTGTTTTTGTTTTTTATTTTAAAGATTTATTTATTTCTTCCTCTGCCTACCCCCTCCCCCCTTTGTCTGCTCTCCGTGTCCATTTGCTGTGTGTTCTTCTGTGTCTGCTTATCTTCTTATTAGGCAGCTCCAGGAACAGATCCTGGGACCTTACAGAGTGAGAGAGAAGCACTCTTTCTCTTGTGCCTCCTCCGCTCCCTGGTCTGCTGTGTCTCTTATTATCTCTCCTCTTTAGCTCTTTTTGTTGCATCATCTTGCTGCTCCACCTCTCCATGTGGGCCAGCACTTCGCACGGACCAGCTCTCTGCATGGGCCAGCTCTCTCTGCTCAGGCCAGCTCACCATGTGAGGACGACCCGGGTATCAAACGCTGGACCTCCTATTTGGTAGACAGGAGCCCAATCACTTGAGCCACATCTGCTTCCCTTGGTATTTTTTAAGATTGCAGACTTACCTATGCTTATCTGCTCAAAGACCCGATAGAGAGGAAAAGTAGAAGGGAGGAATGGAATTCAAAACACAGAATGTTTGGTATTGAATGTGAGGAATGCTTCTTCCCTGAGATAGGAAGAAATGTAAATATGAATACCTGTATAGATGTGTATGAAGAGGGGTAGGAAAGTGGAGTTTAGATCTGAAGGCCTCAGTTTTCTCTGAAATTGCTCTGAAATTGGATACAAAATGGATTACCGAGTAAAGGGTAAAGTGAATGAAGGGCTCAAGGAAGAGGTGACCCTTTTTTTTTTTTTTTTTAGATTTATTTAATTTATTTCTCTTCCTTCTGCCCCCATTGTTTGCATTTGCTGTGTCTGCTCTTGTGTGCTGGTCTTCTTTTCAGGAGGCACCGGGAACCGAACCTGGGACCTCCGATACGGAGGGGGAGGTATGTAATTGCCGAAGCCAAAGAGGTGACCATTTAAGTCTTCATTAAGAAGAGGACACAGACTAGACTGTGTAGTAGGATTGCCATGAAGTACCAAGGGCCAACTGCAGTAGAACCCTAAGACTTCGTAGTAGCTCTGGGTGATTTGCTAATTTTATACTCAGCACCTAAGTTTAGAAGTAAATCATCCAAGTATTGGTGCTTTGGCAGGTATAGTAGAAGGTCAAAAGGGCAAGAGAATTCAGGATATTTAAAAAATAGGTGAATGATAGAATAACTTCAAATTGTATGAAGTAATGATAACCAGAAAGGGGTTTATAAGTATGACCAAGGCTGTGAGGAGTTAATGAGGAGTAAATTCAGGCTTCTTAGACCTATATCCATATAGGTATCCTTCTGGATAATGATGGTGGTGGGACTTAGAATTGAGAAGGCTTATGAGCCAGGAACTTGAATTTAGGATGAATGTGAAAGATGACCAGAAGTTTAGAAGATGACAAGGACAAAGGTAAATTAGCTAGCAGGCAGGGACCTCAAAGGAGGAGGCATTATTTTTCTCAGTGGCATGATGATGTGGA